>NC_064544.1:18648356-19325127 GCF_023856365.1 Brienomyrus brachyistius
AAGAGGATGGGTTCAAAAATGACTGCACGACTGAATCAGCACCTCTGTGACTCAGGCCCGACAAAAAAACGTCGTTTATGTAGTAAGTTTCACAAGATGGAATTCATGACAGAGCTGACATTTGGAAACTGCCTTCATCCCACAATATGGGGGACAGTATGGACAACTATCCTGTGAGTCACTGGGTCTGATGATCTCCTGCGATCAGGGAAAATGGCACCATATTACTGGCCCTATGTTGTGAACACAGTTCAGTCGTACTGCTCCCAGGAGGACAATACCCACATAAACACCTATAAAGACGTTCAGGAGTAGGTTCTTCTTGAAGAATGATCCAATATCCCAGCACACACAGTTGAAGAAATTACAATAAATATTAAATCTGTGCCGAAGGCAAAAAAAAAAAAAAAAGTAGTTTATTTTTTTAGTTATTATAGGAGTTGATTGGGAGGAAACAATTAGTAAATTAACTGGGTACTTAGCATCTAGTAACTTGTTCCCTGTATGTGCAGTTCTGCTTTATTTCCCTAATTACTGCCGCTTGCTCACCATTCCCTCAGAAGCCGCGTCTCTTAAAAGCAGTGAATCATGCCTATTTTTACACAAGAGCTCCTTCACCTGCCCACGATACAGGCAGTGCAGCAAGGACAAGAATCTAATTAGCCTTAATAGATGTTCCTTGTCATGGGGAGGGGGGGGGGAGCCCGCCCCAGGCAGCACAGGGCAGGAGGCTGGGGTACAGTCGGGAGAGGATGCCAGTCCGTCTCAACCCACACGACACAGGGAGAACAAGCGAGACCCCAGCTCTTTTCTCACAAATACTTTAGTCTAGAATACACAGATACCAATTATATATACATCCTGTGCTGTGCGTATGGGTGAATAAATGGTTCTAGATGAATATAGCAGTAATAACTACTATGTAAAAAACAGTGACAGAAAAATATGACTGAAACACAGGAAAAGGATATAAACAAAGATCAAGCTTGTCAGGCACGTGGTGGGAAAACTGTTTTAATGCTGGAGATGCCAATAGGACGATTATTAACGATTACAGCTCATCCGCTGCCCAAGCACAGAACATGTAGGCAACTAAAACGTCAACAGGTGTTACGGGAGACGAGATGACTAGCGATTAACGCTCAGCCCCTCCCGGCAGCCGCGAGCATTTCGGTCCTCTGCCGTCTGTCCGGGTGGTACGGGATGAAGGTGTGGGTACGGGGCAGGATGGGGCGGCTGCCGGCGGAGGGGGGGGCTTCAGGTACATGCTGACTGAACCCCCATCGCCACCCAGCAAACCCCCCGGCTGTTCTGTGAAACACTCTAAAGGTATTTAAGACTCAAAGGGACTGACCTCTGTGCGTGCCGTTATCAGTGACGGCACCTTCCCTTACAAAATGAGATTTACACCACAAGTCCAACTCACTGTGAAGAACCACGAGATGCTATAAGTTCATACTAATGTACAAAGCTAATTTAATCTAAAACATTAAGCAGTAAAAAGAATTACTGTTAAATTTATCACTACGCATTATTTTTTTCCTCATATTAATTCCTTAAACAGTCTAGCTATTTAATAATTTAGAAATCATTTCCGAAACCAATAATCAGACCCACTTAACTCTCAAAGCATACCTACATTGTAAATACTCTTGTAAGCTGAACAGTTAGTTAATATATAAGCTTTTATAAAAACATTTGGGGTACTTAAGAAATACAGACACACTATCAGGCCTGTCTAAGCTTTACTTTGAAGTGATGATTAGAGTTTGTGGCTATCTCCAGCACAGAAGGTCATGGAAGGACGTGCATTTGGGACTGGGCATCATGGGAGTGCGGGTGGGGTTCATCTGCTCAGCTGAGTGTGTTGGTGGGCATGCAGTCGCACAGGGCTCTCCTTTCTGCCCGCAGGACCAAGCTCTCTGTCTGTAAAACACATGGGGGGGTGGGGTGTGAAGGTCAGGGTACCCAGAATGCCAGCGTCTGCCACACCCCCCTTCCTACTGACCACCACTGGGGCAAGGGAATGTGCTCATCTACATTAGTAACATGAAAAGGATGGATATTGAGGTGGAGTGTTAGGTTGGAGTGTTAGGTTGGAGTGTTAGGTTGGAGTAGAGAGTGCTAACCATCAGGACTGGTTAAAAAAAACACTCTTCAATTTAAGCTCTGCTTTTAAAGTGAATTGACATCCCAATAGCAGCGAAACTGAGTTTATGCACTTCAATAGGTAAAAAATGGGAATCATTATAAAATGTTTTAGAAAAATACAGAGTAATCATTGTTTAATAGAAATGCAAGAAAAGAAAACTACTAATCCAGCAATAATTTTATAACTTCTTGGCCAAATATAATTTGCTGAAGTTCTGTCATGGTCCATTAACACAATATGGCTGAAATGAAATCCACTCAGAAGATATTGCAGCAGAACCAAACAATTGAATCCCAGGAGCAAAACCCTAACAACACAATTACAGATCTGAGACAAAGACAATTTGCCTATTTTATTGAAGTGGACTAATGTGTCTGGTGCCATAACAACATTTCACTAGACTGTAATTGTTACTTTGAAACACTGTCGGCATACTGGGAAAGCTTACCCTTGAGTCAAGGTTGAAGGCCGTCTTCCTCAGATCTTGTAATGCCCTCTGCATAAATTCGAAAGCATGGCAGTCCACACAGGGTCTGCCTAAGACGGGCAGAGGCGCAGTCAGACACTTAGCATGCATGTACTGGTTTAAAACATTTGAAATATGTGGAAAATTAATCCCTGTAAATAAATCAATGAAATGCACAGAGGTGTATCAACTTTCTGACAGAGGATCCACGTGTAGTTTATGCAGCTTCGGCGAACACAGCCATATTCCTGAAAATATCATGAATTTTTCATTGGTGCAATACAAGTTTCATATGATTGTTTACATATTTGTGTCAGAAAACATATTTAGTGAATATGGGCATTTCAATGTTTCACTCAGAAGGTACACACCGCAATAAAATTTTAAGAAAATTTAATACGATTTTGTTTTATATCGTGTAATGAATTTCGGGGATGTCCTATATAAAAGCCCTTGGTATTCCGATGCGTATTCTCCACTACTGCAATCAGCATCAGAGCTATTCACAATTTCATCTCTAACTGATCGGCATCGTTTCGCTTTAATTTGTCAATCAATTGTTCAATATCAAATCTCAATCTCTGTTTTCAGGACAAACTCGACCAATGGTAAACATAATACCATGCAGGCATCAAACGTGCTTCATCGAATGTAGTATAAACGACTTACTCTCGGCCGGGATGACAGTCCCAGTTTCCTGGCTCGCTTCAGTCAGCCTGAAACAGAGCAGCTCGACTATCATCAGTAGCGCCACGGCAGCACAGACAGGCTGCAAGAAGCCTTTGGTCCTCATGCTGGTACCGAAAATCTCTGCAATAAAATGGAGAGGGGGCCGGGGCACGCTTAGCGGGGAGCCCTCTGCGTGCAGCCGCACACCGTGCACAAAATAAACACGCATGCAATAAATGCTAGTAATCTGGAAATACGCGGTAATCTGAACTACGGAAGGAAAAATAATATTGAAGCTGCAATGCAGGTGCACGATCGGAGCATCCTTTTTCCATTCATCAGTATCACCAAGGAAAGCAAACAAAAGAATCAGCTAAAAAAATCACATTACGATGATTACGTATTCGACACAGAAACGACAGCTGTGCTCCTGACGCTTGAAAAATATTAATTTAATTAAGCATTAATAACAGTTTTCGAAAAAGATTAATATATATATATATTTACCAATTGCCTTTGATGGAGAACAAAACGTTGCTAGTCGCCGCCTATAACTACCTTCTGAAGCTCGGTTTTGGCGTGCAGTAAGCGCACCGGTGCTTATTGTCCTTCACGGGCCACCGTAGGTTCAGGCCAAAACAGACGGCGTATTTGGGTCCCATGGCCACCGGCGCGTGGCGTGTAGTACTGGAAGTGTAGAAATTCATATAAAATTGTATATGTAAAAACATACTAACATAAAAGGGTATGATAATACAATTTACAGAAACACCAAGTCTGGTTTAGGAGTTGAATATAAGGTAGTTTGTGCTATATTTTACAACGAGGGGAAGGAAACTGCGTGACGTATTAGGTAACATATTAATTAAGTGCATTCTGAACAAACGAATAGTCATTTTCCCAGTTATCAGGGTTATGAACAGTTTTGCTTTTTTCGGACTGACGAAATTGCCGTCTGCTGCATTGATAGCGGGTTTAACTGATGGCTGAAAGCTGCGTAAGCAGAGAGATCGGCTTGAAAGCGGCGCGGCTGCCGACTATGTGCGGCGCCATTTTGCCGTACGGCGGGGGCCCAGCGGAGCATCATGGGGGCCCTGCCCGCAGCGTGTTTAGTTAGGGTAGCCTGTTAAAATGCCGAACACCGTTTACTTCTTTTTCCAAGATGGCGTCGATGAGGGACAGCGACACCGGCCTCTGGCTGCACAACAAGCTGGGATCCACGGACGAGCTGTGGGCGCCCTCCAGCATTGCCTCGCTGCTGACCGTGTCCGTGATCGACAACATACGCCTGTGTTTTTCCAGTTTGTCCCCCCCGGTTAAGCTCAAGCTGCTGCTTGGGATGCTGCATCTCCCGCGGCGCACCGTGGACGAGGTGGGTCCCTGCGAGCCGCGCTCTGAGTCGGGGCGCTGAGATCGGTCTGCAAGGCGCCGGCTGGCGATCCCCCGGGCGTGGCCGCCGTGCAGCCCGGGTAGTGGTGCCGGTCGCTCCATGCATTCCGGACCCGGCGGTATCCGGGTTCCCCTTGCAAATATTCTGGACGTGAGTCGGAGTTTCACGTTGCGCTCCTTCAGTTGTCAGCTGGCAGCCGCAGCATTTTGCGCGATGTTTGCGCGCATTCTGCACAGACAGGCGCGTACAGCAACGGAATCTGCGGCGGGTTCGTCTGTGGTCCTGGTTCGAGGAGGAAGGGAGGGTTGAGATGACCACGTTGTTTATGGACGATCGCCGATGTTTTTAGGCTGTTCAGCTTTGCAGTTAGCGTGGCTGTCCGGGTTTTTGGGATCGGTTTGCTTTATGGTGCCGGAGGATCCCGATTCGAGCCGTGCGCCATGTGCTGACATGTCCAAGTGGACCCGCCGAGGGACCGCCCTCTCCTCACCCTGCCTTGGAGATGGAGATCCCATCAAAACATACATGTATCACCAGTAATTCGCCTCGTATTTGCTTTAATAGATGGCTGTTTCCATGTGTGTCAGAAGTGCTTTTGGATTTTTAAGAACTTTAAATTAAAATAATGGAGTGTTTTTGACGATGTTTTATTGGTTGTCAAATAGTTTTTTTTTTTACATTTATTGTTCAGATCTGCAATTGGGTGAAACGGGATTTTATTTTAGAATTAAATGTCTGCATTCTATTACTCTTTAAATGTGACATCAGTATAAGCTTCACAGCTCTGAACGGGGATTTTAAAATCTATTAGCTTCTGGATGTAGTAAATAGGGAAGGTAGTTACTAGATGAATATCTCTTTCAGTATAAAACCCTTACTGAAAAAAATCTCCATCTGTGGATGGATGGATGGATGGATGGATATATATGCATCCAGGTAGAGCTGGGCGATGTTTGAATAAAATATTATATTGTTATTATAAACTTTCATATTGTAATCAATTTTAATATTTCAAACAGTAGCCAAAACACTGGTTTTCTTACATAATTAACAGTTGTAATTCACTGTTAAACAAATTCCATCAAGGCGTGAGTCTGGTGTTGGCATAATTTATCGTTATATCTGTCTCCGTAACTATTAGTAAAACAATTTGGTTATCATAATCATAAAAACTCAAAGCCACCTATAATATTTTACTGTTTTCTACATATGAATTTTGTAGTATCATAATAAATAGGTATGTTGTGAAAATCTCAGAAAATATAGCTCAGCTATTCAGTTTAAATCCCTATCTTCATTCATAGCCCTGTCTCTCAGCGCCACGATAGCTGGCCTGGAAGGTCTAGTGACCTTAACGCCGATGTCTAGTGGGCCTGTGTTATGTACGGGGTGACTGTCGTCCTTCGTGTCCTCGTCTCGGCAGATGAAGGAGGCTCTTAATGAGATCATCCAGCTGGCCACGCTGGACTCGGAACCGTGGGTCCTGATGGTGGCCGACATCCTTAAGTCTTTCCCAGAGACGGGCTCCCTTAACCTGGACCTGGAGGAGCAGAACCCCAATGTGCAGGACATCCTGGGGGAGCTGAGGGAGAAAGGTGGGGGCCACCGGGGGCAGTGATGATGTCAGAGAGATGTCAGCGTGTCATTCGTGGGTCAGGCAGCCTCTGTTGATTAATGTCACTGTCAGGATATAAATCTGCACAAGCTGGCTTTTGTAGGTATGAATCAGCAGTTTGACAACTTTACCTGTAATACAGTGAATCCTCAGCTATTGTTATCCATTTTTATCTACTTATTTATACTAAATAATTCTGGTGGTGGCTGCAGTTATGTTCTGCAGTTAAGTGCATGATGTGACCTGCTAGCTAAAGACCACCATTTGCTTCAGTTGTTAGCATTAGCCTGTACCTATGATATCTTTAAGGGTACAGTTCAGTAGGATTAATTTAGTTTTATTAGAAGTTCCCCAAAATGTAGGGGGTCAAAGGTGAAACTGAGGGCTCGTTGCGAGTCGCTTCTGTGACGGGATGCCGTCGGAGGTTTTGTTGCGTCAGGATTGGTGGTGAGCCTCCATCGTGCAGGGAGACGATTGGCCGCTTCCCCTGCTGACCCCGCCCCCCTCTGCTCCACAGTCAACGAGTGTGAGGCTTCGGCCTTGCTGCCCCTGGAGTGTCAGTACCTGAACAAGAACGCCTTGACGACCCTGGTGGGGCCGCTCACGCCTCCCATCAAGCACTTCCAGCTGAAGAGGAAGCCCAAGAGCGCCACCCTGAGGGCAGAGCTGCTGCAGAAATGTAAAGGCGAACGTCTCTCCGCTACGCTGTGCCTCCGCTCATTTTCCACTGCTTGGACAGGTAGCGTTTTGGGACAGTAGCTGCTCGACTCATTAAGTCATTCTGTTCCTGCTTCCCCCGACACGGTAGCCACGGAAACAGCACAGCAGCTGAAGAAGACAGCCGGAGTGCCTTTCCATGCCAAGGGGCGGGGCCTGGTGAAGAAGATCGACACCACAAGTGAGCCCACCTCCCCGACCAAAACATGCATGGGTGGGGGGGGGCTCTGTGCACCGTGGCAGTGTGTGTGGCCTGTATGCATGAGGTTCATGCCCTAGTTAAAATATCGTTCAGTGGGGAGCTGTACCCAAAAATGGACCGATTGTGTTAATTGCCAGAAGGTTCCCAGTGTATCCAAAAGAACGAGCTCTTTGTTGTCTGAAGTATCCGGCCTCTCTGTCGCCCAGTGACATTCTTCTTGCACTGTAGATTTATGCTGTCTGCAGTTTTTTCCCCTTGGTATCAGTACCTATATGTTTTATTACTTTGGTGTTTGCACTAAAAGGCCCGGGTTACACTGCCCTTCCTCCCTGGCTCTCCCTAACATTCCCATGATTCTTTGCTGATGTCATATGACCCGTCTTGAACTCCTGTAGATTTGTCAGTGTTTTGTGTTTTTTTTTTTTTTTTTGCGGCCTTTCATTACAAAATGTGATTGTACTTTATAGAGCAGATAATTGCTCTGCTGATTACTGTCTAAAGACATTTAGTTGGAACCAGAAGCAGGCCTCCGATAGTGTGAGCATTGTGAAGCTGCCAGGTACCTGTCAGAATACACACGTCAGAGTAGGGAACGCAGAAATGTCCACTGCTTGTGTAAATGTGTCAGGCTTTCTGTATTGTCAGAGGCCCCTTGTCAGGTCCTGACGTGCACCTCCCTGTGCCCCCCAGCTCCCCTCAAGGGCATCCCGAAAGCCCCCTTCCGGAGCCCCACTGCCCCCAGCATGTTCAGCCCCCCCAGCAACAGGACGCCCATCGCACCCGTGCGGACACCATTGCGCAAGGAGCGTGGGGTCAAGGTGAGCATGTTTCACGCTGGTGGAGCGTGAATGAGCCTCAGGACCGTGTGAAATCGCACCGTTACGGCCGAATGCCGACAGTGAGCCTGACATGTGCTAAACGGGGTGTGTTGATGTCCTCAGTTGTTAGATATCTCCGAGCTGGACATGGTGGGCGCCGGAAGAGAAGCCAAGAGGCGGAGAAAGACGCTGGGTGAGCCCACGCCCCGTCACCGCTGCGGTCAGGGCTTCAAGTGTGACATGGTGTTTCTCACAGTAGGCTGTCTGCCAGAAAGCCACGTTCTCCTGTAAAGTCACTCTAGTCAGTAGCGATAGTAAAGCTGAGGACTGTGGGAGTTTGGCCTTCGCCGCACTGGATTGTGGGTATTGTAGTCCTGCTCTTGCCTATGTGATCACCTCGTACACGTTGTTGCTCCAGATACCGAAGTGGGCGAGAAGGTTGCCAAAGAAGAAGCGGTGGTGGAGAACACCACGCCCGACTACGCCGCCGGCCTGGTGTCCGCGCAGGTGTGTAAGCATCTCCCTGCCCCCCCCCCACGTTGCACGCTCTGTACCTCACGTGGGACTGATCTGTCTCTCTGCAGAAACTGGGCTCCCTGAACAATGAGGGCACGCTGCCGTCCACCAGCTACCTGCCCGCCACGCCCAGCATGGTTCCATCCTCGTCCTACATTCCCAGCTCCGAGACGCAGCCGGGTGAGTCCTCGCCCCCACTGTGCCCCTCATGGTGTGTCCCTCCCCCTACTCACTGGCTCTCTGTGCACCCCACCCCACCCCTCAAAATCCAGCCAACGTGGCAGCGTCGGGTCGCGAGCCTCTGCCGTCCAACAGGCAGCCAGAGGAGACAGCAGCCCTCAGCGTCACCCTCCCACCCCAGTTCAAGCAGCGCCCCCCCATGTACAACAGCGGCAGCAGCCCTGCGGCCCCCACCTCACCTGCCACTCCCACCAGCACGCCGGCCAATCCCACGCCGCCGCCTGCCTCTACGGCCACGCCCCAGGAGCAGCCTGCCCAACCTCCGCCCGCCCAGGCTGCCTCCACCCCTGCTCCCCCGTCACAGCAACCCAAGAAGAACCTCTCCCTCACGGTGAGATCTCCACCGTGCTGCTCTTGACGCCGAATAGGAAACCCCCCCCCCAGGCCAGGGCTGACGCTGCCGTATCTCCCCCACAGAGAGAACAGATGTACGCCGCACAGGAGATGTTCAAGACCGCGAACAAAGTCACGCGGCCGGAGAAGGCGCTCATCCTGGGCTTCATGGCGGGATCCCGAGGTACCGCTGCCCACGGGCTGCTCTGCCATATCCCTGAGTCGTTGGTTTGCTTTTGATTTTCCTAATTTGGTTTTATTTTAATATCATTTTCAAATTTAACTTGAAACCCAGTTTCGTTTTAGTTTTCATTTGATTTTTAAAATTTATTTTAAAGATGTTTAGTTTTTGTATATTCGTTTCGGTTTAGTTTTAGTAATTTTACTTCCATGGATAGACTGAAACTTGTAGAGCTATTTTATGTGTCGGATCTTTATAGAATCTTACATGAATGAAGCGTGTAACATACTGCAAAATGAGCATGTTCCAGGTATCATTGATGGTAATTAAAGATAAAGAAATCATTACTTTAGCTAAATGGTATTTAAAAATGGTAACAAAGTATTTGACATTTGCTTATATTTTAGTTTAGTTTTGGATAGAATAGTTATAGTTATTTTGGTATCTTACTTTGTTTCAGTTTACAAGAATGTTTTCTTATAGTTTTATTTTTAGTTGTTGTTAAGCCGTTAGTCTCCTAGTCGAGAGTTCTGTCCTGAGGAAGGCGCTGTGCTTCACGCTCCCCCCGTGTCTGCAGAGAACCCGTGTCCGGAGCAGGGCGACATCATCCAGATCAAGCTGAGCGAGCACACGGAGGTGCTGCCCAAGGCTGACGGCACCGGCAGTACCACCATGCTGGTGGACACCGTCTTCGAGATGAACTATTCCACGGGCCAGTGGACCCGCCTGAAGAAGTACAAGCCCATCACCAACGTCTCGTGAGGGGGGCGGGGCTGGGCGGGGCTGGGCGGGGCTTCTCGTAACCCTCCCATTTAAAAAAAAAAAACAAAAACAAAAAAGATGGGGGGAGAACAGGAAGTGGGCCAGATCCAGCTTGTAAAGTTGGGGGGGGGGGGGGGGGGGGTTTGGATTTGGGGTACAGGATGGAGATGGGGGCAAAGTGTGGTGACATCCCGTGCGGGTGGAGGTTCGGGTGGAGATCCGCTGAAGCTCACGGAGCCCCCCCCCCCCCCCCCTTACTCTGCCCGCCGTCGCCCCTGGGCAGGGACCTAACAGAACTCTATTTTTTTGGTTTCGTTTTTAAAGCCCGTTGAGATTCCGCAGTTCGCGCCGGGTGGCCTGGGCGCATGTTTCGGCGTGAGGATGTGAGCAGTGTGTGCAGATTCCCGCCCGTTAGACACAGACGCAGCATATGACACGATCCTCCTCTTTTTTTTTTTTTCTTTTTTTTTTGTTGTCAAGTTGTTTTTGAAGCATTTTGGTGGATGTTTGTATTTTCAGCCTTAAGAAGGGAAGAAATAAACCACAAACTGTCTTGGTGTCACTGTCCGACTGTTATGCTTCTTCTCTACTTTCTGTTTTAGTTCTCGGCTCACAAAATCCCTCTGCTCACGCTCGCGGTGTCCTAGACGTGAGACAGCTGGAGGGAGGGAGAGGCCGGGCTAAGTTGCACCCACTTGCCCTTTTAAGTGTCCTGCCGTAGCTGGTTCTGCACGCACAGCCGGAACCCGCCGCAGCCCTGTGCTCTCTGCTGGCAGATGTGGCCAGATTCCACAGACATAAGAGGGCAGTTATTGGTGATCTAAGCTCTCCTAACTCATATGAATGGAACTAGTAATAGGTCACTTATTTTCTTGCTGGCTAGTCCAGTTATTTTCTATAATTAGTAGCAAAGGTGAGATCATTCAGCCTAGCACTGATACACTGCGGCTTTGTGTCAGGGCAGCAATGAGTCTGAGTAAACTGCCTAAGGCCTGTAAGGCGCCCCCTTTTGGCCGAAAGCCATATTACACACAAACTTCTTTTGGCTGTTCCTCCAGCTTGAAGTGGCCCGGATCTTTGGGTTGGTCACTCATTGGCAGGTGCCTTTTAAGAGCTGTCGCACGCTGTCGAGGCCCACGTGCAGTCTGCCCTGTTAAAATATCACATGGGTAGAACGCCTTGAGCAGATCAAGCAGCCTTGGGTTTTGGGAGCATGAACCTGTTTTTATGCAGAACTTTCAGAGTTATCCTACAGAGTTTGTTACAGCTGCACTCAAATGCTCCTTTATCCCCCGTACCCTGAGTTACAGAAACCACTGCTATTTACATTTTACTGATTTGCCGCAAAGACATTTGCTCCCCCGAGTGAAAACAGAGTAATAAATCAATGTAAACATTGAGTATTGGGGAAAGGAGGGTTCAGGCCGTGTCAGACTTTGCTGTTAAGGAAGAGTTCAGGCGTAACGTCCGAGCAGGAATGGAGCTCACAAGTCTTGTCCTTCCTCAAAATTTTGTAAGGATGCTGATGTTGATTCTTGCGCTTGTGGTGACCTTCTCCAGCTCCATGACACTCACGTTATGATAATGGTCCAGGCTGTTACTCTCCGGCAGATCCTGTTGTAGGAGAAAGAGGTTTAACTGTGATGTCATGCTTGGCAGGTGGCGTTTCAAGGTTCAAGGTTAATTTATTGTCATCATACATGTATAAAGAGTGATGAAACAACACTTCTCCATGGCCCCGGTGCAACATATTGTAACATATAGTATACTTAACATCACAGTAACAGGGCGTGCAGGTGCAAACAGACAGTAAATAAATAGTGCAGAGATGTAAACTTCGTATCATTTGTGCAGTTGCATGGGTGAGGTCCAACCACACTGACCAGGTCTCTCCCACTGCTTGGTAGTTCCTCACCACAACTTTGACTTCAAGACCAGAGGCCAGTATTTTAATTTGCACCAGACTGACCTTTATTCCATGTCATGTACGCTTGTTGTGACCAGAGGCAGACATTTCAGCTTTAGGAAGTACAAATACAGACCGAGATTTTGTTTCACCAAGCAATTGAGTATAATGAGCCTCAGAGTGCTCAACCGTTTGTCTGAAACAAAATCTTGGGCTGGATTTTTACTTTCTGGACCTGAAATGTCCACCACTGGTTGTCACCCACCAAACAGATCAATAGGTCTTTGAATCTCCTAAATTTAAAAAGTGAAGAAGCAACAAGTGGGTTTTGGCGACAGGTGAGGGTGATAACGTCACACATCCACCCAGTTTTCCATGACTCTCTTGGACAGGGTGACGGTGAGCAGGGGACGCCTTGGATGGGCTGCTACCGAGGTGTGGCCAGACCTCGTGCCAGAAGATCCCGCAATATTAAAAGGTGACGATATTTCTCCTGGAGGTGAAAAGCTGTCTCACGGAGCAGCATCCAGCTGCAGGCAGCGTGACATTCGCTGATGCCCCTGCTACTTTCAAATTGTGTGGCAGCATTTCAGGTACCCAGTGGAAACGAGAAACGGTGAGAGAGTGACATACAAGATTCAAACAAATTGTAAGCACTGTAAGAAAATATTGCCATACACTGCGGCTAGTTAAAACATTTAAAAATGCACCTGCATTCTTTTGCATTGTAGCACTTTCAGCCAAATAAAGGCTATTTTTCCAGTTATGCATTGAAGTTTGCTTAATTATAAATATCACAGTATCATCGCGTTCTCGTGAATCCAATGTCATGTATCATCTCTCGTGAGCTGGGTGTATCGTCACACCCCTAGCTGCTACTGCAGTGCATAATTCAGCAGGGACACTGTGGTCAGCTAACAATCAAGATGGAACAAAAGCTGAAAGCTACAATCACTTCCAAAAAACAGAAGAACAGGCGCCAGGCGCTGCTCTTATCTTGCCTTTCAGCTCTAGACATGAGGTTCATGACCCTCAAAACTGTTAGCCTTTTGTCTATTGTTTTTGAGCGTTGTTATGACAACACAAGGCTGGTCAGATGCTAACATACCCAGTAACCATAGCGACATAAAGAGTAATAAGACCCAAGGATCGGTCGCGCACCTACACTTTCAGAGGCGAGGGGGAACTTCAAGGTAACTGCTGCTCCTGTCCCAAGAGTCATGCTATGACGGGTCATATTAGGCGAATCAGGCAGGGACCGTCGAGGCTCTGCAGCATTGAGCCCCAGGTAGCCACTGCACTTGCAGACCTCGTTAGCCATGGCTCCCAACCCTCCCACATGTACATTTTAGGTACGAACGTATGAGCACTGCACACAGGAGATAGAGCCATTAATGCTGGATATGGATGTGGGTAGGCTGGCCTGAAGGTGGTGTTTGGCTCAGTCGGTTAGGACTGTAACAGAAGGTTGTTGGTTCGAATCCCAGGGTTGGGAGATTGATCTGACCATTGGGCCCTTGGGAGAGGAAATTAAGCCCCACTTGCTCCAGGAGTGCTAAATACTAGCTGACCCTGCACTGTGACCCCCCCCCTAAGCTTGCTCTCACATATCTGTCTGTAGTATAAGAGCAAGAGTAAATGAGTAAAGTGATTCTATTGTGTGGCTGCCCTTCCCAGGGCCAGTGAGATGGTCTGTGGTAGATAGCATCAGAATGTTTGATCTACTAGGTTACACAAGGGCACATTCTGCCTGGAGTAAGCAGTGCTATCTTGTAGGTGAGATTAGATGAGCCACATGGCCTGTGTGTGTGCAGTTCTGCTCCTGGTCATGGAGAAATTCTTTCTGTTTGTCTAACTGAGGAAAAACACCCTTCCCGAGGCATCACAAAACCATTGTCACATCTGTGAGCATTATTTATGAGTTCCCCCTAAAGCCCATCTGTGAGCGCCGTTTATGAGTTCCCCCTAAAGCCCATCTGTGAGCGTCCTTTATGAGTTCCGCCTAAAGCCCATCTGTGAGCGTCGTTTATGAGTTCCCCCTAAAGCCCATCTGTGAGCGTCCTTTATGAGTTCCGCCTAAAGCCCATCTGTGAGCGTCGTTTATGAGTTCCCCCTAAAGCCCATCTGTGAGCGTCCTTTATGAGTTCCCCCTAAAGCCCATCTGTGAGCGTCCTTTATGAGTTCCGCCTAAAGCCCATCTGTGAGCGTCGTTTATGAGTTCCCCCTAAAGCCCATCTGTGAGCGTCGTTTATGAGTTCCCCCTAAAGCCCATCTGTGAGCGTCCTTTATGAGTTCCCCCTAAAGCCCATCTGTGAGCGTCCTTTATGAGTTCCGCCTAAAGCCCATCTGTGAGCGTCGTTTATGAGTTCCCCCTAAAGCCCATCTGTGAGCGTCGTTTATGAGTTCCCCCTAAAGCCCATCTGTGAGCACCGTTTATGAGTTCCCACTAAAGCCCATCTGTGAGCGCCGTTTATGAGTTCCCCCTAAAGCCCATCTGTGAATGAGCAATCAGGACACAGAGTTTAGTGTGGGAGTACGATATGTCCTCAAAGACATACCTACTGACCAGAAGCTGACTTATTGCCATTATAATATGTACAGAACGCGTCCCCTGAAATCTGCTGGCATCTACACTTATAGCACTATATATATGATTTTCATTTATCTGTGAGTCATATAGTCACACACACCCCCCCTCCCCGCCACCAAGATTTTCTGTCATCCAGGAGAGCAGACTGTAGATGGCTCAAATTAGCGTCAGAATTCAATTAACAATTTAGCTTTTGGTAATTACTTTTTTTTTTTTTTATGCATCTTACTAGACCTTTAATTTAAACTTTTGACATAATTTCTATGTCATAATAAGAGCTTCTCACTTTCTGACGCAGGATTGGATTGCCCCACATTTGACGGCCGGGGGCGGGGCATACCACAATAACTTTTGCCAAACACTTTTTCAGAATAGGATGGGGGAATCCCCCCCCCCCCCCGGTATATTTTGAGGGCCCACATACCCATCGGTCCACCAGGAAAACGTCCAGTATGCCAAATGTCCTGTGCAGCCCTGCTCTAACAGAATACGTACGTTCACATAGACAAGTGAATGGAAACACACTCAGGCATTAAGCGTGGGCTGCCCTTATAGTCAGCTGGAGCTGTCGGGTTCTAACCACAAGGGGGCGCCAGTTCCTTCTGAAGGAGTTCGAAGCCTGCGCTCATTTGAAAATAACAGCCTCTGCAATGCAGGTTAGTGGGTGAGACCAAGTATGTATAACAATCACTCCTGGATTCTTGGGTTTCACTTACTCTTCTTTCTCTTGACATTTGAGACGTGAAATGTCGCATGAAATGCGTACAGAACTATATAATATCAAATCACAGACAACAAAAGGTTTAATTGGCCATCAATATAATACTTCATTTTTGCTTCCCTCAGCCTGCTCTACAATTGGCTGTGCAATCACCTATGTAAAAATTGATTAGCAGAAGGAGCCAGCACTGAATGCCTGTAATTATCCTGACACTGCTGCAATACCTATTGAGATGTTTGGGAGACAGGCTGCACATTTCGGCTGCTCCTTGCACTAAGCTGTGTGGACACTCTTAATATGCCGGGTCTTTCAGACCCCTCCCAAAAGCTGGCAAGTTAATTATGTATTACCGAACACCCCTCCAATATGTAACCACCAGGGAAACACACCGACTTCTTAAAAGTACTTTTCATACATAAATAGGCCCAGTCTCCTTCCATTGATCCTTTTCTACATTTGGTTGACTAGCTCACAGATCACCAGTCCAGCTTATTCACTTATTATTGCCACACAACCAGACATCATCAGTCATGTCTTATACTGTAGTTCACTATGGTGAAGAAGATGTCACGGCATGAGTTATATTCTGAAGAGCTCAAAGAATCCCACAGCTTAATTTGCTTCTGGATTTTCATGGGCAGCACAGGCCAAAGCACAGTTTTCAAGGTGACTTCCCCATGATGGAAGCAGCTGTGAGCAGAGAGCTGATATTCATCCCATAGATGCTGAGCTCGACATGCTGCAAAGGCAACACTGCCTTGATAAATTAGTAAGTAGCACAACCACATAATCCCCGTGACCCTGAGCAGGATAAGGCCTTAGGAGATTGATGGACAACTGCATAATAAACGCTAAATTGCATTGTGCGAATCCGCCGTTTGAATGATCTTTCATACCCTTGTTTTTGACAGCTGCCACAGAAAAATGAATGTGAATGAATAAATAATCAGTGAGATCTACACAATGCGTGTTGGTGAATGTGTTTCCACGCATCTTTACACGATGTCAGGCAGGATGGCTCAATAATAATAATAATAATAATAATAATAATAACAATAATAGTAGTAGTAGTAGCGATAGTAATGCAACCGCAAACATTATTATTATTGTTGTTATTCTAATGTTACCACAAGCATATTATTATTATTATTATTATTATTTATTATTATTTATTATTATTATATGAGGTGGTGCTTTATTGATTCTAAAGTGGAAATTAGGGGTTAATCCCTTTAAATAATTTCTTCCTGAAAAGAGATCGCCTGTGCTGGACTTTGACCATGATACGCAGAGAATTAACTGCAGACGAATAGAAAGCAAAATGCCGGGCAGCCGCCCCGCACGCCTGCTCCCGCGTCGCTTCGGCATTTTCCGCCGAATCCGAGCTCCAGGCGGAGATCAGCGGGCCGGACCCGCCCCACCGCCCAGTTGGGGCTCCTCCAATAAGAGCGGGGACTGAGGAGCGTCCGGACATGGCCGAGAGCAGCGGGGAGAGGGGAGCCGAGCAGCACCGGGACTCGGTCCGTAACGAGCAGCTCCGGCGGTTCTGATTAGTGCGATTAATAAGAAATAAGCTGCTGGAGAAAGGAGACGCCACGGCGAGGAGAGGGAGCCAGCCCGGTGCTTGGACGCGTACCTGGCGGGGCACCTCGGACAGGTAAGCCGGCATCGCCTCCGGTATTTCACTTTTTTTAATGAGCAATATGGCTGTTTTGGTCACTAGGTTGCGCCGTATTGCGCGTCGGCGAAATTCGTTCGATAGGCGAGTGCAGCACGTCCTCCGGCGCCGGCGGAGCGCCGGGATGCGCTGAGGCGGACGCGCTCCGGCTGCCTTGATAATTGATGATCCGCAGTGGGGCGGGAGAGTCGCCGCTGCACACTGGCTGCTCTGCCGGGCCGGAGACGCTTCTGCGGGCTGCGCACTGTCCGCTGTCCGGCAGCGTTATGGAACGGGGGGTTAAACGGCCGGGCCGCTAACTGCGGCTTGCGGGAGGCGGTATCACGCATCGCGCAGTGACCTGCATGGGCTCCGGCAGCCGCCTCTCCGCTCCTCCGTAATAAAAGCTCCATTTTCTCTTTCGCAGCGGCGGGTTCCTCCCCCCGACCCCCCCCTCCCACCTACCTTCTCATCACTGCGTTGAATGCGGCTCAGCTGAACGGGGACTAGACTACGGGGAGAAGCAGCATAACGCCGGCGGGGGACAGCGGCTGCTCGGCCGCGAAGAGGACGTGGTGTCTGTGGGCAGGAGCCCGGCTGGACGCACGCAGGGGCCGCCCGACGCCGTTCTTTCCGTGGGGATACCGGCCTTTTAGGAACACGTCTTCAGCGCGTCTTCGCGAAAAAGAGCCCGGAAGGCGGCAGTTATTCCGAATCTCCTCCCGTCGCCGAGCGGACATGTAAACACCCGGGGTGGCACCTACATCGCCCGCATGGATCACGCCGAACCGGAGCCGGAGGCGGCAGAGCCGCCGGTCCATGGCGTCCATGGACCGAACCGGATCCGGCCGTCGTCGTACCGGGCGCTGCGAAGCGCCGTGTCCAGTCTGGCCCGGATAGACGACTTCTTCTGTGAGAAGATCGGTTCGGGCTTTTTCTCTGAGGTTTTCAAGGTGAGACCCACCTGCACGGGCACATGCATATAATGTAGTATTATATGTGTGTGTGTGTGTGTGTGTGTGTGTGTGTGTGTGTGTGTGTGTGTGTGTGTGTGATATATTTATTATACACGTAAATGTATATAATATACACACGTCTTGGTATAAACATGTAATTTTCTATTACATTTTCCTTTTTAATGCTAAATCCAATCACATTAAAAACGGCAATTAACTTCATTATGAAAAAGCATTGAATTTTACAGTCTTGCACTTGTATATACGTTTATTTCTTGCGTTTAGACAGGCAGTAGTAATAACTTGCTCTGTAGCTTGTTATAAACGTTAATATTGTTGCGTAATTATTACTCCTCTGTCCCCTGAACCAAAGACTTGTGCAGCGTTACTTATGTAATATGATGGTGCCAAAGCCCTAAGCACGTGCCATTGCGAAACCTTCTGTAATTGATCTAAGAGAACTTTCTATGAGTATGTATGTGCATTTAGTGCTTGACTGCGCCCCCCTTAGGATACCCTTAGATGGGGCAGAAAGAAAAGGGGTATCTGATCACAACAGGGCTTGAAGCTGCATTTCTGAGTAGTTATTACAGATTTTCAAAGTCCTGCCGTCAGCTGACCGTTAATGTACACTATTCTGGACTCTGTCCAGCTGGAACCGTCAAGATAAATCTCAAAGTTCCCTTATCCACCTTTTTAACTGAAGTCAGACACGCAAAGCAAGACTATCTGGCTATGTACCAGATCACCTTTGTGTTAAGGGTCAGGAAATTGGGGGTAAAACATTCTTGTGTTAATAAAAATGAGAAATGGAGGGGGGAAAAGTAACTGACCAGAATTTTGCAGTCATGCCTTCATATTCCCCCAAGTATAGTCAAGGTAAGTTTTTGAACCTGGTTTGTAAATGCATGAGGTTCAGGGTGCAGGGGAATATGCACTGTCCAGCAGGAAATGCACTAGCTTCCTGCATGTACCAAACGTGCAGCGGTTATTGATAATGTGCCTGCATGCAACTGATCCCATGTTGGCTTATAGGCTATAGAGGTCTCGCACGCTGCTGGGCGTGTCGTTCGTGACAGTGATGCATTAATGTTTTTTTTACAGCTGTCGTGCTGTACACTCGTAGGTATTCACACTAAGCTGTCCTCTGTAATATGCTACAGACACTTAGCAAAGTGCACTTGTCGGGACAGATCCCCCCCGTCTCTATAAATTACCTGATGTTCGTTGATCTGTGCATGCTTTAATGCCTGTCTGTCTCTTCACTGTTGTAATCTGAGCGTCTGAAGCGCGATGGAGCAAAGCCCTCTTTGTGCCGTGTTTTTGAGGGGAAATGCTCAGTGTGGTCGCCCGGGCTAATGAGGATTACCCTCATTAGAGGCTGTTGCTGCTCCTCCAGGCTCCTTTGTAAGGGGCTGGCATTGTGTTTGTGCAGCTCAGATCGGGTCACGGTTTAGGTTTAGTTCTTAGCCTGTAAAGGGATTAATGATGGAAATGCATGGTTGGAGGTGCCTCATAATGCAGGGGGGACATTCTTGTCTATTCGCAGGTGCTGTAAAATGTTGATTCATAAGTGGGTAAAATGTAGGTTTTTGAAACTAGGCCAAGGAGGTATTTTAGTCCGTGGGGGGTGTTAAGATCAGGTGATCCAGCCTGAATTGTGAACGTTTCTTTTAGGCGCGGTGTGAAATGGCCCCATCAAATGTTATGCTGGTATAGACATTAAAGACTAATTGGTGTGTCTGAAGGAAATGTCCTCTAGACTTTTTTTTTTTGAGGGAACCTCAACCCTGTTAAGAGGACTTTGACCTGCAGATTTCAGCTGCACGAGACTTTAGGAGTTTGAGTAACAAATCGCTCATGGCCTCCCCTTGCACAGAGAGATTTGGTCTTCCCCCTGGTTTCCCGGGGAAAGCCTCTGACTGTGCCCTTCTGGGTCTTTGGGTGGAATCTACAGGACAGTCCTGGTAGAGTGGATCTGTGACCTAATCTGTGGCTGACACTCTCACCTGGTAAAACACCCTGAATACCCCTCACCGCCCCGGCTTCCTGCTAAGGAAGAATCACCACTGGAGACGTACCACTGGTGTGAAGTGAAACCTGTGGTGGCTGAGCTCACTGATGTCACTGCATGCTGTCAGAGGGGCTTTCGGGGTGTTTATGGGTCATGGTGATTCAGGCTCTCGCTAGTGCCTTCGTGCATCCCCCCCCCCCCCCAAAGATGCAGCTTGGTTGCGTGTCACTGTGGAAGGTGCCGATAAGGGTGGCGAAGAGCCAGTTTTCACTAGAGGACCGTAGGGAGAGTCCCTGATGCTCTTGAACCTGCTGTCAACGTGTGAGGCAAAGCAGCTATGCCCACAGCACTCTGTACTTCTGATGCTCCTCTTAGAGCTGCCTGAGGTTCTGAGCCTTTGCCCAGTCCTCAGGCATCCTCCAGCAGTAAGCAAAGTCTGCTAATTAGGTGACTGCTGGAGTCAGGTTTGCAGGTTGAGGAAGTGGATTAAAATTTGGCCTGGCTTGGGGGCAGGGAGGGGGGACATTTATTATGCACCACACTGGAATCTCGATGCAGGCGAGTGTGACCGTGACTGTTGTGCAGTCCTCATTTGGTTGCACAGAGTCGCTCAGGGTCCGGCAGCGAATGGACCGTGGACCAACTCGCTCCTCTGGGTCCCGACTCTCCGTATGTGTCCTTTTCCATCAATGCTGTGAACCTCCACCGTCATGCCCCAGCTGCTGCTGTGTGGCTCATTCTGTCAAGGATTGTGGGGGCCTTCTGGGATGGCTGTGGTCCCAAAGATGGCCCCGGGGGATCTGTGATGTTGGAGGTCCTTGCGCTGGAGATGTTGGCCAGCCCCTGCCCCAAAGGGCAGGTGTGATGGTTTGCTGTAGGCTGTCCTGTGATCTCAGGGTGTGGTGCAGGAGCTGTGGACAAGGTGTCCTGCATCCATCGCCCTGCCCCTGTTTGCCTGTGATTATGGTCCTTGCTGATAAACGCTGGCTATTCTGTAGTAACACCTGCAGAGGGCGAGTCTGGGGCCACGCCTCTGTATGGTAGCTGCGCTGGGCCCGTACTGTAGGCCCTACATGGGCCTGCATGCCTGTAGCCCGCTCCTTCCCAGCTTCCGGCCTCCCCTCTACTTTCGTTTGTTTACACATGGTGTGTGACTTCCTGTGCTGAGATGTTGGAGTGTTTTTGGAGTATGGGGGCTGCTTTATCTGTGCCTGGGAGTGAGACTTCCTCTGCCGCTCGGTTCATAGGAGCAGTCACGGCGAGCGTGACTTCCTGTTTGTCTGAATGCCTTGGAGCTCTGCCATTGGTCTATCCTGTTGTCACTCGTCAGTTGCCGTGCAACGGTCGGCCACGCCCCTGCTCTTAAAATTATTATTCTGATCGAACACAGGCAGCTTTTCCTAGCACCGTGGTCCTTGGCAGCCTGGGGAAAGCCAGGGACACAGGGCTGCCAGGCTGACTGTTTACAGCTGGGAGGGGCTCAGGCTGTGGTGGGTGGGGGGGGTGCAGTGAGGCTGTATGTGGAGTTGTGGTGAGCTGGGGCTCGACCTTGTAGTTTGAAGCCTGTTTGCGTTTCGGAGATGAACTCCATGTGGAATTTGAGGCAGATACGCCGACTTGATCGGCTTGCTGCTTTGAGGGCCTTGTTTGTATCAGTCCTTGACTGGCTATGCGAGTAACACTCAATAATTCATTGACATGCCAAGCGAGCGGTGGCCTTGGAGGAAGTCGGATCCCTTTCCTGGCTGCGTGAGCTCCTGCCTTGGGGCTACTATGAATGTGGCCACAGGTGCTGGGTCTTGCTTGGATGGGGGTGACGATGTGGTACATAGGACTGGACCTTCTGGAGATCAGAACCAGAATGTCCCTTCTGCCAGTGCTCAGTGTTGTGCATCCCTCGTAGCCCGTCAGAGCCTCCTGCTGTCTTGCTCGCCCCGCTCTTCTCGTCGAGCCCCATCTGGTTGGTGGATTGTGAAGTGACGGAGGCAGGCAGCCAATCAGACGGGCTTTTTGCGGCGGTAAGCCGGGCCACGTCCTACGGCGGCATGGCGCCCGCCTCCACCGCATTTTCATCTCCTCAGCTAGCGGCAGTGGTCCGCTGGGTAGAGCGTATTGACCCAGGGAACTTTCCGGAAGATCAGCAGACATCCAGTGTGAGCTGACCATGGGAGTGTTTGGGGGAAGTCGGCTGCTCTGGGAATGAGACGCAGAATCACGTCGGTGATGATTAACCCTGAGCCAACAGCACTGACACCGAGCTATCGATCTGCTGGTAGTGTTATTAAAGCGCTGGAATGCCTGTGTGCCATAAAGCGATGTTTTATTTAGTGTGTGGGTGTACTGCCTGTATCCATCGACCTCCCTGCTCATCTAGGAGTGATGCCTCGCAGATGCAGGAGGTACCCAGTAGGCGGATGGGTCCCAGGCTGTAGCAAACCAAGGTCGTCCTGTCCGCTCACTGCCTCTGCTGTCCCGCGGCCTGAGTTTTCGCACAAACTCTTTCCCCCCCCCCCCCCCCCCCCACATGCCTCCCACCTGTCCAGGATAAGGAGATGCTTACAGGTTCAGTCACATGTATCTGTGCTCTGGTCTTTCCCAGGACAACCCAACATGAATCTTGAGTAATGATTCACAGCCAACAAGAATATCAAACCAAGGCTTGGGACGTTCAGTTTAATCAAAACGGATTAAATGGATGGAGTTTTTATTCATGCAGGTACCTGGGGACAACTTGGATTTTATTCTTTATTTTTCCCTAGTTTGTCCTCTTGGATGTTAAACTACAGCAGCACCGTGTTTTCTGTGCATGGCGGCCGTGGACGTGGTATCCTGTTGATTTAACTCGGCATTTAGCATCCTACTTCCTTAGAGAGAGAGAGGCTGGACAAAACCCAGATGTAGAACCAGAACGGGGGCCTGTTAAGACACGCCTGCTGCATTTAGACGTCTCCCCTGTTTGCTGTTAGCAGGTCTCGCGTGCGTCTGTCTTGATGCCGCCTGCAGTCTTTTGCAATGCGGTTTGACCTGTGTCTGTTTTGGTCCTGAGCTCGGAGGAAGGTAGTGTGTGCTGCCTGGTACTGTGTGTTTCGTATGAGTGTAAGTTTGCACGAACTGGGGTCAGGCTGAGAAAGAAGCAGCTTCTTGGTTTCTTGGATAAAATTGGTCCCGACCATGGTGATGCGTGATTGCGGGTGGGGAGGGCGGTGAGATGTGCAGAGATGGGGGCAAGTCAGGTGCACGTCTGCTATCCCTGTGCATCATATGGGGGAGCTGATGGCTCCAGTGCATGCTGAATGGCCCAGCAGCGTGGGGCTGTAGCGGCGTGTCCTGGATATGCTCAAGTACAGAGTCGCTCCCTGGCCAGTGGACGTGTCACTGCAGCCACTGATGTCAGTTGGCCCGGATTTTGCCCCAGTGGATGATGGGAATTCAGAAAGCCTATTAGTAAGCAAGGCCAAAGTAGCACTTAATCCTACTGCAGGGGGACAGACCTGCTAGGTACTGCGTAGATTAGTCCCACACTCAGACCACATGTCAAGCAGTGACCTTCCCATGCATGATCTATCTATACACAAACTCGCAGTGTTATAAACAGTCCTGTAACTCGCGCTTTTATTTCAGGTTGCTGTTCAGACACCATCTGCATTTGGGCCCTGTGTGTGTAAAGGGGTAAACAACGGCTCTCGGGAGGCGTTGTTGCTGATGGGGTGGCGGGCGTTTTACTACTGCAGGTCATGATCTGTATCATGCAGGGCCTGGTGCATGTCTCACGGGTCGTCTTGTCTGCGTTAGTTATCTCTCTGTTAAACACTGACAGCCACACGTTAGTGGGGTGTTAAGGGGCTTTTGCTGGTGGGGAAGCCCAAGTTAGAGCTTTTCAGAGGAACGTTCTGGAAATGATGTAGATCTGCCCTCGGCGAAGGTACTCAGCAGTTTCCATAGCCTTCACACCAGCTTGAAAACATGCGAATGAAAAGGAGGATTAATGAGCCTGGGACGTTCCTCCCCCTGAGGGGCTTTCAGGGGAACTGCCTGTGTATTTACCCACCGCTCACCCTCCCCGTCCTGCTTCCCTCCCCAGGTGCAGCACAGGATCACAGGGCAGGTCATGGCGCTGAAGATGAACACGCTGGCCAGTAACCGAGCCAACATGCTGCGGGAGGTGCAGCTCATGAACCGGCTGTGCCACCCCAACATACTCCGGTCAGCTCCGCCAACATCCCCCCCTCCCCCGGTCATGTGACCCCTGTTTACATGTCCCCCAACTAGCTGACTCAGGGGCACGTGCTAGCAAGTAGAAGCATATCCTTCCTTAATTTTGTGTAAAAATAGCCACAGAAGATGTAAACGGATGAAATTCCTCTTTCTAAATCTCATTTTATATCGCAGAAAAATATGCATGTTCGCTGGATGAATTTTCAGCCATTCTGGTAGCGCTGCTCTCTTTCTGCATCCGCTCTGTTGGCGGAGAGGCCCTGACCCAGGCATTGTCTGTGGAGACCCTCTTACCATGACTCATGCTTACCCTCAGGCTTCAACAGGCTCTCGCTCTGGTGCCTGGTGGCTTCTGCATTCAGCTCCTCTCTTGAAGTGTCACCAATGCTTTACTCCCCCCACGCTAATGTGATCAGCTGCACGCCTGAGTCAGATGAAAGCAGCAGTATCTTTATCCTGAAGACACAGGATTTGTGCCCCTTTTGACACGGTCCCTAAATCAAACTAAGGGCACTTTTACACTGCCCCAGGTACCATACTTTTGGTACTTCAAGAAAGTACCCAAAGTACAGTACTTCAAGGTGTTGGTTTTCCACCGGCGTAAAAATTGTGTTAAATGACGTCATAACGCATTGTTATGCGAGGTGGGGTATTTTATATTGAATTTTTAAAATGACTGTAATATATTGTAGAGCTGGACGATGTGTGATATTAATACCAACATCGCATGTTATGCACATTCAATTCTTACCTCTCCAGTAAGATAACGATCAGATATTTTCTTACTTTCAATTCTATACAGACATTTATAGCACAGGGAGTTTGACTACAACATTTATACTCTGTCATGAAAAAACCCCAGGCTAGCTTTGCAGTGTTAATTTTTCCTTTTTTAGATTGTCTACTATATTTAAATGTCAGTTTAACTTTGCTGCTTTTCCATGAGCACTGCATGCGTTCTCTGAAACAATCATTTTCATTTTTGCTATTTAAATCACTCCTAGTCAGGTTTGTGCAAAATTTATTAACTCCTTTTTTGTGTTGTAAATATTGGGGTAACAGTTGCATCGCTATAGTGTCCTGTCCATGTGTATTAAACAAAATGCTTTTTAGAAATTTCTTTCTAGCTAGTTTTGGTACTGGTACTCAACGAAATCAATGGAAAAGGGAAAGTAGCTAATGCCTGGTACAGTGAAGTGGAAAAGTATCCTAAGTGACCAGGGCACAAGACAGTGGTACATACAGTGTAGGATGCCAGTCCGTCACAGGGCAGACGCACTGCAGGCCATCTGGAGATGCCACTAAACTGCAAGGCTGTAACATGGGGCTGACCATGCAAACTCCATGCGGATGGACTGGAGCTGGGCTTCCCTGCCCTGGATAATGGTCTTTCTGGGTCGTTTTTTGTTTTTCTGTGCAGGTTTGTCGGGGTCTGCGTTCACGAGGGGCAGCTCCACGCCCTGACGGAGGTGAGCTTGCTTTTGTACGGCATTCTGGGGATGTGGTTTGTTCTCGGTTATTCTCAGAACTGCCCTCTGATTGGCTGTGTTCCCGATGGTCCCAGTCTGGGGTCAAAGCCCATGTAAGCAGGCTAACTGGTGTGCATCGCGGACCTGTGCGTGGGTCATTTAGAATCCCTGTAGTGTGTGAGATGCGATCCTTGGCTGATGTTTCCCTGCTTTCCCCTCCCAGTACATCAATGGGGGTAACCTGGAGCAGCTGCTGGACAGTGAAGAGTATCTCTCCTGGGCTGTGAGGATGGACCTGTCCCTGGATATTGCGCGAGGGCTGCAGTACCTGCACAATAAGGGCATCTTCCACAGGGACCTCACCTCCAAGGTCTGGAGGCCTCCCATCTTCTGTGTCAAACCACCTTTTAAACATGTTTGGAATAACATCTCAGATCATGTTAACCTAATAAGATGTTTTGTGAAAGTAGTTTTTGCTTAGAGAAGTCTGTAGGCTGTACACAAGAGAACTAGTTCTGCTGTCCACATGGTCATCTTATTCTGAGTCTGAGGTTACCGTTTTCAGTTCAGCAGTTGTCTACTGAATCACAGTGGAGTCATGTGACCTGTGACATCACTGACGTGCCCAGGAGCTCAGGGTTAAAGTCTGAGAAACTTTTAGGTGTTTTTCAATACCAAGAATGCAAAGATCATACTTGTGGTATTGGCAAGACCAGTCTTGCTAACTTGCCTTCCCAGAATGAACTTGGGGTGCAATGAATCATGGGATTGGTCTTGTTTGGCAAGGATGCAGCTGAGATATCCTTTATATTTGGGGATTTTTACTGTCCTCTGTACTTCTATTCTAAGTACTGGAACTACTAAGATGATGTAAAATGGCTACTTGAACACGGGTATGGTTAGCGACACACATTGGGAAGCACCCTTTGATCTTGCGTGCACACATGCATGGAGTCCTGGTCTGTTTGTTTTATATGCTTTAAGCAGCCGTGTTCCCACGCTGCCCTCGCACTGAGGGTGGCTGCATGTGACGCCCGTCTTCTCTCTCTCAAATGCAGAACTGTCTGGTGAGATGTGAGAATGGGCTCTACAGCGTCGTGGTCGGCGACTTCGGCCTGGCAGAGAAAATCCCCGACTACAGGTGAGCGAAGGCGCCTGCAAGTCCCCCCCCTTCCCCATCTCAAGGGCGTTACCTGTGACTGCTGTGCTCTTCCCCGCCCACCTCTCCCTGCCATTGACCCTGAGGGGTTCTACCAAGAAGAGTCTATGAAGTTCAATTGGTGGAGGTTTCTGCCCTGAGGCATTGTGGAGACCGTAAGGCACACAGCTCCATCGAGTGAGGCTGGGATCCCTGATTTATTTCTAGAACTTTCTGTTGCATGTTGGGGACAGAGATGTCACAGGATTTCAGACCTAGATGTTGCGGTCTGGTCACATGACCACAGAGCTAACTGATGCCCTTCCGAGTTGCATAAATTGGACATGGTGTCGCCTGTTTCTCTTCTGCTAGGGAATTCTGCTGCATGTCTGGGGGGTCCCACTCCGTGACTGTGTGTGTGTGTGTGTGTGTGTGTGTGTGTGTGTGTGTGTGTGTGTGTACACACGCACCAGCGCAGGTCATGTAGTGTGCTGCTGTATGCCTCTGTACACGTGTGTAGTGTGGGTCCTGCTCTGAGCAGCGCGCTCAGCCGCAGGGGGGCAGGGTGTTTTGGAAACCTCTCCAAATAAGGAGAAGCTGTTCCAGAGGTTCTGCCTGTACTGTCCCCTGGCTTCCTCACTCGGTGTTTATGGGCTCTCGTGCTGTCCCTCTGGGTTTGGGTGACACGGCAGCGGTGGGGTGAGGCGCCTCCCCTTCGTCCAACCGCTATTCCCGTTTCTGAGGAAAAAGGTGCGCGTACAGTGACACGCAGCCCAGGGGGTGCCGTCCGTTCAGGTGGCCGCCTGCGTGCAGCGTCACTGAGCCGTCCTGTGTCTCTCTGTCCCCCTTCCCAGCGACGGCGTGGAGAAGCAGCCCCTGGCCGTGGTGGGCTCCCCCTACTGGATGGCCCCCGAGGTGCTGCGAGGGGAACTCTACGATGAGAAGGTGGGGGCACCTGGAGCGTGGTCTCCATTTAGGTGTCCTTGCTCGTGCCTGTATGGAGCCTCGCTTAGCCGTCCTATATCTCTAACTTGCGCTCACTGTTTGTTCTTGGTTCTTGGTGATATAGTTTTTTTTGACCCTGTAAAGTTGGCGACAGCCCCTGTTGTCATGGATCTTTATCATGTGACCTTGTTAAACAACGCCCCCCCCCCCCCCCCCCCTCGGCTGCAGGTGGACGTCTTTGCATTCGGCATCATCCTCTGCGAGATCATCGCCCGGATACAAGCCGACCCAGACTACCTGCCCCGCACCGAGGTATGTCTGCTTCCTGTGGGGGGCGCTGGAGGTGTCACGCGGCGTGCATGCGGACACGGACCTCCCTGCTGCGGAATGTGCCAGAAGAGGTCGTGCATAGCTATCTCGTATGGGTTTGGTGCCCGTATCACCTCGGTCGGGCAGGTTGGAGACCGTTGGACTGATAACTCTCCCAATGAGCCGTGACGTTGTGCTCACCTGTGTGTGTGTTTAACCAGCAATAACTATTTGCCGAAACAGATTGACTAATGCTACAGTCTGCCTAGGGTCCGTTCTTAGCGTTGTTTCCTCTAGCTTCCACGTGTGTCATCATGCCCATATGCCCATCATGCATCATATTCCCAGTATGACCTTCTGCGCTTGATCCCCATGGCTGTTCCTCGGATTACCGACATTCCCACGGTTGCAGCTCAATCAGGAATCTCTGTTTGCTCTCCTGAAATTAGCCAGGTGCTTTTTTCTGAGGACTTTAACCTCACTCGTGTCAAAACTTTGCTTTTCGGAACGGTTCCCAATTTCATTTGGCAAAATCCCCCAACCAGTCTATCCATTCGCAGTAACCCCCAACCAGTCCTAACTTGCAAGATCTCTGCTGAGGCGGTTAACGCATCTGGCCCTGTGAAACCACGCTGCAGCCCAGCCGCTCGCTCTGTCTACAGTGACGCTGTGTGTGTGTGTGTGTGTGTGTGTGTGTGTGTGTGTGTGTGTGTGTGTGTGTGTGTGTGTGTGTGTGTGGGAGTCTCACAGCCTTTTTGTGGGTGAATTTGGAGAATCGCCCCGTGGAGGATGTTGAATATCTGTATGAGTTACTGAGCAGTGTGTGTGCGCGTTTGTGTACACAGCATATCAGTGAGTCGACCTTTGCACGTCCCCAAAGTGGCAGTACGTCAGTCCTCTGCACAAAGACGCAGATGAAAACTACTCGCTGATTGGGGGGGGGGGTGGCTTGGGGGCTGGGGACCGCATGGAAATGAAACTGAACAATGGTTTATGAACCGGTGTTGAAAAGCTGAAACCTGGTGTGTGTGTGTGTGTGTGTGTGTGTGTGTGTGTGTGTGTGTGTGTGTGTGACTAGCACCTTCTGCCTCTTGACGTCACCTGCTGCTCCCCCCCACTCATCTGCCTCCACTGTCCAGCATCAGCGAGCATTTTTATTGCCGCAGTACAATGTGAGCATGCCTGGTCTGAGCTCTCTGCACAGGGTGTGCCCTCTGCTGGTGAATCACAGGCATTACCTTGTTTGCACTAACTGGGTCTCCTCCAGAATCTTCATGCAGTTCCTGCTGCAGCTGCCTGCATCTTAGGAAATGCATGCCATGCCTTTTTTACCCCTCGCAGCTATGCGTGGCGGATCGTACTTCTGTGCTGGTAACAGGAGGCTTATACTTTGGAAAGGGCTTAAATGGTGTTTATTTTGTTTGGGGTGGTTTCTTTGTCTTGATTGTAACCCCTGTGCGCCTGGAGCCTGTCACCTGTTCTGGGGTCAGTGTGTCCTGATTTTGTGTGCCTCTGCTGCAGGACTTTGGGCTGGATGGGGAAGCCTTCCGGAACATGGTGGGGGACTGTCCACCCTCCTTCCTGGACCTGGCCTTCTCCTGCTGCAACGTAAGACGCATTCAGATGTCCGGAGAGATGCTCGTATGCGTTGATGCCTCCTCAGCCTTCCTGACATGCTCTTTTCTTCTCCCCTCCCCTCAGATGTGTGCTGCCCAGCGGCCCCCCTTCATCAAACTAGTGGCACAGCTGGAAATCCTGCTTGTGGAGAAGGAAGAGCCTGTGACTCAGGGTCAGTGCGCTGATTCAGTGGGATTTATTTTTGTATAGTGCCTTTCACAACAGTCACCCCAAGGCACTTAACATGAGTGTGTGGCAATGCGTTGCTGCATCGTCTAACCAAGACGGTACATGATCGGGGAGGAGGGAAAGAAGCAACGTAAAAAAATGGGGGCAGAACCAAAAACTCCCAAGTAGGGACTTGGAAACCTCTGTGGGTCAAAGGTTGACATTACAGAATACATCAGCGGCCTGGGTGGCGCCTAGAAACCCCCCCACATGACCTCTGTCCCGTCGTACTTTGTGTTTTGGGGTATGGATTGGGGGACTTTTTTCCTGACTTGCTGTTTGTGTCCCTCTCAGCCCTTGCCAGCTGCCCCCGGCGACGGCGGTCCTTCTGTGCCCCGGGCGATCAGGGGCTGTCCCGGAGCCAGTCGGACATGCTGCCGCCTGCCGTGCCACCCACCTTGGGCACGCCCGCTCGGGTCAACCCTTTCTCCCTGCGCCAGGACCTGAACGGGGGCAAGATCAAGCTTTTCGACACGCCCAGCAAATCTGTCATCTCGCTGACCTTCACCCTGCCGCCGCCCCCAGAGACCTGCGGCAGCCCCACCGAGGCGGAGCCCCCGCGGGGTTTACACCGGCGGTGCCAGTCGCTGCCCTGCACGCCCGACCTGAGGGGCGCGCCCTTGCTGGCTGCCAACCTCAGTCACGATGCACGGCCAGAGGGCATGGCGATGCTGCAGGATACAGACAGTGAGGAGGAGGAGGAGGAGGAAGGTGAGGCTCCGGAGAGGAAGGACGAGGCTGGTGAGGGTTTGCATCGTACTATGGATGACTCGGGCGTCCCCCTGGACCTAGACATGTCCCCCCTGGACCGGCTGGAGGAAGAGGGGGAAATGGAGAATTTGTGTCTTGTGGAGCCAATGGACTGTACCAGCTCCCCCGATGGTCCAGTCCCCATCGCGGGAAAGCCCTCGCTCACCAACAGCCCGGTGATGAATGGCTGGGACCTGCCCATCTCCAATAGCCCCTCGTCCCTGTCTCCCCTTCCCCACCTGGAGAACAACAACAGCACCGTGGTGATGAGCCGACCCCTGGGCTATGGCGACAACGGGTACCACAGTCCGCCCGCGGGTGCGGCGCCCTTCCCGCTGCCCAGCTCTGGGGGAAGCGGCCTGGAGCAGGACGAGGTCATTTCCTGTCCTGGCTGCTGCCTGGCAGGGCTGAGCTTCTCTTCAGTGTGTCTGCGCACTCCCCCACGAGCCCGGAACCCCCACCATCCCTACAAGAACTTGAACGGCGACGCGGCACGGGGGCTGCTTGGCCACAGCGGCAAAAGCCTGGCCTCCTCCACAGGGTCATCGGAGCCGGGGTTGGCCCTCCCGGGTGCTCAGACTTAGATCGCCCCCTACTGGATGGCCTGTGGAAGTCGCTTTCACACCACCTGTTAAAAAAAAAAAAAAACAGAAGAGAATACTGTGCACCTTTTTATTGTAATGGCTCATGTTTGGTATGATGCAGATTATTGCTACTGATGTCATTACTGATATTGGCAGTAGGATGATTTTTGGTGTTCAGATCACTAAATGGCAAATCAGAGTATGATGCCCCTGTAAGCTTTGATGAACTGGAGAAGGGGAGCACATTAGAAGGAGTGGCACGTGTGAGTGAGTGTGTGTTTGTGTGCGAGTGAGTGTGTGTACCATGTGTAATATATTTTGAAATACCGTTTTATGTAATCGCAGGGAATGGTTGCTTGTGTTTCCTGGGCCTGGACCGGGGGTCTGGGAGGGGGATTTGCAGGGGGAAACAGGGAGGATGTTAAGATTTTGAGCATGTTGTCTTTATTGCATGATTTCCCCCCCCCCCTCCCCCAACCTGCCTCCTGATCTGAGATCAGTATGGTGAGTGTTAGTGGTCTGAAAACTGACTAGGACAGAGAAGACCTGGACCCCCCCACCCTCCATAAGTCTTTAATGCAACTGGAATAGCGCAAAACTCGGGATGTAATGACTGCCTCCAACTGATGGGGGGGAAAAAAACTGATATTTATCTGATAATAAAAAGATGTTATTCTTAATTTGGTGAAATAAAAGTGGTATAACATTTCTTACCATGTACTCTTCTGAGTATTCTGCAGTGTAATCTTTATTGATGTTGGATTTTTTTTTTTCCCCAACCTTAAACTGGTGCTTCTCTTTCCAGTTTTTTTTTTTTTATATTTATTTATCTTTTTTTTTTTTTTTTTTTTTTTTTTTTTAAATCCGGGAAGCCGCGTTATTCCAGATGTCCTCGTATACTTGTATGTTTGTGCACATGTATGTATAGCCTGCCCTGCGTGGCTCGCGTATGTGAGGGGGATGACCACATGGGCCATCAATCCCAGCATCCCTCCTTAGCGGTTTGTGGTGTTTGGGGGTTGGGTGTAGCCTCTGCCCTTGGGGAAGGTTAGGTTTTGGTTTTGTTTTTCGTTTTTATTTGTGATCTGTCTCCCTGACTGACCGCTTCTGCTGAGCAGGAATGGGGAAGCTGACCTGCAGTTCATGTGCTGGGTCTGACCATAGAAAGTGGTGTTTTGGTGCGGATCGCAGTAAGGTGTTTGTGACTCTGCCCTCGAACTGAGCCAGCCATCCTGTCAGGCCCCCTCTGCGGGCCTGTGCACGGGCTGCGGCACCATCGCTCTGTCTCGAAGGCCCGTCCCAGATAGACGTGCAGCTGAATTACAACTCCTATTCCTTGTAACTGAGGAGCAAACTGGAAACACCCCCTTCTGTCCTGATTGTTTCACAGAAATACTAACCTGTGAGCCGGTTCAGAAGTCTGCCCCCTGCTGGTGACGCTGACACCGGCAATGGTCATGCTCGCCTGTGAAACTGGCTGCTGAATGGGACCGTTTGTGATCAGAGTGAACAGCGTGAGCCGTGCGCTCGAGACAGACACCACGTGGAAAGGAGTGAGGAGACAGAGAGCTGACTGAATACGTTTTAGGGCCGATGGTCTTGAGTCCCATTTTAATGTGCTTCATCTTCAGAGCACAAGAAGGCATGGAAACTGAGGAAGCACCTATGACCCCGGCAGTTCCCCCCTCCCCGACCTTGGCTCAGTACTCCTGTTTGGGCCACTGCCGCTGTACAGCCAGCCCCTCCCCTTTTGGCCCCAGCAATGACGCATCGATCCAGCAAATGAGCGAGTGACCAGCAGCGTGGGGGCTTAGGCTCCTCCAGACCCCCTCCCACCCCCCACAAAGCACTTAATGTATTATTATTATTATTATTATTATTATTATTATTGGAATTGAATTGCCAGCTTTAAACCAAGTGTTGAGATTCCTAGTGAAGAAAATGTCAAATAAATGTATTGAATGTTAAGTGTCTGTGTGCGAGTGATTTATTAAATTTCGGTTGTGACTCTTCGCGTAGTTGTATAATACTTAACTGTTTCTGTCCACCAGGGGGCAGTGCGGGGCACCACATAAGTGGATACTGAAGCACAGCTGGTTGTTAGCCTACACTTAGTTATGCAAATTTTCCTAAGCGCTTGCATTGTTCAGATGCCCCTGAGCACTCAATGCAGACTAAGGAGGTATGTAGATACATGGCATTTCTGCGTTGCTGTCCATCAAAACCTCGGCACAGCTGTGCACTCCGCGGCTTCGTTTCCTCCAGTTTATTTTTTTCCTCTTACACCTTCCTTCCTCTTTGATCTGCCGTTACCCCACCTTATGGTTTCTCTCTTTTCCTTATCACTGCGGTGTCGTCCTGTCACTTTCCCAGGGGGCGAGATTGAGCGAGTACCGTATCTGCGCGTGGCCTGTGATGGATCGCCTTGCCTTTCTGCCGTCAGTCTCCGGACTCGCTCACCACGCCCCTTGAATACACTGTCGTATACCATAGAACCTTTCAGATCTGCTGCCCAAATGTTATGACTGAACATGATTTCTTCCTAACTCTGTCCTTCCCTGTCTTCAGTAGGAACAGAGGTCATTGCCGTGATGATCCTCAGCGCTGTGTCACTTCTCCTGCACGTCCTCGTCCTGAGTGTCCATGCGGACACGTCCTCACCAGGTGGGTGCTCATTCCGTACCGCTTGTATTCTGTTCAGGGAAGTTCCCTTAGATTGTTTACCAAGTTCGTTATTTCATGATTTGCTGGATTGACTGAATGGGTGGAGGGGGTTGTTTACTGGCTATAACGGAGAGCTAAATACTCAGTCGCTTGAGGAGGAAGAATCCCTCTGGTTTTCACAGCACTGTTTAGTTCAGCAGGGGGGGATTCCCTTTTCCTTGATTTACGCATAGGTGTAGTGAAAGTCAGCATCAGCAGGGCAGGGATACCCCACTTAGCGCTACCATTGACAGTCGGCTAGGTTACCTGGCCCATCTGACTTGAACTGGTCTCGTTGGCCATGGGCTGCTCTATTCATGCTGGGTTTGTCCTGCAGAGACTTGTAATTGCTTAGCACCGACTGTGCTGTCCAGAAATTTATTGTCGTTTGACAGCTATTTCCTTCAGTTTGTTTCGCGGCAACCTGTTGCACTGCCTCGTTCTTAAACATGTAATTATCGTTTGTGTAACAGTTTGCGGCCCACACCAGTGAACTTGCATCTTAAAGAACATTTTAGTATTCATTTGCTCAACACACTTGATCAAATAATGTGAAGATTTAGTAAGTGTGACACTTGGATTAGTGGAGCTGGAGCAAAAGTGATCATAGCAGTGTTTCCCAGTCCAGTCCTTGGGACCCACGTCCGGTCCATGTTTTTGCTGCCTCCCAGCTCTCTACCAGGGAGCTGGAAGGGATCAATAATGTGGACCGGCTGTGGGTCCCTTAGGACCGGATTAGGACCTGAATGAGGTGCGTGTGAAGTGCTCTTCCTGTTTGAAGGCTCATTATTTTGTGACCTTATGTGACACCCAGGCTTCTCCCTACCCCCATGTAATGTGACACTCCAAACTCTGGATCTGGGCAGCTTCCTGCACTGGGAATGCCCCCCAATGCCCCCCAACACCACCTTCACGGTCGAGACCCATACACAGGGGTAAGTTTGTTCGTGTGAGACCGTGTGACCAAGGCTGTGGGTGCCTGCTTGTTTCCGCTGTAGAACGTGATTTAGGCAGATGTTTCGGAGGCAAACCTGCTGTTGGACATACAAAGTGCTGTCTTATGGACAAGAAGATCCATGTACGCTGGCCTGAACGGAACACCTGCTATTTCCTTACTTTTTTCAAAGATGTTCATTATAGTCTGCAACAAAAAGGTGCCAGGATCCCCTGTCATATGCCCTGTATGTCAGTCTGTCTATTTGTAGACCTCTCTGTACAGAAGACCCCCTTTTGCCAAATTGCAAGCCGGAGAGCCCTGTTCAGATTAGTTCCGGTCGATGCTTAAGGTCAGCAAATGTCAGGGAGACGTTTCACGGAGCAAATGCACGAGTTGAGACGTCAGGACGCGATCGAGAGCATCTCGTCTGTGGTTTGCAGAAACCTCAGAAACAAAATCATGTAGATGAGTCACTTGTGATTAATCTGCTCTTTCTCTTGTAATGTCTCAACATGGTGTGAAATCCTTTTTTGTTTTTTTTTTGTCAAGCATAGTGAAGCCGTTTTTTGTGTAATACTTTATCAGAGTTATTAATCTAACCGTCGTATCAGTCTTTGCTTTCAGAAACTCCCTCCTCTAATTCAGACTGATGTGACTGAGTTATATTATTAATTAATTGTGATGCGAGTAGAGTAAGGGGGGAAAAAACTTCTCAGATTAAGTACCAGTTTGGGCTCGTACCCGCTGATGGACTGGCATACAGTAAGGGTGTCCCTCTGCCCCCAAGCTCACTGTCATCCTGTAATACTTAAGTGGTTATGGAAGATGGATGGATACAATCTTTGCAAGCTCTGACAGGTAGTGAGCTGGCTTTGCTGAGTCTGTGGTTTTGCCTGGGGTAACAGCGATTGCGCCTAACTTGACAAAAGTTCGTTTGAATCTGAAATTGAGTTTGAATCATTTTCTCCTTCGCCCTTTGGTTGCCCCTCAGAAAATCCAAGTGGAAGAAGGTGTTGCAGTGCACTGGCGTGACCTCCCGTAGCTGTGACCTCTCACAGGCCTTCAGCAGCTTAGACCTGTACAACTTCGTCCGGCTGAATAGGACGATGCCTGGGGAACATCCAGCCTGGACGTGGCAGCGCATGGTTGATCTGAGTTCTGAAAGTAAGCTCTCCACAACAAGCGCTCTCATTCACTGGGTGTCCTCCTGTAGCAGGTCAGGAGAGCAGGCGTACGCTTCTCTGAAACTAGTGTGGAGTATTTTAGTCCTGAGGTCACAACTAGTCAAAAAAAAAAGAGTATTAACCCAGGAATTGTCATTAGCGACAGGAATCTCAGTTGTACACAAATCCAGTTGTGTTGTATGATTTTTTTTCTTCCATAAAACCCAAACCGTAATGGCTGCAGAAATGGACTCAGCTTGGGGTCCCTCCCTTCTGCTTGATGATGGTTTGCTCTCTTCTCAGTGGTCTTCAGCGCCCCCACCCTTGCCCTGTCTCTCAATGGAAGCCGGCTGAGGGTAGAACTGTGGTTCCCCATCTCTCTCAGCAGGTCCCTCTGCCCGGGCAAAAAGACCTGCTCTGTTGCTATGGTGATGAGGCCCACAACCAACATTACGGTGTATGAGGTGCACCAACCCTGCGAAGGCCAGGTACCACTACTGCCTCCATTTTCCTAGCTGGCCTCCTGCTTGCTTGCATCGCTATATCATCGATTGTATTATGTCAGTGTAGTGTGGAACTCTTTCTGGGAGCTGAGCCCTAAAGCTTCTGATTCATTCTTCCTTGCCCTTCTCCCAAGCCTCTGGTGTTCTCTGGTGCCCCAGCGACCTGCTCCTCCACCTGTGACCACCTCCTCCATCTGCCCCTGTGGCAGACACACAGCCAGCAGGTCATGGAGGAGCAGCTGAGCTTTGAATTCGAGAATTTGAAGGAGGGATGGAGCTACTGTGCAGTGGCCAACTTCACGGGCAGCGCCACTGCTGCCCCTTGCTGCATCTCCCTGGCCCCCGGGGTCACAGGTGGGCCGCCTCCCCCTGTAAAGGTCAAAGGGTCAAAACAAAAGGAGCCGTTTCTGGGTTGAGTGAACGGGCGAGTGGGAGATGAGATTGCGAGCATGTTTTCACGCGTGTGTTTCCTGTGTAGTGCTGAAGCCCCTGCCGGTGACTCTGGGGGCTTGCTGTATGCTCTTCATCTCTGCAGCCATCCTCTTCCTCTTCAGAAGATACTGGCCGTCGACTGAGTCCCCTCTCCCCAGACCACTGGTGTGCTACATCGTCCTGGCACATCATGAGCTCATTAACACATTAACAAGCACTGTGGGGGTGGGGGCTGTGTGTCTGTAATCGTGTATGCATGTGATTGTGTGCATGTGACTGCGTATGCATGTGAAACTCCTTCTCACTGAGCCCTGTCCCCCGGCTGTCACAGGGCTCTCTGCAGGACTTCTCCTCCCGGGAGCTGGCCATGTCACCGGAGGACTGTGCTGGAGACCACCTGTCTGTCTTGTCCCTGTCGGTGTCCAGCCCCGCCTTGCCCGCGGCAGCAGACGCCCTGCGGGATGACTTCAGCCTTCCATGTGGTTACTATGACAACCCGCTTCGTCCCGACTCCATGGGTGAGGAGGATTGGGAAGATTGGGAGGCAAGCAGCATTCCCTTGCAGGACCATGAGGCGGTGAGGTCATGTGGATCCCCTATGGGCTCTTTGGCAGCCTGTGACGGAATGCGGCAACTCCCTTTAGGGAGCGGGGGGCCCTGGGACATCCCTCTTTGCTCGGTGAGGCTGGCCCCCCCTGAAGCGGAGGCTCTCCAGGACTGGATCCACTTTCCTGGTCCAACCGGATTGAAGGAAGCTGCCCCCCTGGCAGAGCGCACAGAACTGGGCCAGACGGAACCTGCAGTTGACTTTTGTTTTTCTGATGATTGATGTACGGGTCTGTAACTTACAGATAGGAACCAAATCGGAATCAAAGTGGACCAGGTGACATGGGTGGGCCTGTGTGATACAGCCCCCCTACATTTGCTGGTGCTGCCTTTGGATCAGTAACAGCAGTAGTTATGTGCTGCAGATAAGCATGCCTCCGCCCCCCCATCGCACCCCCCAGGCCTGATGCAGGCAGTGCTGGCTACGGTCTCTGCGCCAAGATGAGAGATGAATGGGCTGGGAGATGGCAGGCTGACTCAGATCTACCACACACCGCTGGCCAGCTATGCGCTTGAGTACCCCCACCCCCAATTTTCCTCCACCCACAGCCCACTGCATGTTATTATTCTGTGCTTTGCATCTGCCTGGCCCCCCTACCCCCCCCCCCCCAATATAGATGATACTCTGTATTGTTTTTCTTCATGACGAGTTAGTCTTCAGGGAAACAGAAACTCTGCGCTTGCGACGTGCACCGTGATTCTGCGCCCCAAGGTGTGACCGTTAACCCGACATGCTCCATAAAGCCAGCATTGGACACCAACTGCTGACTCCTGCATTTTTTTTTTTTTAAATGAAAAATTCCTCCACGCTGCACTGTCCCAGAGTTGATGCTAACTGTGGTGATGGTGGTGGGGGGTAGCAGTCTTCGGTCATGTGACCACCGTGGAAGCTGCCCTCACCTATATCAATGGCAACTCATGAAGAGGAGGAGGAGCAGACTCATCAGGTCAAGGAGCCAAGGAGCGTGGTGTGATAGAATAGCATGGCGGGGGGGAGGTTTACCTCACACAATGAACACATTTGAGTAACCAAAGTGGGCCTGTCGAGTGCCATTATGGAGCAGCACTGGCCTGCTGCCATCTCCCTGCGTGCGGCTCCATCACTCTATCCGCCCTAGTGCAGGAGATGCATTTTTTTCTTTCAAAGCACCCCTGTGGTTTACCAGTGGAAGGCCCTCGCTGGGTTTCGCTTTTCAGGCGTGGTAACATGGCAACTCAGCAGATCAAACCGGATCGAGCCGGAAAAGATGAGTGATGTTTGAAAGAGAGGCTGGTTTTTAAGTTCCCTATTTCTCGGAGAGACCGCTGGGGGTGAATGGGACTTGACGTTGCTGTAGAAGAGTTTGGGTATGACAGCAAGGATTCTCCACCTGTTACACCACGTGGCAGGTTAGTCATGTCAGATGAGGGGGGAGGGGGGGGTATCCTAGCCCTTGAGTCACAGTAAGTGGTGCTCTTAGGCTCATGGTGACAGGAAGTGCTCTCACCGCACCAGTGGCCTCAGGTGCACCCCCTGGGGGGGTAGCTTCCTGGGAACAAGGGTGTGAAACTCGCAACCTTTTCCCTCCAGCTCTTGGGGGCCATTTTGTTTTGAAACCGTAAGAGAATGGAGGGGCTGCTGTACCTGGGACAGTGCGGAAGGTCCACAGGGGCCACGTCCAATGGTGCATGAAAACCCCAAAACCTGAAACCCCCACAAAAATCTCACCACTGTGATTTTCCATCTCTTTATTTGGCCATGACAGGTCAGTAAACATTTCAGATTGGGTCAGTAGATATGTACAAGAAAGATAAAAGTCTTGCTGTCATGGTAAAACCTTGAGGGTCTGCTCACACTCGCGGTTGGTGACCACTTGGAATGCGAGCGTGTGGCCTGGGGTGGGTGGCTCCTGTGCGCCGCCCTGGTGGCTGTCCTCGGCATCCCCATGGGGGAATCGGTGCTTCCCATCTGCCGGCCCAGAGGTCGTCGGCTCACCTTCGCCAGTACTAGAGGAGGGGGGAGACAGTGCAAAGCTGGTTGGTTACACACTTGGAAAAACACAAATGACTGCATAGACGCCACAGATAGTGAACTTCTTAAACCTGAAATCGCCCATAAAATTCTTATCAAATGTGTACGCACGCACTTACCTGGGCGAACTTGTGTATCTGCTCGACCACGGCGGCGAACAGCGCCCCCACGCTCTCATCGATCAGACTCTGCATGTAGTGCACGGCCTCCTCGTCAGACAGGTCCAGACGGAACTTGTCCTGCACCTGTGAGCGGCACCCCCACGCTTAGCTGCGAGCTGGCGGGTGAGTCAGCCCTTCCAGGCCGTGCAAGAGAGCCCTCTTGGAAATTATTACCAGCCGTGGGACTATTTGACAGCTTGAGGCCAGTTTCATTCGAGTAAGACACCCCACTCTAACTCTGCTTAGAGCTCATATACATGTATGAAGGCATATGCAATTTGTCAAAGTAGATACATTAAGTCATTTAGACGTCGATTTGCACTTGATTTGCCTTTGGACAGTAGGATTTATGAATGAGGGTTTGTACCCTGAACTGATCTGTAATCTGGCAGCAGTTTAACCCAGTCAATCCAGATGCCAGTCAATCAGGTTTGCTCACCGTTTTCTATTTCAATTATGAATGTGCGCGTTTATGAAGTGTTACAGGGAAACGGAAACTTTAAAGCTCAGTTCCTAATACAACTACATTCACGGGGTAAGATCTGAAAAAAATGACTGAAATTAGGAAGTGATTTTTAAGTTTTCCTTTCCCCGAAAGACTTTACTAGTTAAATACACAAGTGTTTATCAAGTTTTGGGTGGTTAAGTTTCAATAAACTTTTGACTGAACAGATTACGTTACATAATATAAATGAAATGAAACGAAGAACTGAAAACAGGCAGCAGTGTCTTTAATAAAAAGCCCCACAGAAGTTCCCTACGGTCCAGCTACCCGACGCCGGCCCTCGTCGCCGCGCTAACGCCATCCATCTTAAAGGCTCCGCCCAGAAAGCCCACAGAACACATTTGACGCCGACTTCAGCCAGGAAGCGCCAGCGCCTCCGGTTTTGTTTTCCCGCTCTTTAGGAGGGGATTTTCTATAACTGCCGCAATGCGAAACGCGACAATGCTGCTCCGTCAAAAAATAAACGATTTTTTTTAAAAATCCTGCTCACTGCGAACATGGGCAACAACGTCATACACTCCCCTCCGTTGCCCCCCAATGGCCGATTCCTCCCTTAGCTCACTGCTAACCTGTCTGGGCCACACGATGGATCGGTCGGGGTGTCTGATCTGCACCCCCACTCACCTTTTTAACAGTCTTGTCCGGTTCCAAAGCGATGTCAGGAATGTTGACATCGACCATGAGAGAGAAGAGGTTCAGGATGAGGTTTGAATACCTGGAGGGAGGGAGAGACCTGGGTAGGTGTCTGAACTCATCCCTGCCTAGTCTTAATCCAACCAGGAACACACTCGCATACCGGACCGATCTACTAGGTACCGGGCCTAACACTTGGGGCTGATCTAGCGGGTTTTGTTTCTCTGGAGGTTTAACCTCAGATCCAGCGGAGGTTTGGCGGCGAGGGACAGGGTTGGGGGCCGGGCTGTGCCGACTCACCTGCGCAGGTGCAGGAAGGCGGTGTAGCACTGCTTCCTGAACTCCTGGTACTGCTCGCTCTGCATGCCCCCCATGCCCTCCACCATCTCCTTGCTGAGCTTCATGGGTGGAGGCAGGGGCTTCGGGTCCCGGCCCAGGATGTAGCCAAAGTCGATGTGGAACAGCTTCCCTGAGAGGCGCCCCAGAAAGAGGGCATCATTATAGGGTTCCGACAAAGGTTTGGACCACCACGGTATTTTCATTCATGGGTTGAGATGTTACTGCTTTCTCGGATTTGAAATCCCAGCAGTGATGGTTTGTGGCAACAGTAAAAACCAGAATGTTCTGTCTGGTTGGGCAGCATGTGGCAGCGAGCTCTGTGTGGCCGACCCTGCTTCTCAGGGACCTGACGGTGTTCCGGTCTTTACCGTGCAAACCAGAGTTTGTTTGCCTGAGATAAGAGGTGGACATCCACCTGTTTTGGTGAGGAGCAGATTGTCCAGGTGCCGGTCGCCGACTCCCAGGATGTAGGTGATCACACAGTATCCCGCTACAAGGGGACAGCATTTCGCAAGAGGTCCGTTAAGTGCATGTCATGGTGGCTCCCACACCTATCTGAACCACAGCTCACTTCAAAATGATCAGATACAAAGATAATGAGACCTATCTTAATGACGTCTAAGAAGAAATCCAGTGATACTGGACTGCGGGAGGCTAATGTGAGCTGGTGGTCACGGCTGAGGGGGGGGGGGGGGCTCACCGCAGCTCTTGACGTAGGTGTCCATCACCTCGGAGCTGATGCCGTAGGGACCCTTGTCGCTGGGGGCATGTTTCCTGAAGAAGCTCTATAGAGACACCCAGGCACTGAGTGCAAACTGTATACTTGGCTATTGCTGTGGCTGGGGATCAAACTCCGATCATAACTGGTCCCTGCAGTATACATACCTGGATATTACCTTCTGTAGCCAGGACCTCAGCCACAGGCACTGACTGGATGAACTGCATGAAGCCTGTAGGAGGACGAGCGGTAAATAATCGGAGGTCACATGACACACCGGACAGGTCAGTGCTGCTTTCAGACGATGGGAAGGCCTCTACGGAAGTGACGTGTATAATTCATTTAGATGCTTCTGTCCAAAGTGCGGATCAGAGAGCAGGGGAGGGTTAAGGGCAAACCACCCCATAAGATTTGACATTTGTGTCAAGTACATTGTAATTTGTTGCCTTTCGCATATCTCAGTTTTTCTCCACGACTCAGAGCATTTTGGTGCCAGTGAGCAGGATCACCCACAGTGCAGAGCAGCTGGGGTTCAGGAGCTCGCTAAAGGGCCTAATGGTGATGCAGGTATTCTGCTGGCCACAAGGTTTAAACCAGCAACCCTCTAGAACCAAGCACAGATCCCTCAACCCCCTTTTGTCCCCTTAACACATAGATATAACTATTCAGGTACAGTCAATTGTTAGAACACATCTTCAGGTCTCACCGTGCTTGGTGCTGGTGGCCAGAACTTTATATGGAGTCAGTTTCAGGTCCAGGTTCTCCTTCCTCAGCAGCTGAAAAGCAAAGAGATGTAAATAAGCACTTTGAGCAAACCCTACAGCCAGTGAGCAAACCCTACAGCCAGTGAGCAAACCCTACAGCCAGTGAGCAAACCCTACAGCCAGTGAGCAAACCCTACAGCCAGTGAGCAAACCCTACAGCCAAGGTCACGGCTGAGGGAGCATGGAGTCCATACAGTGGTTGGTGTCTGGAAGCTCTGGCCGTCGGCGCCAACCTTGTCCATGAGCGAGATGATCTGCAGGATAAGCTGGTCCTGCCGGAGGTCATCCCCGTGCTTGAAAATGACTGGATAGAGGCCCCCATCATCCGTCTTGAAGATCAGCTTGGCCGGCATGAGCGCACTCTGAAAGGAGTGTCACCATGAACTGTAAGGCACTGTGGGATATCACCCAGCTAGACGTTGTGTGCAGTGAAGGTCTCTGCACATCGCTATTTAGTCTACGTAGAATTTTATTCCAATAATGCATCAGGTTGTTTGACTTCCTGTAAAACTTTGACGTTTGTGTTGCAGTGAAATCTGAAAAGTGAGGAAGGAGGATGAGTGCAAGAAAGGACATCTTACCTTGAAGAGCGTGGCAGTGTCGGGAACGATGCCCCGGATCCGGACTTGGGGCTCCAGGGGTAGGGGGATGGGCTCAATCTCTGATAGGTTCACCTTCTCATTGTCGCCGAGCAGGGCCTGTAGTCTCTCAGTCTGAAAGACAGGGGGCGCCATAGAATCAACATCAGATCATGTGATCACAGAGCTTGCTGCGAGATTCAAAATGGAAGATCCCCCACCCAGCCAGATCCTACCTTCTTCTTACGGTTGCCACTCTCCCTCTGCACGGCCTTCATCAGCTGGACCAGCCGGTCCACAAAGGTCTGCTGGGTGGCCAGGAGGGACCTCATCACACGGACACTCTTATCTCCCTGCAGACCAGCAGCAGTCAGCCTGGACATCTCGCTCGGTTGAACATCACACGATCAGCGAGGACACGCACCTTGAGCAAAGCCTGACTGAACCTCCTCATGACGTTCAGGTACATGTCGTGCGTCTTGGGGTCTCTCTGCTGGGTGTCCTGGTCTTCACATTCCACTATCACATACCTGACAACACGCACACCCATGTCAAGTGCAGCAGTTCATCAAATACACAGGCTGGTGCATAAATGCAGCCTCGCACGTATGGCCTCCACACAGCCTTACCAGTACAGATAATTTGCCAAGGTGGAATTCTTGCAGGCTCGGGAGATGAGGAAGGTGCACAGGTCCTGCTGTGATACAGATGCAGCCCAAATTTAACACTGGCTGGAGTAACAAACCTGTTACACTGCTGTCACCAATCAAAAAGTACCTCAGGAACACTCTGCTGTACTTTTAGAACCAACCACTCAACTTTAATATCGTTTATTCTGGGTTTTCCCCTCTCCATCCCCACCTCCTCCTCCTCCTCCTCCTGATCTTACCTCAAGATTCTCAGTGTCTGCACCTTCTTTTCCTTTCTGGGCACTAGGGGGTGCTGGTGAGGCTGTCAGAATTTGTGAGCTAGAAACACATATAATGTTATATTATAACATGAATAAACGTTGTACAGAAAGATCCCTGGTCAAGCACCGGCCCACCCAGGGATCCCACTGGCGCCCTCACCTGTCCACATCCCCAAGGGCACCGCTCTCACCCAGGCCCCCCTGGCTGTCTCGCTTGCTTCCGGGCTCCAGCCCTCCCTGGATGTCGTTGAAGTTTTCGTACTTGAGGGCCTGGACCAGCTGGAGCAGGTACATTAGCAGGTCCTTGGGGAGGGAGAGAAGCTGTTAGAGGGAGCCGAATATATACGAGATAAAGATGCTCATGCTCCTCTGCTCTCCCGCTTGCCTCGTCGTCGGCCTGCTGCAGCCGGGCCACGGCGTAGCGCCGCACGGTGGTGTTGGTGAACTGGGAGGACAGCAGCTCCAGGGAATCCTCCACATCCATGGGCTTCCACTTCCCCAGCAGCTCCAGGGCCTGCTTGGCTTCCTGGGGCAGCGCCCAGTTCACACACTTCAGGAACTTGGTCAAGGCCTGGGGGGAGGGGGGCAGTGGGTACAGGATGTTAGGGGCAGACAGAGCTTTATCTGAGCGGGGTGGGCAGGTGCACACGCCATTTGGGACAATACACACGTAGAACAGTGCATCCCGTTTTCAGGACACATGCAGACAAGCCATATAAACACAGAATACATAAACGGAGAGTTTATAAACAGGGGGCTTATAAACACAGAAAGTGGGGCAGCAGATGTCATCGGAGCACTTAGGCAAGGGTAAATAAATGTAATAAAAAAAATACATTTTAAATGGTTCCCTAGCATGCACAGAGAATACGCCTCCACACTGACGCAGGATGCCACAGACACACACACACGCATACACACCTTCTCCTGCGTGGTCAGGTAATAGCGGAACTTCCACACTAGGTCCTGCTCCTCGGAGCTCAGCTGCTTGGTGGGGGGGTAGCTCACGATGATCTGAGGGGTAACAGAGCCATCAGTGCGCCCCCTCTCCTTCTCCCTGCCTCCCCCACTTTTTTATCATTCTGCTGGCCTAATTTAACAATGAATTATAAACACATAGTGGGTTGTATATGTAAAACATAAATAAAAATTGTAAAAATTAATTTTTGTGTATGAAAAGCATGGAGGTGTAGAAAGGCACAGTTTTGTTTAAAATTGTGTGAAGTTTTTTTGCATCTCTCATGCTTATTTAGAATAAAGGTCACAGTTCCTGTGGTACGGCGAGAAAGAGACACACAAAAGTGGCAGGAGCTACAAAAGTTCCCGGTTCAGATGGCCTAGGAACCTGGAACCTGGAGGGAAAGCGCCCTCCCTCTCTCCCCCGTACCCTCTCTCCCCGGAGCACAGCACTCACATTGAGCTGGTCGCGCGTGGCGGCGTTGGGCTTCAGGTCATGGTCGGACGGCCCACTGCGCAGACTGCGAGCCAGCTTGTGATGTTTGCTCTCCACCAGGTTCTCCTATGGTGCACAGAAAGGGATATTTTAAAGTCATTCTGTGCCCTCAAAAGAACCCGAGCCCAAAGCTGCCCCGTCTCACCATGGACATCTGAGGGTCCGGCACTTTGACGATCTCGGAGCTGGTGAGCAAGGGGGCAGATTCATCCCCGTCCTGAGCAGAAAGAATCGACGAATCAGACACCTGGGCAGTGACATCATTAATTGCACTCTTTGAACACTGACTCACAGAGCATGACCCCTTATCGGATGACCACAATCATCACTGTATATAGTGATCCTATGGTAAGGCCTACCGGGATCATGGTTGTGAAGGGAAGGTTACTGGTTCAAATCCCAGATTTGGCAGAGTGATGTCATCATTGGTCCCTATAGCTGGGCCTTTAACTCCAATTTCCCCAGAGACTGTCTGACTCTACTCTCTCAAAAATGTTTGTTGCTTCAGATAAAAGCGTCTGTTAAGTAAATTAAATGCTAATGTCAGTCGAGTTTAAAGAAGTACGGGAAGCAGAGAGTGTCATCTGCTGATCTCTGTCAAAACTGTTTTAGTTCTTTCGCCACTAAAACGTTTGCTTCGTATTATTATTCATAAACTGCTTTGTTTCCCCACCAGCTGAGTGCTTCTAGCTCTATCTCACAGATACTCTCTCTCTCCCACACACACCACCCCCCCCCCCCACCCCACACACACAGACCAGTACTCACGTGTCCATTTATTTATATGGGTAAAACCCTAATCCCAGCAATGACGACCTTAACTCCTAACCCATCGCTAACCCTAACCCTCTGGGGTCTAGGTAGGGAGCGAACTTTCACTGACTGCAGTATGGTCACGCATTTCAATATCATAAACTTAATTCACTGTAAATAAATTATTTCTTATTTGTTTTGCCATTAAACTCATCTTAATCTCAGTGTACTTTGTAAATATGTCAGATTTATGTGAAGTTTGTAATTTCACATCAAAGTATAGACATTGCAAAATGCAGTTTGGAACACTTGCAGAAACAGTATAAAAGTACATAGTAAGCAATGGTGAAAGTTTGTTTTGATCCCAGATATCTAGTCACCAAAGTCTTGGCTACATGAAGATGACTGAATGGTGTAGTTGCAACATTCAGTTAGATAAATAAACAAGAAAAACCGAACTCATGTCACTATTTCTGGGCTCCTTTCATTGAATATGTAGGAGCTTTCATGTGTTTGCATGAGCCATTCACACCTGGCCACACCCCCCCCCCCCCTTTTATGGTGCTGATGGGGATGTATCTGGATCGCGTTTCACTGTTGCGTTGTTCATAAAATTACCATGCAAACGCGATCTGAATATGCGGAAATGCGGCTATTTATAATGCGAACAGCGATCTTCAGGTGAGGGCGGCACTACATGCCCCGATGCAGGTAAAACAAAGTAAGGTGACACGGTTTACTTTTTTGCCGATTTAACCAAATTTTTTAAACTTTAATACTTCCGACAATGGGCGTTTTGAAAAGAAGATAGATTACGGATTCAGTCAGCGTTTTTTTCATGTTTCTCCATAAAGATTTCAGCGAGATATAAACTGAAAGAGACACGAAAAATTGTCAACAATGCACTCGACCCCAGAGGGTTATCCATAAGTAACCAAACAAAATACGAGATTTCTGGCATTTTTAGTTTTTTGATAGCAGTCACAAATTTTTATAAAATTGAGTTTCCCTTGTGCAGACTGAAAAATTGGTCCCCACGTCATCAAAATAACAGGGTTTTATTATATTACGTCGATATTTGTTTCACACAATGTAATGTACTTGGACCACACACACACACACACACACACACACACACACACACACACACACACACACACACACCTTCTCATAGTAGACAATGCTGTACTCCTTCTCTCCCTGTCTGACTCTGGGGAACTCCACCATCAGGTACATGAAGTTGGAGCTCCGTTTCTCACTCTATGTGACACACAAACACAAAAACGGTTTTAAAAATGTACCCATATACTAGAAAAAAAACATTCTCTTAAGAAAAAGCTATCATACGTCCCCTGTCCTCTGACGCCGGAGGGCTCACCTCATTGATCATCTCGATCTCACGGAACGTCAGACGGTCCAACCAGTCCACCTTCGCCATGTGACCCTGACGATGCGCCTTGGTCAGCTGATTTGAAAGAGACAGGAGACTGGGTAGGGTCATGGGCAGGAGAGCCACACGAAGGGCAGTGCAGATGACGGGCACGGAGCTCGGCCAATCAGAACAAGGCACGCCTCGACCCTCCCTCCCCGCTCATGCAGCTCAGCATTCAAGCGCATAGCCGTCCAGTTAGTCCCACACTGCGTGGTTAATGGTCACGCCGGTAATCCGGTAAATGATCTGTGATGCAGGCTGCACCGTTCAGCACCAAGGGTGTGTTCACACACAATACAGACGTGTGCGGCTGGAGATCGGCAGCATTCCCACTGTCCTCACGATGCGATGGTGGACAGACGCGCGCGCACACGCACACACTGACACTCGCCTCATACTCACATCACTGAGTATCTCCAGGTCTGGACCCTGGAACAGACACTCATTTAAACCTCAGAGCTTCTCAACATGCCACTGACACATTGGGGTTTAAACTGCCACATAACTCGATTTTTGTAGTGTGGGGGGGGGGGGGGGGGGGGGTGTCCTGGCTTTGTTCTTCTGTTCAAAGGGTTCCGAGATGCGGGCATAAGAGAACCTGCATGTTTTCTGCATTTCCTGCGCACCCTTAAATAATGACGCAGCTCCGACTGCAGACTGCGTGTTCTGACCAGTTTAATAGCGTGGCTGGCCCCTACCTTGGCCAGGCGGCCCATCTGGTCCTCCAGGCTGCTGCTGGTACGCCCCGGGGTGGTGGTGACCTCGCTGCCGTCCCCCTCCATGCACGGCCATACCTTCAGGTCATGCATCCCCTGTCGGAACATCCTGGGTGTTTTCGGGACGGGAGTGGCGAGAACATGCATGTTAGAGACAGCGAATGCCAGGCCTTGAGGAGCTCAGGGTCTACAGCTACTGTACATTTTAACTCTTTGTGTACATTCCTCCGGATGTCAGTTTACAGCTCCTGGGGTCATATGATTCAGTGCGGACGCTATTCTGAGGGAATGGAACGCGCTTTCGAATCGCAACAATTTACTACCAAATTCATGACAAAATAGCTTAAAATTAATGTTGTCTGGTCATTTATTTGACAAAAAAATAGCAGGTTGCTAACGACCCAATGAAGTGCCTGTATTTTGTAAACAGTGCTTGGACAAAAATGTATCCCCATTTAGTTACTTCACTAAAACATTCGAAGTTTGCTCCTTTTGACCTCTTTTTTCACCCTTATTACCCCCACTGTCATTTTGTCCCTAAACTGCAAAGTGTAAATGGGGCATTATCTACTGGTAGTTTTTGCAATGTTTGCCCAATGTAGCGTGTTTTGTGGATAAAGAACATCCATATATCTGATCACTGGACCCATGCGGAGGTCCAAACACTCAAGGCTGGTTCATACTTCCCTGCACGTGTCCGCTCAAGTGTTTATGATGAGTTTGACGTCATTGGTCGCCTCCTTAGACAAATGCCTGCTGCACTCCAAATTTGTGTCTGTGCAGCGGTGTATGCGCAGCGGTGTATGCGCAGCTCTGGACACACTGCGCATGATCGATTCCCTAGCATAATACCAACATGGATGCTTTTGACGAGCATTGGGGTGGCAACCCTGTGAGCTGGCTCTCTGAATTTGTAAAATATGAAACTGACATAAACATCACTGCTGTGGTCCGTGTGCAGGGAACATCAGAATAAAAGTTTATTATTAATAAATATATAAATAGAACACATTGTGCGCATGAAACGTACGCGTCTTGACTGTATGAATGTTTCCGTGTATGAAAATGCAGAGTGGATGCAAGTGTTGCACTTGTTCGGAGAAGTATGATCCAGCCCTAATACATGTACATAAACAAGGACATTTGTCTGGCAGCCATTTTGAAATATTATACAAAATTATTATTTGTATGTTATTTCGATATTATTTAAAATGGATATAACGTTTTATATTGTTATTATGTTAATTTCAGTTTGTTCAGGGAAGACATAATCAATAATAGTTTGTACAGTTGTTGTGTCTTGATGTACAGCGGTGGCCTAATGGTTAGGGCACCACACTTGTAATAGAGAGATTGCTGGTTCGAATCCCTGACCAGCAAGGCACCAGAGGTACCCTGAGCAAGGTACCGCCCCCAAGCACTGCTCCCTGGGTGCTGAATTAGCTGCCCCCTGCTATGTCACTACGTCACATATGGGTTAAATGTAGAGGATGCATTTGGTTGTTGTGCACTGTGGTGTGTCAACACTGATCACCAAAATTCAAATACATATGTTTGAATTTTATATATATATATATATATATATATATATATATATATATATATGATGGGTCATTTTGGAACCAAAGTGTGTAGTGACTCCTCAAAATCCCATATACAGAAAGGTTAAATCAGTAAAGAGGTGAACGTGCACTCTGCTTCAGCAACACAAACCCCCGCATCCCAGCGTGAACGGCGAAGCTGCAGACTCCTACCCGTACTTCCCGAAGAGAGAGACGGTGGTCCCGCCCACTGGTGTGGCCTGGCCGGGCCCGTACACGTCCCAGATGGTGAGTGCCACCTGAGCACTCTGGGGCAGGTCTGGGTACTTAACTGGGAGCCTCAACCACTCATTCCAACTAGAGGGCAAGAGTGGAAAACTGCCATTTACCCACTCAGGACAAATGGCGTTACTATCCGATACACGGAATACATCACTTATCATAGATATAGAAAAAAAAACAGCCCCCCAAAATGCAACATAAACAAGGCTCAAAATCGGAACACCCACAAGGTGCAAGACCCATGATTCATGTCACTGACATCTTACTGCCAATGAAAGCTGAGCATCCCTTATCACTTCCTGACTGACTCTGATTGGCTGCTTCAGAAGGCCTGCCCAATGAACCGGACCATACTCACTTCCAGCGCGTGCTGAAGGCTTTGTAGGAGGTGCGCACAGGAAGTGCCAAGGGCTTGCCCTCAGCGAACACCTGACACGTGACATAGAGGTCGGAGCAGGTCTCCTGGTAAAGCCCCGAGAACCGCAGCATGGGATCCTGAAGGAGGGCCTTGTAGCTCTTCTGCTCCCGCTTACCCTCCAGGCTGCCGCTGTCGGGAAGGAGATCATAATAATCATCGTCATCATCATCACTGTCGTCATCATCATCCTCCTTCTGACACCTAGGTGTCCCCCTAAATGCTGACAGATGGTCTCTGCCCACAAAACTCTTGGCTAACAATTTACATTACAGAGACTCAGTGCCTGAAGTACCTGCACCTTCAAGCCCAGAAGCTCAAAATGACTACAAGATGCCTTGCTATTCTGGGATTTAAAATCTGACTATTGTCCCAGCTCTGACTGCGTGGAGTTTGCAGTATCCCCTGCAATCATGCAGGCTTTGGCAGGTTGTCTGGTTATCTTTTACAACCCAAACTACAGGTTAAACTGCCACAATCAAGTGATAGGATGGATGTACCTATTAAAATGGACAAACGTACATTAACCGGCTTTTCAGGAAGGACCTTTGTGAAACTTGGTCCAAAAATGGTACTGCAACTCAGCAACAGTGGTTACAGTCAACATGAAAACGGAATTAACGTTGTTACGGGAAATTACCAGAGGTGTAATGTAGCCATCAATGCCGTTAGTATTGCCCGAAATAGCAGCGTAACCAATCTACGCTTACAATGTGAACAACTTTGCAAGTCCAGCACACACACATACACACACACGCTTTACAAAAACAGCCATCAGTACACAGAGAATGAGGAACAGTCAAAAGACACACAAGTGTATTAAAAAAAAAAAAAAAAAAGCTCAAGAACAGAGCATTTTCTCCTATGGATATGGAATTTCCCCAGTGGAAGCGGGGAACTTCAATTAAATAGAGTTTAATATGAATGCTGTCGTTTATGAATGGGACATTTAACAAGAGACTCGTCAGAAAGACAAAAAAAGCCCGAGATGCCGATCTAATGACTGATTACTATACGTAATAGTATAGTATTCGGATATTTTATATATATATATATATATATATATATATATATATATATATATATATATATATATATATATATAGAGAGAGAGAGAGAGAGAGAGGAGAGAGAGAGAGAGAGAGAGAGAGAGAGAATGACTAAATTGCTGAATTATTTTTCTGTTAAAGAACTATTTGGATGACCCGGAAAAACCACACATAGTTACAATCAGTCACAAATACATTTACACAGCCAGCTTGCTTAAAACTCTAAAGACCCGTTCATCGGACCAAGCGACGTACTTGACTAAGCTGTGCTGTCAAAGCCGTGCTGTCAAAACGGCGGACTTACATTTTAAGCTGCACATTTATATCCATTTCACAACTGTAGACGTAGTTAAACTTGTCTGTATCCATGGTCGCGGATTTAAAGTATAAACGAGCAGATGGCGTTCAGCTGAGATCCCCGGCACGGAGAGCCGTCTCCAGCGTCTCTGGAAGGCCTCCGTGCGAAGACGCCGTGGAGCACCGGATCTCCACAGTCAACCGTGCTGTAAAGGATTACTGAACCCCAAAGTATATTAAATACTGAACTGCGAGTCCGACGATCACCAAAAGTGCTTAGACTGCGCGTCCCCCGGTAATTTTAGACTTCTTCAGTATCTACTCGGACATTGCGTTATTTTCCCTAGCGCAGTACACACAAGTAAAATCAACAATCCTCTTCAGACAAAAGTAGTTGATATCAATCCACGTTAGAATTTGTGGACACAGTATTGATCGTTGTACTCTGGAATCTATTAAGTCAGTCTATGTTGAGTACAGTACCTTCCTCTTTAGGACGTAGATGATTGGTTGAAGAATCCCGGAAGGGGAATTCTGGAGATTCGCTCTTAAAGCTGCAGGACGTCGTCTGTATGAAGGCCTGTATGAAGCGCATTGAAACCAAGTTGCTTTATTTAATTTATGTATACTGTAATATAAGAGGTGAACTGTAAAATCCATATCGATTCATCCAAGTGGTCTGTGGAAAAAAAAAACCTCAGACACGGAGAAAACACCCACATTCACAAAAACAGGACCAAGAATCAAACATAGAACCATGAAATTATGAGGGTACAGTGATAACCATTGGGGCATGGTATGCATTATAAGATTATTCTTCTTATATGCTGTCAAGTCGATGGTGACCATATTTACAGCATTCCTTTAAAATGTCCTGCCTTCTGCCTGGGTTATAATTAACTAGTTGCCAGTCCATCACAAGGCACATACTCAGCCTAACTGCATGGTTATAGACTGTGCAAAACCTGCATGACATGGGGAGAAAATGCAAACTCCAGACACACAGGATGCAAACCCCCAACTTCAGAGGTGTGATGAAACAGTGTCACTTTATGGTTTTCTAGCTGTCAGTGAATCCAAGGTCTCTGTAAACCAGTACAGGGTTATGTACGGCAAAGAATACCCTTATGCTATCAATAAAAATGCATTACTTACATTCAAGCTATTCAGCCTAACCAAAACAAGGATTGTCCCATGTTGTCTCCCAGGGTACGACTCTGTGGTGACAGGTAGCCCCTCCTCATAGTTTATTTTATTGGCTGAGCTGAGTGATGAGTCAGTATCCACAGCAGCAGGTCACTTCTGTCCATTAAATGCTCCATTCGTCATTAACGCCTCTTTAAATGGACAGGGACCATTGCAACCGGACTTGCATGGGGGTCGGGGAGCCCTCTGACGCAACCGCACATTCCTGGCTGCTGAAGTTACAAAAACACATAATGCTCAGGGTTTCCGCTCCGTGTTCTGTTGGGAGGCATGACCAGGATACTTCTAAAGCTCTCTGCTTTAAACATACGTTATGTAGGGGGTCACACATGCCCTGTTTTCTTCATCATCCTACATCAGTGACTTATAAATAATATTTATTTATCCCTGCTCCATTCTCCCTAACTCTGCCCCCCCCAAACCATTATGATTCATAAAGGTTACCTATTTGTCTAGGATGATTTTGAACTTGAGAATTTAATCACATCGCTTGAGTGGAACATTAACTGATGTCTTCTCTCTGTGGTTCATCATGGCTTGGGAGAGGTTGTCTCTTGGAAAAGATGATTTCTATCTGTGGTCCGTTGGGCTACAGTGAACACGAGGAGTAAGGTCTTTGCGCCACTCTGGAGCACAGGATTGCATGGACTCTAGGATTATAGGTAGGTGTTAGAAAGTTTTATCAAAAGCTGCTTTCACAGCTTGTACGTTTTTTTTTGGAAGCCATTCAAATTAGGTTGTTACTCATGGCAGTTCTTTGAGTCCAGCAGACCACCATGCAGCCTGTTGTTCTGGAGAATCTGCTGGATGAGGCAGTGCAGTAGCATCATGGCAGATGGGAACAGATTTTTACAAATGTGATTGGCTGAACACCGGGGCGTTTGACTGGAATGGAGAGGTTTGGGGGAACCCACAGGGCCCATTCACACTTCGCAAAGTTTTCCGACGATCTCCAACTCCCAGCCTGATAGCGGACCACAGGAGATGAGCTAATGTGAGCTAATGTTTTGTTCCGGATCAGGGAGCATTACCTCGAAGGCCTAACTACACCACTCCCCCCACTCCAGGTCCGTCTCCTATCCATTTAGTAGTGGAGCAGCTGAGGTAGGCGTGAGATGGACAAACTAACCTCACATGTACACACCTGCAGCGTGGCGATAAAAGTCTGATCCGTCCTTTATGAGTTTCCTCTACCCAAATAGGCGAAAATCTTGGCTAAGCTGCCTTAGGCCTGGATCAGGGACTACGTGAAGTCACAGTGCGGATGCAGTGCTGCTGGAACCATACTGACATCATTGGGAGTTTCTCCAAGGGAAGGATGAGGACAAGGGTCATCGCAAGAGGAGGGCCACGCTGTCCAACTGGCTTAGTGTGAATTGAGACTTCTGGGATGCTACTTGGTGACAAGCTTGGTCTTGAGAGACCAGAATCATTCATGTTAACAGTATCCCAACAGGAAAGTCAACCAGACTCTATCTTATAGCAAAATTCTGTGAGGTTCCGTGCAGGTTAGAACTGTTCCTGCGATCCGATGGTGAGTGGTTTAAATCCCAGGGTCAGACGAGTGATTTCACCATTAGGCCCTTGAGAAAGGCCCTTAACCCCAACTGCTTCAGGGACTGGCTGTCCCTGCTCTCTCAGTTGTACGTTACTTTGGATAAAGGTATCTACTAAATAAGCAAATGCAGTATTTTACTGTGGTGGTAAATACCTTGTCGTGTAATGTATTCACAGAACCCCTTTTGGAATGTTGAAATAAAATAGTGTTTTGAAAGTCTGGGTATGAATATTAGCGCTGGAATCGTTAGCGTGATGATTACTGACGGCATTCTGCCAGGATCATAGTCTTATATTTTGGTGTGCTGTGACTTCCGCGGATCTTTATGACTTTCCTCCACATTTCGTGTGTTAGTCATACCGGGATGTGTCAGTGTTTCTATCGTTTTAGAGGTCATGCCCACTGGAGCGAGGAATTGTTTGCTCCAGAGTGCCAGAATTATGCCAAGACAACCTTTTTCCCCACGCCGCCTTCACCCCCCCGAGACCCCGGCACCGCCCGCCCCCCTGCGCCCCTCATCAGGGCTGCGCCTGGCTCATAAAGTATCGGGGGTATAAAATGGAGTTACTTTGGGCTGAGGGGAAGATTCTGAGAGACGACCATGAGCACAATGGCAGGACAGCTGGCTCTGGCCCTTTTGGTGGGGACTGCGCTTTGGACCACCTGCCCGGGGGCTCCAACACAATGTCACTTCAACTTCCGAGGTAAGGGGCATGGATGAGGCTTTGCTTAGTCTTCTTATAGATCACCCGTACCAAACTGAGGTTTTGGTTAGTTTTCTTATAGATCACACATACTGCAATGAGGTTTTGGTTAGTCTTCATGTAGATTACACATACTGCAATGAGGTTTTGGTTAGTCTTCATGTAGATTACACATACTGCAATGAGGTTTTGGTTAGTCTTCATGTAGATTACACATACTGCAATGAGGTTTTGGTTAGTCTTCATGTAGATTACACATACTGCAATGAGGTTTTGGTGTTCAGCTATAGGTTCACGTACGTTCACCATATTCTGTTTGCTTACTTCAACAGTCATGCTGAATACTTCAACGTTTATCTGACACTTGATATTTTAAAGATGCTGCCGGTGATTTTGTTTATACACATTCAGGTAATGTTTGGTTTCACTTATAGGGGGAGCACCTTTACTTTTTGAGTCACCTTGTCGGAAAATCTTCCCTGTTGCTTAGCATTTAATGAAAATCTCACATGGGAATGCTTTAGTACTTGCCGATAGATGAGCCGTGGTGTGACCCCTAACGTGAACCCTGTCCCTCTGTGCCCCCTCAGCACCGTGTCAGTACCAGGGCGCCGTTTATTCCCTGGGTGAATCCTGGACCACCAGCGAATGCCTCCAGTGCACGTGTCTGCATCCTGTGGGCGTCGGCTGCTGCGAGATGTATGTACGCTTGTGCGTCTGGGGGCGTGTCGAGTCCCTCCGTCGCGTCGCCTCGTTTTCCTGGTCCAGCTATCAAACCATATATCCATTTTGTTACATATAATAGTATGCGAGATGAGTGAGGAAAGAAGGGAGTAGTAATGCAGACGCTGAACCGTTCTGGGCTGGTAAACAGAGAGCACTGGCTCAGGAGGCAAAGCTATTGATTTAACAGTCAATCTATGTTCCTACCCTCACCAATGGTCCTGAGGTTTGGGTAGTGACTGATAGAACGAGGTCGTGGATACAAGCAGCAGAAATGAGTTTCCTCTACAGGGTGTCTGGGTTCAGCCTTAGAGATAGGATGAGGAGCTCGGACATTCAGGAGGGGCTCAAAGTACAGCCGCTGCTCCTCCACATCGAAAGGAGCCAGTTAAAGTGGTTCAGGCATCTGACTGGCATGTCCAACCGGGAGGGGGGCCCCGAGGCAGACCCAGGATACGCTGCAGAGGTTACATCTCTCAGCTGGCCTGGGAACCCCTTGGTACTCCCTCTGAGGAGCTGGAGGAGGTGGCTTGTGACAGGGAGGTCTGAGCATCCCTGTTCAGAATTCTGCCCCTGCGACCTGGACCTGGATAAGAGTTGGAGGATGGATGGATGGATGGAATAATGTGTGTGCCTCATTGGGCTAAGCCTCTGTGCCTGTGATCGGAAGGTTGTTGGTTAGAGACCCAGGCCCTTAGTCCTCCGAAAGACTCCAGGGGTGCCGGGTAAATGGCCTGACCCTGTGCTCTGACCCCCAGCTTCACTCATCTGTATATATGTTTGTGTATGTCTCAAAAAGAGAGCAAAATGGGATATTTGGGGAAAATGAAAAACATTCCAGTGTACATTCCAGTGCACCCCCCCCCCCCCCATCAGCCTCACCCTTTCTTCCATCAGCGTCCAGCACCCAGTGGACTTCCCCGCTTGGTGCGAGGTCCGTGTGGAAGCAGAGACCTGCAGGGCCATGCTGGTGCAGACCGCAGACCCCCGCCTCCCATGCATCTCCGGTGGAGAGGACAACCTGGACCCCAAGCACAGGACCCTGCCCATCAGCCTGGGGGTGTAGGTGGGACCCCCTCCCCAACTTGAGTCCACCCCCAGCTCTTCTCCAAATCCATCTATGTAATCAAGCTTGTCGTCAAGTACATCTGTGGTGCATCAGAGAAACACACTGAAAGGAAGAGTTATGAAGATGGCAGAACCTTTGAAATTAGGGTTGTGTGGTTCTAGGTTCACCGGGGGTGTTGGCGCTGCCCCTTGAAGGGATTTGAGCAGAACCACAGCACACACAGCTGTGAAGTCATACTTAAGTCCAAGTTCCGCTTCTGCCTGCACTGGTATACATGCATCTGTATTACTGCATCTGTACTCTGAACTGCTTAATTAAACAATTACTCAGAGAAATAACACATGGCTGGTGGCATTTTTAACAGAAGGATCATACAGCAAGTAGAAAAAACCCTTAATATTGGGTAAAAAACAGGAACATTAAGTTTAAATATAATACTTTTTAATAAATGACAGTTTACATAAACATTTAGACAGACAATAATTCAGCAGAAACCGAGATTCCATAGTTACGTACATAATACTTAGAAACCGTCGCACTGAGTAAAAGTAACCTGACCTAGTTCAGTTACACCAGTTTGTGCCTCAGGTCGTCTCCAAACGGTGTTAATCCAACTGGGTGATGGACACAAGATACATCTTAGAGATGGAGAAATTAACTGCACTGCAAAACATACAATAGTCAAAATAAACTTCTTTTAGTCCAGTTAAATATTAATGCTATTGGTCCCAGAGAACTGGGAGACATAAGATACCAGAGTAGGATTGGTGGGCAGAACTTTGATGGGTAAATCCCAGCTGAAGGTGTCCACGTCCACCAGGCCCGCCCCTGTCCACACCGTGACCTCTGATTGGTTTTGCAGCACAGTGGGCGGCTCCATTGGCTCCCGGGCCGTCACGAACTCAAAATGCAGCCGCCACCTCAGGCTCACTGGGACAGGATGAGTGAGAGAGAGAGAGGGACAGGGGGAAAGTTCAGTCCCGCTAACCAATAAGAACACAGCTCAGGGATGAAGCGCCGACCTTGCTGCACACTGACCGATGTCTGTGCTGAAGCCTGGAGTGACGTTGAGAGGGATGGGCAGCGAAAAGTGGCTGGAGGCCGTGTGCAAACATGACTCAAGGTGGCGTCCGTGGCTGGTGACGCTGGCTGACTGGTTGGGCCGGCGTTGGTACTGGGGCTGGACGTCCTCCTCGCTCTGTAGGCTGACTGTGTACTGCCATGTAAGAAGACGTGCCCTTCAGCATTAAACCGCTGACCCGAGGAGGCACGGAAAGCAAGGCAAGGGACTTCCTGGATGGGATGCTAGTCTACTGGAGTTCCTAATCATCCCGAATGTTGATATCAGTGCTCCCAAATGCAGATTCACCACCTGCTTGGCTACGCCTACTCTGACACCAACCAATCAGCAGGCCCCGTGTCGCTGGGCTAACTTTTGTCGTGCTCACACTGTAGGAACTCGGCCCGACTGTAGTTCCTTTCTTAGTACCTGCCCCAGACTTGGCCTATGTCTGAATTCATGGGCTGAATCCTTCAAAGGACACGATCTATGTAGCCTTTGTAGACTGCATCCCTCGAAGATCAAACAGAAAGCGTTATCGAATGTGGCAGTCTGGTCTACTGGAAATTTCCGATTTGCCTCACCAGCTGTTCTCACCCTTAACCTTAAGTCAGAAAGTTCCGCTCCTTACGCATGAAAATAGACAGAAGTAGCGGAGCAAACACTGAGCAGACTGAATTATTTTTGTACTTCAATTACATTTTATGCATCAATTAATATGTTTTGCTTGAATCTTCATATTTCTGCACTGGAAAATTCGATAACCAATATAATAATAACAATAATAATAATAACAGATACTTTACTGAAATTCTCTATACGCCTCTCCCAACTGCCACCTGTTGCCTCACCAGCTGTGCTGGGGGTCAAGGGCCTTGCTCAAGGACCGGGAGACGTGCCGAAGCTGGGTTCGGACCGGCGACCCTCCTATCACAGGCACACAGGCTTAGCCCACTGAGCCCCCCCAATATTTTTGTCTAATGTCACTGGTGCCAGCAGTCAAACTCGCCAGCGCTTATTAGTGGGAAGTCAAAATATAATGCATGATGAAAAGTCGATGAACTTTAATGTTACAAATTAAACACAAAGTCAAGCTAAAAGACCATAAAGGCAAAATGGTGGCTGTCACCTGCAGACAGGGAATATCTCCCTCGGAGAAGTTAAAGGTCCCGATGATGTCCTCCCCTAATCTGTACACCGTCTTGAAGATGCAGAACTTTGCCACCTTGCCCCGCATGTTAGTGATATTGAAAAGGTCTGTGTTAGAAAGAAGTCAAAGGTCAACCCCATACTAAACACACATAAGGCAAAGTCATGTTTACACCAACACAGACATACAATGAAGGCCGATCCATATTGTCAGTGCTCTATTATTGCATAATGCGTCTTCCATGGCACTATACTGGTTACGCAAGAATGACTCATACTTACACACACACACACACACACACACACACACACACACACACACACACACACACACACACACACACACACACGAGACTCACGTGGACAGCGGCGTGAGGTAGTGACCATCAGCATGTCCAGGGCCTTCTCCAGAGGCCTGGTGTCTCTTCTACCCGTCTCTTCGTCATCCAGGAAGGGGTTTGAGGGGGCCACCTCCTCGTCCTGGGGGGAGGGAGGCTCGGGCATGCCTGGTGAGAAAAACATTTGTCAGAGTACCCAACCTATTATTACGTAAGAGTATAAATGGGGAGCGTTTACATTCTAACATGCGATCTTCATTTCAATTTCTACGTTCATTTAGCTCTTCTCAAAAACAACGAAAGTTTCTGTATCATATAGCTGCTGTTTAGTGATTTGTATAGAACAAACACATTATTCTAAACCTCCATTACATAAACAGAAGCCTGAGCTATTTCCCCATCATTTCTGCCTTTTACTAAAGCCCTCAGATACTCTTATGCCTCATCCACACCTAAAAGCATAGTAAAGCACACCGCTACTACATTTGTTCTTCGCTCATCCAAAGCACACGGATTCTAGATGCTTATGAAGGACTCCTATTGTACAGAGGAGCAGGGCACAGTCTAGTATCCTTTGTATTTTCTATGAACATTTCAGTCCCTTAAAGTTCTGGAGGCCTGTGTCCTTGGCCCAGGAGGGGATGCCCACGCACCCTGCAGGACGAGCACCCTGAAGGGCACCCGGAGCAGCTTGATGGGGGAGTTGACACGCTGGCAGCCGATGGTTAGCTTGTAGACGTACTTCACCGCCTGGCCGCGGAAGCTGGGGGGGCCGTCAGTCGGCACCACCTCACTGTACGAGTCTGGGGGGGAGGGGCGGGCAAGGGTCCACAATGGATAGACATTACTTCAGGTCAGGGTGAAAACAAAGAACACTGTGGAACATGAGAATATTACATTCCTGCCTTACAGCCCACCATTGTGCTTGGGATTAAACTAATAAGGCAGCACTAATTAATAACGCCATGTTGGACTTACAGGTTTTGCTCTCTCCTGGGTCGAGCCGCAGGTCACAGAATAGGATCTTTGGGGGGGTGTCTAACATGCACTGTCCACGCTCCCCTGGGTTAAAGAGAGTTTGGGAAAATGGGGGAGGTCCGCATTAGTGCACACCCTTAAAGAAGCAGACCACTCGCATACCAGTAATCCCATTACAACATCCATACACGTCTTCCAGCAAATTCCTCTTAAAAATGTCACAAGTGGAAGTGCTCAGAATTTTGATCTTCATCACGGGCACATTTATGCTGCAGCACATGCTGGCTACATATCTGTGGAGCAGGGTTTCCCAATCTGTTCCTTGGGGACCCTCGGACAGTCCATGTTTTGGCTGCTGGGAGGGAGCAAAAGTGTGAACCGACTTTGGGTCCCCAAGGATCAGACTAGGTAGCAGTGATTCTACATCCCCTGTGAAGGTAACACCAAGGTCATCTTAGTGAAGCTTAAGCCGTGAATGTTTTAAGCAAAGCCCTGAATCTCTTTATTACGTTTTGTTCATTATATGTATAATGTAGTTTTGTTGTCAAATTTCACCAAATTTAGTGCTGCGATGGACACAGAAATAATGTATTCTGAATGGAAATGATGGGCCGAAGGTTTTTTCCTGACCAAATAATAGTTCTGGACTATACCTTGGATCTCCTCTTACCCTACAACACCCCTGGTATCAACATGCGCACATCTCTGTGGCCGTGAGGCAGCACAGCGTCGGTGCCCGCTGCCCCCCTCCATCACTCACCCCTGCTGGGGATCAGCACGGTGTCGCTCTCGGCCTGAACGTCCTTGTTGCCTTGGGCTGGCAGCGCCACCCTGCTCTCACTGGCATGAAACTGGCAATGGATCTGAGCACTGGCCCAGGCCAGCATCTCACTGGGTTGGGCAGAGACAGGCAGATTAATGTACATGTGTTAAGCACTTACATTTCTCAGACCTGAGGCAGGCCTGGAAGGAGTAAAACAGAGGAAAATCACTACACTATGTATGGTAATGTATTTGTTTATACAATGCACACAGATGTATATGCATTTACTTCGCCCGTTAATCATGACCATTTTACTCTTTTAAAAGCAATTCGATGAAGGATGCAATTAAAGATTTGAAATTAGACCTTTAAAACTGCTTATGCGCCCCTTTATGACCACCAGCTTATTGGTAACGTTGGGGACGTTGGGGATCTTGGAACGAAACGTCCGTGAAACATTATGGACAGCGCGGACTTGGGGACGAGGGAGGAGCTTACCTGCTAGCTGAGGTGGACAGATGGGACATAGGATTGGTGAAGGTGATAAGGCACTCCAACAGCTCCCCGGCCAGGAATACCGGGCCTCGGGACATGGAGGCCACCACTTCGATCATCTGTGCGGACACACGTGGTATCAATACCTGCGCCGCAGGATTTCACGCAATGCTTAGACGTGCGTATCAAATCAGAAGACAATAGCTAGTCATATCTGGTTTCTACGCTCCGTACTAGAGCTGATTAATTACTTCATTAAAATATATATTATTCGGAAGGTTTAAACTGCTTCGCCTAGGAAAATATCTGATATACACACCGTGTTATTGCTCCGTTACATGTTATGTTACATTCCTGCCAATGGCCGATATACTAATTCACTCTTACCTTGGTAAATAGTACTCCCCAGTCAGTTTTGGCCCAGTTAGATTCAATTCGACTATCAATACGGTACGTAAACCTCTAACTTCTTTACGTGATCAAAGTATTCGACCGAGGTGACATATAAACAAAACTCCATCCAAAGAGCTGCTCGATGCTTAACTTACCCTGCGTGATCGTCAAAATTCCTTACAACGCATCAACCCCGCCGACAAAGCACAGATGAAACATCAAAAGTTCACGCAAACTTGCGTTTTATTTTCCTTAAACCGTAGTTTAGTTCTTTTCCTGTATATAAATAAGCCTAATATCAAACGATTTCGTAATATTGTTCAGGAATAAACCGCGTTAAGCATATTCTGTCGTTCAATAAAAAAAAAATAGAAAATCTTATATGTCATGCCACATTAAACGCATATCTGTGTTATATTACTATGGCACCCGGTCTGAAGAAATATATTTTCAAATCAGGGATAATGTGTTTACTGGTACTTTATCCTGCAACTGGCATAGCTTTTTGTGTCAACGCCGGTATAGTGTTCTGTTGGCCTCTCAGTACTGCCCCGTGGCATCGGTGATATACACGGATGTTAGGAAGTACCTATGGTAGGGGTATTTAAAACGAAAGTATTAAAACACCAAAGTAATTCCCTACTTCTTTTGATGTGCGAAGGAAATATTTTGAGGGTAAAGTATAACTATATTGTTCTCCCACCAAAAAGACTGGATGAGTGTGCACAATGTACAAAATGAAAGGATGTTGAAAATTACCCCACCTCTGATTTCCTATTTTGGTCTGTACTGGAATAAGGAGGATTAGTTGAACAGTGGAGAGAGCGACTTGCCCGACATCCGATACAATTCCCCGAAGGACGGCGTGTAATAGCGCACTGAAATAAGCCAACCACATCAAGATTCATTTCCAAAAAGAAAAACAAAGCCCACTTTATGGCATATTTCCGTGAGGTTCTGCGAGGGTTCCGAGGCCGACCACTGGTCTCGGTGTCCTGTGTTTCTGTCAGCGTATAGCCGCTTGGAGATGCGGTGCGCGGTAGTTTTGCTCTCAGGCGGTAAATAAATGGTGTTTTGCCGGTCGAAATCCGCCAGGGGACCCGGGTTATTCCTAAGAAGACCATTGACTATTCACAGAATTTTTTATGGTCTCAAAAATACAGTCGTTCGGGTATCTTAAGAAAAGTGCTGAGCGTTTCGCGTGAAGCTCACTATAATAATAATAATAATAATAAAAAACGGAATTTACCTGAACTATAGCTAATGCCTCCATTGCATTAAATTTAACCTGACCTGTCTTGGTCTCCTAGGCCAGTCGGCTTCTGTGGTACGGGAATTGAAATTAAGCATGATAACCTGGTTTCTTTACAGTACATCCGGTTATCGGACACATCTGGACCGCTGATCGTTAAGCGGATGCAACCTGTAATCGGGTTTGGGGTTAAAAGTGCAGCAGCGTGCAGCTACTGTCTGTTTTATCCGAGACCTGTGCATTTATGATGTGGTCAGACGAGATGGGTGGGAAAAATACATCCAACGTGCTTTAAATAGCTTTGGTTTCCTGATCTGCGAGTCTGTCCTGCTGGAGCTGGAAAACGAGCACCTAAGGGACGTTTTAATTATTGACTGCGTGAACAAATGGGACGCCTGTGGGAGAGAAACGTCACCGCTCCTATGCGGCGATCCTTCGGCTTTTAAGTCCTACCGCTGAACTTTTGAGGAAGTAGAAAATCCCCTGCATGTACGTTCCCGGCGCACGCAAGGTGCTCTCCTGATCGCGGACCCGGCATCCCCTGGCATCAGGCTCGTCGTGAACCGGCCTTGGCAGCCTGCTGAGCGCCCGAAGCGCCATGGAGCCGCCGAACGGCGACCCGGCCCCCGGGCTTATGAACCGTTACGTGTCCGCGGAGCGCGGCTACGGGGTCCCGGAAGAAGGCTGGCGGATCTGCCTGGCTCACGAGTTCCAGGAGAAGCGAAAGCCCTTCCAGGCTAAGGATGTATCGCTGTCCAACGTCATGGAGCACATCGGACTGGGTATCAGGTGCGTTATCCACGGCCACGGATCCATTCCGGCCTCGGTGTCCGTCCTCTCTCCAGTGATCTCTGTGGTCCGTGTCTTATACTGGGTTATGGGTATATAATGTTCAGATCCACAACACACCTTTCAACCTCATCACTGGTATTATAATTACTACTATTCTCGTGTCCTTAAAACACATCATTTGTGTTTCATTTAATCTGTATTTCTTCTCTCATATTTTCATGCCTCGCAGTGTAAACCAGTTTTGACTTGATAAAGAAGTATGGCAAGTTTTGTTTCTGGTTTTTAAACGCAGAAGGATTGAATGCTTATGACACAAAGGATTTGTTGGTATTAGAGGCGTGTGGCTTATTTGCTTTGCACGCCACTCACCTTTGTACTTTGTGTTTGAAACGGGTCTGGAAGAGCCTGTCATAAGGCAGTGCTCATCCACCCATCTCCCATTGTCCTGGCGGGCCAGGGTCAGATTTGTGGGTAGGGGGCACAGGTAGGTTAATGTCTAACCGCGTGAGGATCCCAGTCTATCCAGTCCCCTGAAACCCAAGTAAAGTCTTTCCAGCTCATCACATCTCGCTTTGTGGGACTTTCTAGCAGGAGTTTAGGTTTTAACCACCATTTAGTGATAAGATGATTGATATAATACTTTTATGGCATTCAATATTCAAAGTTCCCTTCCTGCAGAGGTGGATAGTTCAAGTAAAAATCGAGACCAAGATTTTGTTTCAATCAACCAGTTGAGTACTCTGTGATAGAGTCACAATCTTCAACTTGTTTGTTAAAACAGAATGTTGGTCTTGATTTTTATTGTGTGGACCTGAGCTGTCCCCCTGTGCCTCCTCTCTGGGCTGTGTGTGTGTGGATGGTAGATATAGAGATGTGCAGCACACAGCTTTTGCCTGCAGCTGACCACAATGTCAGCGGGTCTGCAGTCATTTCACACCCAGGGTTGTGTGTATGTAAAGGGAATTATATCGAGATGCGCAATTTGCCTGACAGGGACCTCGGCCTTCTGGGCCGTGTTTTATCCTCCTGCATGGATCTTATTAGCTGCTGGTTAATTAAAGTGCCTGAGGAAATGACCGGATTGTGGTTATTAGGGATGCTGGTTACATGGTTCAGTGTTACTGTTGCGCCATGGCGTGTTGGTACTCCGATGAAGACCGGCTCTCTGTCACGGTCACATCTGGTGTGCACCGTTGGCTGTGTGAGGGTTGGAGGTTGCTGGTTAAGATCCTTGCTCTCCTGTGGTTGAGTGGGGTATGCAAATCACTCCTCTAAAATCCTGGAAGCCACGGAACTGTCCTTCTGGGGCAGCCTTGGGTTGCCAGTGAACAGGGCGGTTGTGTGCTGGGACTGTAGGACGTCCCTCACCTACTATCCTCTATGATGGTTTCTCTCCCTTTGCTCCATAATCGGACCCGTCGGCGGGGCAGACAGACAGGGGGATTCCTGCTTTTATTGTTTAATCCCCCGTATCTGTCTGTGTGAATGTTTTGCTGTTCTCTGCCAGCTGGCTTCTGATCTGCGCTGGGATTGTTTGGGTGGCTGAAGGCCTTTGAAACAGCTGGGGCAGCATTCAGTGAAGTGTATGCTTTGTGAAGGATGGGGGGGACGCTGTGCACTGTATTCAGCATAATGACTGCCACAGTGAGTTGTTAACTCTGTTAACGGGAGAGGCAGGCAATTGCAGAAAGGCTTGTTTTTTATAAAAAGCCGTACCTGTTCCGTTAGCCTGGGTGTACTGTGCACAACCCTCCCTGACCCCCCCCCCCTGCTGTGTGTTTGCAGGTACCTAAAGTGGTGGTACCGGAAGACCCAGGTGGAGAAGAAAGCCCCCTTCATTGACATGTTCCGCGCCCAGCCCTTGCGGCAGATCTATGGTAGGTCCGACCCGCAGGCATGGACTTTCTACATTTTACAGATGTGAATGTTTATCTTTGTACGTGAGTCTACAGGTCTATGTGTAAACAGGTGCTTGGTAGGGTGACACCACAGGCTTTCTGCTTGCGTGGTGCCGCCCCCGAGGCATCTCCAGCGCACTGACACTGTCTTTCACAGGTGCTCCATTGGGTGGTATTGGGGGAGGTACCATCACACGTGGCTGGAGGGGGGAGTTCTGCAGGTGGCAACTCAACCCTGGGATGTACCATTACAAGACGGTCATTGCCAATCAGGTAGGCATCTGCCAGTGAGAATAAGGGACCGAGGGCTGCTTTCCAGGGGTGCAGTTATTTGAGTAAGCTCTGTTCAGTTACACTTATGGTGAGGGTAGGTGTTGGGGACAGGTAACAGGATATGGTGACAGATGAAGCGTGTTTGATGAGAGAAGAGAACTGCTGGACTGTGGTGAAGCCTGCTGGCACTGTGTGGTTACAGTCTGCAGTTTAGGGGGAGTTCAGCCACCAGATGACTGGATGGGACCCCACTGGATGGGACTGTGCTTTAGTAGGGGCTTATTGTCATTAACAAAAACTAAAACTACAAGAAAACATTTTTGTAAACAAAACAAGATACAAAAATAAAAAAAACTACAACTAAACAAAAGTGTTGCTAACTGAAAAAAAAAATAAACAAACATCAAATACGACATTGTTTTAAAAATAATTTTAGGTAAATTAATTACTTATCTTTAATTAGCATTTATAATATCTAGAACATGTTTTGCCTATTTTGAGGACATTAGCAAAGTGCCCTCTGTACTCATGTAGGATTCTCTAAAGATCAGACACACAAAATAGCTCTAGAAGTTTCACTCTATTCCTAGAAATAGAATGACTAAAACTTAATCTGAAACAAAAATATAAAACAACTAAACAGAAATATATCTTTAAAATAAAAACGAATAAAACCACACTGAAAACTAAACTGCATTTCAGATAAAAATGACATAAAAAAAATTAGATGTACAATAACATTGTGCTGTAGTGTCAGCTGATCCTAAATTTTCCCGGTAAAGTATCTCTAGGTGCTGATGCCATGTGTCGGCAGGAATGACGTCGCAATGATCTTTTCTAAGCTCTCAGTGTTGCTGTTGGTGTATGTATGTGACACATTGTCTTGCTTTTCTCTTTCGCTTCTGCTCACCCCTCAGTTCACCGTGTGTCTGCGCCGGGGGGGGCGGACCGTGTACCAGCAAGTACTGTCAGTGGAGAGGCCCCCCACCCTCCAGGGCTGGAACTGGGGCTTCTGCGGCCAGTATGCCTTCTACCACGCGCTGTACCCGCGTGCCTGGAACGTCTACCACCTGCCGGGCCAGAACGTCACGCTCACCTGCAGGCAGGTGTCGCCCATCATCCCGCACGACTACCAGGTAACCCGAGCCGGCTCCCTGCGTGCCCGTCCCTGCCTCGGCAGCTCCGCGTAGGCACTGGGCGACCTATTTCTGTCCCAGAAAGTCAGAGGGGTGGGGCACGTCTGCTAGTGTGTCTAGGACTCTGACCTGAGGTGAATATTTCTGTATGCCAGTTGTGCTGGTGCCCATATCCGCTCTGAGGATCCTCGTAGGAGTTACTGTTTTGGGTGTATCGTGTATGGACAAGGGTGGGGTGCTGAGTACTGAGGCTGACAATACTTGCTGACTTCTGCTATAAAAGAGGCAGTAGCTCGGGGCTTACAGACTGGGAAAGGTTGTCTGGTCAGATCCCACAGGGTTCCGGCTTTTGTACTCAAATACTGGGAACATGCAGAACAATCAGTATTGTGTAAAAGTCTTAGGCAGGAAAGAAACTGTTTAAGGCAGCTTATCAGGATAGTAAGTGTTTATTTGTATGGAAAAAGAAACGGGATTAGAATATATGCACATTAACAGAGACAAAAAACTATCAAGAATTTCTTCTGCTCTCCAAAAAGTTACCATTATCTTGTTGAATAGCTAGATCACGGATGTCAGACTCAAGTCCTGTGGGGCCGGAGCCCTGCACATTTTTGGGTTTCACCTCATTTAACACACCTGATTCAACTCCTTGCAACTTCTATTGCTAATTACCACACAGCTCTTGAGCTGAATCATATGTGGTGGAACCGGGAATGAGCTAAGCGACACAGGGATCCAGCCCCCCAGGCCTGAAGTTTGACACCCTAACCCTATATGAACACCACTTTAGTTCCCAAACCTCTCCTCTGGGGCACCCTAGTCATTCCATGTATTTGTTTAATTTAACCACAAGCTCAATTAATTAACCTAAGTAGTTAAATACCTGAGGTATGGATTAACCAAAAAAGGTGGAGAAGCAGTTGAGTCAAAAAACGAGTGTTGTCGTCGTTGGGGTGACTTCAGCAGAGGTTTTGAAGTAGCCAAGCTGACGTTCCTTGTTAGACGTAATATAATACTTTTATACCAACATGAAAATAATTTAAAATATAATTCTCTTTGCATGCGTAGGATGTTTGCACTGTATTGTATACATTTATAATATTTTATTTGAGTAAGTTACACCGGATAAAACTGTCGACAGGGCTACAGAGTTGGGCCGTTGCAATAAGTCGATAACATGATTATTGTATCAGTATATGGACAAGAATGCGGTCATTTTTTCTGTCCTCCATATTGGTAAATTGTTTTTATGTTTGTTTGATAAGAATGATTGCTACCAACATTGCAGCTTGTCACGCTGACTTTGCCCTCCCGTCTGATCTCTGTGTCATAGGCGTGGCTCATGTGTGGTTATCATTTCACGATGATCCGGAATGTTCATACTTCTAGTGTGAACGTGACAGGCAGGCTTGTACGTTGCTGTCAGGTCTGCGGCGAGGCTGTAGAGCAGAGCTGCACTTCATAAATGTGACCATTAAGTGTGGTATGGATGCTATAAAAATAAGTAAGAATTTTGCCAAAACACTAGTTGCACTTTGTGCTCATGGTACATAAGGCAGGGTTGTTATCATTAACAAATGCATTTCCATGAAAAAATAATCAGAATCTGAATCAGAAGACCATTAATCCCGGAGATACTAAAGATAAAAAGGTACTAAAATAAAATAATTACAGCTATCAACTATGTACATTGCTGCAAAACCAACTGAAATAAAAACGAATGTGAAATACTTTGCATTACCATTTTAAATACTGTTTAGCTAAAGTAATGATTTGTTTCTTTGGGCCTCTCATGCAATGAACCATAGAAATAGCCAATTGAACTGCATTGTGACATTTTGTAATAGCCAGCAAAGTCCTACAACTTTCTATCTGTCCCTAGAAATAAAATTACTAAAACCTGAAGTAAACAACTAAATGGATTTACATCTTTAAAATGAAAGCTAATGAAACTGCACTCTAAAAGGAGCCCTAAACTGACATTAATACGTCAAACTTTCTTCTACTTGTTTTTGTTGCTTATACCAAACTTCTAGCCAGTTCGTTACTTTGCTTTTGGAATAGTTAGTTCAGTTTTTGTTAGAATTAGGTGATCAGTGGTCATTGTTGACACACCACAGTGCACAACAACGAAATGTGTGACACAATAGGGGGCAGCTAATTCAGCGCCCCGGGAGCAGTGCTTGGGGGTGGTACCTTGCTCAGGGTACCTCAGTGGTGCCTTGCTGGTCGGGGATTCAAACCTGCAATCGTTCAATTACAAGAGCGCTTCCCTAACCATCAAGCCACCACTGCCCAACAGAGCCTGAGTGTCACGGGACGAGGTGAGCGATCGCGAGCAGAGCGGCGATCGTGCGGGAAAGGAGCAGGCAGGCAAGCGGGATACGGGAAAACGGGGTTTTAATCGGGGAAACTGGAGCAGGTCGGGAAACAGACATTGACAACATCAATGACAGACACGGGTTAGTACAAATCAGGAACTTAAATACATGAAACAAGGCAGCAGGAAACAAGACACGACTGGGCACGATCAGGAAATCACACGTGGGTAATTAGGGGGCGTGGCACACAGGAGGAGCGGACGAGCCGGGCATGACAGAACCCCCCCCCAAAGGCGCGCTACACCGGGCGCGCCAAGGAAGGGGGCGACGGACGGGACGAGGCAGAACAGGACCTGGAAAACAACAGAATTAACGCACGACGGGGAACAGGACCGAAGAACAAAACAAGGCAAGAGACAGAACATAGGACAGGAGCTGACAAAGGGCCGGGAAAGCGGAGAGACAGACCAGAAAGGGAGACACAGAGGGAACAGGCGGGACAAAAGGACCGGGAGTGAACGGAGGGAAGCCAGAGGGAGAAGGAGGAACACAAGGAGCGAAGGGACGAGGGACAAAGGCGGAAGGAGGAGAAAAGACAGGCGGGACAGAGACGGGAAAGAAGGGAGAGAAGGAGGGGGAAGGAAGGGGAGCCCGTGGGAGCCCCAGCGGGCGACGGGAGGCAGCCGGAGGGGCCGCAGGCGGCCGGGAGGCCGGAGCCGGAGGGGACCGAGAAGGGGCAGAGGAGACAGGGCGAGGGACCCGCGGAGGGGCCAGGGAGGGAGCAGGAGGGAGCACCAGGGAAGGGGACGAGGGAGCTGGAAGGGGCCAGGGCGAAGGCACGGAGGAGGGGGGAGCCGCAGCAGGCGGCGATGTCCGGGGGAGGGCCGGAGGTAGGGGCCCCGCAGGCGACCGACCAGGACCCGGAGAGGGGAGCGAGGCAGGGCGACGAGGCACCGGAGAGGGACCCGCAGGCGACAGCCGACCCGGAGGGCCAGGACCCGCAGGCGGCAACCGAGCCCCAGCGCAGGCGAGGCAGGGCGAGCCAGGGGGCAGGGCGGGCGGGACCCCAGTCCTGCGTCTGTGTCCCCTCCCTTTACGGGACACAGACAGGACCCCAGGTCGGGGTCGAGTTCGCCGGGGCGAAGGACCATGGGTCACAGGAGCGGGGCCAGGGACAGGAGCGGGGCCAGGGACAGGAGCGGGGCCAGGGACAGGAGTTGCTGCAGGCGGAGGGGGCGCCTCTGGAGCTGCTGCAGGCGGAGGGGGCGCCTCTGGAGCTGCTGCAGGCGGAGGGGGCGCCTCTGGAGCTGCTACAGGCGGAGGGGGCGCCTCTGGAGCTGCTGCAGGCGGAGGGGGCGCCTCTGGAGCTGCTGCAGGGCGGTCAGGGACAGGAACACGGTCAGGGACAGGAGTGGAAGTCTGGGGGGGCGCCTGCCCGGGAGCTGCAGCAGGCGGCTGCAGAGGGGACGCCTGGACAGGAACAGGAGCTGGCTGCAGTGGGGGCGCCTGCCTGGGAGCTGCAGCAGGCGGCTGCAGTGGGGGCGCCTGCCCGGGAGCTGCAGCAGGCGGCTGCAGAGGGGGCGCCTCTGCAGGAACTGGAGCGCGGTCAGGAACTGGAGCGCGGTCAGGAACTGGAGCGCGGTCAGGAACAGGAGGTGGCTGCAGTGGGGGCACCGGCCCGGGAGCTGCAGCAGGTGGCTGCAGTGGGGGCGCCTGCCTGGGAGCTGCAGCAGGCGGCTGCAGAGGGGGCGCCTCTGCAGGAACTGGAGCACGGTCAGGAACTGGAGCGCGGTCAGGAACTGGAGCGCGGTCAGGAACTGGAGCGCGGTCAGGAACTGGAGGTGGCTGCAGTGGGGGCACCGGCCCGGGAGCTGCAGCAGGCGGCTGCAGAGGGGGCGCCTCTGCAGGAACTGGAGCGCGGTCAGGGACAGGGGCTTGCTGCAGTGGGGGCGCCTGCCCGGGAGCTGCAGGTTGCTGCAGTGGGGGCGCCTGCCCGGGAGCTGCAGGTTGCTGCAGTGGGGGCGCCTGCCCGGGAGCTGCAGGTTGCTGCAGTGGGGGCGCCTCAGGAGCTGCTGCAGCTGGGGGCTGCGCTGGCTGCACGGGTGGCTGCGCAAGCGGTGGCGGCTGCGCAGACGGCAGCGCAGAGGGCGGCCCGGGCTCAAGGGCCGTAGTTGCCAGCGGAGGCGGCTGCGCAGGCGTCGGTCGTTGCGCCTGCTCGGGAGCCGGGTCCGCGGATAGAGGAAGTGCCTGCTTCTCAGTAGCAGGCTGCAGAGAAGGGGGTTGTACGGATGGCGGAAGCGGCGGCGTCGGCAAGGGGTCAGGAGCTCGTCTAAGACGAAGTAGCTCCTGCAGGTCCTCCGCGAGGTGCTCGAGGTCGTCCGGTCCCGACCTGGGGGTGAACGACTCGAATCCTTTCTGGAGCCTTGCGGTGAGGAGCGTTGCTGCGGGACCCTCGGGAATGGCTGGGTCCCCGATCACCCTCCAAAATAAGCCCTGGAGGGCGAAGAACTTATGCGCCAACCGTTCCTGAGGCGAGGGTGGTACCTCGACAGGAGGGACTGGCCCGTCGGGCAGCGGAGGCACGGTCGCTGTCCTCCTTGGGAAGCGGGGTACTCGCGGGATCGCCTCTCCACCTGCGCGGATACCGCCCCGATTACTCAGTCCCTTGGGGCAGTACTGGTGCAGTGCGAGGGGTGGCAGCTCATCCTCCGTAGGCGGATTAACGCCCGGAATTAGGACGAGCTCCTCCTCTTCATCGTCGCTATTATCCCAGAGCCGGGACAGGAAACAAGCTCCGGACTGGAGCGGCTCGACCTCTGGGGCTAGGACCGGCTCTCGCTCTCTACCCTTGTTAGGGAGCCCAGGGCTTGAGAGCGAGCAGGCACCTAAAGCGATCGATTCCTCCGGTACCTTTCTTCGTCTCTGCTTCCTCTTCTTCGGTTGGTCTGTCATTCTGTCACGGGACGAGGTGAGCGATCGCGAGCAGAGCGGCGATCGTGCGGGAAAGGAGCAGGCAGGCAAGCGGGATACGGGAAAACGGGGTTTTAATCGGGGAAACTGGAGCAGGTCGGGAAACAGACATTGACAACATCAATGACAGACACGGGTTAGTACAAATCAGGAACTTAAATACATGAAACAAGGCAGCAGGAAACAAGACACGACTGGGCACGATCAGGAAATCACACGTGGGTAATTAGGGGGCGTGGCACACAGGAGGAGCGGACGAGCCGGGCATGACACTGAGAGTCAATTTTTATCTTTTTTTTTTTGGTTTTGTGGTGTTATGTTTTGTTTAGGATATTTACATTTTTACATTTTCCAATTCCATTGTCTGTATATTCTTAAGAACTAAAAGTTCATTTCTCTTTGAAAGGGTATACTTGCAATTTTATTACATCATTGTGCACTGTATTCGGCATACAATGTCATTATATCAGTGGCATAAAATGCTCTTAGGGCAACTACGAACTATTTTTCTATGGATTAATCAATTGACTCTGTTACCGATTTGGTCGATTTAATCCAAACAATTAATTTTCCTCCAGACGTTTAATTTAAACTTAAAATTTATGTTATTGCAGGACTTTGGATAATGGATGTCGGCTTTTTGGCACCATATGACATTATTTTTGCCCACAATTCAATAAGCAAATTAGGAGTATGTCTAAAATATTAGTGAGATGTGTGTCATGATGCCTAAAAGTTAGTAATCTGTATAAACTCAGTGTATCCTTACGTTTATTGAATTCACTTATGGGAGCACCGCATGCGATTGTTTTGGTAAATCATGGAAGGCGATAATCACTGAAGTGTCGGTGAATAAAGGTACAGCTCAGCGGCCACAACACCTTTTAAAAGAGAAGATATTGTAGATAGACAAGGTAAATGTTGGTGGTGTGGTGGTACTTTTCACTGATTAAAGTCTGACACTTTTTGATAAATAGTTTTAATTTTTATTTCGGTTCACAAATTATTTTCTTAGTGTCTTTTTGTTACAGTTTTAGTTTATGATAATAACACTTGTCCCAACTCCCAATAAGCCTAATGCACATGAACACAAACTGGCACAGCCAATCCATGTAGAATAAGCCCACATTTCACTCTAAACATTTTCTCATCCACTTAATCAATGGAGATTCTAAGGGACCAGGAGGACAACTTTATGGCTTTAATAATAAGTGTATTTAGCAGCTACAATGACAAAAGATATTAAAAAGCTATCCTCTTTCCCCAGGACTCTAGCCTCCCTGTGGCTGTGCTGGTATGGGACATAGAGAACAGGAACGACTATGCCCTGGACGTCTCCATCATGTTCACCATGACTAACGGCTCTGGATGTAAAGATGACAAGAGTGGTGGGCACTGGAATGAACCATTCTGCCTGAAGAAGGAGGGGGAGTCTGTATCCGGAGTCCTGCTGCATCATCACACCCCTGTCAACCCTTACACCCTGTGCATCGCAGCCCGAGAGCAGGTTGGACACCTACAGGGCAGGCTGTGTGTGAATGTACCTGGGAGTATGGCTGAGAGGTTACCATGACAGTGAGAGCAGCAAGGAATGGACTGAAATGAGGAGTAACAGATGGATATTGCAGGCAAGTGATTTTGGTTTTGTGGTTGGTGTTTGTCAGGCTGACAGAACCATAAGCCACCAGACTGCATTCAGCCCCCGGGGCACCTGCGAAGAGCTCTGGAATGACCTCATCACCGATGGACGGCTTGATTCACCAGCAGGTGGGTCATTCTCACAAGCTCATTACTGTAACATAGCAATTTTTATGACAGACTCAAATTACACAACTTTATTGTCTAAACTTACGATTTTGCTACTAGGGTCATTAATCAATTTTGATTCTGTAATAAACAAAAGTATTTGATCAAATCCAGGGCAAGACTTGTGGAGGAAAAAAATGACCAAATTGAAAAAACAAATTCAGCAAAAAATATACATCTTATATACTTATCATATACACATTGATTGTTTATTTTCAGTTACATGCAGTTAGGTTGAAAGATTTCAAAACATTTTTATCTAATTTTGTGTTTTACTTGATCTTGTTTATGGTAATGATATTTAGCTACCTGTTTGGGGAAAAAGGTTTTTTAAGAAAACCAATAAATCAGAGCATCAATGACAATTTTAATAGGTCTAAAGGTTAGTCTTATGCAAAAAAACAAACATGATATTTCATCATTAAAAAAATAATCTCAAGTGAGAATGACACAGTTGGGTAGAGAACACAGGTCGCTCTGACATCGTACCATAACCCTATAAAACAGGTTTGTCGGCATGCTTGTGGTGATTGAGCCGTAGCTTAAGATATGTGAATGCATATTCTACTTGTAGATTGTACATTTATTTTATAATTAAATAAATCCCGGCAAATCTAACAAAAAAGAACCAGGTCAAAGTTTATTTCTAAAGCACGTTAAACAACCAAAGTTGATCAAATTTCTGAATATAATAAAGCTATAATACAACAATGAGAATGTTTATAAAAGGAAATAGAACATGTCTATAATATAAAATTTTTATTGAATTTTTCATTTGGAGAGTCCAAGATATCATGCTCTGGCGATATAAAAAGATGAGACTTCAGCAGGAACTCAAACGTTTCTACTGATTGGGCAGTTATGTAACGTCAAACTGCCACCACCGCAAAAGCATGATCACCCCTGCTCTTATACGTAGATCTAGAAACATCTAGAACCTTAAGTCTGGAAGACATAAGAGTTCTAGTTGGGGGTATGGAGGTACAGAATTTCAGCCAAATATGTTGGTACAAGACCATTTAAACCTTTTAAAGCAAACAGTAGTATTTTAAAATCAACCCTGAAATGGACGGGAAGCCAGTGGAGTCAGACCAAAACTGGTGTCTCACTTTTTCTTTCCCATCAAAAGACACACGACGGTATTTTGGACCAGCTGCAAGCAATGAATGGATGATTGATCCATGCCCACAAACAGAGAGCGGCAATAGTCAATTTGCAATGTATCTCAGGCATGAATCACTTTTTAAAAGTATTTAAATGAAAGATAAGGCTTTACTTTGCCCAGCAGCCTTATTATTTGTTATTTTTGACAGCTGAACTAATTTGTTTTTCAAACGTATGAGTACTATCAAAAACCACCCCAAGGTTCCTCACAAAAGATTCATTGTAAAGAGCCAAATTGCTAAGGAAATCATCAGGGTCATCTAGACCGGCAGGACATCCAGACAAAATGACCTCCTTGAATTCAACCAGTCTTTATGTGGTAGTTTAGTAGTGTAGTCTGTATATCTTCTAAACAATCAAATAATGCATATAAAGTGAAAAGTGGGATGGGGCTTAAGATGGAGCCCTGAGGGACCCCATGGAAAAGGGGGGCTCTACTAGAAAAGTATTCATACAGCTTGACAGAAGAACTTTTGTCAGTGGACTATGATGTAAACCATTTGCCCATGCACTGTTCCAGACGAGGTGATCCACCATGACTAAGCTGTAAAGTCTAAAAGTGCCAAAACACCTGAATTCCCAGAGTCAGCAGTTAAATGTATGTCACTGAGAATTCATGAAAGGGCTGACTCTCTACTATGGTGACTTTTAAAACACGACTGATACCACGCTCAGCTGAGTATGCATGTAGTTGCATAAGAGCAACTTTCTCCAACTTTCTCCTATTCCTTTATGAATAGGTGTGTAATTTGAGTGAATAGAAGGACCAAGATTTCTCTTTTTAATAAAGTTGTATAGAATGCTGACTAAGACCCCATAAGACCACACAGACTGCACTCCTAATGGAAAATGCTGTGTCCAGGTCCTAGCCCCCCCACCCAGAAGGGGGAGAAGGTGGCGGCGGCTCTGGTGGCCGGCTGCAGCGTCTCGGCGCTGGGCCATGGCTCCCTGGAGTTCTGCCTGGCCTGGGACATGCCCAAGATCACCTTCGGCTCCCGCGAGAGGCAGCACATCAGGTATGGGGCATCGACCGTCTTCATCCTTTATGTTCCTGTTTCAAGACGGACAGCACTGGGCTGCATGGGGGTTTTATCACCCATGTGATGCCGAGAAAGTCATTCATCAGAATCAGTCGTACAGCTGCCAAACCCCACCTATGCTTTCTTGTACCTAAGCAGCTGGGACTCAGTGTAGAACTGGTAGGAGGTCAGTTGATTTAGAAGTAGGTGGTTCCAATGGAGTTGGCGGGGGGGCATTTGAATCTATTGTTTTCCACTGTGGAGCAGTACCAGAATGGATCTTTTGCTTGATGGCCCACTGGGAGTCACCAGGACGGGAGACGACCATCATCTGGGTCTCTGGGAAATCCCCATTACCTTGTTTCTACCAACACGGTGCTGGAGCCAGTACTTGACGTTTTCCCAATCTGGAACTGGTTCTGTGCTTTTCCAACGCAAAAAACTGGCCCTGGGCCAGAAGAAATGATTCCAGCACAGCACCACAAAAAAGCTGGTCTTGGAATCTGGGAACATAATGTTAGCGAAAGTGGGACGGGCAATCGCGTCCAAGCCTTCTGCATTCCCAGAAAATTCAAGCCATAACCAGTATAGGTTTGCCAGCTTATTAGTGGAATAACGTTACATCGTTTTTGTAGTCTGTGGAAAATGAAAGATCGGTTTGCTGGGTAGATTTAATAATAAACAATAAATGTGTCACAGGTCAAATAAATTAGTCTTTGCAGCTCTCGAGTGGCGAAGAGATCGTGAAAGCAGACGGCAAAGTTCAGTTTTTATCAGACTGCTTTTATTGTGCGGCCCTTAAAGGGACCGCGGTGAAACAGTGAGCAAAAATAAACAAACTCACTCACACACACAGACTGGGGTGATGTACAGCCTTTAAGGAGACAAAAGTGGATATTTGCAATAGACAAGTCATACCAGCTGTGTTGGTGGAAATGAGAAATGTCTGTTTGGGTCCAAATTAAGTGTTTTACGTCTGCTGATCTCTAGTCAATTTAGTGCCACTTTGTAACTGGAAAGTAATATTTGTTTGAATTGAGTCTGGTTTGATTATCCAGTTTGCCTGTAAACACGTGAGTTTTGTGCATTGCATTGTATTCAGGGGCTCTCGTGTTTACACTGGGAGGTCTCCTGTTGGCAGACCGTTTCAGCCGATCTGTCTTTGTCACCACCTAACGATGTGGTCGAACCCCTTCATCGTGAAGGGAAAGCAAGGGGTTGGTCAGCATTCCTGTAGTGCTCGTACACTGGTATGGATGGATGTCCTCTGCTCTTACACAGTAAAAGCATAGGAGGACGTGCTGGGGAGATTAAGTAATTAATGCGAACTGCAGCATATGACATCGCCTCCCCATGGGTATCGTTTCTGTCCAAGGTTCTAGTGCCTGGTGCTGATGTCACTGTGTATATGCGTGTGTGTTGCAGGAGGTACACACGGTTCTTCAGCGCAGAAGGCGATTCGGGGCCCACCCTGTGTCACTATGCGCTCACACACTACAGGGACTGGGAGAGAAGCATTGAGGCATGGCAGAAGCCTATCCTGCAGGACAGGTGAGCTGGTTGGGCACCCATGCGGACACATGCAGCACCTGCATCGATATCACGCATGCGGACACATGCAGCACCTGAGTCATCGTTAGAATTGTCTAGGGATGCACCAATGTGACTGCATTATGATGTAAATGACATACCAACGATGCCAAAGACTGGCACGAAAATTAGAGTATCTGAAAAACGTGGGAAAAAACGATGCTTGCTCATTCAAACAACCGAGGTCATTCACTGATGACATCAGTAAAGAGACAGGTTAACAAAACATGGTTGCTGATCCTTAAACTACCAGTAGATGGCAGCAAAGAACAACATATCTGTGGTTTTACCCCACTACCCTATGAATGGTTACAGAACAAGCTGTGTTCCTCACTGTGTGGAAGACTGGGATCATTCTTTTGTGTGTAAGGCAACATCAGGCTTGACTTAATAAGTTACGAAAGCATTGTTTATTTCCATGTTTATAACTGAAAACAAATTTATTAGTAAAGCTACCATTTAGATTTGGCCAGTATAACGACAACACAAAGTATTACTGCAAATAGCCATAGAACTTGTAGTCGTAGCAACTTCAAACGTGAAATCCCATGGATCTGACCCACTGTCCCTGATACCCGATCTGGCTGTTTGAGTCGGTATCAGACCTATATCAGATATCAGTGTCTTTGCATCCCAAATATTGTCAGTCTTATTGTAATTGATGTGACTCCACACTACACCCCCCAGCTCCCTGCCCGCTTGGTACAAGTCTGCTCTTTTCAACGAGCTCTACTTCGTGGCGGATGGTGGCACGGTGTGGGTGGAGCTTCCTGAAGATGGTGACATCAGTGGGGGCGTGCGCACCGAGGATGGGGGACTCCCCGCTCAGCCGCATGTCGTCAAGGAATACGGGCGCTTTGCCTACCTGGAGGGTGAGCACCCTAACCCCCCCGGGGTGGGAGGCGGGGGGGGGGGGGGGGGGTACCTAGTGTCTGAGGTGTGGAGTGGGCGGCTGAGTGGGCTCATAGTGGCACTGCCCCCCTCTTCGCAGGTCAGGAGTACAGGATGTACAACACCTACGACGTCCACTTCTATGCTTCCTTTGCCCTCATTATGCTGTGGCCCAAACTGGCTCTCAGTCTGCAGTATGATATCGGTGAGTCTTCTCACACACACGCGCTCTCTCTCTCACACATACGTGCTCTCTCATGCACACGCGCTCTCTCTCACGCGCTCTCTCTCACTCGCACATGCACGCTCTCACACACTCTCTCACACTCTCTCTCATGCTCTCACACTCACCCCATGCTTATATGGTTTTCTGTTCTTGGACATGTTCTCTCATACTTTTCACACATTCTCTCGGTCATAAGTCCCACACACACTCTCTCCCATCCTCTCACACTCGCTCCCATCCTCTCACACTCTCTCCCATCCTCTCACACTCGCTCCCATCCTCTCACACGTGCTCTCACAAGCTCTCATATTTACTCACACGTTCACACTTGCTCACAAGTTCTCTAACGGTCTCACGTACTCACTCACATGCTGTCAGTGATGCTCACACACCCAGTCCTGTTCACTCATACTCCCACACATACTCTGTCACATGCTCCCTCATGCTCACAAGCTGTCACGCACTCACTCTCACAGCCTCTCACGCCCTCTGACACTCTTTCATACACTCTCGCATTCATTGACACGCTCTCAAGCTCTCACACATTCTCATATGCTCTCCCTCTCATACTTACACCCTCACAAATATTCACATGCTCACGTACGCTCTCACACACGCTCATACACTCTCATACCCTCTCACATTCACACACTGCCGCTCACACTCAGTTGCTCACCCACTCTCACATGAACTCACACACTTTCACTCACCAGCTCTCTCACAATCCCGCTCTTATATTGCCTTCGATTCAGCTTTTCAAAGTATCAAACTCATTTTACCAACTTTGCCAGAGTGTCGAATTCACATGGGCACCAGTGGGGAGACCATGCAACAGGATCTATCAGAAGGAATTTTGAATGATTATACACCTGAAGAATATAAATGTCACTGGTAGCTGACATAAAACTGTGACTCTTGGGCTCGGTACCAACACCCTGTCCTCCCCCCATCCTCAGCGGGCTGTGTGGTTCAGGAGGACCTCACAGCGAGGCTCAACCTGATGAACGGCCGATACTCCCCAGTCAAGACCCGCAACATGGTCCCCCATGACATCGGAGACCCAGGTAGGTCGTAGAATGTTGGTCCCTCCCTCTGGTTGTGTGTCCTGATGATGCATGTGCTCACCCTGAGTCTTCCAGAACTCTCTGAATTTCTGTTATATATGGATCTGCGTTTGACTTTATGAAATTACATTTTAATTAATGATCACTGAATGGCGCCATGGATGCTTAGTGGGTATTGCTGTTGCCTTATACTTCATCAGATTTATTCATAATTAAAAGCATATTACTAGTAAGATGCAAATTTTTTTTTTAATATCAAGAAGCCGTATGTGGAGAACTTTTCGTAAATCGGTGCTTTGCTGGCTGCACATGGCTGGAACGTTGTGGTACCGCACTAACAGGCCAGACGCTGTCCCCTCTCAGATGACGAGCCCTGGCAGCGCGTCAACGCCTATCTGATCCACGACACGGCCGACTGGAAGGACCTGAACCTAAAGTTCGTGCTGCATGTGTACCGGGACTTTCACCTGACTCAGGACAGGGGCTACCTGGAGGACATGTGGCCCATCTGTCAGGTGAACAGCCAGCGCCCCCATCTGGCAGTGTCGGAGTTCTTACTGAAGGGGGCAGCTCTTCAGCCAAGATCAACTTTTATAAACCCCCTTTGGCTTTCTTTGCCAGTCACTTCTTGGGCGGGTACCAGTCACGCGGGTACAGAACCAGGTCGTCTGACTGATACCCCATCTCACCCCGCAGGCCGTGATGGAATCGGCAATGAAGTTTGACCTCGACGGTGATGGGCTGATCGAAAACTCCGGCTTTGCCGACCAGACTTATGATGGCTGGACGGTTACCGGGCCCAGGTTGGTGTTTGGGGGTGTGGGGCTGGCGGGGGGGGGGGGGGGGATGTTCTGAGGCTCCACGGCCTCAGCTGGGAGGGGGAAGAAGGACCCGAAATCCCTGGCTATGAAATGCCTCCTTTCCACCAATGCGGTGTCGGTGTTGGACTTTTTCCCAACCCGGCACTGGTTCCACGCGTTCCCACTGCAAAGAAATGGCCCTGGGCCAGAAGAAATAACTCCAGCACAAACCTTCCACATACCTGGACAGTTCAATCGACAACCGGCATAGTTTAGTCTAATATCGCTTGTACCAGCTGTGAAACAACTAGCCAGCTGATTAGCAGAATAACGTTGCATCGTTTTTTTGTTCCTTGAAAAACGAACAATCAATCTGCTGGCCAGATTTAATAATAAAGTATAAATATGTCCCAGGTCGAATAAGTAAAATATTGTGGTAAAGAGATCATGAGGCGGACAGCAAAGTTCAGTTTTTAGCAGTTTTTTAGCATTATTGCGTGGTCCTTAAAAGGACAGCGGTAAAACAGAGAATAAACTAACACACTCGCATAGATGGGGAGACAGAAGCGGATGCAGGCAATGGAGACGGCGCAGCGGGTCGTACTCCAGAAACTTCTATTTATTTATTTTTTCCGGTGCAGCTAAATAAATAAATGGACAAAATACAGATTAATCTTTACTTCACTTTCACTTCCGCCTACGTAACATTTCGGTTCCGCAGGTAGGTTCTCAAAAGGCACCAAGTGAGAACCAGCCTAGTACCGCCACCACCACCAGCTCCGTGTTGATGGAAACGCGACAAGAGTACATTCAGGGCCTCAGCCGATGAAGCCGTTTTTGGAATGATCCGGCATCATTTAAGAGGCTTAATAAAAACTCCAGAATTGCACAAACTATGCAGTTAGAATGAAGGTAGCTGTCGTGCAACATTCAGGCCGTGTATGAGCCGCCGTAACCTTTGAACCCTGTCGTGTGTGTCAGTGCGTACTGTGGAGGCCTGTGGCTGGCCTCAGTCTGCGTGATGTGCAAGATGGCCCGGCTGCTGGACAGAGAATCCGTGTACGACCGCTACAGGGACGTGCTGGATAGGGGGAGTGCTGCCTTTGACGAGCTGTTATGGAACGGTGAGTGGGGGTGGGGCACAATTGGTGGATGTGGACATGGTGAGGCGAGTGGGCGGGGCAGGATGGGGGGAGGGTGGGGCCATAGATAACTGGGTGGGTGGGGTTTGGTAGTGGGTTAGGCAGTACTAATGAAAGTGGATGGGGCGTGCTGACCTCACTATTTTCCCAGCCTTTTGGATGGACCCTGTCTTCAGTGAACATGAGTTCCATCTGTGAACTGTACCTTGTACACACCACACCACATTTTGTCTGTTCTGTCCTGGGGCTGAATGCATCCTAACTTTCCAAATTCCTAAATAAGCTGTCCTAGTTCTAGGGTAACGGTTAAGCTGTCCTAACAACGCACATTGTTTTTACTGTATTTAATGTCTTGCTGTGCGTATTGTATCAGTTAAACTTTACCATATTTATGTACACAAAGATCACTGCTGTCCGTGGTTTTGGCTTTCAGTGATAAGTCTTGGAATGTATTCAGGGGGTATTTGTAGTAAAACATGGCTACGGTATCATTCTTATCGTTATCTCCTGGGCGGGGCCGTGAAGTTGTCCTAAAGTTAGGAGAGTTTAAGATTTTGTGAAGTTAGTTGGTTTGTGTAATGCACTTTTCCTGTCCTAAGTTAGGATAGGAACAATGACTTGGGACCTGTTCATCTGAAATGACTTTTTTCGTAAATCAGATCCTACCTCTAGTTACCATGGTTACATACAGTTAAGCTAGGCCTCAGGATGGAACAGACAAAACAAAATGAGAATCCAGTCAACTAGGGAAGGTCAGTCTGTTGTGACTTGGTGTGCAATGCAACCAGTCAGATGTTATGCTTTGTTTAGAGTCGGCCCACTGAGTTTGATGGGTCTTTTGGCAGATGGACTTTTTGGCAGATAATTTTAATGTTGATTGGTACCGTTCACTGAAATAATGTAATGTAAACAATCATTTAATAATTAATCATTTGAAGGACGCTTTAAAATATAATTTTAAAAAATCGTTTAAACAACATATTAATAATTTGAATATTGTCACAAAGCCTCCTCCTTTCTTGCAAAACATCTTTTCTAAAACTTATTGTTTGCCTGACTCCTTTTGAAAGGTTTTTTAAGGACAACAGAGTAACAAACAAGGTCTCGTTTTCATGACAAATAATTAATAATGGCTAATGGTCCTCACAAATAGATCTCGAATAAACACAGGCGGCCCTGAGGTCACTTCAAGGATCTTGCCAGTCCCACTTCACCTCTGCCTGGGTTATTAGCGCAGTGTGTAACCCGCGAGGATGAATGCGATTCCCTGTCTGTCATAGCAGCTGCTGGCTAAACCTAGGGGCTCCATGTGTTCGGTTCCACTCAAAGACCTACTTGGATCTTGCTCTTCCTTCATCCTGTACTTTAACTGTAACTTATCCTGGTTCTGCATTGGTCCTGCTAAGCTTGTTTAACAACCCGGTCTTTCACTTGTTTTGTTTCTATAATGCACACAGTCCTGGCTGATCTGTTGGATGTGGATTGTGGATATTTGTAACCCCGCCCCTGTTGTTGTTCTCCTCCTGATAGGCCAGTACTATAACTATGACAGCAGTGGGCGGGACCTCTCCAACAGTGTGATGTCAGACCAGTGTGCCGGCCAGTGGTTCCTACGGGCGTCTGGCCTAGGTGAAGGGGAGTTCCAGGTCAGTGTGCCCTTTGCATCACTCAGTGAGTGTGGTGGATACCCCCTCCCCTGCCTCACCCCTTCCCCTACCCCTGCAGGCCTTCCCGGTAGAGAAGGTGCATCGCGCCCTGAAGTCCGTCTTTGACCTGAACGTGTTGCGCTTTGCCGGGGGCCGGATGGGCGCTGTTAATGGCATGCGTCCGGAAGGCGTTCCCGACCGCTCCAGTGTCCAGTCAGATGAGGTGTGGGTGGGTGTGGTCTATGGACTTGCTGCTACTATGATTCATGAGGTGAGTCGGTGTTTTTGTTGCGTCGTTTGATTGCATTTACATCCGAGGTCCATAGTAAATAAGAACTACTGATGGAGAGACGCCTGAAAGCAGGAGTAATGAAATGTTAGCGGACGTGTGGCTTAGTGTAACAGGGGCAGCAGATTGGGCAGCACTGCCAGCTGTATAATGACCCGCTCAGGCTTCATACGGTCATGAAAATCCTGGGAAAATCATGGAAATTAAGAAATCACGTTTTCCAGACCTGGAAGAGTTATGGAAAATAAAAAATATCAGAAAGTTTTAGGGAAAGTCATGGGGTTTTAGAGAACTACATTATTATTATTTTTTTAAATCAGCATTTTCAGTATAACACTGTCTCTCCCGAGCAGTATCTTGATTATACTGTCGAGTGAGTATGAAAGGCCGTTGGGGCAGAAAATGAGAGGAAATGCATCTCAACACGGCATGTTTTCCCTCTAGACTCAATATTTTTTTTCCTTCATAGAAACGGCACTTTCCTTTGGAGCACTGGCATTAAAATACACGTTTAAAAAACAGCGGTGACATACATTTTTACACTGCATCAGCACGGTACAAATGTACGATTTAAAAAAAAAGTCTTTCAGTACTAAGATATACCTGGGATGGTACTTTACCATTCAAGGGCAAAGGGTTCGGTCTATAATCCATTATTAGTTGCTGCATCATGTCTCTTGTGTTCTTATTCTTATTATCATATGATGTACACTGTGTGTAATATGATAAGGGGAGAAGATATCTCATCTCGTGACCCTGATCAGGGTAAGTGGTTAGAAGGTGGAGGGATGGACGGCATAGCATGGAATATAGACTGAAAATGGGGGCGTCTCCGTGTGCCCACTGTCCACCCAGGGAATGGTGCAGGAGGGACTCTGCACAGCGGAAGGCTGCTACCGCACAGTGTGGGAGCAGCTGGGCATGGCTTTCCAGACCCCCGAGGCGTACTGCGAGAAGGCCATCTTCCGCTCGCTGGCCTACATGCGCCCCCTCAGCATCTGGGCCATGCAGCTGGCCCTGGAGCAGCGGCAGCAGGAGGGGGCCGGAGGGGCTGGTCGGCTCGCTGCGGGCGGCGGAAGCAGCTGAGATGGTGTGGGGTGGGGGCCACACGGGGAACCACACTCCCGCAGAAACGTCAGAGGACATCACCGTAACTGCTTGGAGAGTCACACTGTCAAAATCACGTAAACTGTGATTCCTATGAAAACCACACAGGTTAAGAAGATGATTGCCTGAGTCTAGGTTGCCTGATTTATTACTCTGACTGTTATTATTATTACACTTGAATGCTGTAAAGATGCTTAAATGATTTTACAAATGGCATGTATGACACTTTATCACTAATCAAATGCAGGAGTCAGTTTTATTGCTGTAATATTTAATGTAGCAACGTTCATGACAGTAAGGAAGGATAAATCTAAGTAAAAATTGAGAATTTAAGGTGCTGCGTGTTTAAGCATGGGTCAGGGTTGCTGAGAGAAACACAGCCCCTGTCACAATGTATGAGAGCAAAGGGAATCTTTAAGCATTTCTCAGCAAAATTGGCATAGTAATGGATGCCTGGCCTGCCTTTATAAAAAACATGTCATGCCAAAAATACAATAATGAGGAGGAAGGAGATGCCTCGTACTTTGGTAGAAAGGCTGTGATTAGTGTTACCGGGTCTTTTTGCAGAGCACTGAGGTGTTGCAGGTCAGTATTAGCAGATCCCCAGGCCACTATACAACACTTACACAGAACAAATTCTCAGCGTTTATCTTTGTTAGAATTCTATACTGTCCCAAGTGATCTGTAAAAAGGCATCTCAATAGGATGCAATAGAAGTATATTTGATTTTTTTTTTTATTTAGTACACTGTATGCTCAAGCATTCACAGCTGTATCTGAGGATTCAGAGATGGGTGTGAACATCTGTGAAAAAAAATCCAGAGTAAAATATGATCAAAATTGATCTTGTAGGGATTAAGTTTGTATTTGCATGTGCTCATGTAACTGTGAGGTTCTGAAAAATACAGAAGGTAATAAATTATGTATGATGATATCCCTCCACTATCATGTACTGTTTCTAATACAAAATAGCAAGCATTCTAGTATTAACGATACCATTTACTGTTACAGCGACAACTTCAATGTTTGCAAATATCTAACTCTGATTATAAAACCTGATGTAACAGTACCATCTTGTGGCTGCTATTACCCTATGACAAATCTACAAGGTAATACAGGTGAGTTGCTCTTACTGCCATTCAGGCTTGACCTTCTATGCACTTTGTCAACACATAATCATAACATCATAAATGGATGCTTCACGTGGTCGTCTACAATCACCCTTCCCTTTAGTGCCACTAAGTAGTGTTACTTGATTTTGAGGCAATTTGTCTCATTTGATCGGCTCCAGTAATCCACCGATACAATGCCTCTGCAAAGTTAAAAAAATATCCATTAAATACTATTTAAGTTATCTTACAAGAATGTAATATCTGAAACTACCCTTTTTATTGCTCTCACTATGTGGTACTGCTTCAGTTTTAGTGCTCATAATTTGACCAGTGCCAGTTTGTCACCTTGAGAATGAGTCAGAAATATCTGATATACAGTGGATATAAAAATTCTACACACCCTGGTTAAAATGCCAGGTTTTTCTGATGTTAATAAATGAGACTACAATTAATCATTTATTGTGCTGGCTGCATAAGAATGCACACACTTAAAGTAATATTTTAAAGCACCTTTTGATTTAATTGCAGCATGCAGTCTTTTTGGCTAGGAGTCTATTACCTTGCTACCTCTTGACTTGGCAATTCTGCGACTCCTTTTCCCTTGCAAAAGCGCTGCAAATCTGTCAAATTGCAAAGGCATCTCTTGTGCACAGCCCTCTTCAGGTCTCCCCACAGATTTTCAATTGGATTTAGGTCTGGGGTCTGGCTGGGCCAGCCCAACACTTATTTTGATGCATAAGTATATTTATAGGTGTGTGGATATATTTGTCTAAACTTATGTGCTGTTTAAACTGTCTGTCGGTGTTTTGCATCGCTGTGTGATTGTGTACTCTACGATGGACTGGTATCCTGCACAGGGTGAACCTCAGGAGAGCCTCACCAGAGTACACTGTTAATGGAAGGGTCACATTCCTTTTCTACATTGTAATGAATTAAACACAAACACCTTGAACTTTGCCCATTAATACAAGATGAATGCTTATAGAGTTTCCTCTTAGTTTTGTGTTAGACTAAGCAGTTTATGCCTGTGGGTACTGTAGATACAAGGGTTTTGTTTAAGCAAATAGCAAAAGGGAAAGGGGCAGGTCTGCTGATGGTGGAGGACCCATCCCCCTATTTCTGAGCCTGCTGGTTGTACCACCTTTAGCAGAAAAAACTGCAATCAGACACTTGTTGTAAGAGGAGATCCCCACAGCATCACTCTGTCATCATGTCTGACTGTGGCCATGATGTTCTTTGTGTGGAAGCTGTGTTAGCTTCACGCCAGATGTAGCAGGACCCATGTCTTCCAAATAGCTCCACTTTTGACTCATCAGGTCACAGAACATTCTACCAAAAGTATTGGAGGTAATCAAGGTGCTTTTTGGCAAATGTTAGATGTTCCTCTTAGTTGTGGTTTCTGCCTTGCAACTCATTTTTGACACATGACACATTTTTGTCCAGTGTCTTTATAAACGTGGAACCATGACCTGACGTGAGAGAGGCCTGTCATTTATTCATTTGGGATCTGCTGCAGCATCCCTGATGAGTTGTGTTTTGTTAGCCTGCCCACCCCTGGCAGATTTAACACCATTCCGATTTTTTCCCATTTGGAGATGATGCCTCTCACGGTGGTGCGCTGGAGTCTAAGGGTTTTAGATGCTTTGTACTTCTTTTCCGAATGATGTATTAATCAAAGGCTGATTTAACAATTGTGTGTTGTGCTGATTCATGTTGTTCTTTGTACACTCAGTGACAAAAACAGTAATGTACCCAGAAGTAATGGTCTGATTTGGATGTAATTTGGTACATGTGCAGACCAGTGATGGGTAGATAAATGATTCAGTTTACAAGGAGCTGGCACTTCTAGTCACCAGACACAGAGGAGGCCTCATAGACGCATTAGACAGCATTACCAGCACCAGCAGAGTTTGATAGGGGTCACATTGTGAGTTTGCATGATGCCAGTTGGTCGTTTCGTGCAATTTCCCGGCATGTGGGACATGCAGATGTTACAGTCACCCGATGTGGGCACCAATGGGCACATGAGGGCACTCACACACGTTGTGAAGGTTCCAGTTGCTCAAGACAGACCACACCATGGAAGATGAGTCTCTGCCTGGGTTCCATGTGTGTAGAGTTTGCATGTTCTCTCGTCATGGGGTTTCCTCCAGGAACTCCAGTTTCCCCACATGGTCCAAAAACATGCTGAGGCTAACTGGAGTTGCCAAATTGCAGTGGGTGTGTGAATGGTGTATTATTATTATTATTATTATTATTATTAATAATAATAGTAATAATAATCGATACTTTATTGATCCGTGTGGGGAATTTGTCTTTACGCCTCCCGTAACTTGCTCTATTTTGTAGAGTAAGTTGTCCTTGAAGTTATCCTGTGTGTCCTGTTATGGGTTGTTCCCTTCCTTGCACCTGTAGCTTCTGGGATGGGCTCCAGACCCACCGTGACCCTGAATAGGATAAGCGGTTTCAGAAAAAAAGTCTGATGGCCGTTGGAATGAAGGACATGTGGAAGCGTTCCTTCTCGCATGTTGGATGCAGTAGTCTGTTGCTGAAGGAGCTTCATAATGTCCTCACTGTTTCATGCAGGGGGTGAGTGGGACTGACCATAATGGATGTAAATTTGGCCAGAATCCTCCTCTCAGTCACCTCCTCAGTGGAGTCCAAAGAGCAGCCCAGGATAGAGCCAGCGCTCCTGACCAGTTTGTTCAGTCTCTTCCTGTCCCTTGCTGAGCACCCCCAGCAGACCACCGTTAAGAATATAGCAGATGCTACCATAGTGTCATAAAAGGTCCTGCACACACCAAAAGGACCTCAGCCTTCTCAGCAGGTGAAGACGGCTTTGCCCCTTCTTGTACAGGGCGTCTGTGTTATGTGACCAGTCCAGGCTGTTGTTTATCCAACATATTTTTCCTGTAGCTACAGCTCAGGCCATAGATCACAGGTGGATGTCACATAATTCTTCAGGGTATCATGACTGTAAATATCTGGCACCTTAACCTAGTGTTCGGTTCATCCTGTGGTACTAGTTCTCCTTACCACAAGTGGCCACTAGGTGGCTTACATTCCACACTAAGGCTCCAAGCCAGTAAGCTGAGCATCATACCCATTTACATTTTGAGCCTGAGATTGTTTTGCACCCAAGGTTGCTCATCATTCGCTGGATTAAACTGCTAGTTTTCAAGAACCAGGGATACTTCAGAGGGAACTAGCGACTAGATTAGCTCATTAGTCTTTGATTGGTTAGGTTTGTTTTTTGGCCCAGACCCAAGCACAGTTGACATTCGTTGGGGTACTATCACGCACACTCACCCTCCCTTCCCTGAAGGAGTGGGTGATATGGGCTGGGGGTGGGCCTGGTCTCCACAGGATTTTGAGAGACCTTCTGACTCGGGGCATTAAACTCCTTGGCCTGTATTTTGGCCCCCGCTGCCCTCGGATCATGGGCCTTACTGTGCATGAGCTCACAGTGCAGTCGGGCCCTGGGGACGACAGGATTTATCTCAGGGGAGGAAAAGCCCAAAGACACTTTGTTATTTAATATCATGTTATATCTGTATAGACTGGTGAATGAGGGTGTCTGATTTGCTCTGTTTGTCTTTATAGGTGATCCAACACTGTATAACCAGGTATTTCTTGCTGTTTATTCCCAACTCTTTGCCTGGATGCACAACACATTCATATTAGGTGAGTTTCCCTGCAGGTTTCATATTTATTATTTTTTTATTACCTTCTGTATATTGTGGTACGGAGACTCAATGGCATCAGCTGTAACTTCACACCTCCAGTGACGAGGGTTCATTTCCTGATATGTGGGACTGATCCCCAATCCATGGCTGTGTCACTGGTGGTCTTCCCCTGGGGGCTGCACGCTGCTCTCTATCCATGCTGTGTGGAGGCCTTCATCCTCTGCCACCAGCCGGCGCGGTCGTGCAGGAGGGCCACCATGTCTGTGCCCAGGTGAAGGGCTGCTCCCAGCACATCGATTGCGACCCCCTGGCAAACCAGCAAGTCCAAACCGATAAGGAAGGGGTCGGAGATGTCAGCGAGCCAGACCACCATATGTCCAGCCAGACTCACAGCTTCATTTACCCCTCAAGGCCGTGCGCACATCAGTCACTGACATCAGCTGCATGTCCGTTGTCTCCCAGCCTGCTGGTGCGGCTCTGCTGGTGCCTGGTAACACACCCGGATGAAGGATGAGGACCCCGTGTCTACCAGGGCTCAGCGGGGCATCTTGTCTACCAGGCAGTTGACATGCAGGCCGGTAACCTCGCCAAGCCGGAACACTCTGGGTGCAGCTGCAGAGGTTGGACCGCTGTGCATTGTGGGTGGTGCCCCCCTTACAGCGCCACCCGTCCGCCGTTTCCCAGTTGCTGTTTGAGGTGAGGGAACGGCACTGGGGCAGGGTAGTCGCGGGCGAAGTGTCCGACCACTCCACAGCAGTAGCAGGAGGTAGCAGCTGGTGGGCAACATCTCAGCTATGGCTCGGTGTGGGCCATTCGTCCTCGCTGTCAGAGCCCCCCAGGCATGCAGGTGCAGCTTCCACATGACATGGCCGGCGACTGGCATAATGTGGCAGATGGAAACAGGATCGCCTCGGCTCTCTCCAGCTCTGCCAAGGCCTCAGGAAGCGTAGCCAGCACCCACAGTTGGACGTGCTGGTGCAGCCACTCTGGTACTAATACCATGACAAAGGCATGGAAGGTCAGTTCTTCCTGTGCAGCACCAGGGAAGTGCAGGTAGCCCTTCTGCGTGAGGATGCGGAGAGCCACAGCAAATGCCCCTAGGGATTCGCTGTCCCAGCTTAATGTCATTGGTCCAAATAATCAGACAGATTTGGGTTCAACAACAAGGTGGCTTTTAATGCACCTTTACCATTTGCACTTACAACACACACACTGCCTACACACACACACAAACACACACAAAAAGTGGGGCACTTTTTTTCCCAGTGGTTCAGAAACGTTTTACACTGCAAACCGCCTGGGAAAGTACTACCCTCTCTGACGTTTACATACATACTGATCTCTTCATGTACTGCATGAGGTCTGTTTGTGATTTTTTTTTAAACCAAGTTATAAGCTTTGTATCTCATATTAACAGTGGAGTTATCCATTATCATAAATTATATACTTTCTTCCTGCAAAGGCTTGTTGGCGGCCCATCCTGGGTTGTTCCCTGCCTTGTGCCTGTAGCTTCCAGGATAGGTTCTAGACCCTAATGAGCCTTGACTACCAAATGTTAGCTTACCATTTAACACATTCCAGACCTTGTCATGCGCTATTTTTACAAGATTGTAAGTCCCCCCTCCCATCAGCAAACTCTATCCCTAGTACAGACTCTAATCCGACAATCTTAATACTGGTAACTCTCATTCTGTTAGATGAAAGAATATGGTCAATGGCCTCAAGGCTGATTCCTAAGAAGCTTTCGTTCTCTCTCTGTCTCTCTCTCTCTGTCTCTCTCTCTCTCATTGTCTCACGACACATGAATACACTCCTCAGGTTCTGGTTTGTTTGTTCTGCTCACACACCGAGACCTACTGAAACTGCAGTGCAAAGGTTTCTGTAAAACAAACCAATAAAACAATTTTGCTTCAGTTTCAAAGTCCATGTTTGTGCTCCATGTTTATTGGCTGCTCTACAACAGTTCACTGGCTGTTGGGATCTGTTGTTTCACTGCCACATTTTGTGAAAGAGGTGTAATCTGAATGTGAAATTACAGCGAGAAACACATCTTACATAGAAATTCAACCGTTATTTACAGCGTACATACTGTATGTTTTCAGAATATGTTGAAATTTAGAATCAAATAGAAATGAATCTTTATGTATGGTTCATATAGAGATGAAGACTGAAAGTTTCAGCGATATTTTGATCTTGTTCATGTTCGTCATTAACTCTGATGGTATGTATTCCACAAAAATAAGTCCTACCTTTTGAAGCCAGTTTTACATCTAACTTGTTTAACGTGTATGATTAACATGATCTTAAGAAAAGGAGTTTTTGATGTACTAATTATTATAGAAATAGCTGCTTACCAAACACTCAAATAAATGATTTGTAACTGATGATTGTGCTTGTTATTTAATGCTTATTGTCATTAAGTGATTTTATATCTCTTATCCCTGTGGCAGGTTTCCTGCTACACGGCTCTGCTGGTCCTCTAACAGCCCGGCTGGGAGGAGCTGTACTGCTGCCCTGCTTTGTGGACAGACCCCTGCCTTTGGAGGAGCTGGAGGTGGACTGGAGAAGGACTGATTCAGACACCATCGTGCACCTATTCCAGGGGGGTCAGAGCAGACCTGAATCACAGGGGGACGCCTACAGGGGCAGAGCCCACTTCTTCTCTCAGGAAATCCCCAAAGGCAACTTCTCTCTGCTGCTTGACGGTGTGAGGACTGCAGATGCAGGAGTGTACAAGTGTGTGGTTTATACAGAGCAGGAGCAACGTGAAACACGGGTGGAAATACAGGAAGTAGGTAAGTAAACCTTTCTGACTTAAGGTTTAAGACACATGGACTTGTATTATTATTACTTATGTTTGAAACATATGGCTGTTTCATGAAGCAGGATTTCTTGTTTAGCCGGATAACTTGTCGGATTTAAGGTAGTCTGGGCTAAAAGTAACGGAACGAAAATAAAGTCCATTTAGCCCAGACTACCTTAAATCCAAGAAGTTATCTGGCTAAGCAAGAAATCCTCCTTTATGGAATTCCCCCCTGGTCATTCTGCTGTTGCACGTGTAGTACAGTGTAATCAGTCTTGGGGGTGGCTTAATTGACACTGTTTTATCTTAAATTTTTCACGGAAGGTTTTTATTACGTACAATTTTCGAATTAAAATCACAAAAATCTTTCATCTTACAGGTCCCTGATTTTAAAACGTTAAAATGGAAACAGCCCAAACTATCTGAGTTTCGTCCCTAAACAGGAAGAAAAAACACGTAGATGTCAGGTTGCCAGGTTGTGTGAATCTTCCTGTTCTTGTTCTAGAGCGGCTGGTGGTGACGGGTGCAGATGAGCCTGTCTATGCACATGCTGGAGAGGATGTGACTCTCAGCTGCTCTGTGGACACCCATGTTAATGTGACAGAGCTTCACGTGGAATGGAGAAAGACAGACGATGACGGTGACATCTTGGTGCTTCTGTATACTGATGGAGGGAACAGACCAGAGTCACAGGATGGGAGATACTCTGGAAGAGCTGAATTCTTCACAGAGGAAATTCCTAAAGGAAACTTCTCAATGAAACTGAGGAAAGTCAGGATGGAAGACAAAGGAGAGTTCAGGTGTGAAGTCCACTCAGATACTGATTCTGCCAATACAACTGCCAGGATAGCAGCACTGGGTGAGTCACCAGGTCACCTACACAAGGTGTTGCATTGAGAAAACCAGGCTGACTCTCATGTTTTTACTTACAGGTGAAGATCCACCTGTATGTCCTACATGTTAAACTCCTTTAACTGCTAAATGACTTTATTGTATTGTCCTTCTTTTAACTGCCTTTGGCATAGTTACCACGTTACTAACCATTTTAGACACTCTTTAGAACAATTTCTAATTATTTGTGATGTTTGAACCTTTTTATTCATTCACTTTGATCTTCTGTCCAATTGCTCACCATGAAAATGGCTTTGGTTTCTGGTATGACGTTAAAAGGTACCGCAATTAAATGACCCTTTTAGAGGTTTTTAGTAAAGTCAAGCCAGAGGCTTATTTAGATTGTTTTCATCGAAAGCTAATCTTAAGCATCTTTTTAAGATTGCTTTAACCATATTATAATTCTTTATTAAGTTGTCTCATCTTAGTCATATACTCTCACCATGAATACAGCCCTAGTTGAATGCAGGACGTCCTGCACCATAGATGAGAATCCTACCCCTACAACAGCAAAGGTCCCTTTAAGATTGGGTGTCAGTGAACACCTGAAGTCATTGCTCCTTTACAGTCAATGTCCATTGATGATCACAATGACTAGTCACTAAAAGGACTCGTTTTAACATCTCAACATAGTTTAAGAGATTAAATCACATTGTCATTCTCCTGAGATGCAGTGGTTCTGCTGTACACTGATCTCTATCCACATCCATAGTCTAACTGGGTTTAGTTAATTTTATAGACAAAATTACTGAATGTACAGGGTGTCTATAAAGTCTGTACAATTTCAAAAATGTATTACAAAGGCAATTGATGAGATATCTTCATCAGATTGGTTCTATGTACTCAGTGGCTTTCAAAGAATTGTGATCACATTGCAAACAAAGGTACGGGACATCGCTAATCTAAAGCAGAGGATCACTGATGTCACTGCCACCATTGATGAGGGGATGCAACAGCAAACATGGCAAGAAGTTTAGTACCGTCCTGATGCGCTTCATGCAGCTAACGGTGCCCATACAGAGGTGTTTTAAAGAGGCAAAAAAAACATAAATGTATACATCTCATTTTGTAACAATTTCCACATATCTGTCTTTTCATTTGCCTTTGTAATAATTTTTTTTAATTGTAAAGAGACTTTATGGACACCCTGTACAGTACATTTACCTTACGCTTCCACTTCAGTGCAGTTTTCAGCTCTACATAAGACAGAAGATTAGCGCAATGTCATACAATTGATAATTTTATTTTCATTTAATGTTAATATCAATTAACAATCAGGAATCATGCACATAAAACAAATTTGTTCTCCAGTTTTGAAGACTAATTGTTGGATTAGACATGCTGATTATACATTAGTGTCAAGCCTGTTTGCAAAAATAAATTCTGGAACCTATGTCTTAATTTTATGTATTTTTTAGGTTATTCATCCCTGCATTGGCTGATTCTGGGGCTGTGCATCGCTGTCACACCTGTAGTCCTACTTACTGGTGCTTTATCTGTCAGGCATTTAAGAAGGGAAGGTAAGTGTAGCATCTGCTCTGTCATTTCTAGTAATTATGATGACATCAGTGGATCCATGTTTGCAGCCACTTATCCTGTAGAGGGCATCTCAGCAGACATGGGGCATCAGGCAGGACTGTATCTACACAGGGTGCCTGTCCACTGCAGGACTTAACTGTGATGTAATTAATATACTTCCTGTGTCTCTGGTAACAAACACATATGTGTGAATATGAATCATTTCTGAAACCTTTATCACTGTAACCTCCAGCAAACAAAAACAGTAAACCAGTGGCGAAGTCCTCATTGAAATTATGCTAAAGATAATGTAGGGGCTGCATCTAGTGAGACTGATAGTCTCTACTGGTTTCCTGTAAATGAGCATGAAACAGAATGGCCATCTGAGGATGGCTGTAGATCATTAATTAGCAACTTTGCATGAATCATCATCTAATGTTATAGAGCATGTGGCTAAACTTTCTTTCTATAGGTGAAAGCAGACAGGCTCTGTTAAGTCACTGGTCACATGTCACAGTCCCACCAATCATGGTTTCCTCAGCATTCATCCTGTGGGGTATAACTGAAGGTGAGCCTGTTAAATATGGTGAATATGTTCTTTTTAGAATATGACTTGCCAACCCAAAAACTATTTCATGCAGAACAATTTTTGTTGGAAGCGTTTAATAATCTATATACGTGATAACTTATGAAAGCAAATTTAATAATGTATTATCTAAACTAATTAGTAGGGTAACAAGACAAGACCAAATTCACCTAGGATTTATTAATGGATATAATATAAATGTGAAGAATTACTATAATTAGCTGTTTGTTTTTTATTTATCTTTAAGAATGATGGACATCTGTAAATTCTTTATCAATGAATATAACATCTTGGTCTGAATCCCACATAGGGATTTATATTTATATTGGCAATATGTTAATATTTTGTGTAGGTTTTATTTTATACTTACTTAAAATGAGCATCTGCTTTTCTTAATGCTCCCATACGTCCGGGTTTCCCTGGAAACGTCCTGTTATTGGGCCCCTGTTCTGGTGGCTTAGCAGTTTTTCAAAAACCGGTGGTTTGTCTGAGTTTAGCGCTGCAATCGGTATGACCCAATGCTGCAAGTTACAATGGAATAGCAAGTGAAGGAAAAGGCACCAGCTTTCAATATACAGCAGCCACTCAGTATCAGTATCATCACGCAGCATTTGTAAGGCTCACACACACATTCGCATTAAAGATTAAACAATATACTCATCCTACATGTCACGCTGCTCACGAGTACCGTCATAACGTCAGCTTCCTGAAACCACTAGCACTTCGATTTTTGTTTTCATGTGAACAGTGAATTGCTTGTAGTTTAATAAACGTTAGCTTAGCGTTTTCTAACTTTTGTTGAAAAACACTTGCAGATGCATATATTATGTCAATTGTGTACAGACTGTAAAATATAACTGTAAGGTTACCACATGTCCCGGTTTCTCCAGATGCAGATTTTCGTTTTATGTGGTGGTTAGGGATAACTCATTAATATTCATAAATGTGAATTCAGAAGTGCTACCTGATTGCAGTGGACATGAAAAAATGATCCCCGGACATATCCTCTTTGTATACCAGATACGGTAACTCTTGATTACTTGAAAATATAAAGAGACCAATAAACAAACCGTGATTAAAAAAAAACACATTTATAACAGTATAGGAAGCGCCACCTGGTGACTAATTATAAAATTGTAAATGCAAACAGTCGCCCTGGCAGCATTAAAGCAAGATCCACAGGGTAGTTAAGTAAAGCGTGAGGAAGTTCTGACAGAAAAACCGGGATCCAACCGGGAACTGTATCTAAATCACCAAAACATTACCTCATTGTTATCTTGTGTTACTGGTGTTTCTCAGGATCCACTGAAGAGGCCGTTACTTGTGCTGTCATCAGTCTGCTAAACATCTTGGTGTTATTTAAAATGGACCCAGATCGATTATCTCCAGGTATGTTTACATATGCTTCCTTTTGTTTCCAGTATACACTGTGAAAGAAGGTGACAGTTTGAAAAAATTATAAAATATAGTAAAATAATTATTATTAGGTTTTTATCAAAAATGAATGCGTGGCAGATGTTTCCAGATGATTACTGGTTCCCCTGCAGCCCCTTTGCTGATGTATTCAGGCTTCTGACAGTACTCTGTCCAGCTCTTATATATTTGTGTCTGAGAGTTTGAGAAAAATATCAAGGGTCCCACTTGTGATCTTGCATTAAAGGTTGTGAAAGATAAATTAGTATGTATTTTAATTTGAAATTGGTGCAGGTTTAAACTTGTTTTTTTTACTTGTATAAACCTGGTTTGGATACGGCAGTATCTTATCATACTTTAAAAGTATTATTTTCTTCTAATTTTAAACAATTTAAAACATTTGCCACAGATTAAATCAGATACAATTCATCCATTTTCAAAACATGTTTCATTTTAAATTCACTACTTATATGTGCCGTACACTTCTGATAAGTTCATATTTAAAATCTGAATACAGTAACTATATGATGGCTTGTTTGCACTAAAACATAAAGGGATGTTCTAAATGTTCCAAAAACAACTATGGTTTACTGGTGATAAACAGGTGGTAAAAAGCACAGGGTGAGCAAATCCTCAATGTGCACAGAGTTACAGACACAAAGTGAGAGAGAAGCGCAGGGTGAGCAAATCCTCAATGTGCACAGAGTTACAGACACAAAGTGAGAGAGAAGCGCAGGGTGAGCAAATCCTCAATGTGTACAGAGTTACAGACACAAAGTGAGAGAGAAGCGCAGGGTGAGCAAATCCTCAATGTGCACAGAGTTACAGACACAAAGTGAGAGAAGCGCAGGGTGAGCAAATCCTCAATGTGCACAGAGTTACAGACACAAAGTGAGAGAGAAGCGCAGGGTGAGCAAATCCTCAATGTGCACAGAGTTACAGACACAAAGTGACAGAGAAGCGCAGGGTGAGCAAATCCTCAATGTGCAGAGTTACAGACACAAAGTGAGAGAGAAGCGCAGGGTGAGCAAATCCTCAATGTGCACAGAGTTACAGACACAAAGTGAGAGAGAACAGAGGAGCCACAAAGATCCTTTTAAACCATCTGCAGTTCCTCAGCTGCGATAAGTGCAACACAGTCTAAATGTTTCCCAAAAATTAGGGGTCACTGAGCTGACCTGTGATGGCTACAGGCAGAAGCTGATATTCATATATCCTGTGTTTTATCATAAAAAATACTATTTTACAGATATATCATGGAGAATTAAGCATCTGGCTCGGACAGTAGGAAGCAACATCATGATCATAGTTTTATGCATTGGTAAGTTTGAATATCATTATCGGAAATGAAACGAGACCAGTCACATGAGAAAGCAGCAGCTCCTGGTAATATATTAAACACACTTTCAAGGCTGCCAACTTTGAGGAATTTGTTGGAGTGAGATTTGGATTTCAGAGTCAGGTGGATTTCAGCTGGGGGTGGGTGGGGAGCATTAGGTTAAAACCAAAATAGTAAGGAGCTGCCTCTAGATATTTGTATTTATCAACATTATACACGACTTTGTCTGTAGTACTGCTGCGATTAGTCAACGTAGTCGATGATGTTAACGCTGAAATGCGTAGACATTAATATTTTAAATCAATGCATCTTTTTAGAAATACTTTTTATTAAAATATATTTATAATTTCTAAAATACTACTGTCACGATCGGCAGAAGCGAGAGCGGCGATCGTGCGGGCAAGCAGGAAGAGAGAATACGGGGCAAACGGGAGTTTATTACGGAGACAGGGACCGGGAAACAGCTCACGCTTACAAACATCAATGACGGACAAGGGAAACCGGGGAGACCAGGACTTAAATACACAGGACTAATCAAAGTAACTAGACAAAGCTGGAGACGATCAGGGAAATACACTTGGGTAATCAGGGGGCGTGGCACACACGAGAAGCGGACGAGCCGGGCATGACAACTACAAGTCATTATAACAATTGTTTTCTTTTATGATCACTGCATAATTATGGGAGTATTTCAGATCATCGCTAAACAAAAAGGTGGTTTTACACTCTGCAAAGTTTGAGTGGCATACCACCGTGGCACTAGTGTTATCCACGAGTACCTGAAGAGGAAACACACAGGTGCTATTCGTGGATGACGGACTGCCAGAGCAGACAAAACCACCATGTTGTGTATTCATGGTTATTAAAATACCATTAGTATAGAGAGAAACTAAATATCTTTTGTCATTGTAGCTGCTAAATATACTCATTTTGCCATGAACTTGGGAAGTTGTGGCACAGGGACGGAGCACGGTACCGGTAGGAAAGAAGGAAGGTTGACGATGCACTGGCGGCTCACAGGACAAACGGGGTTTATTAACAGAAACTGATAACATGGGGAACACTACAAAGCAAAACGGACCATTAGGGGTCAAAAGGCAAATAGGGAAAAAAAACAAAGACTAACTACAAGGTTCAAGGCAACAGGGAACAGGCAGGTAAAGTACAAATAACACAACACAAGGTAACTTCTAAGACTCTGAATACACATGAAATACACCCTGAACTGAACTAAGGCAGGAACATAAATACAGAAAATGAACTGGGTAATGATGCAGCAGGTGTGAGAAATGAAATAATTAACCAATCAAGGTAGAACATACAAGGACTGGCACAAGAAAAAAGGCAACAGGCAAAACAACTAAGGAACTGAAACTTAACAGAGAACGTAAGAAACAGAATATAACGCTAATAATCACTAGTTCATTAGGGGCATAACAAGTACCTTCCCTACAATATGCAGTTGACCAGTGATTGTCCCGTCCTGGTCCCCCTGAACACTCTACGGATGGGTCCAGGAACTGTAGTTCCATCTGCAATTCGTAGTTCCATCTGCAATTTGATTTGCGGCCTGCATTAGGATAGTGTCCCTCCAGCAGCCTTGCTGTCTTTATTTTGGCTGAGTGGCATTTGTTCCTGCTTATGGTTACTCTGTAGCTGTGTGGAAGTATGATTTGATACCTGCATTAGGATAGTGTCCCTCCAGCAGCCTTGCTGTCTTTATTTTGGCTGAGTGGCATTTGTTCCTGCTTATGGTCGCTCTGTAGCTGTGTGGAAGTATGATTTGGGGCCTGCATTAGGATAGTGTCCCTCCAGCAGCCTTTCTGCCTTTTCATAACCCATTTTAAACAGGAGCACTGAGCCCATCTGTTTATGTTCTGTGTGTCTGACATGAATCCCATGATGACTGACTCTGCTCTTACCTCATTTCAGTTCCTGTCATTAAATTTTTGGCAAAATATTCCGCAAGCACAGCTGGCAAAGTAACACTAGGAGTCTTTGTAGGTGGATTTGTACTTAAGATGGTCTTTATGGCTTCTATGCAATGTAAGTACTTTCACAAGTGTAAAATAACCTAGTATATTTATAGATTTTTAGTTATTGGTGATTTCAGGAATACTGGACCATAATTAGCTACTGAAGTGTTTTTTTTTCATTATAAAGATTTACAAGAACCTTTAAATTTGATTTCATGTATTCTTAAATCTTTAACATGTGTACACCATAGGATGTTTAGTTCATTATAGGATGTTTGACTCTTGTTACCTGTGATGATCCTGACATGAATGTGATGCTGACTGACCCTGTTCTTACCTCTTTTCAGTTTTTGACTTTTGGTTTTGGTTTCACTTAACACTAGAGAGACTGAAGAAAATACTTTGGGTCGCATCTTTGTTTCTGATAATCATGATTTTAGTTGCAAGTAAGTCTGTTTCCAGGTTTATAAATGTATGTATTTTGCAGGATTATGTGTCGGGGGATTTTTTTCTGCATATTTCATGCACAAAATACATATGAATGAAACGCAGAGCTTGAACCTTAATCTATTGCTTTACATGAATTAAAAACACAACGCACCATTATGTATACGGTCATGGCCAAAAGTTTTGAGAATGACACAAGTATTACTTTTCTCAAAGTTTACTGCTTCAGTGTTTGTAGATCTTTTTGTCAGATGTTTCAATGATATACTGAAGTATAATTACAAGCATTTTATAAGTGTCAAAGGCTTTTATTGACAATCACATTAAGTTTATGCAGTGCCAATATTTGCAGTGTTGGCTCTTCCGTTTCAAGACCTCTGCAATTGGCCCTGACTGCTGTCAATCAACTTCTGGGCCAAATCCTGACTGATGGCAGCCCATTCTTGCATAATCAATGCTTGGAGTTTGTCAGAATTTGTGGGTTTTTGTTTGTCCACCCACCTCCTGAGGATTGACCACAAGTTCTCAATGGAATTAAGGTCTGGGGAGTTTCCCAAAATGTTGATGCTTTTTCCCTGAGCCATTTAGTTATTACTTTTGCCATGCTGAAAAAGGCATTGTTCATCACCAAACTGTTCTTGGATGGTTAAGAGAAGTTGCTCTCAGAGGATGTTTTGGTACCATTTTTTATTCATGGCTATGTTCTTAGGCAAAATTGTGAGTGAGCTCACTCCCTTGGCTGAGAAGCAACCCCAGGATGCTTTACTGTTGGCATGACACAGGACTGATGGTAGCGCTCACCTTTTCTTCTCAGGACAATCTTTTTTCCAGATGCCCCAAACAATCGGAAAGGGGATTCATCAGAGAAACTGACTTTACCCCAGTCCTCAGCAATGCAATTCCTGTACCTTTTGCAGAATATCAGTCTGTTGCAAAGTTTTTCTTGGAGACAAACGGCTTCCTTGCTGCCATTCTTGACACCAGGACATCCTCCAAAAGTCTTCACCTCACTGCGTGTACAGATGCACTCACACCTGCCTGCTGCCATTCCTGAGCCAGCTCTGCACTGGTGGTGCCCCGATCCTGCAACTGAATGAACTTTAGGAGACAGTCCTGACCCTTGCTGGACATTCTTGGGCACCCTGAAGCCTTCTTCACAACAATAGAACCTCTCTCCTTGAAGTTCTTGATGATCCGATAAATGGTTGATTTAGGGCAGGGGTATTCAACAAAAATTTGAAGAGGTCCATCCATCCATCCATTTTCCAAAGCGCTTATCCTACTGGGTCGTGGGGGGTCCGGAGCCTATCCCGGAGGCAATGGGCACAAGGCAGGGAACAACCCAGGATGGGGGGCCTCACCATTCACTCACACACCATTCACTCACACATGCACACCTATCTGCAATTTAGCAACTCCAATTAACCTCAGCATATCTTTGAACTGTGGGGGGAAACCGGAGTACCTGGAGGAAACCCCACGACGACATGGGGAGAACATGCAAACTCCACACACATGTGACCCAGGCGGAGACTCAAACCCGGGTCCCAGAGGTGTGAGGCAACAGTGCTAACCATTGAAGCGTCCCTTCACATTTTAAATAGTAACTTAATGTTTGGGCTATTGGTCCAGGTCCGTATGGGACAACATCTGGGTCCAGACTCGGACCGTAGTTCACCTCTTAGCGACTTCTGATTTAAGGGCAATCTAACTACTGTAGCAGCAATATTCCTGCCTGTGAAACCCTTTTTTGTGCAAAGCAGTGATGACTGCACATGTTTCCTTGCAGGTATCCATGGTTAACAGAGGAAGAACAATGATTTCAAGCACCACCCTCATTTTAAACCATCCAGTCTGTTGTTCTGACTCAATCAGCATGACAGAGTGACATCACGAGCCTTTTCCTCGTCAACACTGTCACCTGTGTTAACGAGAGAGTCACTGAAATGATGTTAGCAGGTCCTTTTGTGGCAGGACTGGAATGCAGTGGAAATGGGTTTTTTGGGATTACGTTCATTTTTATGGAAAAGACGGACTTTGCAAATTAATTGCAATTCATCTGATTAATTGCAATTCTTCATAACATTCTGGAGTTTATGCAAACTGCCGTCATAAAAACTGAGACAGCAGACTTTGTGAAAACCAATACCTGTGTCATTCTCAAAACTTTTGACCATGACAGTATATTATGGCATAATGTCCCACTGAAACATTGTTACATTGGCATAAACTGTTAATCTGCTTCGTAAACTGGGATGTCCTTTCAGTACCTCAGTGTCCAACATGGGATTCAAACCCAGAACCCCCAGGTGACAGGGCTGTGCTCTTTCAATCACAGGATAGCTGAGTGTGACTGTCATGAATTTTATAATGACTCAGTATTCTTACTTCATTTCAGTTGGTCTTGCTGTGTTTCTTGCTATATCTTTCTCTGATAGAGAAGGAATAGCAGAAATTGGATCTTTTTTAACTATCTTTATAGTTCCGACGATCGTGTTCTTAATCCCATGTAAGTAAATTAGCATATTTTTATAATATACTTTTTTGGTTTATTTTAGTTTTATTTAGTTACTTTGGGTATTGATGCATTAATAGAGGGTCAGAACTGGGTATAGAGCCAGTTCATTTCATGTTGTAAGTAATTAAATAGCACCTGCTGATAAGCTTCACCATTTTATAAATATTTCTGATTACTGATTAATAAATATTATGGGATGTATTATATGTCCCACCTAAACGCATCACATTCTTTCCGTGCCACAATGAGATTCAAACCCAGATCCACCAGATGGCAGTGCTGTGCAGGGTTTTAAATACAGGACCATTGAGCACATCTCACTTATGCCTCTGACAAATTTCACGACTATGTTTTTACCTCATTCCAGTTGTTGGGTTCGGGATATTGCTGATTCATTACTTAAGGAGTGCTGAAGCAGCAAGAATGCGACAATTTTTTAGCTTCTTTCATTTATTCCGCAGTAAGTATCTTCTTTAGGTACTACACATATATTTCTTTTGCTGTTTACATCTCAGTTATTTCAGTAACCCTGGACCAGAATTAGTTATACAGGTATTTCTTTTTAAAATGTACTAAATCAAATGTCAGAGCTCCTATCATTTTCCTAACATCCCATAATCTGTCGGCTTATCCAGTTGGGATTCTTGGAGCCTCTCCCAGGAAGCACCACCAGGGGTATCCCAGTCAATTGCAAGGATTTTCTTAACATGAGTTCTTGGTTTATTGGTTTCGCTTTAGAATGAAATGTTTTAAAACAGCCCTTACATGTCTGTTGTGAGCGGGTGGAATGGAGGATACGGGAGCAGGAATCAGGGCAAACAAAGGTAGTTCAAAAGGAGAGGCAAGGGCATAGACAACAGAACAATATGACCAGTGACAGAACTGGGGATTACTAGACTGGGGAACCCTTAATACTGCAGTAAAAACGGAACAGACAGGCAGCTGGGTGTGATGAACAGGAGGGCAGGAACACGAAGGGAGACTAACAAGCACCAGGCATGGCTTGTTAGAGCCTCACGAGGGAGGAAACAGGAGGGTCAGGCAGGGCAGGACTTGACAGTACCCCCCACCCCCGTGAAGGGGAACACAGGGCCCACACAACGGGGTGGGCAGACGGAGCCAGGACACGGCATTACTGGACAAAACAGATGGATCCCCAGACCAGACAGGGACCAAGCGCATTGCACCACTAGAGGCACAGAACAGACTAGTGCAATACCCTGGACAGCAGGGGAGACCGTAAGCAGGACACACTCATACAGGACAGACAAGCAGAGGGGCATCCAAGACAGCACTCGGCAGGACCAGGGAAACGAGGACAACCAAATACATTAAGACAGGATGGGAGAGAGGAACAGCACAAACCTTGGAAGAGAACCAAACCAGGGAATAATAAACCACCAGACATAAATAAGGGTACATCAGAGTTCAGGGTAGGACCAAGGACACAGGAAACAACCAACACACAGATCAAAACAGGGAAGATAGGTGAAGGGACAACCAGGGCATGGACCAAGACACAGATAAGGATCACCAGCCAGGGAGAAAAAGGCAGGACAGGGCACTGGAGCAAACACTGGCCTAAAAGTTGGGCTGGGCAGGGAGTTCCTCTGGGTGCTGGAAAGTAGGACACCAACCCAGGGATATGGAACCTCTGGAATCAGCGGGGACGGGTGGCATTAAGCGGACAGCAGAATAAGAACAGGGGGGGGAATGGACATGGGGACAGCAGGGCAAGTGCAGGAGGGTGATGACAGACTTGTAGGGTGATGGCAGAGATGGGAGCAGGAATGGCCACCATGAATGGGGTGCCCCTCTTGGACCCCCACTGACACTGCTGACCACACCCAAACATGGAGCAGGGTTATCCAGAGTCCTAGATGGGGGCAGAACCCACAGAGCAGGACCCAGAGGATCCCACCCCAAGTTCTCCAGTTGGATGTCCTCCAGGGCCACTCCTTCATGGCAGGCTATAGTGAGAGAGTCAGGCTTGTGGCTGAGGGCAGTCAGAGGGGGAGATGGCAGGCAGCGATGGGAGATCAGCAGACAGTGAAGCAGATGCAGATGAGGAATTTGGGGACAAGGCGGGCACAGGCTGAGCAGACCCAGGCACTATCAGAATGATGGAGGCCCCTACATGGCAGGGCACTACCACAGCAGCTGAAACCTCACCTGGGACGTGTACAGCAGCAGCCTCCCTTGGGCCAGACACAGCCCAGACTGAGTTGGGTTCTGAGGGTTTGGTGGGGAACCCAACGGGGTCAAATGATGGGGCTGCGATGACTGGCTTCCCAGGACCCATAGCCTGGAGCACAGACAGGGCGGCACCCTCCGGGTTGAGAGCCAGGCTGCTGTCCAAGATGTCGTTGGTGCCTTCATGCCTCCTAAGACTCTGTTTCCACCAGAAGACTTACTGGAGTTTCAGGGAGTCGGTAGTCATGTCCATAGTGAGCAGCAGGTTTTGGTGTAATGGGTCAGATCCCCTTTGGGTTGAGGTATGCCCAGTGGGAAAGGCTCTCACCTTCTCTTCTAAGGCCTCAGATTCAGGGGAGAGCTCCCCCAGCAAATCGCCTACCCGAATGAGTCCGGCAGTCACTCCTGGAAGCCATAGAACATCTGGATCTTCCAGTAGGTTTCTGTAGCAGCTCTGCAGGGCAGAAGCACCAGGAGCTGGGGAAAGCATGCATTCACCAATGCAGAGCTCGAAAGGCTCCTGGGCATTGCTGTTAGGCAGTTTGTACAGTTCCGTTATTCTGTCAAGCAGAATGGAGGATGTGAGAGTAGGAATAAGGGTAAACCAAGGGAAATCATTTTAAACAAACTAAACCAAAAACAAAACTGGTTCACAGGGGATCGAATGGAGCGGCAAGGGCATAGACGACAGGACAACATGATTTCAATCACAAGACTGGGGATTATTAGACTGGGATCACTTAATACTGCAGTAAAAATAGAGCAGAGAGGCAGCTGGGTGTGATGAACAGGAGGGCAGGAACGAGAGGTGAGGCTAAAGAGCACCAGGCATGGCTTGTTAGAGCCCCACCAGGGAGGAAACAGGAGGTTCGGGCAGAGCAAGACATGAAAATATGACATATAAAGGCACAAAACAGTTAAATTCTTTAAAATATGTATATTTTGTTTAATGACATCAAGGTAATTTTGAATCCCTAGCAGATTAATCCTGAACTAATACAAATTTGCCCATTGAGTCAGGAGGATGTTTTTACTGAAGTGATTCAGGCCAAGCGGGCAGATTTTCTTTGGACCTGAGCCATTAAATTCTGATTTGTAAACCCAGGAGCGCTGTGCTGTGCTGTGTCTGATTTGGTCTGTTTTACACTTACAGGTTTAAACGTGATGTTTAACATACTGATACTTACTCTTTATGTCCATATTATTGCCTCGATGCAACGCACATTTTTACTGGGTGAGTTTACTTATAATTAAATGTTATAATTGTAAATATATAATTAAATGTTTTATAATTAAATTAAAGGTTTTGTGATACTTTCAGTAAATATATGTAATTAATTTGTAATATTCTATAATACTTATACATTTATAATTGGTAAAAAGATCGTATTACATCGGACATGTATGCTTTTATTTCTAAATCACCAGAATATATAATGTGCCAGATGGTCCAAACCCTTTAAACCTCTCTTATGTGTGGGTCATGCAGGTGGATGGATGAATAATAAATGCTTGTGTTCATAGTAGAAACGGGTATCTGACAGTAATTCCTTTATTGTTACTAGTGTATGTAATTGTGAGCGTCATGTGACTGGGATTGTGTACATTGTACTTTAATAAAGAGAGAGTGAGGACAGATGATGTGTGGGGTGTTTAAATGCATAAGACCAAACACATGAAACTCAGATATTAACCATGTTTAAGTTTATATTCATAGCTATAACTGGATGTGTGAATATGGAATAAGGGTGGGGAATTTGTGCACAACTCATGTTTAGAAACATTTGCTTTGTGATTTCAGGATATTTCATCCCGATTACAGTAGCTTCTTTGGGAATGGGGGCATGTATTTTTGCCAAAGTATTTCTGCACTCATTCAGACATTTCTGTAAGTATTTCATATTGAAACTCAATAATGCAGTAATTCTGCACAAACACTTAAAACGATCAGACTTCAGTGTAACTCATTATATTCCCCTCAGTCTGATGCTTATTTGCTTGTCTGCCTTAAACTGGCTTTCAGTGGAGATTTATTATATGTTGTTAATCATATGATTTTATCATTTTGGTTTTTCAGGTGTTTTTTGAACAATTTGTTCTTTTAGGAAGCAGCCTAAATGCATTACATTAGCTGATCGTTTCTGTCACAATCAAGGTGCTTGTTAAGTATTTTAATCGTAGTAAAAGAACTTGTACACAGTAACACAATCACAAGCTGTGGTGTCAGCCAGCTTTTCATCCAATTATGTGCTGAGTATCTGCTTGGCATTTTGGTTGGTCCACATTTAAAAGACAGACTGTTGGAAGTACATTAGTGACTCTGTGTGTGTGAGCGCCCCCTAATGGTTAAACACCTTCTCATCACCTCTGTGCTTCTGAGATAGACTCTGAGTCACTGTGATTATATTGATTTATTGTTCTAACATGCCAACTCAAGAATGCTTTAGCAAAAAAATGAAGAGAGGTAAAATATTTAATAAAGGCCTTTTTTATATTTATTTAATCTTTTGTTTTTAACATTTCGATGTGTTTTTTTTTTTTTTTTAGATCTGGCTCAGAAAATCCTTTTGGGGATTTTAATCACAGTTCATCTAATATTAAGTTTCTTGTATTTAACTGTGATTCTGGAAAATGACAAAGGTAAGAAAAACTGGTAACAGTTTAGTTTAAGGTCTGCTCCTTAACCATTGATAAACTGTCACTAATCATTTGATAATATGTAAACAAATACAGAGATCTCACTTACAATGAGATTCAGAAATGTATTACATCTCCGAAGACAGCGCCCTCCCATGGTGACACGCTACAAGCTACTGTCCTAGCAGCTCCCTACTCTGTGTGTCAGCGTTTTGTATTTGTGATTTCCTAGCAGTTTTGTAAAACCCAGGAGCAAGATATGATTGCAGTGCATTTCTAAATTTGTGAATTAACATATTAATGCATAGAAAAATTATAAAATGATTAGTCACAGTTTATTAATCGTTAAGGAACAGACAGTAAAAATGTTCTTTAAGGTCATGCCTTTTGTCACATTGTAAAAAGCACATGATTCAAACGATGGAGTGGTTCTGTTATGAATGCTTCTTCATGTATTTACTGATGTTATACGAACAGTAATTTGTTCCCATCATCAATATCCTCTGTTGTTCTGTAACCCTGACCACAGGACGACCTGAAAAAATGTGCGAATTTGTATTCATCTATATCCTGACTGTCACAAACAATGATGACTGGAATCGGGATGAACACCGTGGTACAAACCAGTTTTTTTATACTTTTTTAAGCTGAAACTGACAGATCTGTTTCTATGTCTGAAATGCTCTTGTAAAATCGAAGATCTATAAAAGTATTTTTTTGTATTTAATGAAGTTTTGTATTTAAATGAAAATTTTTAATTGAATAAAATGAATAATGTTAATGAAAAACCAAATAGAAATGTATGGTTATTTGAATGTATATGTAGCTGTATGACTAATGCTTTTCTCTCTACCTTTCAGCCAAACCCCATAAATATGTATATTTCTCAGGGGCTTTTGCTCTCCCTCTCCTGAATTCTGTTTCTCTGGCTGTAGCATTAAAACTCAAAGCAGGTAAATACACTAGAACTTTGAGATGTTTCTCTTGCAGTTTTACTATGTAAACTTGGCAGTACAGCTAAATTGTACAAACCCTTTATGAAATACTATATAGATTCCTGTGGTTTAATCTCTGTCACTTACTGCTCATTTACTCTCCTCAGTTCTCAGTGATTTTTGTGATGATCTCATTTCAGACACAGGAAAACAGCCATTCGATCTACGGCTGATTGTCCTGATTTCTGGGTCTGTCTTCATCTTTGGCTGGTTTGTCGCACAGATGTCTGCATACTGTAAGTATAACAGCAAAATGATGCATAACTTACCTTTAGAATCAGTGTTGACACAAAAAAAAAAATCAGGGGAGAGTGTGAACGCAGCCCCCCACTGCCAGAAATTATGCAGTGGAGATTCCCACATTTGGGAAAGTCGCAGGGGTCAGCACAGCCGCAGTGCAATGGCTGGGCCTTTCCCTGGGTGAACCACCTTTGTAATCATGGTATCTCCCCTGCCAGGTAAGTAAGTCCCTGAAGTACTCACTGTATATGTTTGTACTTGGACTTTTCAAGTGTGCTGGCAGCTTTCCAGTCATTGTCTACTGTACAATATATATTTTAACCTAAACGAATACATCATTTGTAACTACATTATGCTATTTAAACACCACATTGAATGACTCAGGATATAACATTCCATATCAGTGCTGTTTTAATTCTCTTGAGCTTTTTGGTCTGCCTTTATGATGCTGTTTCAGTGGTGTAGGACTGTAATGGCCTCTTGCCAGTAGGGGGCACTGGCACTGTAATGGGGACCTCTGATTATTACAAAAGGAGATTATATAAACACATCCTCAGTGATACTGCACATGTGTCTATGTAATACAAAAGGCTGAAGCTCTCATAATTGTATGATAATTATATCAATGCTAGTAATCATTATTCGATATTGTTACATTAACAAACACATTTATGTATTACAATTTAGAGCTCCAAAACAGGTAATTCTATCACTGTTCTTTTTATTTACAGATTTGTCCAGAAAAGGAATGTGAGTAGAGTCCAAGCCAGGGGGTGTGAGGTGCCATTGTTACTACTGAGTCGCCTGGTTGTTGGATTCACTGATAGACTGTATGGCACGTTCAAAGGTGGACATTTCAGGTCCAGAAAGTAAAAATCCAAAAATATTGTTATGTGTGAATGTAGAAGGGGAAAGCAAACAAGAACTGGTCATGCAAAGACATTTAAGATATTTACGTTCTGCTTTGCAATACTGACAGATGCTGCATTTTCATTCACTTTTAATCTGAAGGGCTGCCATACAACTGATGCTTTTGCTCTTTATTTGTATCCCAATCTGCTATATGACATCTTCCTTCCACCATATTGCAGAGTAATCAAGAAGGAACGTTTGAATCAATGCTTTTTAATAATTGAGTATTCGAGGATAATTGAGTAATGGTGACCGCTCTGAACTGTATTACCTTTTCCTTAGAATAAAAGAAGCATTCACCCAGATCAATGATCCTGAGCTAGACCAGGTAGGTGTCCTGGATACATCTGTCCCTCTGGCTGGTGTCCTGGGGCCTGTTTCTCTACATCAGTCTGACCATCTTCCCTCAGATTATTATACATAATTGTGTCTGTAGCAGATCTGTGTCCCTTGTGCTCTTCCTCCTTCCCTGTAAGTATGGAGTCTGTTGAGGTAGAGGAAGAGCCCTTATTATGACTCCAGCACACAGGAACATATCAGTACATTCTCCATGTTCATGGCTCCCTGTTGTTAAACAGAGTAGGGAAGGCGGCCATATAATACCGTAAGACTGACAAATGTTGATTTAACAAAAGAAATGTTTACTGGCGATGCCCATCTTCAATAATCTGCAAATACACTCCAGTACACATGCCAACCACAAACCTGAACCCAAAGCTAGAACAGAACTGACCCTCATCACATCCAGGTCAGCCACAGCTCCCTCCCCAACACGACAATCAAGGCAATACACAGCCTAATACACAGCCCAGTACACAGCCCAGTACACAGCCCAGTACACAGCCCAGTACACAGCCCAATACACAGCCTAATACACAGCCCAATACACAGCCCAGTACACAGCCCAATACACAGCCCAGTACACAGCCCAATACACAGCCCAATACACAGCCCAGTACACAGCCCAGTACACAGCCCAATACACAGCCCAGTACACAACCCAGTACACAGCCCAGTACACAACCCAGTACACAGCCCAGTACACAGCCCAATACACAGCCCAGTACACAGCCCAGTACACAGCCCAATACACAGCCCAGTACACAGCCCAGTACACAGCCCAGTACACAGCCCAATACACAGCCCAGTACACAGCCCAATACACAGCCCAATACACAGCCCAGTACACAGCCCAATACACAGCCCAATACACAGCTCAGTACACAGCCCAGTACACAGCCCAATACACAGCCCAGTACACAGCCCAGTACACAGCCCAATACACAGCCCAATACACAGCCCAATACACAGCCCAGTACACAGCCCAGTACACAGCCCAATACACAGCCCAGTACACAGCCCAATACACAGCCCAGTACACAGCCCAGTACACAGCCCAATACACAGCCCAGTACACAGCCCAGTACACAGCCCAGTACACAGCCCAATACACAGCCCAGTACACAGCCCAGTACACAACCCAATACACAGCCCAGTACACAGCCCAGTACACAGCCCAGTACACAGCCCAGTACACATGCCATACCGTGACTGGCAGGGAGCCGCTGTACAGTAAACGCTCCCAAGGTTTTTCTGCTGGTTCTGATTGGACTATGCTTCAGCTAATTATCATAGAGTATTTATTATCTTCCTTCTTACCTCCGAGACCATAAAAAACTGGAATTAAATAGTGTGATTTTAAAAAATAAGAATATTATCCTATAATTCCAACCCACTACAAAGTCCCTTATCCCCAAGGGAAGGACTGTGAAACAAAGAGACCTAAGGCTGGGGAGTGGACTTCCCCCAACCTTGAGTGGGCCAAGGATTATTCTGCCCCAAGAAAAGCCCCCTCTCTAGCTAAGGGATGCACAGCACACCCCTGCAACAAGGTCCTAGGCATGTCCAGGGACCTCCTCTGTCTCTGGGGGTATGAAAACTGGGCACCTGGGCTTTGGGGAAGGTTTAGCCGGGGAGTCAGGGGGGCAATCAAAGGCCAACTGAGCTGGGGTGTGGAGCTCTCTCCCCAACATGAGGAGAGAAGGGGTACAGGATGTGGAGTCCTGCCCTGTGGAGCGACAGGCCATGAGCACTAGGGGCAGCTGTGTGTCCCAGTCATGCTGATACTCTGCCACAAGGACGGCTGCTGCTGTTCCAGGGTGCAGTGAAACCTCTCCACCAGGCCGTCACTCTGAGGCTACAGGGGGGAGGTGGGTGTCTTGTGTTTGCGCAGCCGGCTGCACAGGGAGGAGAACACAGCTCAGACTCAGAATTCCTCCCCTGGTCACTGCAGAGTCTCTGGCTCCCCGAACTGGTTAAACACGCCCTCCACCAGGGCATCTGCGATCGTCTCCCCCTTCTGGTCAGGGATGCCATAGGTTTCTGGCCACCAGGTAAAGTAATCCATCCCCATGAACATGTAGCTGTTACCCCTGTCAGAGGGCCCAAAACGTCCACTGCCATTCATTCCGTTATGGCCCCACTGGGAGCTGCTGCAGCTGGGCGAGTGACCTGCCCGTGGGGCCCTTCTGTGCCGTGCAGAGGTCACAGCGATGGCAGAAGTCCTTGGCATCCCTGTACTGCCCCCTGTAGACCCCTCTGCAGCACGTCATCGCAGAGACACAGGGTCTTGACTTTGGACCATAGTCTCTTGGTTTCCTGGGAGAAAGCTGCCATCTTCCCATAGAAGCCTCCACTGGGCCCCCACCTCCTGTAGCACTGGAGCCAGGTCAGTGTGCTGCTCCTGTCTACCTCCAGTCTGACACCCAGACAGCCTGCAGCTCAGGGCAGGTGACGCCTCTCCCTGGCACACTGCTGCACAGGCTTCCCCCTCTAGCAGCAGCTCCTCGTCCCAGACCTCCCTCTACTCACAGTAGAGGCCCCCATCTGTAGTAAAAGACATGCTACAGAGGGTCTCCTGGCACTGTAATGACCAGACAAACTCCCTGTCCCTTTGCAGAAGCTGGAACAAAGGGGTGACCGTGCAGACAAAACCCCCCCAGGCAACAAGGAACAGTGCCCCCTTTAGACAGCCCTATGCACAAGGCACAGGATAGCAGCTTGGGGGTACAGGGGTCACTGGTGTGGGAGGGGTTGGCACCCAACTCCAGACCAAGTCCTTCCTGCCTAACAGACTGTCCCCCCCCAGCTGACCTCCTGGGCGCCCCCAAGGTGGCAAACCTGGTGAGAGCTGCCCCCCCCCCCAATCTAGCAGGGACCCCAGACCACATTCAGATGGGGACTCGAGGGAAAGGGCTTTGAGTGGCACTTCAGATATCGAGCTTTTCCAGCCGCACAGAAACCGCTCTGATTGTGATGGAGAAACACAGCTGAGGTTTACAGGCCCAATCCCAGAATGCAGAGCATAGAGCATGAAGGCTGTTCTGGTGACTGTAACAAACATACAGTGACCCCTGCTGATGAGATCATTGTCCTGCCCCCCCCCCCCCCCCCCCCCCCATTGGGCTCCTTCATCGACCCGGAGAAGCCTGAGCTGATACAGGATCGGCTGTGGCTCCTGCAACATGCTGACGAGTGCCAGCAGCTTAAGGAGAGCTACAGGGAATCGTGGTCGTGCTCCAGGCCCCAGTGCCGCACCATGAGGAGGGTCCTGAAGCACATGGACAGCTGCCAGGCCGGTACATCCTGCCAGGGTGAGTGCAGGACCACACTTCTGTTACACTATTCTGGGTGGATTCAGGCTGGAGGAGGATTAATTTACCTTTGGCTCTTGCATTTACCTTCACTCCAGTGCCAGGTTTGTATCTGTCACCTAACAGTTTGAACTCCTCTTTCTGTCCCTGCAGTGAAGCACTGTGCTTCCTCCTGCCAGATCATCTCACACTGGGAGAACTGCACACAGGATGACTGTCCTATTTGCCTGCCACTGCAAAACGAGGGCTACTTGTGGCGGTACAACGTAAGCCTCCCCCCCCCCCCCCCCCCCCCGTTACCCCCCCAGGCTGGCCTGCTCTCTTCCCTGGTTCATGTATCGCTGATAGTTTGTCAGGCTCGTCTTACTGTACAAAATGAATGGGACCACAGAATGTCTGTGGTGTGGAAGTACTTCAAAATTAACATCAAAAACCAAAAAAATAGCAAACTGTGTTCTGCTAAAAAGAGGAGGTACTAAAACAAGGTCATACTAGGGCTGGGTGATGGCTAAAAACAATATGCAATAATTACATAAAAAAAAAATACCAGGATAAACAATAATATTGAGTGATCCATCACCCACAGCCTCCCTCCTGACACTCTCACACACACATACACACACACACACACCAGACCTGTACTCATATCTTTTTGGGGGCCGCTCATTAATTTCTATGGGCATAACTCTACTGCCAACAATGATAATCATAATCCCTACCCAGCCATAACCTTAGTAAGTGACCACTGTATCGTTAGCTGATGCCCAAAGAGGCTCACCCAGCTGTCTGCAGCAACCCCCCAGGTCACTTTTCAGGAGATCCGGTTGAACTCACTGCCCAAACCGACTCTTCGGCGCCCCCACTAGTGCAGCATAGTATGTGTCCCCGGGGCTGAGCAGCAGGAGGCAGGACAGCATCATCCGTGATCACATGACCAGCTGCTGGACTTTTTCCTACAGTGACCAACTCTGCAGCTCCTGCTGCAGCTCTTCCTCTCCCGCACCCTTGTCTGGTGAACGCGTTCCATGCTCCCATAAGGCTCCACAGCAGCACCACTGGGAATCGTTCCAAAACTCTGCCACTGAAGCTTGTTATCTATCCTATTACGGATATCATTCATTTCCCTGAACTAAAGCCAAAATCGTTCATCTTTGCATCCAGGTCAGCCCCTCCCCCCTGCTCAAACCCTGGCAACACACAGCTTAATATGCATACCTTCCCGTGATTGGCAGGGAGCAGGGTGACTGGCTACTGCATTCAATGCTACAGCACTATTAAAGAATGTGATCTTTCCCATGTGTTACATTGTCATGGTCGTTATATCTGTCAAAACCTGTCTAGAAGTAAGCTAATGCCTTACATTGTACATGCAGGAAAGTTGTGAGTACAGACGCTCCTCTACTTACAAATGAGTTACGTTCCGAATGGCCGTTCGTAACTTGAAATATTCGTAAGTCGTTATTCAACATCATTTTAAGGGTATACGCAAGTACAAAGAACTAGGATGCTGGGAGTACGCACGCTACGCTGCTGTGCGGCGGGAGTAGCGGCCAGAAGTCGTACTAGGCGGAATTGGTGCGCAGAAAAAAAATGATGTTGCGGACATGAAACAGGAGCATGGAACATGGAACACAAGTGGACTTGTAGTCCTCTTCATTCATATGCCTGAAAGTTCATAAGTTGAACGTTCATAAGTAGAGGAGTGTCTGTATTTTACATGTATTTTGTTTGGGCTTAAGTTTATTTTGTTACATTAAAACTAGTCATCATCTGAATGGTAAATACCATTTTCATGGTCATGACATTACTTATTTGACTGAACTAACCAAAATTCATCAACAGACGGTTACCTTGTTGTTGGGATCACATGGTAATCAGGAGAAGGCAGAATGGTCATCTGTCTTTGAATCAGTCCCAGTGGAGGTAAGCAAAGGTCCTCCTATAATCCAGGATTGTTTTCCTGTACCCCATGCCCTTCACCTTTAAACACTGGCAGCGGTCTATTTTAAATAGTGTGTCTCCAAGGTTCCCTGCAAAGATTCGTTCCTTTTGTTCTTACGCTAGTCCTCAGAAATATGACGTGGATGCTGTTTTCCTTCTCGATTAAGACCAGTGAGAGCTAGCGAGGCATGTAAGGGCGTGCTGTAAGCACGCATCCGATTGGCTGCAAAGTAAACCTGGGAATGAATGTATAGGCCTACAGTGAATGAACAACAGTCTAGTTCAGTGATGGGAATTCCAGCTATTTGTAGTTAACCAGATCATTTGGCTCAGCTCAGAAATAAAAGACAGGTCCTTCGGCTCCCAAATGGCTCTCCGTTTAGTATCATTTCTGGCATTTAGAATTCAGCCAAATAAAGCAGCGTTTAGACCTATGATTGGTATGTGTGCAGGTATGTTATTTATTCATTTATGTATTCATACCATGCAACTGAATGTGGCCAACTATGTAAGTAGCTAGCTGTAGCTTTCGGGAAATGAGAATGAGAGACCTGAAGGAGTGAACGAGTCGGTGAGAGAGTTGTTGAATGAAAGCATCTCTTGACTCCTTTGGTTGCTCTTTCCTTTTCTTGCTGAGAGACTCAATGGAGTGAACGAGTTGGTGAGAGAGTTGTTGAATAAAAGCATCTCTCGCTATGGAACAACGCAATGCTGCAATTGGATTTTAGAGATGCAATATTTTCACAATTTAAAATTATTTTGACCAAGGTTTGTTAGCGTTTGGACTACTGTGACCACCTAATCCATTTCAGGAGGGACAATTTGAGCTATGAACATTACAGCAAATTGTCACAGATTCAGGAATAGAATCTGAATTGATGTGAATTGGGAACATTAAATGGATATTTCACGTGATAATAATAGCGTGTTTGTGTGTGTCACGGATATTAACATGCAGTGATGTCATCATTTAAACCTTGATATAGAAGAGCACTAATAATAAAACTAGGTTTTAATTTAGTTATAAAATACCGCAATGCCATTGCACCCCTAGCAGATCCTCACTTTGGATCCATGGACACTGTTACTTGTAAGTTTTAACAGGGTAGTTCAACTGAACAAGGAGGCTGTCTTCTTAAAAATGTCTCCATGCAAGGGAGATTAAGTATTTAATATGATGATATATTTGTTGGGATGCAAAGAGTTCTTTATTGTTTAGTTACTTGTTTAGTTAAAACAAAAATGTTATGCAAACATAAAGGTAAATGCAACGTAATAGTTCCTACATTACTAGTTTGACAAATCCTGTTAATATAAAATATATCAACTGATAGCTGCACTTTTGCAGGGATCACATGACAATAAGGAAATGGAGGCATCATCACCTGCTGATCACAATGAACCAAAGACTGAGGAGGTAAATATGCACTATAATGCAGTTACACATGTTTATGTATAAGAACATGTGTCATTTTAGCACACCTATATAGTTAACCAACCAGTTTTGACCTGAGCTTCGGTGGGGATACTGTAGTGTTTTTGTATAAGGAAAAGTAATTTATATGTGAGGTTTTGAACTTGCATCCAAGGATTTAGATAAAGTACCCAGACTCTCTCATGGTGATTCCAGTCCTTACACCCTTGAGTCCACAATTGGGCCACACTTTTACTGACTTAATACATCTTGAGTTGTCAGTAACATTACCAGGGGTGACATGGTGATGCAGTGGTTAGCACTGTTGCTTCACACCTATGGGACCGGGGACCGAGGCTAATTGGAGTTATTGAATTTCCCATAAGTGTGCTTGTGTGAGTCTGCCTTGGGATGGGTTGGTGCCCCATCCGGGTTTGTTCCCTGCCTGCCACCTGTAGCTTCTGGAATAGGCTCTGGACCCCCTGTGACCCTGAACAGGATAAGTGGATTCAGAAACTGGATGGATGGACAAACATTCTCTTGTAATTCAGCTTTGCCTTCTACTGTTCACAGGTTACAGGGAAAGAAGCGCTGAAATCTGAAGCATCCTAATCAGAATTTGCAGTTTTTAGATTGTCTGCAGTCTCAAGCTTCCAAATGTGTTGCATAAAAAAAATGGTCAAATAATCAGTCACCAGAGTATCAGTGATCTGTTACAGTTCATTTTATTTTATGGAATATTATTTAGCACTATATAACATAGAATATAAGTATTATGATATTATTTAAACAGTATGCCAAATATCTATGACATAGTCATTACATTGTAAACATTATAATGTAATCAACACAATGTAATCGACTGAGTATGTATTTGCACCTTGTATTAGCCTAAGAGTTTTTGTTAGCTACCTTATGTTAGCCCTAAATGCATGAATATCCACCTATATTAGTGTTATACCTTATCACTATGTTAAAGGACAACTATATTGTCAACCCTCTTGTTAGACAATGTACAACAGGCTGAAGCTGCCAAGGTTACTACTGAAGGAAGGGATTCGCCTGAGTTCACCAGAAGTACATGGCTGAGCATTTTTAAAAAGCCAAGTGAAGATGTTGCTCAAATGACGAGATATTGTTGAATGATAAGAACTTGCATAAAAATTGGTGTGAAACAGTATTGGACACACTCCTGCACGGTGTCCAGCCTTGGTTGTAACCTCGATGTTGCAGTAAAGACTGAATCTGAAGATCTACACAAGTGGCTCCTGACTCCTGATTGGGGGGAAAAGAAAAAACCACAACAATTTGAAATGAACTTGAAAGATTTTTCCGGATAGCAGATGTAGCAAATGTATCTGCAGAGACATACTGGGAAGGACCAGTAACCCATGATAACCTTCCAGGCTTTTGTAAATATGTGTATGTCATTTTCTCACCTTTGCTGTGTTTACGGTGTTAAAATGTACATTATAGCTGTATATCTGTAACTATTCTGAATAAATCCTCACTGCTTTTTATTTGCCAGTGGCTCCGTTACTCTCATTCTGACACTTGATTCCTTTAATTACTCTGTTCTTCTCTCTGAATATTGATGGTGGGTCTTCACTCAGAAAGTGGAGCAAACAAACAAGGAGGGGGCATGACTTTGTGGGTCCTGCATTGTTTTTTGGGGTTTTATGAACTTTAAATGACTCTATATAAAGCTGTGAAGTGACACATCCAAAGAAATTACGGGTGTTTGCTGTTATATGGAGTTTAAAAGCACCTTGAGGTATTTGGTGCTGCCACACTGAGTGTATCTGTAGGCCTGTTGACTCTTGACCTGAGTGTCTTCTCTGTAATTGGCGTGATGCTGCCCCATGCCACCCAGCCCCACTGTAACCATGGATTCCTCATCGCTGGCCTCCATCGGTGCTAAGGGGACACAGCTGGCAAGTCATTAGGACTCCAGTCAGGAGGTAGAACCACATCCCTGGCCCGGCTTAGAGGTTCGGTTGGGAGGAAGCTGAAGGAGGAGAAAGAGAGAAGGACAGGGGTGGGTGTCAGTGCCCGATGTGTGCCGGCTGCACGATCGGTTCCAAGAGGGTCTAGCTGCAGACGCCTGTAGAGTGGAGCTCCGCCCGAAATACGTCACCTCCACAGGAAACACGTGATCTTTAAGGACGTAAAGTGGAGCTCCGGTTAGGGTTAAGGTTTATTCGCTGTAACACAGAGTTGAGATCACATTACATTTTTAAACAAAATTTAAATGCTTAATAAAAATTGTAATTTAATAATAATTCCTCCGCTTTGGGCTGCTTAAACACGGACATCTTCGCCGGCTTCGAGCGCAGCAACTTGCCGTAACAGAAAACGCGTACCCGATTGTGTCATAAAGTCTTGTACGACATTCTTTTAAGACCTGAGACCTATCAAGCAACATTCCAAGTGTGCAGGCGTGCGCGGGACCGATCGTACAGCCAGCACACATAGGGCAGACAGTGGGCAATCTTACATAGAAAGGGACGTGCACAAGGAAGTGCACATGCAGGTGGAAAAGGGAGGATAACCAGCTGCATTGGGCACTGCCTCCTACCTGTATTCTGCTTTGTCGTAATGTGACTTACGTCAGACATACAGGACAGTGCTGTGCAGATGCCTGAATGCCAACTACTCCATGCAGATCGCTGTGGGGCTAATCAAGCTGTGTCAACATGTGCATGTTTGTAAACAACAGACGCTGTAACTGTCCCAATGATAGTGTATTCTAAAAGTTCATTTTAGTTATAAATTGAGTTTACCTAAGTTCATTGTAATCTTTAAAATTGATTTCAAATGTATTAATTAAAATATTAAAAGGGTTAATGCTGATAAAATGCAAAACTGTTTAAAATACACTGTGGTAAAATAATGTTTATTGAATTATTTACAATTTTATGTAAATTTGTCTGATGCGAAGCATATTGGGTCACATGATTAAAGTTTGGCACGGTTTGGTGCTGTTGCATTGTGGGAAAAGGCCAACATTGTTGGAGAAGTTGTGCAGCACTGAAAAGAATCTGATTCTGCATGTGGCCCAAGAGGCGCACACGGTAATTGTTAACCTTTGTTTGGATTGTATGTGATATAATTAGTATGTATTTTCATGTACGATGGAACCTTGTTTTTAGTTCATTGTGAGTATGATGTAACTTGGACGAGCTTGCATGTGACTGATGGGGGTGCTAAGGAAGAAACTTATACTGTATGGAGTGAGTGATTGATATAGGGTCAGTCCATGCCAAATCAACCAGGGGCTCCATGGGCATCATTCCTGATTTTGATGAAAACTTGGTATTTTGATCCTTATAGAGAACACTGAAAATTCCCCAAGTTTTATTGAAAAATTCTGATGCAGTCCAAAGTTATCGCCCTTTCAAATTTGGGTGCCACACCCCCTTTTTGCACTCGCGAATCACGCATGTCATTTGTAAGAGTTTTCAGGAGACCATATCTTCGCTTCTAAGCATGCTAGAGAGCTGAAAATTGATCTCCACTTCAAAGCTATGGACCTGCAAAAATCAGTTTTTGATTCACTTTTTTTGGATTTTGACCCCAAGCTGTGGGGTCACCACCACACCTACATCCAATATTCTTCTATATTTTTGTTATTTGAGGAAGATACTGTAAGCAGATGCAAATTCATTCTAAATAACCATTTAATCTTTGATATATTGCCATTTGAAAATGGTCACAGGTGAGAAATCCCCCACAGGACCCCCTACTTCGGGGGCGTGGTTGACTGTGTAGATAGTTAGTAATGGGCATGAAACTTATACAGTTGAAAGAAGCATATCTGAACTATAAATGCTGAAAACCCCGCATCATCAGAAATTATGATATTCCCTATTTCACATCCAGTAGCTGTGGAAATAAGTGATTTGGATATAAGAAAAAGAATCTATTCTAGAACAAATCTGCGGCATGGTGGTGCAGTGGTTAGCACTGTTGCCTCACACCTCTGGGACCCAGGTTCGAGTCTCCGCCTGGGTCACATGTGTGCGGAGTTTGCATGTTCTCCCCATGTCGTCGTGGGGTTTCCTCCGGGTACTCCGGTTTCCCCCCACAGTCCAAAAACACACTGAGGCTAACTGGAGTTGCTAAATTGCCCATACAGTAGGTGTGCATGTGTGAGTGAATGGTGTGTGAGTGTGCCCTGTGATGGGCTGGCCCCCCATCCTGGGTTGTGCCCATGGCTTCCGGGATAGGCTCCGGACCCCCCGTGACCCAATAGGATAAGCGGTTTGGAAAATGGATGGATGGAATTTACTGGATGTGATGACATTTTCATGCTAACTACTTGGCAGGGAATTATTTTATCTGAATATCCAGCAATAACATGAAATAAAAATAGACTTTCCCTGCGAATGCTAGCAGCTGATTTAGCGTACTATAGCCATCACTGTATAAATATCAAATGCCGAGAGCACTCTGCAAAGCCAAATTGTATATTTGTAGAATTATATCGGCTAACTAGGAAGCTGAAACCTTAAAAAATTAGAACATATTTTATGTGGAACTTTGATGGGACATGGTACCTGTTAAAAAAACTGATGTTTTTCTATACGGTTATTGGTATCATTTATCCATTCACCTTCTAACCACTTATCGTTGGGGGCATAATGTTGCTTTATTCACAAGGCAAAATTCATCCCTCGACATCTACAGCCATGTAGACAAAGTTATCATGGAGATTGGAACCAGACTGATGTAATTCGTTAACTAATAACAAACAACAATAAAAAAGTTAAAGAAATGGCAGAATTTCTGAATCAGTTTAAGTAAATATAAATGCAACAAATATTAGCTTTTGCAACATACGGCATATAATAATAATTATAATTATTACCTGCAATCCTGCATGTACCCCAGTGTTTTGCTCATGGTAAGCTCCAGGCACCACCACACTTACTATGGTCCGCGGCCATAATACTGACCATGAATGTCTATCCATCTCTGCGCCACATCATAAGACAGTGTCACAAAATCTAATATGCATGTAATTTTGGATGTTACCCTGACTAGCTGCTCAGTATTATTTTATGTTCCACTCTTTTTCTCTGTTCTGTAGAACGACTGGAGGACCTTTACAATAAAAGGGGCTCTAATCGGCAGTGGAGGGTTTGGCAACGTGTATGCTGGAATCCGGAAGAAAGACGGATTAACAGTAAGACATTATATCTTACAATAGGTCTCAACATGCATATACATCACTGTGAGTAGATATATATTTTTGTAGTTTTAGTCCATATTTTGTCACTAAACACCCCAGGTATTTGCATATGGTTCAGTTCAAAACTTAACTCTACATCCACAGCGAATCCACTTTGTCATTCAATGACACTGTATTACAGCACTTACTGTTGGACGAAACTACTTCATGAAATTAGGCAACAGCTGACGCTCAGGAAAATGGGGCCAACAGCTATGGATGATGCAGGCCACTCAACTTTGAGTCCTAAATCCACCACCTGTAATTCTAAAGGTTTATATTTGATTTTCATTGTGTGACTACTAAACACACATAACATCCATTGTGTAATCATTTGCTAAAGTAGCACAGGCATGTGGGGTTGCATACCTGAATTCAAATGTAAATGAAGCTCCCCAAATATTCATATTAATGCATTGAAGTTTCTTCTCTGGTTGCTTGTGGTTTTAGATAATATCTAGTATATATGTCGTTTTGGATGTTTCTCTGACTAGCTGCTCAGTATTGTTTTGTGTTCCACTCTTTTTCTCTGTGCTGTAGAACAACTGGAGAGCCATTACACTAAAGGGGCTCTAATCGGCAGTGGAGGGTTCGGCAACATGTATGCTGGACTCCGGATTACCAGTAAGACATTATATCTCACAATAGGGCTCAACATGCATATACATATATAATATGTGCAGTCTTTATGGACTCCATGTTCTTATAAGAAGTGCATTTGTATTTATGTCAGTTTTTTATGTTTGGTTCTGTGCAAATTCTCTCTATAAAAATGATGTCTAATCTTCCCAGGTTGCCATCAAAGAAGTATGGAGAGAGGAAAGGGAAGAGGTAGACATAGTGAGTAGCTTGTAGGGCGACACACTAACATTTAAAAGGGGATAAATGTGTTTTCTGCTCCCTGCATTGTCCCTTTTATCTGCTTCAACAACCTCACAGCCTGCACTAGGAGGAAAGATGCCGAAGGAGGTCGCCTTGTTAAAGCAGCTGAGCATCCCTCCGGCTTGCCCCTACATAGTGCATTATATTAACTGGTACGACGCACTTGCAAGCCACACAGTAGTGATGGAGAGACCTGAGCCATGTCAGGACCTCTATCGCTATTGCACTGAACGCGGGGGCTACCTGAGCGAGGAGCTGGGAAAGGTGGTGCTGCTACAGCTGCTGCTACAGCTGCTGCTGGCCCTGTGCCACTGTGAGGATCGAGGCGTCCGGCATGGGGACACCAAAGCGCAGAACCTCCTCATCCAAACAGACAGTCTACAAATTAAGCTGATAGACTTTGGATGTGGAGGTTTTATGAAAAGCAGCCTCGATCCAGTGTACTTGGGTAAGTGAAAAAAATCATGTTAATTATAGACAAATATCACTCCGTTATACTCTGCTTGCTTTCTGTCATAAGTGAGTTTTAAAGTTAGTTTATCAGCATCTGTGGCATCTTATCTCTCTCATCTCATAATTTTTTCTGATTCTCATAGGAGCAGCTGCGAATGAGCCCCTTGGCACATTTTTAAAAGATTGAAATGCTTGCTACTCCACGATGGCTATTGGGGAAATGATGTTCCGCCTTGTATGTGGATCGGCACCATTTTCCAGCCAAGAATCTCTGCATTTTCCCAGAGCAGTCTCAGAAGGTTAGTGTCAGCATTGTCACACTGACCACGCCTGATGAGAGAGCCTTCTTACTTTGAATAATGTCCCAACTCCACTGTCTGTTTTCAGAATTTCGGGATTTAATGGAGTGTTGCCTGCAACAAAATCGGAGCAATCGTCCGACTTTAGATGACATCGTATGTCATCCATGGCTCCAGAAATGTGTTGACTAGGTAACAATAAACTCTTCACCTTGTCATATTGCCGGCGGGCCTCAAAGCAAAATACACGATATAAAAGCCATTGTGGAACAGACCTGATGGAAGTGTACAGACACTTCTACCTACTTCATATCCTTTACAATACTGAACTTCCCTGTGTCTTTTATCAGTACCAATGTTAGAAAAGTAAATGGGTAAAACAGGGGTTCAAGGTCTTATTTGCAGCTGGTCTGCAAGGATAAGAACCATTGTGGTGTGGCTGAGGAAAACTAACATTGCTAAACCTGTCCTCAAGGAAAAATAGTATATTTGGTAAGTTTATCATGGTCAATGACAAAAGGAATGGGAAATTTATTAGTTACATTGTTTTATTCTATAATGTTATTTTGTTAATTATTGTTTCCAAGCTTTACCACAAATGTCTACATTATTCTTGATACGCGTCACTGGGGAATATAAATGCCTGTTTTATGTTTCCTTTTGTGATCTTAGAACAGCAATTTCTAATGATAGAGAGCTGTGTGCAGTAATACCCTGCCATCCAGGCAACTGTAATGGACCCACGGCTGAGAAGGGGGTTGGACAGAGACAGGTAGGTATAGATTAAAGAATTTAAAATACCATGATAAATCAGAAAGGTTGAATTATGGTGCCTAATGATGTCTATGAAGTGAAGATCGTCATGTGATGAAGCAAAGGATATTTTCATGTTATTTGCTCTTTCTCTTTTTCAGAGTGCAGACTGCACTCCAGAGGCTATCACATGACAATCTCAGGAAGTGTGAGGACTTCATAGACACCATGAGGGTCCTTTACCAGTCTACTCTCCGTGTGTCATCTGAGAACAATCCTACTGCAGGCCAGATCCTCCCTATCTTTGTCAAGCTTAAGCAGAATGTCAAGGTGGAAGATGAGGATTCGAACTCATTACAATGTAAACATTATAATGTAATCAACACAATGTAATCGACTGAGTATGTATTTGCACCTTTTGTTAGTCTGAGTTTCTGTTAGCTACTTTATGTTAGTCCTGAAATTGAATATCCACTTTTATTAGCGTGTATTTTATCACTATGTTAAAGGACAAATATATTATCAACCTTCTAGTTAAACAAGCATTTGACTTCAAGGTGTCATGACTCCTTTTAATACAACATAAGGCATATTTAAAATTGATGTTTGTCTGTTTCTTATGGTCAAACAGAGGACCATGTTTTTGCCGGCCTGCCTCAACCCAATCCTTAAAAGCCCCTCTAGCCTTCAGCATATTGATTCCACCCTGGTTTGGCTTTATATCTCTTGGTACTGTATTACACAGAAACCTGCTTGAGACAAGAAGGGACTCCACCTCATTCTCATACAGTTTAGAGAGCAGAACTCAACCCCATGTTGAGGGTTTTGCAATTAGTGTCACAACAGGCAGCTGCCTCTTTTGGTAGCTCGGTCTTACCCAGCACGTTGTCAGACTGAACCAAGTATGCCATATGGTCCTCCTCAGAATAGACCAGTCTATTTTTCCCTTGCACATGTCAGTATTCACACACAAAACTGCAGGTACATCACCCTGCTGCATTAGGAAATATCTGGGGTTTACGCTTTCCTTTCCTCACTATAGTGCTCCAAACTGGGGACTGCGGTAAGGCATCCAAGCACTGTTCGTGTGTCCGATAACCAGGTTCCATTGGCTCCTTCTAGAGCGCCGGTGTTTTAGCAGCCGTTGTAGCAGGTGATCCACGGAGCCTCTCCACTGCCGTGATCCAACGATCTATAACCACTGCGGCCGCCTCTAAATTCACACACTTTCCTGGGCTTCCATGGCCTCCTGCAGCCTGGACACCTCTAAACTCAGCTGCTCCATTCTGCTGAGTAAGGCAGAGGCATCCATGTTGCCAAACTCCACAGTTTTTGATGTTGTTAACAGCCGCTTGGACTCCTCAGTCCATTCAGAAGAGAAATTGTTTGAGGCCAATAAAACAACCTCATCTTGAGACAGGGTTCTCATCTTGACAACCATAAAGTTCAAGAACTTATCCTTCACTACCACTTTGCCATCTGTCGTTTTGTAGATAAAAATTGCAGATTTAATTTGGGTATTTGCAGCACCTCCAGCACGCACTGTGACACCCACTGCCATCTTAGTTATTTTGAATAAAACAGCCTAAACATTTCAACAACAAGAATCTCGTCTTGTTATTTTTGATTTACAGGATCATTGTTTTTTGTTATTGTTTGTCAAGACTCCACACAGTTCTACCAATGAAGAACGTCTGTGGAGAAGAAGAATGCTGTGAAAAATAAACGTGGTTGCAAGTCGGAAAGAGGAGCGGGAGGGAGATGGAAAAAAATAGAGACAAACTTTCTAAAGTGCAGGAGTACTATGTCACGCCCAGCTCGTCCGGTCCTTGTGTGTGCCACGCCCCCAGATCATCCAAAAAGTCACCTATTTGACAGATAAATATTATTTCGTATTGCACGGGTATTGACCACATGCTCCACTAAATGGTTCCAATCCAACTCTTCTTCTGCCCAGGAGAAACTGCCCTCGAACTTCAGTAACAACTACCACAGTAGCTAATGCTGCTGTGTGTCCAGGCCAGTGCTGCTGATGAGGTCTCCTACTCATCCATCTGTGGCTGTTGGGCTAAAGCAGAGGGCGGGTCATAAGAAACAGGACAGCCCCCCCAGAACATTTAGGTCTAACTGGCAGCCCATAGCCCTGAGAAAGTCTAACCCCAAGATACAGGGGTCCTATTGACACTAGGTAAGGAGTGTCTTGCCCCAACAGCCACAGACAGCATCCCCCTGCCTCTCATGGGGGTCACCTCACTGATCGCCTTGCAAAGCAGCCCAGAGGGTGACTTCTGCTGAGTCCAGGCTGCTACATTAAAGCTGGTCAGGGTAAAGTAAAATTTAAAGTTTTGAAAAAGTAAATAACACTTTTTGGTCCCTGCAATAAGTTTAACACCTGCAAATATAAAACTGATCAGTTAACACTCACTTCTGTAGGGGTCACATGACAATGAGGAGACTTTGTCCCCCCTGATTCCAATGGACCAAACACAGAGGAGGTAAACAGAGGAACAGGAACTCTGTGATTCTCAAGGTTCCTGACATTTACCCACTTTAAATCCTGGGATACTGTTACCTGTCAGTTTTCCTAAGAATGTTGAATGTAATGTAAGAATGCAGGACAGCTTCTTTTATTCGGTTTCATAGTTGTTGGGGTGTACACGTTTTAATATTTTGTTATTTTAACAAACACTGAAAGATGAACTGAAAGGTGAATTCTGGTTTTACAAAACCAGTCAGGTTTCAGTGTTTTGCTGTGGCTTGTGTGCTGCACCATCCTAACAGGTGAAACTAGCTACTGTACATTCCCATTTTTTGAAAATCTTTACTTTCATTTGTTTCGAAAAATCAATTTATGGCAACACATCATTACACCTTTATTGTGCCACATCAGAAGTGAAAAATACACTTTACACATTTGTAGAATTGCCTGAATAAGTGGAAATTAAGTTTGAATATGTGCACCCTCTTTTTCGAAATGTCATGTGACTCAGATATGGACACCAGCTTTCTAGATAGATAAGAAAAAGCTCATATTTAGCTCTGTTGCTGATTGGCTGCCTCTGGAAGGGTGAAGGGAAGATGTTAGCAAGCAAAGTCAGTTAAGCAGTCTGAACCCACTTGTTTGTACTTATTCCACAGATGCTTAATTGTGTAGCTTATACAAAAAGGAAAACAATAGAGAGAGATATATATAAACAACCTGAAATAAATCTATTGCTCAAATTAAAGCTGATATTTGAATTTTTCGTTCTAATTATTTATCAAGATTTCTCAGCCTAATTAAATGCTTTTAGGAATAGATGTTGACATTACCATAAGATTGACTGTTGGCATTACCATAAATCTCTATCATTAATAAGATTACAACTGCAAATGCTATATCATGCAACCTTTCAATTTAGCAGAAAAATAAATAATGTCCTTCTATGGAAATTGGGTGTGTGTCCCCTGGCCATGGCCCTTAAGCGAGTGGGGCAGCCTTGTGATTGGGTGACCTAAAGTTAATTTTTCAAAAAGATACATAAATGCATGTAAACACAATTGTATGTATTTGACGAGTGTCTCATTCTGTGTAAAAGCATTATGATGTTTCTGACTTTTCTTTAAAAAAGTTTGACCTTTTTTAACTTGAACTTCATTAACAAGAGAGGTACGATGTAACCAGTTGTCATACAGAGCCTTTTAAACAAAAAAAATATATGAAATTCATATAAAATATAATACATATACAATATATAAATATATATATTATATATCACATATGTAAAATAAAATATATTTATATATATTTTTTTATATCTGTCCAGATATTTATATCTGTCATATCTGTCAAGTTCTGAATAATCACAGTGAAAAAATAAATGAAATATTTCTTCCTCCGAATTACAAAAAACCCACTAGTATAATTAATATTTAGCTTAAATGTCAGGGGCAGGGCTGCACAGCAGCCAGCAATAACCACAATCAAGACGAGCTACTTAACCCCAACGCAAGCATCCAGAACTTACGAGGTATTGTTGCCATGCTAGTGCTACTTACTGAGCGTTTCTCTTGTCTCTTGTCCTCCTGCCTTCTCGTATCCTGCCGTCCTGCCTGCCCTGCTTCCCTGGTCGTCTCTGCCTGCCTGCCCGATCCTGCTTGCCTCGCTTGCGGCCATGGACCCCCATCATCCTCGGTCACTCATGGTTGAGAAGGCATAACCCCAATATAGATTGGGAGACGTTTGACCTCACCACCTGGTCAAAACGCTGTCTGGGAGAATGCCTAACCATCCCTTGTTGTGCATCATTCATAGAGAGCCTTGAGCCAGAGCACCTGTCCCATATCCCTGAGGACTATTCTGATTACATGGATGTCTTTAGTAAGGCGCTTTCCTTTAAGTTGCCACTTCACAGGGATTGTGACTGCGCCATTGATCTTGTTGAGGAGGCACCTCTCCCCAAGGGTCACCTTTACCTCCTCTCCATTGTGGAGGAGGAAGCCATGGAGACGCACGTCAAGGAAGGACTACGACAAGGTATTATTCGTCCATCCACTTCCCCAATAACCGCTGGGTTTTTCTTTGTCAAGAAAAAAGACGGTGGCCTCCGTCCTCGCATTGATTATCGGGTCCTCAAAATTATTACCGTTAAACGGAAAGAGCCTCTGCCCTTAATCCCGTCTGCACTAGAACAGCTCCGGAGAGTTATCTTCTTCACCAAGCTGGACCTGAAAAGCGCCTACAACCTTATCTGAATTTGCCAAGGAGACAAATGGAAGACCTCTTTTGTTACCTCCACTGGCCAGTTTGAGTATTGCGTGATGCCTTATGGTTTGACTAATAGCGCCTACTTTTTCCAGGCCTTTATGTATATTGTCTTCCATGGAATGATTAATCAGTTTAGTGTAGTTTACATTGACGGCATCCTAATTTACTCACCTATCCTTCCTCAACATGTGTCTCATGTACACCAGGTGCTCCAGAGGCTTCAGGACTTCCACTCGTATGCCAAAGGCGAGAAATGTGAATTTCATCAGTCCCAGGTACAATTTTTAAGATACGTCATTCGGCCCGGTGAGAAGAAAGTGGTGGCCATCTAGCAATGACCTCCCTCATACTGTTAAAGAACTACAACGATTTCTGGGATTTGCTAACTTCTACTGATGTTTTATCCATAATTTTAGTCAGGTGGCAGCTCCCCTTACCACGCTCACCCGAGGAGCGGGTATGAAACTTCGGTGGAACCCCGAGGCGGACCAGTCCTTCCTACGTCTGAAACAGGCTTTCTGCTCAGCCCCAGTCCTGCAGCAACCTAACCCAGAGATCCCATTTGAAGTTAAGTGGTAACCGTTTCATTGAATGACTCTTAGAAATTAAAATGTGTAATTTAACATCTTGTGACTATTGCTAGTTTTTCATTGTTTTACATTAAACTGAAATTTGCATAGTTTTTTTTTTCTCCTTTACAGGTAACAGGCTTTTCTATGCAGGTGCCAGCAGGTGTTACGTGCGCCTGGTTGTGGTGTCAGAGGCTGAGAGAAGCTCTGTTTGGATGGAGGGACACTATAACCCTGAAACTGGAAACCATAATGGGATGAGGTTACAGTTCATAGGTCACATTCACGATGTCACCCCTCCATGGAACTGAACCAGGACTCCTGCTCAGATGGTGCCCACCCCAGGTACCATCCGGACATGTGGGAAGGAAGGCAGAGAGCATGGATGGTCAGAACATGTGTTGATACATTAATGGACAGGCATAGTAGATAAAAATGACATGTACAGCAGCACCAGCAGCCATAGTTACGGTGTGTTATGTGTTACGTTTTGGGTATGCTAAGCTAAAGTAATAGGTCTTCAATCAGAATTTAAAAACTGAGACTGATTCAGCATCCAAACATAAACTGGTAAACCATTCCACAATATAACACTGTCACTTTATTTATATGTGTAATGACAAGGAAATTTGCATTCTGTGATCTGAGTGGATGGTGCAGCTTGTAAACTGGAAGTAATTCTGTCAGGTAGGCGGGAACTAGACCTTTAAGTACCTTACATGTAAGTAGGAGAACTTTGAAGTGAGTTCTGAACCAAACAGCCAGTGCAGGGAACTAAATTGCTTTATTATTTGTTAAAATTAATCTAAGAATTCATCGCTTATACTATGCAAGGATGGCTGGAGCCTAGGTAAAATCTCATCGTTACTATACAATAAATATAAATAAATATACATATAAATAAAATGTTGTTCTAAATGTTGTATCTATGTATATTGATTTATCTTTGTAGAAAATATGTTTCTCCAAATGGGTTATGAATATGTCAGAAAAAAATCGTGAAAGCATAATTTTGCAGCTTTTAAGGCTTCAATGCAATACTATGGTTTAAAAAAACTGCATGGTCACTTCTGACAGGCAAAATCAACATAATAAATATAGGTGATAATTTATTTTTAAATAATTTGTACTTAATAAACTAAATCGTGATTAAGTACTATTTCTTTAAAATATTCGTTATAATTTAAAAACATACATACACAATAATTAAAATAAATGACAAATACGAACTGCCGTAAAGCAGTAGCCAGCATAAATCACGTACTTCATGCACATGTGTAGTCCAAATCGGTTTATCGTCAGGAAAATCAACCAGCTACCGTAAAGCAGTTGTGAGCGGAAATTACGTTTTTACGTGCGTGTGTAGCCCAACTCTGCTTTCTCTTCATGTCTCGGGTAGAGACATGTAGCGTTTCTGTGAATGCGCAGCTCATGTGTTGTCATTTTGATTAGTGTTTTCTGAATTTGTGTAGGGTCTGCGTATTTTCAGTGCGTTTACAGACTCATTATGAACTTGAATGATATCCTTTGTTGCTTTGCAGTGCGCTTTTCTATTAGACGTGCGTTCTTATTTCGAATTGCATTGGACTTTCTCGCCCACCGTACTAAATCCACTTTCTGGAATAATTACCCCCGGTTTTGTATACCTTTGCACATGTATATATGTTTTCATTCAGGTCAACAATCAGCAACTTACCCGTGATTTGCTTCTGATAAGGGGGAAAAAAGCCTTCATACGATCCAGCCTTTGCCGCAGTTCAGTTTTATCCAGCGTGTTTCAGCTACAAAAAGTGAAAGTGGAAGTATGGTCAGAGAGACATATAGCGTAGAGGTATAACCGCATTAATTAAAGCGTGTGTATATATACTTTATATATATAAAGTACGTAGAGGAATTTCGCTTTCTTATACAAATGGTTCATTGTGCAAGAAAAGAGGCAATCCGGACTTAATAGGTGGAAATGCAGATCAAACGTTTCAGCGTTATTTTGATCTTGTTCGAGTTCGTCGTTACCTCTGATGGTATGTATCCCACAAAAACAAGTTCTACATTTCGAACTCAGTTTTGTGTATAACTCGTCTAAATGTTAAGATGAGCCTAAGAACGGGAGTTTCGGTGTACTAACTGGTAAAGCAATATTTTCTTAAGTAATTCCTGTCTATGTTTTGCATTTATTTAATCGTTTTAAGGTATAAAGTGATATTGTATCTCTTATTCCTGTGGCAGGTTTCCTGTTATACGGCTCCACTGATCCTCTTACAGCCCGGCCGGGAGGAGCTGTACTGCTGCCCTGCTTTGTGGACAGACCCCTGCCTTTGAAGGAGCTGCAGGTGGACTGGAGAAGGACTGATTCAGACACCATCGTGCACCTATTCCAGGACGGTCAGAGCAGACCTGAATCACAGGGGGATGCCTACAGGGGCAGAGCCCACTTCTTCTCTCAGGAAATCCCCAAAGGCAACTTCTCTCTGCTGCTTGAGGATGTGAGGACTGCAGATGCAGGAGTGTACGAGTGTGTGGTTTATACAGAGCAGGAGAACCATGAAACACGGGTGGAAATACAGGAAGTAGGCAAGTGAATCTTTCTGTTTTATGGCTTAATTATTATCATTAATTATTTCTGGAGTTGATTATACCGTTGGTGTATGTTGAATATAGTACGTTTGTCATGTCAGCCAGGAGAAGCATGACCCAGAATGCAGCTTGTGGTGGAAAACTCGTTTGTGGGGTGTTTATTTGACAAACAAGAACGTAAATGATCAACAGATCTAAAGACTAGACTAGTATGAAGCACTTAAATACAAAGGAGACAAGCGGAAAATAGGAGACAGCTGGAGCAATTACTCAGCGGGGCAGAAACAAGAGATAAGGCAAACCCACCCTGGGCGTGGCTTGTTATGCCCACGCCAGTGAGGAAATGGGAGGGGCAAGGTATACATGATGGGTATTACGGGCAGGATGTGACATTTACCTTTGGAGTTCTTTCTTGCATGTAATTTTCAAGCAAAAATCACAAAAATCTTTCATCTTCCAGGTTCCTAAGTGGCAAAATTTAAAAAGTGAGAAGTTGGGCTGTTTCCATTTTAACATTTAAACTATTTTCAGTTCGTCCCTGAACAGTTGGGGAAAACACACAGATGTCAGGTTTCCATGTTGTGTGAATCTTCCTGTTCTTGTTCCAGAGCGGCTGGTGTTGACGGGTGCAGATGAGCCTGTCTATGCAAATGCTGGAGAGGATGTGACTCTCAACTGCTCTGTGGACACCCATGTTAATGTGACAGAGCTTCAGGTGGAATGGAGAAAGACAGACGATGATGGCGGCGTCTTGGTGCTTCTGTATGCTGATGGAGAGAACAGACCAGATTCTCAGGATGACGGATACTCTGGAAGAGCTGAATTCTTCACTGAGGAAATTCCCAAAGGAAACTTCTCAATGAAACTAAGGAAAGTCAGGACGGAAGACAAAGGAGAGTTCATGTGTGAAGTCCACTCAGATACTGATTCTGCCAGTACGACAGCCAGGATAGCAGCACTGGGTGAGTCACCAGGTCACCTACACAAGGTGTCGCATTGGGAAAACCAGGCTGACTCTAATGTTTTTACTTACAGGTGAAGATCCACCTGTATGACCTACATGTAAAACTGGGTGCATTAACAACAGTTAAACACCTTTACTGTATTGTTCTTATTTTAACTCCCTCCTGCTTGGTTGGTATTTTACTGACTGTTTAAAAGAGAGTTTCAGTAAAGTCAAGCCAGAGCCTTTTTTAGATTTCTTATCGAAAGCATCAGTAACACTTTAACACTCCAGGCACAAAATACAAATTCAGCTCTTATTCCCTGTATCTTTGTTAGGTATTTAAATAGCCAGAAGGAAAGGCTATTCCAGGAAACAAACAAATCCAGTGAATCCACACTTTTCAATGTTTATGCAATACGAAAGCAAAATAACATTAGCAATAAATCTTGTGCTTCACCCTCCTCAGTGTGTGTGCAATACACAGTCAAACAAACAATAAAAATTCTAAAGCAGTGGCACTACAAGATGAAAACAAACAAGAGAACGCCGCTAACCCTTTGTTAGCAAATGCTTGAAATGCCATTAATATGTTATTACTCACTTTACACACATAGATCAATCTGCAACAGATGTGAGCAGTTCCCAGAAATAGAACTCCATTTACCCACACCGTAACAACTGAAAGAAGCACATTAATTGCCTTAGCAGCTTATAGCAGTAAAGAAAAAATATTTGGCTTTAAACAGTGTTGCCCCTTTTTACCAATCTAAGGCTGCCGTAAAATACAATGGGGAAAATTGACCTGTGAGTTAGTAAGGAACCCTTGTGCAAAGACCGACATAAACATGCTAACCTGCAGCAATACTTCTCGTTCGAACGCACCCTACGTAACACAGGAATTGTTCTGAGAACAAACATTACATGGATATGCGTGTTACACCAAATCTCGCACCCTTCAACGCAGCCTAAATCTGCCGCTTACATGGCCTTGCGTTCACGGTGCTGTACCCGCTCTTCTTAAAGGCGCAAACACCTTGTATTTGTTTTCGTTTTTTGTCTTTTCTCTCCAATGTTCCGATGTACAGCACTTTGTGTCAGCTATGGTTGTTTTACAGTGGTTTTATAAATAAAGATGGTATGGTATGGTATAGTATGCCTCACTGCTACCAGAAGCTGCAGCTGTACTGCTCATATGTATAATAAACCATGAATAAATCACCTGGTTACATAGCTAATGAAACACTAGCAATAGTGTTAGCTACTGTACCTTTTTAACTGGCTTATCAGCAAAACAATGCCATGAGATTATGAAGGTATCTGTGATGCATACTAGATGACAGCTTTTAGTGTTTCCCTGATTTGTTTATCATGGTAGATTAATGTTTTTATTAAGGTTTTGTAAATAATTAAGGTAATTAAGCATCTATTAACTACATGCTTCCTGCTTGTAAATGTCTTAAGAATTTGTAAATGATTAGTTCATCATTAACTGCAGGCATCTGAATGTCTTATTGAGGTTTTGTAAATGATTAGTTAATGTTTATTTAAAGGCTCATACTGTATGTCGTGTAACTGAACATTATTTTAAAGGGCTACCTAAGCATCTTATTTAGATTGTTTTTACTGTTTGTAACATTTTATAATTATTTAGTTTTTACCTTTTTGGTTGTTCAGTCTGTTTTAATATCCATGCACGCTCACCATGAATATAACCCCCCTTGCTGGCATGGTGTTAAAAAGTCAAATTAACATAAGACTGGTTGAGTCACTAGAAGGACTGCTTTTTAACATGCATCTCAACATAGTTTTGTGTGATTAAATCACATTTTCATTCTTCCGAGGGTCAGTGGTTGTGCTGCAGACTGATCTTTATGCAAATGCCATAGTCTGACTGGGTTTGGTCAGTTTTATATACAAATTAAACAAATGTAGATTTGCTTCAGACCTCCCTTTTATTGAAGTTTTCAGCTTTAGATAGGATGTATTTTATTAAAACAAGGCAGTACAATCTGGTTTTTTTTCCAACTTAATAACATAAGTTAATTACCAATTAGGAATCATGCACATAAACAATTTTGTACTCCAGTTTTAAAGACTAATTAGTGGATTAGAGATGATTTTATTCTAGTATGTCAAGGCTGTTTGGGAAAAAATACATTTTTGTAACATATTTCTTAATTTTTTTTAGGTTATTCATCCCTGCATTGGCTGATTCTGGGGCTCTGCATCGCTGTCACACCTGTAGTCCTAATTATTGGTGCTTTCTTTGTCTGGCATTTTATTAAGGAAAGTAAGTAAGTTTTAAGCATTTTCAGTTTTAATCCATCTTTTGTGTGTATTAACGCTAATGTGAATTACTGTGAAGTATCTGCTCTGTTATTTCTAGTCATTTCAGTTGATTGAACCCACTTATCCTGTAGAGGGCATCTCAGCAGACATGGGGCATCGGGCAGGACTTTAACTACACAGGGTGCCTGTCCACTGCAGGGCTTAACTGTGATCCTGTGTCTTTGGTATCATACACTTTTTTTTATTAATCATTTCAGAAAGTCATCACCAAACCATAAAAACAATGAACCAAAGCAGATCATGGTACCCATATCGTCTAAAAAGTATATTAAAAAAAAATTTGAATATTATATTCTGAAAATAAAGGGCTTAAAACTATTGAATTTCATTTACAAAGTAGTTTACAAATACCTTTTTTTCTTGTCCCTTTCATAGAATTAAACAAATACTGTAACGCTGTAAATAGCTGTTAAATGCACCGCAGAGTGTTTTATACAACAAAAGCCATTCGCTTAAGTCACGTGTCCCTAAATGAGCCGTGCCACCTGCCTGATTTGTACCTCGCACGTCAGAGCATGCGCAGCAATACGCTTTCATGCTTATTTTACGATTGTTTCTGATGTTTTTCTTTGTTTATTGTTATTTAAATGATACAGGTGTACAGGCATTCATTTTAATTAGTTTCAATAAAGAAAAACAAATAACCATACTGCCAGTCGGCGCCCTTCTGACATTTTGATCAGCAAGTCTTTGGCCACCCTGTTCCCTCCTCCATCTTGTAGTCCCTTTTACCTCTAGTGGGTTCTACTTGTTCTCAGGATTTCCACAGAGCTCACTGAGTTCAGCATGTGGCTCAGAGTAGGAAACTCCCCAGTTATGGGTTCAATGTTGGCTAATGATCAGCCTCATCTGTTTTTTTTTTGTATTTGAGTTTCAGTTTCTATTCCAGTTCTATTTAGTACTTCTGTATTCTTGTTTATTTTCTTAATGTAGTTTTTCCCCGTGTTTTCTTAGTTTCAGGTCTTGTAAATTCCTTAGTTCTGTGTTTATTAGTGTTAGTTGGCTCACATGTCTTGTTACCCTGTGCTATTGTTGATGGGTTGTTTTTGATGATCCACACCTGCCTTTTGTTAGCATTATCAGTGTATTTAATTGCCTGCCTTTGTTAATTTCCCCAGTTGGTCGTTGTGAATGGTACTGCCTGTCGGTTGATCTGTTACCTAGCCTGTTCTCGCCCCCCAATGTTGTCTTGGTCCCTTACAATTTTTACAATCCAATCTGATGTACGTTACTTTAATTTAATGACGTCATTTAGTTTGAATTATCATTTTGGGTAACTACGCTTTTGAGCCTGTTTATTTCTTTTCACAACATCAGGGTTATTTTATCGACTGCTTGTGGGGAATCTCCACCAACTCATAATCCGCCATATGCACACTGTCTTCTGTATTCTGATTTTGCAGCGTGTTTCATTTCTGGCGCTTGTACGCTGTACTTAGCAGCTCAGTGTGGCATTTTTCTCTTGGTTAGTCCCTTTATTTAAGCACAGTGTCACATGTCAGTAACTAAAAAAGACTTGAAACTGTATGTTTCAAGCAGAGGCAGCATTAGATTTCCTCGTTATCCTCAAAATATGTGTGTAAAGTTTTCTGTTGGTTATTTCATTGTTTTCAGTGGGTTGAATTGTTTTAACAGTTTAATAAACGCACACAAGAACCTTTTTCCTTGCAGTTCAGCAGTAGGCATATCCATCTAATAACACAGCTAAGACCTAACAACGTAAACATGATTGCGTTTCTTGTTAAAGTGTGCAAGCTTTAAGCATTTCTTGTTAAAGTACATTTTTCTCAGTGGAATAATTGAAGCTAGTTCTTGCTAAACAATAAAGTGACCAATATAGATTGCTGTTAAAATATACAACATGGTTTGCTTTAAAGTGACACGATGAACAGGTCAGGTACTTAATGACAATGGCTGTGTCCAAATTTAGGGACTGCATATTTCAAAGGACGTGGCTGCATTCTTCGAAGGTCAAACAGATAGTGTCAAAAGGGACGATCTGATCTATAGATAATTTCCTATTTGCGTCACTAGCTATTCCTGCCCTTATACTGGAATCACGAAGTGCCACTCCTATTGCCAAGCTGGGACACACCCACTGAACCACTGCACAATGAATTTTGGGAAATGTTGGGGTCCATTGGGTGCATTCTTCACGGAGCGGGAAAAGAAGGATGCATTTCTAGACCGCATTTGAAGGAGCCTTCGAAATGGGACATTCAGTCTACGAATGCAGTCCCTGAGTTCAGACACAAGCAGTGCAAAGCACATACACATGCTCTAAAATGCTGCACATGCGCAGATTTGCAAGGTGCAGATTGGGCAGGTGGTACAGATCAGGTAGTGACAATTGTCGCTGTGAACAACTTTTCAACTGCTGCAGTGCTATGTCCAAAAACGTTAGAGTTCTGACTAAGAAAACTGACTGGACTAGAGGTGTTCTATGAGTGCTGCTATCAGAGTGTAACCGCACTTGGGCGTTTCACGTCAGCTATATCACTGCTTTACATGTGTATCTAAAAACTTATTTAAACAGGCGATTCCCCCCGTGGGATCATAAAGAAATCTTACCTCATCTAAAACACTCCATGAGTTTTTGCCATAGAAACCCACAGAAACTTTGCACAATCTACTTTTCAGATATGTTTAGGAAGAATTTTTTGAGCTTTTTAAGGAGAACGAAAAGAACGAGTCACTGAGTTGAGTCGAGCTGCACTGTTCACACGCCCATTTGCTAATAGCACTTTTCATATAATACGAAAATGATAAACTGGATTTTATGATTATTCTTCTGGTTTAAAAGCCATATTGTTTTGCCATTATATTTTTAGCAGTAGAATGACCATCTGAGGACGGCTCTAGATGGTTAAACTTTGCATGAACCATCATCTAATGACAGAAATTTGATTCTGCTTTCTGTCTATAGGTAAAAGCAGAGAGGCTGTGTTGAGTCACTGGTCACATGTCTTAATCCCATCAATCATGGTGTCCGCAGCCTTCATCCTGTGGGGTGTAACTGAAGGTGAGCCCATTGAATTTTCAAGCTGACAGATTTTCATTACTTGTGTCTTGTGAGTTTTACGATTTAGAAAGGTATAATGGATAGCAGTAGTTGTTAAATTCAGTGGATTTATGAAGGTTATTGGCTAAAGATCCAGGTGAGATCCGGAATTTCAATAGTAAATGTTTATATGTGTGAATAATGTCCGTATAAATAAGAAAAGAAATGTTGAAGGTGCTGTGCATGAAAGTCCCTGATTAGCAGCTGTAGAAGAGTGTTAATCGAGAACAACAAAAGTTCCTTTCACTTGGTTTTATGTAATCGTAAGATGGGACAGCCCACAGAGCGACTCCTGCTGGTGAGCCAATTAACATGCTAGCAGAAGTGCTTTGGACTTTTTTCTGATTGCCTGACAGGACATCCATCAAATCCTTTAACAATTAATGTAACTTCTTATATTTTGGAAAGGATCCCAAAAAGGATTATTTACATTGGCAACATAAATATTTTGTGTGGATTCATGCAGTTTGTAGTTACTACATATTTAGAATGACCATCTGTGTTTCTTGTTTACCTGTAAGTATAGAGAGAGCAATAAACACTCAATCAAATACACATAAGATTTACAACAAGGAACCACCTCCTGGTGACAAATTATACATTTTCAAATGTAAACAGTCAGTCGTGTCACCATTAGTGCAAGATCCACTGGGAAGTTCAGCAAAGCCAGTTGGGGTAGGAAAACTGTTATACAATCTGCAGAACATCTAAATACTGCCAAAGGTTCAATCAATGTTATCTTGTGTGACTGGTGTTTCCCAGGGTCTGCAGGAGAGGCCTTTATTTGTACTGTCATCAATCTGCTGAGTATCCTGCTGTTATTTAATATGGCTCCATATGTGGATTCCAGAGGTATGTTTCCCTATTGTCATATTATTCCTTCTGTTTCCAATAGGGTTGTCACTATCAATTATATGAATAATTGAGTAATCTACCGACTAATCTGATGATTTGTTGTGCAATCATTTATATAGATCCCTTACATAAATCAGTGGTTTGAAGCTATGGAGACCAAATTTAATTGATATTTTAGTCTTTTTATGTGGAGCACTTACAGTTGATAAATCTAATTTGCTTGTTTGCTAGCACTATATGCAAAATATTATGTGTGCAATTTTGACATGTTCCGACATCGTGGAAAAGATAATGAATGCAAATATCAGGCACACTGAGGGTCTAAATAAAGCCACAGACTTTGCCTGCGCTGAAAAAAATGATACAAAAAGCAATCTGGAATACTTTCGCACAGTATACCGATATTGAAAAAGTACCTCGATATGCTCGATACTATTATGATTATTCTTCCGGTTTAAAAGCCATATTGTTTTGGCATTATATTTTTAGCAGTAGAATGACCATCTCAGGATGGCTCTAGATGGTTTTCCGTTTTCTTAGTACCGGTACTTCAGTAGCTCTTTCAAACCAAGCCCTGACCGGAGCCAGTGCTGGTGCCGGAGCTGGGCTGGAGCTCACTTTGGGCCCACCAAAAACCGTATCGTATTCACACTGCATTAAAAGGTTAAAATGCATAGTAATTGTTTGTCAGATCAGCGCAAATGCACATGAAATCGTATGTCACACTGAAGGAAGTACTGTGCAATATCGACAGACTATTTTAATAGGGAGCGCAAAGACACGAAAATGAGGCATTTTGGTAAACTTTTATTTCACGAATAATTAAGAACTTTGTAAATCTTTCTCATGGAATAAATATAAGAAGTGATGCTCCTGCCCATCTGCATTCTCTTCACCTGTGTTAAAACAAGCATATGGTTTACTTAAATTACCGACATTTCAAGCAAGATAGCGTGTGAATGTTATTTTCATTTCTGTAACAAAACACCTAGCTATACGTTATGTATACCAAAGTCAGATTCTAATGGACTTATTAGTTACCTAAGTTCACAGTCAAATTACAAGTAAACACAACAATAACTTACCCAATTTCTCCAAAGCAGTCACAGAGTTCAATGCTCTTGTCACCTGGTTAGCAGGTCTGTTTCCAGACATCATCATACCCTTAGTAATACAGTATCACATGCTTGGTTTACAAAAAACACATCCAAGTAATATACACTATATTGCTAAAAGTACTGGGACACCCCTACGGATCATTTTGTCGTTGTATTGTAGTCTTAATCATGGTTGCTTTGGTGTGTTTTTTATTGATTTTTCTAAATATGTTTTTTTTGTTTTTGCATATGTCTGGTGTGACAATCGTATAACGTACTTTATCTTTGAAATACATGGAATTGATGTTCCTGCTATCAACAGTCTGTGCTTTTCTCACGCGGAGGCTGGGGAGGAGCCAACAAAGTACTACTTAAAGGTTATTTATTATTTCTGAAATAATGAAAGAATTTCAGAAACGCAAGTAGACCTCACTTGTTTTTTACTTGCATCGCTCTGTATCTTATTCAGTAACATCAAACGCTTTTGGGAAAGCTACCCCAGTACGACTGTGTAAAAGGCCCAGGTGTACTCTATAATAAAACACCAAAATCAAATCAAATAGGCTTTTATTGTCTGGTGGCATATATTTTATTATATATTCATAACATACAAGGGAATCGAAATGCTGTTCCTCTCCTGTCTTTGTAATACAGTATAAAAAAAATATATAAGACATATATAAATGAAATAAGATAACAAAATACCATTAGTGCACCATTAGTTCGAGTGCATATCTGTATGTTTTGAGCGTCGTGCATGTTTCAGAAGTGCAACGTCATTTCGCTGCCTTAAAATAACAACATGTCGACAATGCACCCAGCTACACCATTCCTACCAGTAGGAAATGGGCAAAATTTTTATATTTTGATCATGTGCATGCATGGTGTGAAAATGAGGAACGCGCTGGTACGAAACTAGCAAAACTAATTTGTATTGCACTTTCCACCAGTGCAAAATAAGGGCCATGGTGTTGAATGCTGAGCTGTAATCTGGAAGCAGCATTCGGAAACGTGTCCCTCTTGTCCAGGTTATTGCAGGAGATTGCAGGGTGGAGTATCAGAGCTATGACGTTGTCAGTGGACTTGTTCCAGTGACATTCATATTGAAGGGATTATAATCTGTCAGGCAGCACAGAGCTGTCTTGAAGCATTTGCTTACAATGGGTGTCATGGCAACTGGCCACCAGTCATTCAGGGATGGTGGTTTTCAATACAGGAACCATAGTGGATATCTTGAAGTATGCAGGCACTATGAATACGGAGAAGGAGAGGCTGAAATTGTCTGTGACTCTCTAACTAGCTGGCCTACCCATGCTCTGAGGACACGGTCTTAGATACCATCTGGGCCAGCTGCTTTGTGAGTGACACCCTCATGAAAGGTCTACACATGTCATCTTCGGTAACGGAGAACACGGTGCTGTCACCTGCGGCGCACGCCCTCTCCGGTTTGCGGGTGCTATCTGCTTCAAATTTAACATAAAACATTTTTAGCTACTCAGAGAAAGAGACGGCTTTCTGCAGTGCACTGGAAGTACCTCTGTCTGTGATGGATTTTAGTCCCTGCCACTTGCTCCCAGGGTTGCTGAATTCTTATTCTACCTTGCCCCTCTACTGACGCTTGGCTGCTTTTATTGTCTTCCACAGTGTGTACAGTAGCTATGGTATTTGTAATCTAGGGTAACTATAGTGCTTTTAGTGATCTTGTTTCAATCCAGTGGTTGCAAATCCAGTTTTTGTACATTTGATGATACCAGTTTAACTTGAATGTCATAATGGTTTGACGGCACAAGCTATTTTTCCCATTTCCAATTATTACGGATAGCTGTTTTGATTTGAGATGTGCTATAGTTATGTTGTTGTATTTGATAAAATAACACTTTTCACTTTTACAGGAAAAGTGGGTGAGATTAAATTCATGAGCCTGTCTTTAGGAAGCACCATCATTATCACAGTTGTATGCACAGGTAAGTTTAAGTGTAACGACGTGGGGAGGTGTGCAGCTCAGTAGGATAAGGCTCTGTGCCCGTGTCTGGAATGTTGTGGGTTCAAATCCCATTGTTTAGCAGAGTAACATTATCAGTGTTAGGCCTTTAAGCAAGGCCTTTAATCCCAGCTGCTTCAGGAACACTGGCTGCCCCTCACCTCTGATGCATAATTGTATTATGTTTTGGACAAAAGCTTCTGATAAGTAAAATGTAATTTTATGGATTTGAAACATGGGCAGTAAATCTGAATGAAGCAGCAGCTCCTGGTAAAATATTAAACACACCGTGGTGCATCTTTGAAGATGCCAAACATCTTCAGTGTTTTATAATGTACCAGTAATTCATCTCATTTATGACTTGTAGTAATTTGTCTGTCACTTAGGTTTTGAAATACCTTTAAATCAGAGTTTGATTCACAGCTGAATCCCCAGTTTACTCCCCCATGCAGTAACCCAGTTAAGTGGGCCGGTTCTTAGCAGGGTGGGTAAGACAAGGACCAGTAACCTGAAGTTTTCCAGCCCAAGTCCTGGGAGAAGCTCAGCCTGTTTACCTTTAGACAGCTGCTTAACCTGAACTGCTCCAGTGCCCAGCTGTCTGAAAGGGGACCATTTTAAATAGATAAGAAACCAAGTTTATTTAAAATAATAGTAAGCGAGGAAGAGCAGCCTGAAGTAGCTGCTCCACAGCTCTGCAGGCCTGGAGGTTCCTGTCAGCACCTGGACCAGAGGGAGGCTGATGGATTAAGGGAGTAAACTGTCTTTGTTTAGACTGGGGGCAGTTTGGCTTTATAGCTGTTTGGAATCATGATTTAGGGTGAATAATGTCTCCCAGCCAAACACCCTCACTAACGTTTCATGACTGTATAGGACCAGCCTCCCCCTCCTTCCAGGACTGCTGAGCAGCCTGCTATGGTAGAGCTGTAAAATATGTGTGTGTAAGGCAGTAGCTTCTCTGGCAGATGTGCATTTAGTGACCAAAGCTGGTGACCAAACACTATGCGTGGGGATGCAGGAACTTTCTGCAAATTAAAATAGACATTTAAAACTGGTAAAACAACTAACTAAATTAACTAGAAAAATATATAAATCAACAGTTCCACAAAAAGGAATGAGATTCCGGTCTCCTGCCCCGAACCATCCTAAAAAGCGTAACAGGCCCCACCCTCTCTTATGGCCCCACCCTCTTTTATGGCCCCACCTTCTTTTATGGCCACGCCCTCTTGTATGTCCCTGCATTCTTTTATAGCCTCGCCCTCTTTTATAGCCTCACCCTCTTCTGGTTCAAACCATGGCAGAACTTCCAGCAATGATACAAACATAAATAACCAATAGAAACAACAAAATAAGAAAAAAAGTTACATTATTAAGTATATAACAAATCAAGATAAAGAAAAATAAAGCAAAACTTGAGCAAGACACCCCCATCCTGAGACAGGTTGGACTCTGCCAAAGCAGTCAAGGCAATGTAATACACACCATTTAACTAAATAAAGCAACATTAAACTAAAGTAGTGGTACTACACTAATTTAGTGTAACATATCTTCAATACAGTAAAACTAGCAATATTAACCAATATGTAAACATAAACCCTCCTATATTAAAATTCTCTAACCCAGTATTTCCCTTGTACCATAACCTATGTGCTTTCAAGCCAATACATATGTGTCCATACGTTGCTGGTTCAAGTTATGTGGCTGGCAGAGTGATTTGATCACCTTAACCGCAGGCTGTTTGATCCCCACTTTACTGAACAAAAGCATTGCTAAATAAATGAACCACTGAACACATTTGTTTGTTTTCCTGTCTGTTATCGATTACTTGGTGACTAACTATTCTTTCCTCAACACAGGTTCTTTCATTGAATTTTCAACCAAATATTCCCCAAGTGAATCTGAGAAATCACTTTATGGAGGCATTTTTGGTGGAATCACATTTACGTTCATCTGTATTGCTATATTCCGAAGTAAGTAATGGATTTTAGGAATATTGGACCATGATTAGGCATTTAGATAATTCTTTTCTACATTGTACTTAAGCACAGAATGATGATTTACACCATTTAAATTTGTCTGTGTGCAGTTTGCATGTGCTCCCCATGTCATGTGGGTTTAAGTCCCCCCTCCTCTGTTTCTGTGTGCAGTTTGCATGTGCTCCCCATGTCATGTGGGTTTGAGTCCCCCCTCCTCTGTGTCTGTGTGCAGTTTGCATGTGCTCCCCATGTCATGTGGGTTTGAGTCCCCCCTCCTCTGTGTCTGTGTGCAGTTTGCATGTGCTCCCCATGTCATGTGGGTTTGAGTCCCCCCTCCTCTGTGTCTGTGTGCAGTTTGCATGTGCTCCCCATGTCATGTGGGTTTGAGTCCCCCCTCCTCTGTGTCTGTGTGCAGTTTGCATGTGCTCCCCATGTCATGTGGGTTTGAGTCCCCCCTCCTCTGTGTCTGTGTGCAGTTTGCATGTGCTCCCCATGTCATGTGGGTTTGAGTCCCCCCTCCTCTGTTTCTGTGTGCAGTTTGCATGTGCTCCCCATGTCATGTGGGTTTGAGTCCCCCCTCCTCTGTGTCTGTGTGCAGTTTGCATGTGCTCCCCATGTCATGTGGGTTTGAGTCCCCCCTCCTCTGTGTCTGTGTGCAGTTTGCATGTGCTCCCCATGTCATGTGGGTTTGAGTCCCCCCTCCTCTGTGTCTGTGTGCAGTTTGCATGTGCTCCCCATGTCATGTGGGTTTGAGTCCCCCCTCCTCTGTGTCTGTGTGCAGTTTGCATGTGCTCCCCATGTCATGTGGGTTTGAGTCCCCCCTCCTCTGTGTCTGTGTGCAGTTTGCATGTGCTCCCCATGTCATGTGGGTTTGAGTCCCCCCTCCTCTGTTTCTGTGTGCAGTTTGCATGTGCTCCCCATGTCATGTGGGTTTGAGTCCCCCCTCCTCTGTGTCTGTGTGCAGTTTGCATGTGCTCCCCATGTCATGTGGGTTTGAGTCCCCCCTCCTCTGTGTCTGTGTGCAGTTTGCATGTGCTCCCCATGTCATGTGGGTTTGAGTCCCCCCTCCTCTGTGTCTGTGTGCAGTTTGCATGTGCTCCCCATGTCACATTAATTTCCTCCAGCAGCCCAAAGTCTCCCTGCCAGGTTAATTGGTGTCTGTAAATTGCCCATAGCATGTGACTGTGTGTGTATGGGCTCCCATCCAAGCTGTACCTCTATCCTGTGCTGCTTGGAAGAGGCTCCAGGTCCCCTGTGACCCTGTCCAGAATGGGTAGATAGATATGTATGTATTATAGGATGCGTGATATCCCAATCATCTCCCCCAATCATCCTGGTTACCTTTTAATAACCCATTTAATTCCATCAATAAATTAGGACGTACTTTTAGTACCACTGTGTCCAACATGGGATTCAAACCCAGAACATCCTGGTGGCAGGGTTCTGTGCAGAGTCTTAAATACATCTGTTTAGTTACTATGTGCCTGTCATGGATTTTGTAGTAACTGACTCTCTTCTCACCTCCTTTCAGTTCTTCGGTTTGTGATTTGGATAAAATATTCCTCAGTGAAAATACTTGCCTACATAGCAGGAATAACCGGGATTTTGCTTCTGCTTATCATGGTTTCATCCATAAGTAAGTTTGTTTTTAAGTGTACATGTGCTGCTTGCATGTTCCCCCCATGTACTCCGGTTTGCCCCCTACACAGTAGAAACAGGCACTTAGGTTAAATGGAGTCTACAATGGTCCATTGTGTGTGAGTGGATGATGTGTCCTGTGATGGACTGGCACCCCACTAGGGTGTACCCTGCCTCATGCCCCTTGATGGACTGGCACCCCACTAGGGTGTACCCTGCCTCGTGCCCTGTGCTAACTGGGATAGGCCACCATGGCACTGTACTTGATAAATGGTTATGGGAAATGGATGGATGTATAGATACATAAACATATTTGTTATTTTTAATGTTTGTTTAGGGAACTGGGATTTCAGAAATATGGATGGATAGTTACAATGCGTCTTTATTTCACTGTCAGTAGGTACATTGCATGATGCAATGTCAAAATCAAAGTTCCTTTCCATAACTCATCTAGACCTGCTTCATATCTTTTAGATGTTCTTTTAGTACTTCAACCCCCAGGTGACAGAGCTGTGCGGTGCAGGGATTTAAACACAGGACCACAGAGTATGTCTGTTTTTAATTTCTGATAGACATGAATTTCATGGTGACCGACTCTATTGTTATATTGTTTCAGTCGCTGTCAGTGTTTATCTGGCAAAATATCACTCAGACACAGCTTGGAAAGAACAACTTGGAACAATGTTGTCTATGCTAATGATTCCAGTCCTCTTGATTTTATTCCCAGGTAAGAATGATTTCAGGTTTTGTAAATGTGGTGATTTTAAATTTGCTTTAGACTGTTCAGGAAGTTCAGGAATATTGGAGCAGAGTTATGTATAGAGATATTTCTTGCTACATTGTGGGAAATTAAAAACACTAACATTGAACTTGAGCATGTTCATGATATTGACACTGAAAGTGTATTTTCCATAATTAATGCGTAGCTAGTTAGGAAACTATGATGCAATACCCAACTGAACCACCCCATTTAACCTTTCATACCCCAGTAAAAGCTGCCTTTTAAACTGGAGGTGCACTTTTGTACTAACATGGGATTCAAACCCAGAACCCTCCAGGTATCAGGGCTATGCAGTTCAGGTTTTTTCCAGAGGACATCTGTTATTCACTCTGTGCCTGACATGAATTTCATGCTGACTGACTCTGGTCTTTATTCATTTCAGTTGGATTCAGTGTGTTTTGGATAATACACTCCCGAAGGAAAACTGGGAAAGTAGATCTTGAAGAAATTTGTTTAATCTGGCTGTATTTCATGTGTAAGTATTGTGGAAGGATTATGCTAGACAAATACACACTACCTGTGGTGGGTGAATGAGCATCAGTCCTGAGAGACTGCATTTATTTGGGTAAAATATATCCCAAGAACAGGGATAGTAACTGTGGGCGTCTCTAAAAGGAAAACATTGTAAGGAAGATTGTAGGAAAACTAACTGAAAGATCACAGGACACCTAAAAGATCACTGTAGTTACACTCATGGCTGGATCTAACATATAGGCAACCTGGGCACACACCCAGTGGCCTTGAGTATTAAGGGGCGTTTGAATATGCCAGATAAAAAGTCTAACAGGAGAAAGAGTGCAGTAATCAGCCTATCAAGTATCAGCAGACGCTCAGTCATTGGCTTACAGAAAATAAAGTTTCAGGTTGTTAATTTGCAGAGCAAATAAAGAAAATATAAACAAAGATGGTGCTAGCGCAGATATCGCACGTGCAGATGTTAACAGTCAGGAATTAGCAGAGGTATAACTGCTGCTAGTACCAGGCTAATTGGTTGAGGGGGGTGGGAGGTATTTCCTGCAAAAAAGAAAACGAAAATGATAATATCAATGATAAAATAAAAATACAATCTCCACTTTCTATTTAGTTTTCAAAGTCTATGCAGAAAGATTCTGCCAAAATGAAAAAGGGAATGAAGTAGAAATATATACATTAATTGGAGCTGGGTAGTGGGTGGAGCTATGGATCAGAGAGTCTTTATCATCATCATCATTATTATTATATAGTAATAAAAATAATAAATCTACCGGACACTGCACTTGAGTAGAGCCACACGTGTTGCACTGAATGCAAGACAATTTATCCAGACAAGCAGTGCTTGAAATGCGATGATAATCACTGGTATGCAGGACCAGCACCTCTGAATATCTGCTGGTACTGAATAACAAAGGCAGTACTGGCACCTGATACTGAATAACAAAGGCAGTACTGGCACCTGATACTGAATAGCAAAGGCAGTACTGGCACCTGATACTGAATAGCAAAGGCAGTACTGGCACCTGATACTGAATAGCAAAGGCAGTACTGGCACCTGATACTGAATAGCAAAGGCAGTACTGGCACCTGATACTGAATAGCAAAGGCAGTACTGGCACCTGATACTGAATAGCAAAGGCAGTACTGGCACCTGATACTGAATAGCAAAGGCAGTACTGGCACCTGATACTGAATAACAAGGGGAGAACCAGTATCTGGCACTGAATAATGAAGAGAGTACTAACACCTGGTACTTAAATAACAAGGACAGAACAGGCATATGGTACTGAATATCAAGGGGAGTACCAGCGCCTGGTGCTGAATAACAAGGGGAGTACCGGCATATGGTACTGAATATCAAGGGGAGTACCAGTGCCTGGTGCTGAAAATCAAGGGGAGTACCGACGCCTGGTACTGAATAACAAGCGGACCGCTGGCACCTTGTACTGATTAACAAGGGGAGTACTGGCCCTAGTGCTGAATAAGAAGGTACCGAATATCAAAGGGTTAGGGTTAGTATGTACCAACACGTGAGACCTAAATAACAAGGGGAATGCCAGCTACTGACACTGAATAGCAAGCAGACATCACAGTGCAGTCGGGCCCTGGGGACGACAGGATTTATCTCAGGGGAGGAAAAGCCCAAAGACACTTTGTTATTTAATATCATGTTATATCTGTATAGACTGATGAGAGAATGAAGGTGTCTGATTTGTTCTGTTTGCCTTACAGACGATCCCACTCTGTCTAACATCCTGTTCCTTGCTATTTATTCCCAACTCTTTGCTTGGATGCAAAACACATTGATATTAGGTGAGTCTCCCTGCAGTTTGTGGGATCATGAAACAAAAAAAACAACAAAGGAGACTGAACTGCTGAGCAGCTGAAATCCTGTATCAGGCATGAATGGGACAGATTCAAAGGCATATAAGGTTTTCAGAGTAGGAAAAAGAAAATCCCCTAAAATTCGCTTTTCTATGTTCACTGGAGTGTCACATATGCCCTCGTATTACATATAATCAAGAATAAAGCCAATAATTCATATTTATTGTGATTCATATGAATGTGCCACAGTGAAATGTCATTCAGTGTAACGCAAAGTGCTTTTTACAAAACATATTTTATGCCCACTTTTTCATAAAAACATTGTCATGTATTCATGTTCAAACTGGCAGAAAAGTTACTACCCAGAAAAAATGACATTATTTTATTTTAAGTGCAACATCTTTGTGTAACAGGTACATCTCAAACTCCACAGAAGATATTTAACAAAACGTTTCTACTTTACACTGGAAAAAAAACATATTTGAAATGTGCAGACTAGCTGAACTTCGATGGTTTCTATACGACAGAAAAAGAGAGAGAAATGACCCATATGCAACACACTTAAAATCAAACTCAACACAGAATGGGCCCGGGATCGAACCCAGGACCTTCTTGCTGTGAGTTGCAGCAGCGCTAACCACTGCGCCACCATGCTACCCCTGGAAATTACTATTATTATAATATAATCCGTCAGTTATACCCTAAATGCAGTGCAATAAAACCTTAACTACAGTGTAGTTGTGCAACTGCAAGTATTACCCACCCAGCTATTGTATCCTATTCTGTTGCTGATAGCAACATGAAACCATGAAAACTGCACCTTTCCCTTCCTCTGGATTTGTCTTTGCTGCATAGCAGCTGGATCTGAGGTGATCTTCTGTCTGTGCTATGCGGTCCTCTCCTTATTAGACAATGGCATCTACAGTATGAACATAACATGCCTTAAAATACCATGAAATAGTTAAAATGCCACATGATTACCATCATGAGAATTTGCTTTAAATTACTTTTATCTTCGTTATACTGATTGACATTGATGAAGGGCAAAAGTTGGGACAAAAGTTATTCAAGTTTTAAAATGTTTTTAGATACAGTTTGTAGCCCATTATTGCAATCACTAATACAATTATGCAGTGAGTGTTTATTTATATATGTAGTAAGAATTTTTACATTTTAAAAACACTTAAGTCATTACAATTCTAATTGGGACATTTAAAATGTAACAGTTTGCAGCACAAACATGTCTGGATCAAAAATGGTTATGTGTTGAGTGATTTAATATTATATTTATAAATCTTAATCTTTTTATGTTAAATTCACATGCAGCACGGGGGTAAACACGCAGCACGGGGGTAAACACACAGCACAGTGGTAATAAACATGCAGCACGGGGGTAAACACACCCCCGTTATAACTTTTTTTAAACATGTTGCTAACATCAAATTCAAATTGGGCATATATTTGTCACACAGCGTTCCAACTTTTTTGTAAACAGGGTTGTAATAACTTCTGTATATTGTAGTACGGCAGCTCAGTGGGCACAGCTGTAGCTTCACACCTCCAGTGATAAGGGTTCGATTGTGTGAATTGTACTTTTTGTAATGAGACTAGAAGGGCAGACAAGCGATTGTTTAAATGAATAAAACTTTTATTAATAAAACAGAGTAATGTTTTTAAATTTTAAAGTTATATTAGCGATAGGATGTGGGACACCTGATCATTATACCTGACAGACATGGTCTTTCTCTTTTCAGGATATTCAATCGCAGTTGCAGTAGCTGCTGTGGGAATCTGTGCCTGCTTATTTGTCAGGGATTTTTTATTGCACTATCTTGATAAGCCCTTGGAGGGATTTTACTGTAAGTATGAGACTTTGTACTGAACCATAATCAGGACTTTTCATGTGCATAATTAAAATGTCACACTTTAAAATGAGATATCAGAGTGCAATTTAAAATCCATGCAATTCACAAAATGTGATGCAGTAGTTTATGTATGTAGTTTAAAACTGCAGTACTTTATATAATGATGCTAATGGTAGTATGTATAATTTAAGTATTTAAAAGTACTGTTACAACTTGATCAGTACTCCATAGGGCTATAGGACACTGGGGGGTCTGCGGAGGGGTTGGTGAATTTCCAAAAATAATCTGTGAAATTATTGTATGGCAGAAAACCTAGTGGACCAGTCCCATTACATTTCAACTGGCAACAAAATCACACTACAGACTCAAGAACATAAGAAATTTACAAATGAAAGGAGACCATTTGGCCCGTCAAGCTTCTTTGGGGCAACTAGCAGAATTCAAAAAGGGCCAAATAGCTGGTACATCAGTCGCAAAAATAGGAAAATTAATACATCAAGGGGTACAGTCTGAGACAACATCAGCGTAAGACAAACACATTACACTGGCAAAGAGGAACAGTGGTCACAAGTCTAAACTCACAGACAGGGTATTTGGTAATTAACTGGGCTGCAAGTATAGCCATCTTGTGGAGTCATTAGGTGTGATGATGCTCTGCATGGTCCTATAACAGCCAAGGAACATGAGGGCTTTTTACAAGAGCAGCTACTCCCTGTGGCTCAAACACTGTTCCTTCATGATGTTCCCTCATTCCAAGATGATAATGCCCCCATACACACTGCAAACACATTCAGGAGAGGTTTCATGAGCACCAGGATGATGTCAGATGCCTTCCTTGGCCTCCCAGTCACCAGATCTAAACACCATTAAAGCTTTATGGGAAGTTCTGGAGCCCAGTGTGTGAAGTCGATTCCTACCTCCTTAATGGTCCAAAGACCTGGAGGATTTTCTCTCTGAAAAGCCCAGTATCCCACTGCACACAGGTCAGGGGGTCCAAGGAGGATCGGAGCTGTTCTCTTTATTAGAGCCTTCATATTAATATATTGATATTTCCTTTTTTTGCCCACCCCCTGCAAGTGTCCACCCTTCAAAAATATCATGCCAAAAAGCAAACAGAGGGTCTATGAAAGTCTGTTGTATATTATGTTTAATTAATCTGTTGTTTTTCACATTTTCATGTTTTTTTAGATCTGGCTCAGAAAGTCCTTCTGGGGATTTTCTTCATGCTTCACCTGATATTAAGTTTCCTGAATCTAAGTATGATTCTGGAAAATGACAAAGGTAAGAGCTTTAGCTGCATACAAACCATTTCACTGTAATAGAGCTTTAACTATCAGTCGTTTTCAGTAAATGGTGTTTGTCAAAACTGCAAATCAAAAATGTTTCTATGTGACACAAACATTACAGTATTGTACTCATTTCTGGTATGAATACTTATTGAATTGTATTTTGCTTAAAATAAAAATGCTAATTATAATGTATTGCATATGCAAACTTTTTTGCTGTGCTTTAAACATTTTGTTTGTGTGTGTAGGTGTATAATAATAGCCTCTGTTGTATTAAAATTTTGAATAAATTTTGACCACAGGTCTACCTGTAAAGATGTGTGAGTTTGTGTTCATCTACATCCTGACTGTCGTGTCGAGTTTTAAAGACTGGCTTCAGGATGAAGCACTTGGTACAAATATTTTTTTTAATTTTTAAACATTTGAATATTGTTATTACATTTTTAAATCCATTTGCATTTCACGAATGTGTTTGTAAACTCAGTTACGCATTTTCTTCACATCAGCTACCAAAGTTTTTTTTTTTTATTATTATTTTTTGAAAAGAGTATTAATTCATTACTAATACATTGACAGATGTTTGGTTGTTTTAATGTATATGTAGCTGTATAACTAATGCTTTTTTGTCTACCTTTCAGCCAAACCCCGTAAATATGCATATTTCTTAGGAGCTTTTGCTCTCCCTCTCCTGAATTCTGTTGCCCTGGCTGTAGTATTAATACTCAAAGCAGGTAAATACACTAGAACTTTGAGATTTTTCCTCCTCATAATTTACTTTTTACTGTGTAAACATCCTCTTAACAATGCAACTAAATTGTACAAACCCTTTAGGAAATACTATATAGATTCCTGTGGTTTAATATCTGTCACTTACTGCTCAGTTACTGACCTCAGTTCTCAGTGATTTTTGTGATGATGTCATTTCAGACACAGGAAAACAGCCACTGGATCTACGGCTGATTGTCCTGATGTCCGGATCTGTCTTCCTCTTTGGCTGGCTTGTTATACAGATGTCTGCATACTGTAAGTATAACAGCAATATGATGCATAACTTACCATAAAGGCTGAATATGTGTACTGGGACTTTTCCAGCATGTTGGCAGCTTTCCAGCCATTGTTTACATTTCCCCATGTCCCAGTCAGAGAGACAGGAGCAAGAAAGGCAGTAAACCAATATAAACACTAATCATGCAGAAATTATCACTGTGTAATTACCGAATAACATTACTGAATTTAAAAATGAGTACTCAGAGTGACACTTTATCTCGCCTACATTTCCAGTATTTATCATGGATGGAATAGTATAATTTGTAACCACGTTATGTTGTTTATTCGCCACACAGTATGGCATAGAAGCGCAGCATCAAAGAATTCCATATTGATATCCATGTTGATACTATTTTGAGCTCTTGCATAGTTAATAGTTTCTTTTTTAATTTAATTACAGGTTTGGCCCAAAAAAAAAAGTGAGTAGACATTTTTCTACACAGTACATGTGCAAGCATTTTTTAGATGAAATCATTCCATCCATCCATTCATCCATCCATCCATCCATCCATCCATCCATCCATCCATCCATTCATCTATCCATCTATGCATCCATCCATCATGGTGAACCTTGCACCTGTCACCGGAAGCACAGGGTACAAGGTAGGGGACACCCTGGGCAGGATGCCAGTCCATCACAGAGCAAACACACATTCACATACGATGGGACACTTAGAGATGCCAGTTGGCCAGACCTCATGTTATGGGACTGGGAGGAAACGTATTATCTGGGGAAACATGGGGAGAGAATGCAAACTGCACAGAGCCCAAGCCGGGAGGTGTGAGGTGCCAGTGTTACCCACTGAGTCACCATGGAAACTACACAGAGCCCAAGTCGGGGGGTGTGAGGTGCCAGTGTTACCCACTGAGTCACCATGGAAACTACACAGAGCCCAAGTCGGGGGGTGTGAGGTGCCAGTGTTACCCACTGAGTCACCATGCAAACTGCACAGAGCCCAAGTCGGGGGGTGTGAGGTGCCAGTGTTACCCACTGAGTCACCATGCAAACTGCACAGAGCCCAAGCCGGGGGGTGTGAGGTGCCAGTGTTACCCACTGAGTCACCATGTAAACTACACAGAGCCCAAGCTGGGGGGTGTGAGGTGCCAGTGTTACCCACTGAGTGACAAATTGTGTCGTGTGCATTTTATTACACTATTTAAGGAGGCTCTTCTTTTGGATACCTGGTGTTTATAATGTTATACTTTCTATGTAGTAGAAGAGAAATGGCAGAATATGGCTGCATTCCATTTACCCTCTGAACTCAGATTCCGAGTATTGAAGCCGGATGTGATGACATGCGCGCTCTCTTTTCTCAGAGATCTGAGAAATATCTCGGAGCAGCACAGAAAATCCCGAGTTCAGAATCCAAGATGGCTGCACCCTTTATCAACAGAAGGGAAAGCTGTAGTTATATACTGCTTAAGGACTACTTCTCATCTGTGGTTCATTAAATCGGTCGCGCACACTAGACTGTCCAACTTATCTGTGGACGTGTTGCTACGGAGTTTTACACTTTAAGCACCGTGCGTAATGTGTTATCAACTGATATTGCTAACAGTGGCTAACAATTAACCGGGCTAGAATTGGATTTCATGATTAGTTGGATTATATCTCGGAATTAAGGTAGTTCAGGCTAATTGTAAGTGAACGAAGATAAAGGCCATTTAAAGTGACGCACTTTTTAATTCAACAAGTTGACCGGCTAAGAAAAAAAATCTTGCTTTTTGATGTGGCTCCATGGTATTGCTACTTCTATGGCGTATGGAACGCAGCCGACTTGGTTTTCCCAGAGATTTTAGCAGATGTGATGTAATCTTGGCAACCGAAACTCGGATCCAAAGGCAAATGGAGCGCACCATATCTAAGGGGTCTGTCAGGAGCTGCTCTCACAGCCACCATCACCATATCTAAGGGGTCTGTCAGGAGCTGCTCTCACAGCCACCATCACCATATCTAAGGGGTCTGTCAGGAGCTGCTCTCACAGCCACCATCACCATATCTAAGGGGTCTGTCAGGAGCTGCTCTCACAGCCACCATCACCATATCTAAGGGGTCTGTCAGGAGCTGCTATCACAGCCACCATCACCATATCTAAGGGGTCTGTCAGGAGCTGCTCTCACAGCCACCATCACCATATCTAAGGGGTCTGTCAGGAGCTGCTCTCACAGCCACCATCACCATATCTAAGGGGTCTGTCAGGAGCTGCTCTCACAGCCACCATCACCATATCTAAGGGGTCTGTCAGGAGCTGCTATCACAGCCACCATCACCATATCTAAGGGGTCTGTCAGGAGCTGCTATCACAGCCACCATCACCATATCTAAGGGGTCTGTCAGGAGCTGCTCTCACAGCCACCATCACCATATCTAAGGGGTCTGTCAGGAGCTGCTCTCACAGCCACCATCACCATATCTAAGGGGTCTGTCAGGAGCTGCTCTCACAGCCACCATCACCATATCTAAGGGGTCTGTCAGGAGCTGCTCTCACAGCCACCATCACCATATCTAAGGGGTCTGTCAGGAGCTGCTCTCACAGCCACCATCACCATATCTAAGGGGTCTGTCAGGAGCTGCTCTCACAGCCACCATCACTATAATACATGCAGCATCACTGCAGTAGATGCAGATGCAAGGTATCAGCAGAGCATGAAGTGACAGGAACTCAAGAGGAACATCTACAGTCTGCTTTACATGGGCAGTAACCACAGTGTCTCTCTGCAGATGTATCCATGACATCCACTGCATCCTCTCCTCATGTGTTAACGTGCTGCATTTTTGGCAGACTTACAGGGTGCCATACTGTGGGGTTTTGTTTAGTTGTAGTGATTGCATCATATTTGATGTTGTAGATGTTCCATTCATCGTAGTTCAGTTCCTTTATCCAGCTTTTGTACGAGGACCATACCCTTAGTCCTGTTACTCCTTATAGATATATTTACCTAAATTTAAGATGATATTGGGCATGAGTAAGGTAAACATAATGACATATGAAACACTGACAAACCTCTGCTGTAATAACTGTATTATCTTTTCCTTAGATTAACAAAAGTGTTCGCCCTTCTTCAGAGACGCAAAGATCTTGAGCCAGAACAGGTAATGATAATAGGAATAATAATAATAATAATACATTTTTTTTCTATAGTGCTTTTCAGGATCTCAATGACACTTACATAGAATAAAGTAAACCGATAAAACAGCAAACCATATTATGGATAAGGAACGTGTTTGAAATCTGAGACCAAGATCGACAGACTAATAGCAGCAGGGAGGGAGTTCTGTAGATCCTAGACAGGAAAATGCATGGTCACCATAGCTATTGAGTTGTAGAAATCCAGATGGACATGTGGTCAGAGAAAGGAAAGACAGAGGAGTGCAGGTTGGAAACGGACACGCTAAGTGAAGTGTGTGGCCTTTATAGTGGGTTGGGAATGACACATGCTGTGTAATGCGGCGGCAGTTAAGGAGTGCAAGGAAATCATCTGAAGTCTTAGTCAGGCTGATCAGCATGAATATTAACCTCACTGCAAAGCAGCAGGCACGAGGAGAGAGAGAATGAGGTGGTAAGGAGTAGGGCAGTGTTTCGGTGTATGGTTATTCAGCAATACTGTAACAGAGCAGGGTAATTTAAATGCAAGATATTCAAAAGATTTAACTGTAGTGAGATTGACTTCAGTGATTTTGAGATTGTAGGATGAGGTTTACAGGTGTAGCTAAAATTAGGGGGAGTGTATTGATTGAGGGTATAAATATCACCTGGTGACTGTTGTGTTGCAGTGAGAAACAGCATGTCGGCATTATTATCCATGATTGGTCTGGGTAAAGAGTTTGTATGGAGTATGTTGAGATAGAGGAAGAGCCCTTATTATGACTCCAGCACACAGGAACATGTCAGTACATTCTCCATGGTCACGGGCCCCTGTTGTCAAGCACAAGTGGTTCTCTGCGGTCAGTGTAATAGTACATACTGTCAGGGTCATAAGCGTAGGTGTTGGTGAAATCTGCCAGTGTGGAATGTATTAACTGACTCTCTTAATACTTTTGTAGCGATCACATGACTGTCTGGTGTTGGAGGTCCTGTCACCCACTGATCCCAAAGAACTGAACAAAGAACAGGTAAAAGAAAAGACTGTTATTCTGCGATTTGATATAATGGAAGGAATCCCTGGGTCTTCACAGGCTGATACCTGTCATTTCATGTCAGTGCGATTCTAAAGTAGGAAGCTGGCTTCTCACCAGCTGTATCCATAATAATGTTGTGAATGTTTTAAGTTTGAATTCTCAAGTAGGTGCTGTAGTTGCTGGGTTGTAGACTGTTGGTAATTCCAACATTACATTAATGTTTGGTTACATTAAAACTAATATAATGTCAACTGAAAGGTAAATATCGCTTCATGGCCACTGCATGTATTTGATGAAACACATTAATATGGACCTTCTGTAGGGATCACATGACAATGAGGAGACTGAAGCATTGTCCCCCCTGATCCCAATGGACCAAACACAGAGGAGGGAAACAGAGGAACAGGAACTCTGTGATTCTCAGGGTTCCTGACATTTATATCACTGTGGATCCAAGGACACTGTTACTTGATTTTGCAGTTTATGTTAAAGGAATAAGAAAGATATCTTCTTAAAATATGTACTGTATGAGAGTCGATGTATTTCATTTGCTGCTAGAATTATTGGAATGTAAACCATTTAAAAATGCTTAGTCACATTCAATCCAGTCCTGCAACCTGATAGGTAAATTCCATTTCATGGTGACTATGTTACTTATTTGACAAAAAAGCAATATACAATGTAGCAACTAACACTTTTGCAGAAAGAGAGGAGAGAGGTAAGGAGCATGCGCTGATTACAGTGCGTTGCTGCATCCCCCGCATGACAAACCACCTCAGGGATGAAAGCCTGAGTGCAGCCATGTGGTGGGTGATACCTCAGCACCACATTAGTCTGAATGTACCAGTTTGAGTTTTATCTAGTGGTTGGAGTGCCAATCCTGCCAACAACCCCCAAGTTATTCCCTGTAAGTTGGGGGGCCTCCTTGTAGGGCTGGATGTGGGTTAACATCATACCCAAGATGAAGCAATTGTAGGTTAAGGGCCCACAGGAGTAGGATCACTCCTGGCATTCACAGGATTCAACGCAGCAACCTTCCAATTGCTGGCACAGATCCCTAACCTCAGAGCCACCACTCTACCACTTTTGCAGAGCTCAAATTTTGTCAAGATATGGCGGCCTCCTCACGCACTGATATCAATGAACCAAACACAGAGGACATTTTACTGGGAGAGAAAGACACAAGAGTCTGAAGGGTCTATAGACTTGAGGGACTTTGCTGAGTCTTAATTTTGTTAATATTGCTTTTGTATTTAACCGTGTAAATACACATTTGTACACATGGAGCTAATTTTACATTTATAATGGAATAATATAGATTTGCTGTAAAATTTCCTGCGTGAGTCTGAAAGCGTGAGTCACGCCAGATCACATTTGCATTTATATAGATTTTAAAATGGCAATATCTAAAAAAAAAAAAAAATCATTTAAAACGTGTATTATTTATGATTTAAGAAGAGTGTATCAAACTGGTAGCCCTTTGTATGGCTCAGTACCTAAGAACTAGCTCTGTTTCAAAAAGCTCGGCGACCCCTGATTTATACGGCTGTTAAAAAGTGGAAACTTCAACGAACATGAAATCACCTGAAAGAGAAGAGAGTTTGTTTTTGGCTCTATACACTAATAGAGTTGTAGCCTTGGGGTAATTATTTTGATGTTGAAAATGCTAAAATAGCTGTTGAGAAGTATGTTCTCAATGTTTGGAATTTTTTTTTCTTGATAATGGGTATAAATCCCTGATATCATTATTGGTCTTTTTCTTTGAACATATTTGAGAATTTCAGGTGACACATTTAACAGCGAACAATAGCAAATGCTTATTTTTATATTTTTATTTTTATATTCAGAGAGAGCAGGCCTGGTTACATTATAGCCTATGCACCTTTTCTTTGAAGTGACTTTATTTTTGCACTAAGGGCCCTGCTGATTTTATAGTACTCAGTTTCTAGGTAAATAAACGTATGTTTGTTTCAAATAGGAGTGAAATCTGTGTCTTTGTGTACTGCACAGTCAGACCTTAACACCATTCCTTAACACCATTCCTTAACATTGGTTTCATTTCACCTTGGTGAACATAATGACTTTCAGAAATCAAAGGTAAACTTTAAACATTACACTTTGCACTTTCAATTTTAGTTGACTAAATCAACTGTAGTTTTAGTCGACTGTAATCGTATGATATTTAGTCAACTAAAACTAAAATAATTTAGATGAGTAAATTATGACAAACTAAATTACATTCTAGTCAAAAAAGACTATGACTAAAACTAAATAAAAAATTTGCTGTCAAAATGAACACTGGCTGAGTAGCAGGTAAACTGTCCAGGACAATGTCCACTTGCATATAAGCAGATGTTTGTTTGCGGAGAAGCACTCTAGCAGGACGTGTATGTATGTAGGTCTATGTTTTGCGTGTTTGTTTTCTCCAGAAAACTTTCCTGCACATAGCTGGGGATGAAGAGCTGAAGGTATTAAACACTTTCGATTTTGATGATGATGTAGTTGACCTACAGATACTAAAGGGACATCAGAGTTTACTGTGAGCTGCGCAAGAATATTACATATCTGAGACACTTGTTTTTCACTAATACACAAGGAATGACTGAATCTTTCCATGCATGCATGACTGAACTGGAAAACTAAGCCAAGAATTGTGAGTTTGCACAGCTGATGGACGAGCTAATCAAAGGCCGAGTTCTGTGTGGTGTGAACAGTGATGCAGTTCGAGCAAGACTGCATAGAGAAGCTAATCTAACCGAAAGCCGTGGAAATCTGTTGTGCTAATGAAGTAACACGAAGTCGCATGGAAGCACTGCATGAAGAAGCAGATGTTGCTGTTAAAGTCGGTAAGAAGAAGGTGCAAGATATATTATACTCAGGCACATACAAAATGTCCGGCATATGGAATAACTTGCAATGAGTGTGGAGGACAAAATCATTTCATTTGGATGTGAAAATCAAACATATTTGCATATAAAAACTACAAAAAGCAACTCAGAAAAGATGAAGAACAATGTGCATGAGACGGAACATAAAGAAACCGACAAAATGTTTACGGGTAACATTAAAGTCAGCCAAACGGCAATGAGATCTTCCAACACCCTATGTAGTGAAAATGAAAATTAGAAATGGATGGAAACACTGAATATGAACAAGCACATGTTTACACAGGAGCAGAGTGTAATGTCATGTCATGACTTTGAACGAGTGGTGACGCCTATACAGTACACCTCTGTACCAAACTGACTCCAACCTAGTTACATATTATGGCCACAAGATGGAGCCAAAAGGCAAGGCAAAGATCAAATGTAAGTTGAAGGACGAGAGATCCATCTGGAATCTCAAGTTATAGAGCAGAATTTACCAGCAATCCTGGGTGGAAATGCATGCTTGAAATTAGGACTGATTCAAAGAGTTTACAAAGCAGAAAGCAAAGAAAACAATGACATTTTGAGAGAATACAAAGACGTGTTCACTGGATTAGGTGCATGGCAGATCTGCATCATATTCAGACAAATCCAGCTGTAAGTCCAGTCATCTGTGCACCACCAAAGGTTTCTGTAGCACTGAAAGAACAAGGTAAATCAGAATTTAAGAGAATGGAAGATTTAGGTAATAGTGAAACAGGGTGAACTAATTGTTTGGGTCAACAGAAGGGTTACTGTGGTGAAGCCTAACAAAATCAGAATCTGCATTGATCCACAGGATTTATTTGCATATATTTACATTTATATTTAAAAAAAGCCATAAAAAGGGAACTTTATCCAAAATGCACTTTTCTGCTTTTCCTTTGCAGGTTCTGTGCTATCAATGTCTGGCTGGCTGTCATGTACTTAAGGACTGACACTTCTGTTGCAGGTCTTCTTCTCCTAAGTAGGGGAAATTGAGGAGCACACCAAACTTGTTATTCACCTCTCCAAGATTCTGAAATCTTTCATGAAGAGAAGAGACGGCAGTATCCACGACCACAACTAAAAATGTTGTTTCCATTTTGCGCAGTGCATCTTGTATGGGCTCATCTGGAGACTCATAGCCAAAGTGCCTTCTTCTGCTTCTCCACCGCTTTTGTTTGAGTTCAGCCTCCACGTTCATCTCTTCACACATCTCCTTTGCAGTTGTCTGTGCATCAGAAAATCCAGTGATTCTGTAACTGGCGAGGGAATGTCTGATTTTCTTCAGCAAGTCGACAGCCACATCAAGCTGCATGGAGGGTGACTGCATCAGTTTACTGACATACTGGATCTTGCTGAGAAGGTCATACCATGTGGCAGTAGCAATGCAAAAGTGATAGAGTCCAATCTCCTCAGCCAAAGACTGGGCTTCAGCTCTTACCACAGGGTCTGCAGTTGTTTCCCTCACCTCCAGAAGAGCCTCTCTGATCTGCCCAGTCTAATACCTTACTGCCTCGATGCTTTTTATTCTGCTTTCCCATCTGGTCTCTGCCCATGATTTTAAGGTGAATTTCACATATTTCAGGAGGACATCCCACCTATGGGTGGAGGGTGAGAAGAGCTTGAATAACTTAGTCAAATGCCCAAAGTAGCTGAGGGCATCTGGTGAGCTTTTTGCAGCATCAGCTACTACCAGATTTAAAGTGTGGGCACCGCATGGGACAAAAAAAGCTCTTGAGTTCAGCTGAAGCAACTTTGCTTGAACACCTTTGTTTACACCTTTGTTTCATGTTGACGCCGTTGTCATAAGACTGGCCTCTGCGGTCCTCAGATGGGATATTAAGTTCCTCAAGTCTTTTTAGCATTAGAGATGTTCTCCTGTTGACTGCTCTGCAACAAGAAAGCCCAAGAAATGCTCTTTAACTTGAGGAATGTCTTCTTGTGACACTATTCTGACTATGATAGAGAGCTGCTCTTTATGACCAGGGGTGCAGTCTAAAATAATGGAGAGATATTTGGAAGTTTTGATGTCTTTCACAATGTATTCTATTATTTTACAACTGATGGAGCCTATTAGTTCATTTTGGATTGTTTTGCCAAGACAACTGGCATGACTGCCAGCTCCACTTTCTACTCTACTGACATGCTGTTTAATCACTGGATCAAATTTGGCCATAAGCTCCACCTCTTTTAGAAAAATTCCATTGTCCGGTTTATTTAATGTGTCTGTGGAGCCTCTAAAAGCCATGTTTCTTTCAGCTAAAGAATTATTGCCACCAATTGATGTAGGACATCACGCCACCGTTTTCTCTCGGCCTCAGCAAGTGGCATCTCTTGTTTGTCTATTGTGAGCCCTTTTGCAAGATGGACCTCCAAGTTCTTCCATGTTGCCATTTGAGCATTATGTTCCTGGCTATCCTCATGGACCTTGAGCAAGTGACTTGCATTTTTCCAGTCCTTTAGTCCTTCCCTATTCAGTTTGTACTCTCTTTTAGGAAGGATTTGGCAGCAGAAGCAATGCAGGCTATCATCTTTTTTTAGAGTACATAAGCCAACTCCTTCTGACTTTTTCTCCATTGACTAAGTCTGCTAAAATAGTCATGTTGACACCATCGTCCAGCCTTTTGTTTAGGGAATGTGAAGCTGTTTTCAATTTGAAATGGACCTCTGTGAACCAACTCTATTCGTACCTTATCGGTTAGAGGAGATGGCCAGTCAGCAGGGTCTATTGGAGCAGCAGAAGGTGCTCTTGATGCTGCTACATCACTGCTGGGTTGTGCTGCTGAGGTGGAGGCAACAGGAGGATTTACAGGGGTGGGACTGAGAAACCTCAGCAGTACATCTGAAGACAGAAGAGGACTATGTGACACCAGTCTAATAATAAACACATGATTTCAAGAGTAAAATTGAATGAAATAATATAAATGAAAAAAAAATCTGAGATGCATGTAGACTGTACTGTATAATATACAATGTGCTTCTTTTCTGATATGCAAATGATATTAGTATAAACAAATAATGCCATGACATCATCTTTACTGTAACATTACGTTACCTCTGTCTGTCGCGTTTTTCCTCCTCTTCTTTTTTCTTTTTTTCCTCCCCGGGGCACCAGCCCATCGCAGGGCGTAATATATATATACATATATATATAATTATATATATGTATATATATATACAGTGGCTTGCAAAAGTATTCGGCCCCCTTGAACTTTTCCACGTTTTGTCACATTACAGCCAGAAACATGAATCAATTTTATTGGAATTCCACGTGAAAGACCAATACAAAGTGTTGTACACGTGAGAAGTGGAACGAAAATCATACATGATTCCAAACATTTTTTACAAATAAATAACTGAAAAGTGGGGAATGCGTAATTATTCAGCCCCCTTAGTCAATACTTTGTAGAACCACCTTTTGCTGCAATTACAGCTGCCAGTCTTTTAGGGTATGTCTCTACCAGCTTTGCACATCAAGAGACTGAAATCCTTGCCCATTCTTCTTTGCAAAACAGCTCCAGCTCAGTCAGATTAGATGGACAGTGTTTGTGAACAGCAGTTTTCAGATCTTGCCACAGATTCTCGATTGGATTTAGATCTGGAGTTTGACTGGGCCATTCTAACACATGGATATGTTTTGTTTTAAACCATTCCATTGTTGCCCTGGCTTTATGTTTAGGGTCGTTGTCCTGCTGGAAGGTGAACCTCCGCCCCAGTCTCAAGTCTTTTGCAGACTCCAAGAGGTTTTCTTCCAAGATTGCCCTGTATCTGGCTCCATCCATCTTCCCATTAACTTTGACCAGCTTCCCTGTCCCTGCTGAAGAGAAGCACCCCCAGAGCATGATGCTGCCACCACCATATTTGACAGTGGGGATGGTGTGTTCAGAGTGATGTGCAGTGTTAGTTTTCCGCCACACATAGCGTTTTGCATTTTAGCCAAAAAGTTCCATTTTGGTCTCATCTGACCAGAGCACCTTCTTCCACATGTTTGCTGTGTCCCCCACATGGCTTGTGGCAAACTGCAAACGGGACTTCTTATGGTTTTCTGTTAACAATGGCTTTCTTCTTGCCACTCTTCCATAAAGGCCAACTTTGTGCAGTGCACGACTAATAGTTGTCCTATGGACAGATTCCCCCACCTGAGCTGTAGATCTCTGCAGCTCGTCCAGAGTCACCATGGGCCTCTTGGCTGCATTTCTGATCAGCGCTCTCCTTGTTCGGCCTGTGAGTTTAGGTGGAAGGCCTTGTCTTGGTAGGTTTACAGTTGTGCCATACTCCTTCCATTTCTGAATAATCGCTTGAACAGTGCTCCGTGGGATGTTCAGGGCTTTGGAAATCTTTTTGTAGCCTAAGCCTGCTTTAAATTTCTCAATAACTTTATCCCTGACCTGTCTGGTGTGTTCTTTGGATTTCATGGTGTTGTTGTATATGTATATGAATGAATGAAATGTCGTGTTTACCAGTTTGAAGTATATTTTTGTACTTCACTTTAACCCATGTCCTGCATGGTGCTTGTATTTGATCTGTAATTATGACAATAAAATTATAATGAAACATTGTTTTTTGACATTTTGTGGAAGTCAATGAGAGACTTGCCAATCAAGTTTTATAGACTCGATATATGTGGGCTTTTCAAGCAGCATAGGCGCCCGCAATCATCTCAGATGAATGGATCCAGCTAGACTAATATACTACACAGCTGCATTTGAAAAACTGACTTATCCCGGATGAGTCTCACTAGCAACTGATCTAGGATGAGGTATCTGATCTCGGATGATTTAAGCGACGTACGGAAAATACCCCCTGGTGTTTTAAGTTTGCTGACAAATCATCAATTCGCCACACAGCTGTGTTTCTGGACATGCTAACGTTGTTGAAGTCCTGATTTTTTTCCGAGCACATCATTCCTGCAACTTTAGGCACTGTTTTATAAAGTCACCATCCGAGAAAGGTTTCCTGTGTTGGGCGATGAGCTGAGCTACCTCGTTGCAAGCTAGCTGCCATTTGTTTAACTCTCTGCTGTTGCATGGCACCAATGTAGGATGTGTAGGAATTTGATGGTTAGTTTCATAGTGTCGTCATACATTATACTCTTTCATCACTGCAGCAGTTTCATTGCAACTCAAACTGATAAATTTCCCCTTGACTTCGGTGAAGAAGTATTCATTTTCCCATCATGTCTGAAATTTCCTGCACTCATTTGCTATCTTGCGTCAGTTTGGTTCTGCCATTTTTTTGTCACCCATGGCAAATTTTTCTTTGATTTGCTCATTTAGTGAAGAAGCTCTATTTTTTAAAACAGCACAATCTAGTGTTACAACTTAGAAGTACAACAGTCAATTTTCACGTGTGGGTCATATTCCATTATGTTTTTAGTATTTGAAGCGGGCCAATTAGAAATGGGCTGTAGTTTGGATGCCCCTGTCTTAACTGCATCACTTACATCTTTCTCAAAGTCATTCTCTCCGACGAGATTACGTCTCTGGCCAAATGGTATGCTTTCCGGAGTTTTCTTCAGTACCTGATCCTTGATTTACCCTTCAGCGTTTATTGGGATTCCTAATTCTTTCACATACTTTTTGTAGTAAATTGTCACCACGACTTCCCAGGTCTTCGTAAAAATTATTATATTTTCTCCGATTAACATATTATAGCAGCAGTTACAGTAGTAAAGTGGACAGTATAGGGCAGACGACTGCAGAGTCAAATGGACTTTACTCAATCAAGGAGGGGTTAGGGTGAAGACTTTTGTTACAGAACTGAACAATGTTGTAATATTAGTAACCTTTAAACTGTTACATGTCCGAGTGATTTAAAACTGAGATGCCCCCTACCGAAATTGTTTTTAGGTATACTTGAAATTATGTTATTGTTTCAAACACATATATATCCATACCGCATTAAAAATCTTATATCAAACCCATTTCTTTGTAAATCTTGGGTCATATATTTAGGATAAATGGCTCTTAGCTTTAAAAAGGTTGCCCATTCCCGTATTACTGGCTCCGCGGGTATCTATGGGAGCGTCGCCAGTCTGATTTGTTTTCTACCGCAATGTAGCGCAACCACACACTGCGACACTAATAAATCTCCGTGTGAAACACGGTTATTACTGAGCAGTACATGGTCGTGTGGATTAAACAAAGCATCGGAGTAAAGAATTTGAATCAAGGATTTTTTTTGTAATCGAGTTATTTGAGTTTCTCGATGAATCGTTGCAGCCCTAATTCAGAGCCTTTGCTGCTGTAACGGTCTGTCTGATCTCGGCTTCTGGATCGGAAATTGTCCAAGTTTGAGCTACTAAAATACGTATTAGTCACTAAACCCACTTTCTGGAATAACCCCCTGGTTTTGTGTACCTTAATCCATTATATCAAAGTTTTCATTCAGGTTAACAATCAGCCACCGTTCCCTAGTTCACTGGCCTCTAATTGAGGAGGAGGAGGAGGAGGAGGAGGAGGGGGGGGGGGGGAAGGAAATCGCCATACGATCCACCCTTTGCTGTAATTCAGGTGTGTCGGGCGTGTTTCCACTTCAGGTGTAAAATGAAAGTGAAAGTATGGTCAGAAAGACATTTAGCGTAGAGGTATAACAGCATTAATTTAAGCGTGTGCCTGTATATAAAATACTTAATGAAATTTGCCTGTCTAATGGAGAGGTTCTTCGTGTGAGAAAAGTCTTGCTAAGCGCAGATGCAGATCAAAAGTTTCAGCGTTATTTTGATTTTGTTCGAGTTCGTCGTTACCTCTGATGGTATGTATCACAGAAAAACAAGTCCTACATTTCGAAAGTAGTTCTATTTGTAACTCGTTTAAATATTATTAAGATGAGCCTAAGAACAGGAGTTTTGGGGTACTAACGACATAGCAATATTTCCTTAACATACTACTGTATGTTTTGCACTTATTATTATAATAATGCTTTGTTGTCATACAGTGATTTTATATCTCTTATCCCTGTGGCAGGTTTCCTGCTACATGGCTCTGCTGGTCCTCTAACAGCCCGGCTGGGAGGAGCTGTACTGCTGCCCTGCTTTGTGGACAGACCCCTGCCTTTGGAGGAGCTGGAGGTGGACTGGAGAAGGACTGATTCAGACACCATCGTGCACCTATTCCAGGGGGGTCAGAGCAGACCTGAATCACAGGGGGATGCCTACAGGGGCAGAGCCCACTTCTTCTCTCAGGAAATCCCCAAAGGCAACTTCTCTCTGCTGCTTGAGGGTGTGAGGACTGCAGATGCAGGAGTGTACAAGTGTGTGGTTTATACAGAGCAGGAGAACCATGAAGCACGGGTGGAAATACAGGAAGCAGGCAAGTGAGACATCCTGATTTATGGCTTATGATGCAAGGGGTTGTAGTATTATTAATTACTTTTGAACTTGATCATTCTGGTGTTATATGTGAAATATGGTATTACTGTTCTTGGAGATAGTTTAACCTTTGTCTTATGTTAGCTTTCTGTTCCTATCTTATGTTAAACAGGTCGGTGCCAACCTGTATATTAAAGCAGTCATATAATACCCTCAAAACAATTATTTATCATCCAATTTGTTTCTTATCTCTTGGTTAAGCTTCCTTATTCATGAAAAGATTGGTTTTAATATTTTTGGTGTGGCTTTCTGGATCGTTCTTTTGACAGCATACCTCTCGTTTTAATGTTAAAATAAACCTCAAGAGAATTATATAAACAAGTGCAATTGATCTTTTCTTACCTTGCATGCATGAGTATGCCTTGCCTTGATTTTATTTTAATTAATTTTGTTTAAATAGAGGTTCCTGACAAGTCAAAAAGCCTTGATGCAGTACACAAATTTACGTGGTGCTTTTATGCATTGTGAACTTACAAATGGGTTGGTGCCGAACCCAACGCAATAGCAAGATTAAGAGACTTTTCAAAGATGTGAGTACAAATCTATTGTGTGCTGTTTGAAATCTGAGGCTGAAGGTGGGTGTTCAAATGCATAGTAAGACAAACTTTATTGATATTCATTGTTCTTGAATAAATCATGGACTTGGATGCAATTGTTCCATTGTAACCTGGCACAACTCTCTTAATTAAACTCTGATAGATGTAATTACCATATTTCACATATGACACCAGAATGGTGAGGTTCAAAAGTTATTAGTGATACTACAACCCCATTGGTTTTTCATTTGGTGTGAAACATTTTATCTGTATTTTTCAAACAAAAATCACAAAAACCTTTCATCTTTTAGGTTTATAATTGTCAACATTTAAAATGTGATCTGTTTCCAAATGTAAACAGCCCAAACTATCTTAGTTTCGTCCCTATACAGAATGGAAAAACACAGATCTCATGTTGCCAAGATGTGTGAATCTTCCTGTTCTTGTTCCAGAGCGGCTGGTGGTGACGGGTGCAGATGAGCCTGTCTATGCACATGCTGGAGAGGATGTGACTCTCAGCTGCTCTGTGGACACCCATGTTAATGTGACAGAGCTTCATGTGGAATGGAGAAAGACAGACGATGACGGTGACATCATGGTGCTTCTGTATGCTGATGGAGAGAACAGACCAGGGTCACAGGATGGGAGATACTCTGGAAGAGCTGAATTCTTCACTGAGGAAATTCCCAAAGGAAACTTCTCAATGAAACTGAGGAAAGTCAGTATGGAAGACAAAGGAGAGTTCAGGTGTGAAGTCCACTCAGATACTGATTCTGCCAGTACAACTGCCAGGATAGCAGCACTGGGTGAGTTGCTAGAAGTACTGGTTTTAAGATGCATCTCGACATAGTTTTGGGTGATTAAATCACGTTTCCATTCTCCTGTGGGTAAGTGGTTCTAATGTAAGCTGATCTTTATCCACGTGCATAAATAGATACATAATACAATGAATGAATGAATATTATACTCAGGCTTCAAATTTCATGCATGGAATACATTTTATGATACTAGTGCGGTGAAATTTATGATAATTATTTATGAGCTAGATAAGTGTCAGTGAAAAAATGCTATAATATATTTTTATTAATTGCACATAACAGTGTATGATTGAGTAAATACAATTAAACAACTGTTTGTGCCATGTTGTGTAAATATATTTAAACCATATATGAGAAAATGGAAAAATCCCATTTTAATAAGTGTGTTTGTTTTAAGACTGGACAACTGGAATCATACACTTATGAAAGAGATTTAATCAAATGAAATTTCTGCTCCAGTTTGAAGTTAATTAGTGTGTTGGACATGCTAATTATACTCTAACATGACGAACAGCCTAATTTAGAAAATGAACAATAGATATGTGTTCATATTTTAGGTTATTCATCCCTGCATCGGCTGATTCTGTGGCTGTGCATCGCTGTCACACCTGTAGTCCTACTTACTGGTGCTTTATCTGTCAGGCTTTTAATAAAGGAAGGTAAGTAGTTTTGAAACAATACAATCTTTGTAAAACATGTTTCATACCAAATTTGAATTACTGTGAAGTATCTGCTCTGTCATTTCTAGTAATTTGTTAATCTATGATTGAAGCCACTTATCCTACAAAGAGCATCTCATGGGGCATCAGGCAGGACTGTATCTACACAGGGTGCCTGTCCACTGCAGGGCTTAACTGTGATGTAATTAACATACTTTGATCCTGTTTCTCTGGTAGCAAACACATATGTGTGAATATGAATTATTTCAGACAGGTTTATTACTATAAACCCCTGCAAACTAAAACAATGAACCAAAGCTGATGTCCTCATTGAAATTATACTAAAATGATAGGATCTGCATCTGGTGAGACTGACAGTCTGTACTGGGTGTCTGTAGGTGTGAATGCAGCAGAATGACCATCCGAGGATGGCTGTAGATCATTAAACTTTGCATGAATCGTCATCTAATGCTAAAGAGCATGTGGTTAAATCTGATTCTACTTTCTGTCTATAGATAAAAGCAAACAGGCTCTGCTGAGTCACTGGTCACATATCACAGTTCCACCAATCATGGTGTCCGCAGCCTTCATCCTGTGGGGTGTAACTGAAGGTGAGCCCATTAAATTTTGTTTAAATGTTGTTGCATTTTGAGTAAAGATTGCTTTAAAAAGAGATTGAATAAATAGGCATCAAGAAAAACGACAATAATTTGTTTTAATCAATAAAGAGCGCTTTCTTGTGGTTGGCTGACAGGTAGACCTAACCAAACATCCTTTTTAGAATAAGAGAATTATTTTTTTTCCTTGCACCCGTAGCCTCTGGGATAGGCTCCGGACCGCCAGGACCCTCAATAGGACAAGTGGTTTCAGAAAATGAATGGAATGGATGGATATTTTTTGTTGAAAGTATTTCATAATCAATCTACATAATATCTTATTAAAGCAAATTCAAAAATGTACTTTATAAATTGGTTAGTAGGGTAACAAAACTAGACCAAATTTACATAGGATATACTGACAGATTTAATTTAACTGTGAAGAATAAACATCTTTAAATCTTTTATCAATGAATGTAATTGCATATACTTCAGTATGTATCCTCCACAGGAGTATTTATATTGGCAATCTAAATATTCTGCATGGGTTTGTGCAGTTACTACTTGTTTAATATGAACATCTTCTCTTGATTGTCTGAAGGTATAAAGACAGCAATATACACACTTGATGCAATAAACATAAAATTTACAATAGGAAGGAAGTACCGCCTGGTGACTAATTATTGAATTTCAAATATAAGCAGTCAGTCATGTCACCAATCTAGCAAGATCCACTGGCAAGTTCAGTAAAGCAAGAGGAATTTGTCTCAGGAAAACTGGGGATCCAGTCAATGTCTAAATACTATAAGAAAAACATTATCTTGTATCACTGGTGTCTTTCAGGATCTACAGAAGAAGCTGTTACTTGTGCTGTCATCACTCTGATGAATATCCTGCTGCTGTTTATTATGGATCCAGATGCATTATATCCAGGTATGTTTACTTATTTTCACATTTCATTTTGTTTCCAGTATACACTGTTAAAAGAAGGTGACGGTGTGAAAAAAGCATAATGAAGATAATAACTATTATAATTAAATGTATAATTCATTATTTTCATGAGATGTTTCCATATGATTGCTGGTTCCCCTTCAGCCCAGTGACTGTGGGTATCAGGGTTCTAATGCACTTTCCAGCTTTTATAAATGTTTGTTTCTCACAGTGTGAGCTGAGTATCTAGGGTCCAGGCTGTGATTTGTCAACCCCCCCCCCCCCCAAAAAAAAAAAAAACTAAATTTGGACTAAAGTTTATGCAGGACAAATAAGGCAGTATATATTTTAACATGAAGTTCATGCAGGTAAATTTACAGATCATTGTTACTGTTCATCTGGCGGAAATGGTGGTGCAATGATTTGCACTCTTACCTCGCACCTTTGGGACCCGGGTTTGAGTTCCTGCTCTGGCCCCATATGTGTGGAGTTTGCATGTGTTCCCTGTGTCACTGTAGGACTGGTTTCCATGCTAAGGGCATTTGGAGTTATCCAGTTGCCCAAGGGTGTGAATGGTGTGTGAGTGTGCCCTAAAATGGGTTTAGGGCACACTCATGTGCCCGATGGTTTGAAATATTCAACACTGAATTGATATTTAAATTCAATTTGAATACAGTAACTGTCTGACACTTGTTAAGGCCTGGCACAGCTAGAACCAGGACAGCAAAATGTTACAAAAACAACTGAAATTCATTGGTGAAAAACAGGGTGTAGAAAAAATGTAGAATTTGTCTACATCAGTAAATTAAAAGGAGAAACCAAAGTGAGAGAGAAGCGCAGGGTGAGCAAATCCTCAATGTGCACAGAGTTACAGACACAAAGTGAGAGAGAAGCACAGGGTGAGCAAATCCTCAATGTGCACAGAGTTACAGACACAAAGTGAGAGAGAAGCGCAGGGTGAGCAAATCCTCAATGTGCACAGAGTTACAGACACAAAGTGAGAGAGAAGCACAGGGTGAGCAAATCCTCAATGTGCACAGAGTTACAGACACAAAGTGAGAGAGAACATATTAAAAATAAAAAAACACCAGCGGCATTCATTTTTTATGTCTTCCTCTGTATAAGCAGTTTTTCCTCTGAGTCAATCAAAAAAGCCAAACGAATAATTTCTTCAGTCAGAATCTAAAATCACTGTTTATTTGATCAATCTGTTGAAAATGTGCAAATATTTTTAAAATACAGCACTTATCAGTCTACCTTGTAATTACTGGTAAAAAATGCAAAAAGAAAACATGCTCACTCTGCTCTGATGCACATTAGCCTAAGCCAGATGCTTGGCGTCTTTTCTTAGCTACAAGTTCATCAGTGTTTGGGGTCAGGTTCTGAGCTGTGGAAACACTCAGGATAGAGTGAAGTTGTGCATCAGTGAGATGAGCCCTGTGCGATGTTTTGTTCATCACATTAAACCGCGATGTACTTGTGATTATATGGAGCATGCCCAGTAATCACCAGGGCTTTAGATGACGGGCGACACATTTGTCCGGATTGTGATGCCCAAAAGTTAGTAATCTGTATAGATACATTGTATCCTTATGTTTAATAAATTCGTTTAGCGGAGCACGTCACATGCTACTGTTTTGGTAAATCATGGACGCGATAAGCACTGAAGTGGCGCTGAAGAAAGGGACCGCTCAGCAGACATCAGTGGTATGGCTGCACTCTTTGCAGTTTAACATCCCCTACATTTATTAACCATAAGAATATGCCAAATTTATTCAGATTACTAATATTTTAGGTGCGCTACTAATCTGCTTTCCAAATTGTGGCCGTAAGTAAATGTTCGTATAGCACCGAAAAAATTTGCTGCTCGGACAAATGTTTCACCCATCATCTAAATCCCTGGTGATTATTAAGCGTGCGCCACACAATCGTACGTACATTGTGATGTGATATCATGCAGCCTTACCATGATTAATGTGCTAATGCACCAGCTATCACTGTGCAATCTAGGGTTTGCAGTGCCAGTGACGTGGGTGCTGTATACTGGTGGGCCAGTTCTATCGACATAAGATATTATTGCGTGGGCCGGATACCAGCTACCTGGTGACCTGTGATGCAGCTGATATACACATATTTTGTGTTTTATGATTTAAAAAAAAAAAGAAATATTTTTCAGATATATCATGGAAAATTACATTTTTGCTTCAGAGAATAGGAAGCACCATCATCATCATGGCTCTATGCACAGGTAAGTTAAAATATTGTTAATGCATGTAAAACATCAACAGTAAATCAGGAGAAAGTAGCAGTATCTGGTAAAATATAAAGCATATTGTCAGGGTTGGCAGATTTTGAAGAATTTGTTGTAGTGAGATTTGGAGTGAGGCCAGGGGGAGGGGGTGGCATTAGGGGCTGCACCTACATCTTTATTTGTATTTACCAACATTACACATTACTTTGTCTTTGAATGCTGATTGTTCGTGCATTAAGTGTTTGTGGTTAAGCACATTTCAGTGTATAAGTGTTAGTTAGCTTCCACCCTTGTTGTGTTTGGTCACTGCACATTTTGTTGCTCTAATGACATGCATTGTTGACTCACACTTGTGACAGTCAGGATTAATGTCACCCACTTTGAATGTAATAATGGATGACAAGGTGCCATCTAGGTTCATGCTGTTTCCTGTTTTGGTTTTATTGACACCATTGAGTGATTTTTTTAATTTTTATTTATTTATTTATTATTATTATTATTATTATTATTATTATTATTATTATTATTATTATTGTTAGGCACAGGAAAGTTGAGTGAACAACTATAAATGAAAATATGTTTTAGCTGACATCACAGCCTCTGAATGGCTTTAAATTACTTGGGTGCTACCACCTGAGGGAATTCTCCCCTTCCAAATCATTTAGGTTGGTTTAGCCTGCACAGTAACGTAGTGATAAATGGTACAGAATGGATAGGAAGAGGCCAGGAGGGGCTGAAAAAGCCCATCTCAAAAAAGTGGGAGCGCTGGAGGAGGATGCAGATAATGGTGCCAAGATCACTAAGATGTTTGTTTTCAAAAGGACAAACAAAACTGGTGAAGAGAGAGAACAGTTTGGTATTTTCACAGCCCAGTATGACGAATCAGTGAGTTTGGAAATGTCATTCGAAGAAAAAAAATAAACATGATTTTTAAAAAAACTAAAGAACGATCTCAGTTAGCAGCAAAATAACCACATAATAAAACATGTTTTTGCATCTTCTGAGCAGCAGTTCCCAGTCAGTACCCCACTGAGAATGAGGAACTACAAATTAGCAATGAGGACTCCAGGACTGCTAAGGGGGTCAGTTAGACAGGATACCACAATAAACAGGATTTTATATTAATAAAAGTTATTTAATGTTACTTAGAAAATACATACACACAGAGAGCACAAGTGATAGATTCTTTATGAAGCCCAGAAATTAAAAAGTTGATAAGGGTTTACGTTTTATATTCTGAGGTAGACTACACCTGAGGTAGTTATAAAAAAAAAATAATCAAAATGATAATAGTCATACAGGTATAAGTTTTTGTGCAGCATGTTTCAGACACAAACTTAAACTGAAATTATTAAATAATAGGTTAAAGTTATAGTTAATAGCTGCTCTGTTTCCATGACATTATAGTATCTAAGTTCTTCTGACTTTTCTTAATGTCATGCAGTCAAAAAAACACGATCACTGTATTGTTCTGTGTTTTGCATTTGCAGCTGCTAGAAGTGATAGTCCTTTCATAAAGGGAAACATGTTCATCAGCAGTTAGAAGAGCATGCAAAAACTAAGATCCACAGAGATAGTGATTATGCTTATTTTCTATTGGCTAAAAAGGTGGATACAGTGCTGGAAAAAAAATTAAAGGAACACTATTTAATCAGAATATAGCATCAAGTCTAAAATCAAGAAGTTAAACTTCTGGGATATTGATCTGCTCAGTTAAGTAACAGAGGGGGTTGATAATCAGTTTCATCTGCTTTGGTGTTAATTAAATTTACAACAGGTGAACTAGAGGGGCAACAATGAGACGACCCCCAAACCAGGAATGGTTTAACAGGTGGGGGCCACTGACATTTTTCCCTCCTCATCTTTTCTGATGGTTTTTTCACTAGTTTTGCATTAGGCGACGGTCAGTGTCACTACTGGTAGCATGAGGCGATACCTGGACCCTACAGAGGTTGCACAGGTAGTCCAACTCCTCCAGGATGGTGCAGCGATACGTCTGTAGCTGTGTGGAAGTATGATTTGGGGCCTGCATTAGGATAGTGTCCCTCCAGCAGCCTTGGTTCCTTTTCATACCACATTTTAAACAGGAGCACTGAGCCCATCTGTTTATGTTCTGTGTGTCTGACATGAATCCCATGATGACTGACTCTGCTCTTACCTCATTTCAGTTCCTATAATTGAGATTTCGACTAAATATTCTGCAAGTACAGCTGGGAAAACAGCACTAGGAGTCTTTGTAGGTGCAATTTTAGTTATGATGGTCTTTATGGCTTCAATGCAATGTAAGTACATTTACAAGTCTGAAATAATCTAGTATATTTATTAGGGGTGCAACAAGATCTCATGTCACGAGATCCCGCGATATTACAACATGAGATTTCTTGTCAGAGTGAAAAGCGGTCTCAAAAAGGCGCTGCAAATCAGCTGCTGTAAGCATGTCGGCGTCTGACTGAAGTACCATAGCAGATGCCCCAGACACTTAAGTCTTTTGCGTGGCAGTATTTTGGCTACCCAGCGAAAAATATAAATGGCGAAAGGGCGACAGACAAAACACAAACTATCTGTAAGCATTGTAGGAAAACAATGCCGTACACAGCGGCTAATGCTACTACAGTACTATGCAAAGCCATTTGCAGCAACATCATAACTCTTTACTTAAATCCACTGCACCGGTGAAGAAAACATTAAAAAAAAAGTTTTATGTTTGTTAGAATATAAATAAAACAATATAAATATTTCATGTTCAATTGAGAAGTCAAATAGGGGAGAAACCTGTCATTTCAGTTTGTGGTGAAATATTTTATGGTGCTATATATTTGTTCTGTTCTTTACTGCATATGATGATGGTGATTATTTAAAACATTTCACCATACATCTGCATTATTTATCATTTTTTTGTCTTTCAAATTAATCAAATAAAATGCTGCTTTCCAGTAATATATTTCCTCTTTGAAGTTTTCCTTAAAATATTGTTAAAATCTCCTCTCGTTCTCGTGAACCCAATATCGTGGCGCGTCTCGTCTCGTGGGCTGAGTATATCGTTGCGCCCCTAATATTTATATATTATTTGGTAATTAATGATTTCAGGAATACTAGGTCATGTTTAACTATAGAAGCATTTCTTTTTTTACATAATAATGATTTTAATCAAATCATTAATTTAATCAAATTACTCAAATTAATATAGTGTATTCTTAAATCTTTAACGTGTGCATTAAAGGATGTTTGATAATGTTGCCTGTGATTTTCCTGACGTCATGCTAACCTCGTTCTTATCTCATTTCAGTTTTATTCTTTTGGATTCGGGATAAATTTCTTTATGGTCGGCAATTTAGAGTTGTGCTACAGAGACTGAAGAAAACGCTATGGTCCATGTCTGTATTTCTAATAATCATCGTTCTAGTCACAAGTAAGTCTGTTTCCAGGTTTATAAATGTATTTATTTTAAATTTTATTTTGGGATTTCTGGACTGGAAGCAGTCAGAATCAGAATACCTTATTAATCCCAGGGGGGGCATTTTAATCACGATATCGATGAGTGTGCCTGCCATGAATTTTATAATGACTCCATATTCTTACCTCATTTCAGTTGGTGTTGGTGTGTTTCTTACAAAACATTTCCCTGAAAACGCAGAAACTGGAGCATTTTTAACTGTCTTTATAGTTCCATTGATTATGTTTTTAATCCCATGTAAGTATATTGACATTTTTTATGTACTTTCTGGTTTATTTTAGTTTGTTGCATTTACTTTGGTCATTGATGTATCTTAAATAATGAGTGAGTATAGCGTATAGAGCTTTTTTCATATTGTAAGAACTATTTAATGTTGTGAAGCTTGACAATTTTTTAATATCTGCTTTTCATTATTAATCTATAAATATTATGCATCATGTCCCACCCAAACACATTTAACACAACACATTGTAATCTGCCTCTTAACCTGCGATGCTCTTTCAGTAACACAATGGGATTCAAACCCACATCCACCAGGTGACAGCACTGTACAGGGTTTTAAACACAGGACTTCTGAACACATCTTTGATTTATGTGCTTGACACACATTTTATGACTAATAATGTTTTTGCTTCCTATCAGTTGGTGGGTTTGGGATTTTACTGATTCATCACAGAAGGTGCTCTGCAGATCAACAATGGCAACTATTCTGGAGATTATTTGATTTATTCCGAAGTAAGTATATTCTCTAGGTACTACATATATTACTTTTACTTTTTAGATCCCTGTTATTTCAGGAACCCTGGACCAGACTTGGGTATAAAGGTGTTTCTTTTTACACTGTACTACATCATACAAACATCTGAACCCTGATCATTTTCCTAACATCCAATAATCTTCTGTCAGCTTATCCAATGGGGAGGCTTGGAGCCCCTCCCAGGAAGCACAGCCAGGGGAATCCCAGCCCAAAGCAGGGATTTTCATAACACGGATTCTTGTTTTAAAGGTTTTGCATTGGAAGAAAAGTTTATCCTAGTGAATACTGTGGATGAGACAATTTCCCCATTCAAATTCCTCTTTGAAACGGCTGGTAGCGCTTTACTTAAGGTCACATGTTTAGAAATTTATAAACATATTCATATATTATATATTCATATATTATAATGTAAACATAAACAAATATATAAAGCATTATAACCATGGCTATAAATATTTATCAAAAGGCACAGCACATTATACCCATGTTTATTATGTAACATGAATGCTTTACGAAGCTCTCATCTATAATGCACTATACGGTCATTATTATGCTCTGTGAATGTCTTTATGAATTACTAGCAGAATTTTGTTTCAACCAATCAGTTGAGTACTCTGTGACCTTGACACTTTCTGCTCAACTGGTTGGTTGAAACAAAATCTTGGTCTGGACTTTTACTCTCTGGACATGAATTACCCAACTCTGGCCTTAAGTAAAGTGTTACCAAACGGCTGATATGTATAAAGAGACAAAAATGAAATCCTTTAAATATGTACAGTATATATTGCACTGTAACTGATACAGTGATGTACATTGTTTTTTTGCTGCTATAGTGCAGTTAAAATAATTGTATGTTAGTTCCAGTTATATTTTTATAAATATAAAATATTTATTTACACACTCTGCCAGGCCGATGGTGAGCAAAAAATGCAACGAAATTACGTTCTGACGTCCACTAACCGGTGTATTTCTGAATGACAATAAAAGTGGCTATTCTATTCTATTCTATTCTATTCTATTGTATTCTATTCTATTCTATTCTATTCTTTATTGTTTAATGACATCATAGTCCTTTGAATGCTTACCAGATTGTTTTTGAATCCAGAGATGTTAAAAATTTGCCCTTTGAGTCAGCAGAATGTTTTTACAGAAGTGATTCAGGTCCAACTGCCAGATTTTCTTTGAACCTGAGCCATTAAATTCTGATTTGCAAGCCCAGGAGTGCTGTGCTGTGCTGTGCTGTATCTAATTTGGTCTGTTTTACACTTACAGGTCTAAACATGATGTTTAACATGCAGATCCTTACACTTTATATCCAGCTTATTGCCTGGATGCAAGACACATTTTTACCGGGTGAGTTTTCTTTTAAGTAAATGCAGATTTTGTGATATTGTCAGTAAGTATATTTAATTAGTTCTCTACATTCTCACTATTCTGTAAAACTCCAATTGGTAAAAAAATCATATTATGTGAGCTATACTGTATGTATGCTTTTATTTCTAAACCATCAATACACAATGTACCTGATGTAAAAGCAAGAAAGAAAAAGAAAATCTTTAAGTAACTGTGTTTATCTGAGGATTTTTCCCTGAAGTTTATGTATGTGACAATTGCCAAAGATGGGAACTGATCCCTGATTGGTCCACACCCCTAAAATCTGACTTCTGTGTGAGTCCTGGACAGCAGGGGGATGGATAGAGAATAGATGCCTGTATTTACAGTGGAATATGATGACTGACAGTGTTTCCTGTATTGTTACCAGTCTATGTAATTGTGAGGGTCATGTGACTGGGGCTGTGTACATTGTACTTTTATAAAGAACAGAAGGTCAGATAACATGTGGGGTGTTTGAAGAAAAAGTTTTACACATTTAATCATATGAAATTGTACGGAACCGCATTTGTGCCGCACAAGATACTAAGTCATAACTATGAGTTTGTTAAATCAAAATTATGAGATGCTTCTGTTAAGATATTATAGCCTGAAAACTTAATATTAATTATGCGGTGCGAGCTGTGTATATAAAACACAAGACAGTGTCACTGGTCTAGGTTATCTCGTAATTTCGACTTAATATCTCATAATTATGACTTAAAAATAGTTGAGATATTATGTGGCGAAAACAGGCTTCTGCAGAGACATTAACTATGTCTAAGTTTAATGTCATAAATATAACTGAATGTGTGAAAGTGCATTCAATGGGGAGTTTGTGCACAACTAATGTGTAACATTTGCTTTCTGATTACAGAATATTTTATTCCAATTACAGTAGCTTCTTTTGGAATATGTGCATGCTTTTTTAGCAAAGTATTTCTGCACTCATGCAGACATTTCTGTAAGTATTTGGTATTGACCTGCAATAATGCAATCATTCTGTGGAAACACTAACAATGATCAGAATTCAGTGTAACTCATTTGAACTCATCTGAAGCTTATCTGCTTGTCTACTTAACTATCCTTCAGTGGAGACGTACAGTATTATGTTTTGTTAATCGTATGATTTTATCGTTTTGGTTTCTAAAGTGTTTTAGCACTGTACAGTATAGTGTCTTTGTTCTTCTTACAGGATGCATTAGCTGATCATTTCTGTCACTGTGCTCATTATGTGTTTTTAACCATAGTAATAGATCTCAATTTTAATAAGTTACTAAAGTTACTAGGGTGTGGTGCCAGTCAGTGTTTCATCCAGTTTTTATGTTGAATGTCTGCTTAGCATTTTGGCTGGTCCATATTTGAAAGACAGGCTGTTTGGGTACCTTAGTGACTCCATGTGTGTGAGCGCCCCCAGATGGTGTAACGCCTTCCCATCACTTCTGTACTTCCTCTGATACACTCTGAGTCAATGTGAATACAGGTATCTCCTGTTTAACGGTTGCATTAGGTTCTGTAAAAAAGGACATTAAATGATTTAGATGTTGATCGAATATTACCATACTTAGAAAGTTTAGGATACTCTGCCCTGCAAAAATATAAGGTAACTACTATACTAAGTAGTTTAGATACTTTGTAGATAGTGCTGTATTTTAAATTTTATTGTGGATTATTACAGCACATGGTACATGAGCTCTGCTCTGTGTGTGAGGAAGGGTTGGGGTACGTGAGCTCTGCTCTGTGTGTGAGGAAGGGTTGGGGTACGTGAGCTCTGCTCCGTGTGTGAGGAAGGGTTGGGGTATGTGAGCTCTGCTCCGTGTGTGAGGAAGGGTTGGGGTACGTGAGCTCTGCTCCGTGTGTGAGGAAGGGTTGGGGTACGTGAGCTCTGCTCCGTGTGTGAGGAAGGGTTGGGGTACATGAGCTCTGCTCTGTGTGTGAAGAAGGCTTCATCATCTTGGTCTAAATCGGAGATAGCCAATCTTATCCAGAAAGGGTGCAGGTTTTTGCTGCAGCTCCCTAATTAGATTACTGCTTAGAGGACTGATTGGCTGAAGAGTCCTCAGACCTGGATTTGAACAGCTGACCTAAAGGTTACCCCAAAAACCTGCATACACACCAGCCCTTTACGGATAAGATTGCCGCCCCAACTGTATGTATGTAATTACATACAGTATTATGCATTCAGATTTAGCTCAGCTAGTGGCTTATTTGAATGTCGTTAGACAGGTGATGCAGGTTTTGTAGAGGTTTTGGCAGCCAAAATAGCATTTGTGTACAGAACACTGTCAAACTCCCATCTTGTCCTTCTCAGATCCACTTCAATAGATTGCCTTTTAAAATGATATTTTACTGAAAAACGAAGAAAGGAAAAATATTTATTAAAAGCTTGTTTTATGTTATGTGTATTTAATCCAGGATTTTCACATTTTGATGTTTTTTAGATCTGGTTCAGAAAATCCTTCTGTGGATTTTATTCTTGCTGCAACTAATATTAAGTTCCCTGTGTCTAAGTCTGATTTTAGAAAATGACAAAGGTAAGACAAAGCCAACAGTTCACTTACAATCAAATTTAGAAACGTATTACTCTGTATTATTATCTCCCAAGGTGGTGCTGTCCCATGGCAGTGTGCTAAGAGTTGCTCACTTCCTACTGTGAATCCACACAGTAACCCTGTTATTCCTGATTTACCTTAAATAGTTTGAAATGCTACAACAGGAACAAACAACAACACTTGTCAAACCCGGTGGTCTGAAATCTCATCCTACCTATGATAATGTCCTACACAAGTTAACTGTTCACACACGCACAACAGACCATTTGCTAATTCATGTAAGCCCATACAGGTGCGAACTTACCATAAGGCAAGGATAGACAGCCTCCTGGGGCCCCATAATGACAGATTTTCCAGAAGTTACATAAAAAAATATAATATCAAATATAAAAAGCGTATAAAAATATAAAAAGTGTGCACACTCTTAATTTAACAATTTTTTAAAGCACCTTTTGATTTAATTACAGCATTCAGTCTTTGGGTACACACCAGCCACCATTTACAGTAAAGTGATTAAGGTTTAAAGTGATTAAAGTTTATCAGGTATCAGAATGCCAACTAAATGCCAACTTACCTCAGTAATAAAAGTTTAACTAAAACCCAACAATAAAGAAACCAAAAAAATGTCTGGGTGAATTGATAGGGAGCGAGGAGGACAGCTTTACCCCAGGCCTGCTTGTGCATCATGCCTGGCAGCTGTCAGATCAGACATCTTCAGCCTGTCTTTGTACACTGTGCTTTACAGAGCAGACAGTAAAAAAAATGTTCTTTAGTCATACTTTTTGTCAAGCGGTGAAAAGCACAGATGATTAATTTTCTGTTTATACTTGTGCATGTAATTACTGATGTTAGAGGAAGAGCAATTTGTTCAAATCATTAATAACCTCTTTTGCTGTCCCAAAGTTCCGGCCTCAGAACCACCTGTAAAGATCTGTGGGTTTGTGTTCATCTACATTCTTACTGTCACAAACAATGATGACTGGGATCGGGAGGAACACCTTGGTATAAACTTTTTTTTTTTTTTTTTTTTTTTTAAACTTTTTAAGCATAAATTTTCAAATCTATGTGTCATTAATGCTCTTGTAAAATTAAAGGTTTTAAATGTATCTTTTCTGTATTTGATATGCTACATTTAAAATATAACATTTTAAAATTGAATAAACTGAGCATTTTAAATGTTTTTAAATAATGAAAAACCAAATTATAGATGCATGACTAATACTTTTCTCTCTACCTTTCAGTCAAACCCCGTAAATATGTATATTTCTCAGGGGCTTTTGGTCTCCCTCTCCTGAATTCTGTTGCCCTGGTTGTAGCATTAAAATTCAAAGCAGGTAAATACTCTAGAACTTTGAGATGTTTCTCCTGCAATTTTACTTTTACTATGTGAACTTAACCATACAACTAAATTGTACAAACCCTTTATGAAATACTATATGGAATCCTGTGGTTTAATATCTGTCACTTACTGCTCATTCACTGACCTCAGTTCTCAGTGATTTTTGTGATGATGTCATTTCAGACACAGGAAAACAGCCACTGGATCTACGGCTGATTGTCCTGATTTCTGGGTCTGTCTTCCTCTTTGGCTGGTTTGTTATACAGATGTCTGCATACTGTAAGTATAACAGAGATATGATGCATAACTTACCATCAAGGCTGAATATGTGTACTGGGAAAGCATGTTGACAATAATGTATTAAAAAACCAGTTCTCACAGAATTTTATCTGTCATACGTTTTCAGCATTTAACCAGGATGAATATAATATCACTTTTAATCAGAAAATGTTATTTGACCACATTGTGCAGCTCAGGACATATTTCATAACACTGCTGCTTTACTTCTTTTGAGCTTTTTTGCTCTTCCTTTATGATGCTGTTTCAGTGGTGTAGGACTGTAATGGCCTCCTGCCAGTAGGGGGCATTGAGGCTGTAATGGGGAGCTCTGACTATTACAAAGGAAGGCAGATGATATAAACACATTCTCATTGATGCAGCACATGTGTGAATCTGATACAGAAACCTTTCACTGTCAGTATTTATTGTTATATAGTAATTAAATATGCAAGTAATAATTATAATATATATTGTTTCATTATCAGCCACCTTGATACTATTCAGAGCTCCAGAACAGAATAATTGCATCATTGTTTATCTATTTTTATTTACAGATCTGGCAAGAAAAGTAACGTGAGTAGACTTTTTAACATTGATTAAGATTTACTGGTTGTTTTTAAGAATAAAATCTATCCATCTACCCATTCTAGTGAGTCAGGCACCTGTACAGGGCACAAGCCGGGGGTTGTGAGGTGCCAGTGTTACCCACTGAGTCACCATGCAAACTACACAGAGCCCAAGCCGGGGGTTGTGATAAATAAATTGAGCAAATAAATTATCCAAAATATTACAATCACCCTTTGTCAAATATTAAAACATAATCCAGCACTTATATGGGAACTGTACCCAGGGGCCTCGGATATGTGGATATGTGTCCCTCAGTATTTAATTTAGCTTCATTTATCCCCCCCCACCAATAACAGGCTTTTGTATGTAAATTACTGAATTGTGCCCCCCCACCTATAATTTCAGACTCTCTCCATACACATAGTTGAAATTCTTTTTGTAATGAGTTTATTAGAGCTGTCACTATTCATCATATCAATGAGTAATCTACTGATTAATTTGACCATATATCAAGTATTTTTTAAATAATAATATAATATAATCATTGGAATTAGGAGTGAGGCAGGAACCAACCAACCATTGCATGATGCACACTTAGTCATTTGGAAAATTTCGGCACTCCAATTCACATAAAGTTGCTTGTTTTTGCCACTGCTTTGGCATGAGCTCTCCACGCGCTCTCCCAGGCAATCATCATTGTCATAGACCGTGTGGTGCATAGGGCTGGGCATTGTTCAGAATTTTTCGATACCAGTACCAGAACGATACCTTGATTTCGACACTGATTCCTGAACAATACTTTTTTTTCAATAACAAAATGTTTTTACATCAATTTCAGGCTCCGTCAACATGTGAGCCAAACTGAACATGCCAAACTATGGCAGTTAGTCTGAAAGCATTAACACATTAAAACCGTGTGTGTGTGTGTGTGTGTGTGTGTGTGTGTGTGTGTGTGTGTGTGTGTGTGTGTGTGTGTGTGCGCGCACAGAACACCATCCGCTACCAGAAAACTATCCTCCGCGGGGGTGTATACCTGCTACGCATGCACAAATGGGGAAATGAATGATAAACAGCTAGGTTACTGGGTTACAGTATTTATTCACTACACTGTACTTTTTAGAGTGTATTGTTTTCATTTTTAATGAAAAGGAAAAAGTTTACTGTAAAACAATATGCTGTGTCACTCATAGTGTGTAAGTACACTCCAAGGTTTGAATTACAGAGGAGCTAAGGGGAGCTTAGCCCTAACCCCTACCCAACTTAACCTTAACCATAAGTAACCAAACAATATACACAAATTTAGCATTTTTGTGCTAAAAAATGTTTCCGAACGACATGATTGGCAGCCTTGTGTAGGCGGGGTTGGATATGGGTGGGTTTGGATATCCAACCCCGCCTTCCCACAGGTCACAGCAAGACATACTTGCAGAAGAGACATATTTCAACAAGCAGCTGTACTGTAGCTCTGAGCACACAAACACAGAGCATTCAGACAGCCATGCAAAACATTCGCACACGTTTTACATCAATAAATTAGCATTCAAGCCAAACTCATAAAGATCAATTAGTATAAATATAAAAATCTCCAAGTGGTATGCCACAAAGATATATTTCCACTGCGGTCATGCTGTGGTGATATTTAAGTTTCAAATACTCATGAACAATTGCGTTTTCATTTACTTTCAATGAAGTGCTTCCACACAACTGATGCTTTCTCTCATTATTCGTATCCCCATCTGCTATGTGTCGTCTTCCTTCTGCCATATTTGCAAGTAATTGAGAAGGAAATTTTGCATCAATACTTTTTAATAATCAAGTATTTGAATTTATAGAGTGATGACAACAGCTCTAAACTGTATTATCTTTTCCTTAGAATAAATGAAGCATTTGCCCATTTTCAGAGAATCAACGATCCTGAGCCAGACCAGGTAGGTGCCCAAGATATATCTGTCCCTCTGGCTGGTGTCCTGGGGCCTGTTTCTCTACATCAGTCTGACCATCTTCCCTCAGATTATTATACATAATTGTGTCTGTAGCAGATCTGTGTCCCTTGTGCTCTTCCTCCTTCCCTGTAAGTATGGAGTCTGTTGAGGTAGAGGACGAGCCCTTATTATGACTCCAGCACACAGGAACATCTCAGTACATTCTCTTTGGTCACGGGCCCCTGTTATTAAACATGGTAGGGAAGGCGGTCATGTAATACTGTAACACTGACAAAGGTTAATTAAACAAAAGTAATGTTTATTGGCGATGACCACTTGGATAATCTGTACATACATTCTGGTACTCGCATCACCCAGGTCAGCCGCTCTCCTCCACTCAACCCTCCGATCACAGCAATGCACAGCCTAATACACATGCCTTCCTGTGATTAGCAGTGAGTAGGGTGATTGACAACTGCATTCCGTGCACTACTGCGGTACATTGCCCCCCACCGCCCCCTCGCTCTACAAAGTTCCTCATTCCTGAGAGAAGGACAACAGCTGTCAAACAAAAAGAACTAAGGCTGGGGGGTGGGCTACTTCGAGTGATCTTGGGATTATTCTGTCCCAAGTAGAGGCCCCTCCCTAGTTAAGGAAAGCACAGTGTGCCCCCAAAATAAAGTCCTGGGGATGGCTGGGGGCCTCCTCTGGGGGTGTGACAATCGGGGACCTGGAGGCAGGGAATTGGGGGGACAGTGGATGGCTGGTGGGATGGGGAGGGGAAGCCAGGGGCCCCAGAGTTAGACTGGTGGTGCCTCCCCTATAAGGGTCCAGCCTGTCTCTGTGCAGAGCCCCCGTCCTCCCCCTAGGTGGCAGCTGCACCCTGTATACTGCCTCGCCCATCTGCTCCAGCACTCTGCAGCAATCCCCCCCCCCCCCAAAAAAAACCAGCAGGGACCCCAGACCACATTCAGATGGGGACTCGAGGGAAAGGGCTTTGAGTGGCGCTTCAGATATCGAGCTTTTCCAGCCGCACAGAAACCGCTCTGATTGTGATGGAGAAACACAGCTGAGGTTTACAGGCCCAGGAATGCAGAGCATAGAGCATGAACACTGTTCTGGTGACTGTAACAAACATACAGTGACCGTTGCTGATGAGACTGTTGTTCTGCCCCCCCCCCCCCCTCCATCGGACCCCTCGACTGACCTGGAGAAGCCCAAGCTGATCCAGGAGCATCTGAATCTTCTGTTGCATGCCCATGAATGCCAGCAGCGCAAGCAGGAGTATAGGGAATTGTGGTCATGCACCAGGCCCCACTGCCACACCATGAGGAGGGTCCTGAAGCACATGGACAGCTGCCGGGCCGGTACATCCTGCCAGGGTGAGTGCAGGACCACACTTCTGTTTCCACTCTTCTAGATGAATTCAGGATGGAGGAGGATTCATTTACTTTTGGTCTCGTGTTCACCTTCGCTCCAGTGCCAGGTCTGTTTCTGTCACCTAACACTTTGAACCCGTCTCCGCCCCTGCAGTGAAGCACTGTGCTTCCTCCCGCCGGATCCTGTCACACTGGGACAATTGCAAATATCCCGACTGCACACAGCACGACTGTCTAATTTGTGTGGTGAAGAACAGCAACCACAGGAGCGACAACGTAAGTATCCCCCCCACCTGCCACCTGTGTGCTCAGCTGGGGTCCAGGCCGGCCTGCTCTCTTCCTTGGTTCCTGTATCACTGACAGTTTGACAGGTACATCTATATCCATGGTTTGTGTTTATTATCAATTACCATGGGATGAAACATACCAAGCACACCTCGTATTTATCCTCATGGCAATGCACCAATGACTATAACCGGTACCTCATAATGATGTATTACTAACAAGCAAAATAAGCATGATCACAGAATACCTGCAGAGTGGAAGTACCTTGCTCTGCTAACATATCAAAAGGAGGTAGGAAAAGAAGTTCATATTAGGGTTGTGTGATGTCTAACAAATTGCAATATTTCAATTGAAAAATAACAAGATAAACCTAGTCACCTAACACCCACAACCTTCCTTCACACACACACACACACACACACACACACACACACACACACACACTCTCTCCAATCATTTCTATGGGGGGAAAACTAATCCCAACAAGACGACCTTAACCCTACCCCCCCGACCTTAACCAAAAGGAACTAAATAAAATACGAGACTTTTGGCATTTAAAATTTTTTGATTGCATTCACAGATCTTTGTGGGGTCCTAAAAAAAGTCCCCGCAACATCAAAATAACAGGTTTTTATTACAATGTAATATTTACATAATCCACACACATACATATATACACACACACACACACACAGCATCAAGTGGGGCACTTAATTTTTTTTTTTTTTTCTTTGCGAAAGGAAAATTCTGAAAGCATGACAAACCCCATGCATGACTAATCCATCAGAGTCAGAAATAAACCTTATCCAGATTTAATTATGATTTATAAACATGACACAGCCTGTCTAAAACCTCTAAAGCAGTGGTTCACACACTTGCTGCATCATGTACCACCTCCGAAGGTATTACCCCCTATAAAATTTACATTCACTGATATCTTCACGTCCCATATGAGGAGTTCAAAAAATAAGTGTGTGTGTTTTTTTTTATCAAGTTGCAAGTGATTCTCTAAAGTCATCTTCCGAGCTTCCTCAACATTGAATGTCTTTTTAACAATTTTTTTCACAAAAAAAACAAAGACTGATGTTCAAAACTCCATAAATCAAAGCATAAAACATATTGAATGTACACCTCACACTTCTGCACCCAGAGAGAAAACTTTTAGAATCACACTGCATTCCATTTCAACTCATAACTTGGAAATTCTGACTTCCTAGTCGAAATTTTCAATTGGAACGCCCCCCTGAAGTTGGAATTCTGACTCGTGAACTCGGAGGAATCGACACCCGCGAGCTCTGAATCCAAGATGGCTGCACCCTTAAGCAACAGAAGCTGAAGTTGTAGTTTTATATTGTTTACAAGCACTTAAGTCTTATTTGTAGCTTATTAAATCAGCTACACAAACAATACTGTCCTGCTGCTATCTGTGGACGTGTTGCTATGCTGTTTTCATGCACAAAATAACACGTAATCTGTTCTTAACTGATATTGTCACCCTCTCAGTATGAAATCACAGGTACCTCAGGTCAGAATACAAAGAGGCACCGTGCACCAGGGTGTCATCCAAGTAGCGGGGGGAGTGGGGGACAGGACAGGCGGGCTTCACTGGGGGCTGTGAGAGGCTTCGAGGGCTGTCAGTCTGAGTTCCAGCCGAACTGACTGCCTGAGCGTGGGACTTGGGGGGGACAACGGAGGTGGCAAACATAGGGTACAGGGTGATGGCAGACTCCAGCTGAGTCCAGGTGGCACCTCACCAGCATGACAGGCCTCACCAGCATGACAGTGGCCCCAGTGTCCACTAAGGCAGAGCAGGGGGACTCTCTCCACTCTTATGGGGACATGGCAAATGTCCCAAGGGCAAGTGAAGCCCACCACCGCCACTGGCTTCTGGAGGGAATGAGGTCAGACTCCCCTGTCTGTGCTGCTGGGCCCCTCCTGCAGAATATTGAGACGAGGCGAGTATGCTAGGGCTGCGTACAGCCCCCTCTACGTGGACCCTGGAGAGAAGGAGAGTGAGATGGGGAAGGAGAGGCAGCATGGGAGAGGGAGTGGGAGTGGGAGGGGGAAACAGTATGTGCCGGTTTGTTGAAAGGGTCAGTGTGATGTGATGTCGTTGGCTAAGTGATGCACAGCCTGATACACACATGCCTTCCTGGGATTGATAGACAGATGAGTGATTAGCAACTGCATTCCGTAAATGACAATGCTACAGTGCTATTTTTAAGAGAAATGAACTTTCTGTTTCTCACAGTTATTATCGAAGTTGCAGAAACTCTGAGGCTAGATCATGCAGCAATAATTGCACTATATTTTCTAAAGGTTCTGTGGTTATATAGTATTCTGCAGGTTACATCTTTATAGTATTGTTCTAAGGATTACATTCACTAAGTGTAATACAATGCTAAATAATATTTCATAATACTTCTTAACAATGTTTTTTAAAAAATAGCCTCCAATCAAAAATGAAAAGTACAACGCAACATAATCATTTCCCAGTCCTACATTACATGTAAAATCCCATGCTGTTCTAATGTAATGAGATAATGAGATCATTAATTAAAGGCTCTAACACTCTTCCATAATCATAAACCTTAACATCATTAATATTGATCAATACAGCCAAATGGATTGAGGACAATGAAGAGTGACAACCATGTGGTATACTATATTGCCAAAAGTATTGGGACACCTGCCTTTACACACACATGAACTTTAATGACATCCCATTTTTAATACAAAAGCTTTAATATGGAGTTGGCCCACCCTTTGCAGCTATAACAGCTTCAACTCTTCTGGGAAGGCTGTCCACAGGGTTTAGGGGTGTGTTTATGGGGATTTTTGACCATTCTTCAAGGAGAGCATTTTTGAGGTCAGGCACTGATGTTGGGTGAGAAGGTCTGGCTTACAGTCTCCATTCTAATTATAGTTATAGTGTGTGTCTCACAGATATTAATATGGAGTGATGTCATGATTTAAACCTCAATATAGAGCACTAATAATGTAACTAGACACATTTGACAAAACATGTAAATGTGATTTTTTTTGTAGGCTTCACATGACCATCAGGAAATGGATGCATCATCACCTGCTGATTACATTGAACCCAACACTGAGGAGGTAAATATGCACTAGTGGCAGTTATACCTGCTTAAATAGAAGAATATGTGGTAATATAGTACAATTATATTGTAATTTAACCAGTTTTGGCCAGTTTAGGTGGGGATATTCTAGTATTTTTGTATAAGGAAAGGTAATATATGTTACCTGCATCATGGGCTTTAGATGAAGTACCCAGACTCATGGTGACATCCAGACCTTACATCTTTTAGTCCACACTGACTTGTTACATTGTTTCGCATCACAAACATTCCCTTCTTGTAATACAGCTTCACCTTCTGCTGTTCACAGCTTACAGCTTAGAAGCGCTGAAATCTGAAGGATCCTAATCAGAGTTTGCAGATTTTAGATTGTCTACAGTCTCAAGCTTCCAAGTCGGTTGGATAATCAAGCTGGAAAAATAATCAGTCACCAGAGTATCAGTGATCTGTTACAGTTCATTTTATTTGACTTGAAAGACTTTTCTGGGAAGAAGGTGAACATTTCCTTGTAGAGATCTGCAGAGACATACTAAGAAGGACCAGTAACTCAGGAAAACCTTCTAGGAACAGGCTTTTGGAAATATGTGTATGTAATTATCTCACCTTTGCTGCGTTTACTGTATTAAAATGTACATAATTATTTGTAATTATTCTGAATAAATCCTCACTGTTTTTTATTTGCCTGTGGCTCCGTTATGCTCATTCTGACACTTGATTCCTGTAATGACTCTCTTTGAACACTGATGACGTCTTCGCTCAGAAAGTGGAGCAAGCAAACATGGAGGCAGCATCACTTTGTGGGTCCTGCATCATGTTTTTGGGTCTTATGAACTTTAAATGACTCTATATAAAGCTGGGAAGTGATAAATCCAAAGAAATTCAGGGCGTTTGCTGTTATTTCGCGTTTAAAAGCACCTTGAGGTATTTGGTGCTGCCACACTGAGTGTATCTGTAGGCCTGTTGACTCTTGACCTGAGTGTCTTCTCTGTAATTGGTGTGATGCTGCCCCATGCCACCCAGGGAAAGTTTCCTATACAATGACGGAGGTAAGAATTGAACATGATACAATGCACCATTAAATTAACTAACATCTGCAGTATGCCTGTTTCCCAAGACTACTTTGTTATGATATTACATTATTTATTATTGTTAGTTTTTGTATTCTTCTAATAAATACATGAACATTATTGTACAAAATCTTTTCAATGTGAATATGTTTTCAAAACTTATGAAAAAAATATGCCTAGTTTCAATGATTTCGCTTCAGTCCAAAAATGTCAGGTGGTGCTCCCAGGGGCATTGGAAATAGGAGGACAAAGGGACACACCCCCCCCCCCCCCCCCCAATATTGGCCGACACCCCCCCCCCCTTCCCAAAAAATCAATAACAGTGTGTTCCTTATCTTTTGTTTTGAATCCATGCTCTATTGAGGCCGACCCACTTATCAAACGGATCAGTTATTTTTTATTTGGTTTTTCTTAGTTTTGAAACTGTACCCGAAAGAGGGTTAGTCCTGTTGTAAATGATGAAATCTTTATTATATTTAAAGTACTTAAAAATGTTTCTTACATCTCATCCTTTCTCAATCTGACTACTGCTAGTATTATCATAACAATGTCACAATCCCCTCCAGTGTCACACTCCTTCCGACGCCACTGGGTGCAGCCGTCAGACATCTGTTTCATTTGAGATGAGCCTGAAAAGGCAAGTGGTGCAACCGCAATCCTTATTACTACTAATCAGAAATGCAATGTAGGCAAACAGGGATTAACATTGATGAAGTGTAGACAATTAAATTACTTTACAATGTTTTTCATTTGGAAAAAAATATTCATTTGTATAGGACTAACTCTTTTATTTCATCCAAGGACAAATGTTTTGTTGATGGGCTTTAGTACTCTATTTATTCTTGTTTATGTGCCCCTAGTATTAAACTGTTTGTATTTGTACTCTAATATTATGCAATACAACTCTATTGAAAACAAACACACTCATCTTAACAGGAACACACTAACTGCAACCGGCTTCTCTCATAAGAAAGGCGTGGCCATGGTTGGATGGGTTTCCTGAGTGTGTAGAGCTCAGTTTGTACCTGTGATCTAATCTTGTTTACACTGAACAAACCTGCTCCGAGCAGGTTTGACCTCATGGAAAGGTTGCTGTGACAACCAATCGAACAGGAGTTTCGAAGAACCAAGAAATCTGGGATCTAGTCAAATCATCAACTATGAAATGGGGTGTTGTGCTCTAAACTGCCTCCCCTCCCCCCAGCACAGATTGCCTCCCCTGATGTAATTGCTCCCTTTAATGCAGTGGTTCTACCACTCGGTCCTCAGGACCCACTGCCCTGCTTGTTTTCCTTGTTATCCCTGCCCTACACACTGCTGATTACCTGGATCAGGGGTGTTCAGTCAATCGGAAGCTGAAAGACAGCTGGGACTTGTGTGTGGGGCAAGGATAGCAGGAAAACAAGCAGGGCAGTGGGGCCCGAGGACCGAGTATGAGAACCACTGGTTCACACCTCCTTCACAGCAGTAGCGACCTCTCGCTCTAACTTGCTTTTTTCGTGCCTTAAACAAACTAAAAAAAATTCACATTACCTGTTTATTATTGGTCTTTTATAATCAAATGTTAAACTCAGATTAACGACCTCCTGCAATACGTTGCACATGTGACAGTAACTACTTTTCCATTCAAACGCGACAGTAATGCTTTTCTTTGTCACAAGAAGCGATTCATTTACTTGAATAATATCTTTGACCCTTGTGAAAGGAAAAAATTATTGACCAACCCTTCTTGACTTTCCTCGTATGTTTCTTAGATGGCGATCACATTGAGACTAAGATAAAGATTCTTTTAATAGGCAAAGCAGTTTGTTCGCATACAGAAGGGAAGCAGAGTGTCCCCATGGCAGTCAGATGACGCACCAAACAGACAACAGCGAGGTTATTTTTCTAAGCTCCCTTAAAAGGACATTCTTAACAGGATTGGTTATTGCAGTATATGATCAAAGCATGACTTCCTCCTTCTTTAACAGACATTTTCTTCTCACTTTCAACCACCCCGCTTTATCATGCTCATGCTTCTTTTAACCTCAGAGGAGTATTTTTATCTTAACGGACATACCCGCAAGTTTCCTGCCATTTCTCTGCTAGTCCATCATCTCCAACCCTCACATGTGGCCATGTTCACAAGTTGGACAGAAAAAAACACATCCTGTACTGTTAGCAAAACAACTCATGCAAACAAGCCCTTCATGTCTAAGGCCTAAAACATGAGAGCAATCCCCTAATACCTCCCTCACAGCCTGTCTGGTCTCATGCATGCACCTCTTGAATTCATTCTGTTGAAATATTTCTGCTATTCTGCCTTTTTTTTCATATAATGCAGCGAGATACTCACCAGTCTCACACCTAGAAGTGAAATGACATCTAAGCAAACATCAAAAGTCACAAAATATTCAATACTCACTCTAAACCCAGTTTATACAGCATAACTAACAATCTACTGTGCAAGTCATCCAGCGATGATGTCACCCCACCCATCGTCTACTATCGAAAATATAGATACCAGCCCTGCACTGTAAGGACTGAAAACTGCTCCGTATTTCTGCAGCTGACATTATTTTGAGCTGAATTTTTATTTTTTTTTAATTCTAGGCAGGGGGCATTTTATAGCAAGCCACGCTGCGACAAAATGAGTGCCCCTGTCTAACTCTAGTGGAAAATCCAGTGGCATTTCTAGCTACTGAAAAGATCTGGGGCTAAGTGAAGTTTACCTGGGGCATTACTTTTTTTTTGTAAGAAAATTAGCATCGGAGCTAAAATCCTAAATCCAGGAGAGCATTTGTGAGGTCAGGCTGATGTTGGATGAGAAGGCCTGGCTCGCAATCTCCGCTCTAATTCTTCCCAACGGTATTCTATCAGGTAGAGGTCAGGGTTCTGTGCAGGCCAGTCAAGTTCCTCCACACCAGACTTGCTCATCCATGTCCTTATGGACCTTGGTTTGTGCATTGGTGCACGGTCATGTCGGAACAGGAAGGGGCCATCCCCAAACTGTTCCCACAAAGTTGGGAGCATGAAATTGTCCAAAATGGCTTTGAATGCTGCAGCATTAAGAGTTCCTTTCACTGGAGCTAAGGGGCCAAGCACAGCCCCTGAAAAGCAACCCCACACCATAATTCCCCCTCCACCAAACTTGGCACTTTGCAGTCAAACAAGTACCGTTCTCCTGGCAACTGCCAAACACAGACTCGTCCATTGGATTGCCAGACAGAAATTCCTGATTCGTCACTCCAGAGAACATGTCTTCACTGCTCTTGAGTCTAGTGGCAGCATGCCTTACACCACTGCATATGACACTTTGCATTGTACTTGGTGAAGTCTTGGGTGCAGCTGCTCGGCCCATTCCATGAAGTTCTCTATGCACTGTTCTTAAGCTAATCCGAAGGCCATATGAAGTTTGGAGGTCTGTAGCTATTGACTCTACAGACAGTTGGTGACTTCTGCACACTGTACGCTTCAGCATGCGTTGTCCCCGCTCTGTGATTTTACATGGCCTATCACTTCATGGCTGAGATGCTGTTGTTCCCAATTGCTTCCACTTTTTGTTATAATATTACTAAGAGTTGACCGTGAAATATTTAGTAGTGAGGAAATTTCATGAATGGACTTATTGCACAGGTGGCATCCTGTCACGGTACCACGCTTGAATTCACTGAGCTCCTGTTTGTAGAAGCAGTCTGTATGCCTAGGTGCTTGATTTTATACACCTTTGGCTATGGAAGTGACTGGAACACCTGAATTCAATGATTTGGAGGGGTGTCCCAATACTTTTTGCAATATAGTGTAGTTGTAATGGATCCCAGGATCTCATTATGTTTTATAAGAGGCACAAAAAATACTCAGAGTGCTTTTCAAATGATCCAGAAGGAGCTAAGATGTAAAGCCTTAGGCTTTATTTTTGAGGGTGAGGTCAACTAATACTGACGGACCATCATGTGCATGACTAACATAGTGTTAGCAAAAAGAATAAACCTGTGCTGTCACGGGATGGGGCAGAACTGAGGACACGGGGGTGGGATTCAGGGCAAACAAACGGGATTAATTAACTGAACTTAACTGAATCATGGTGGATAAAATGAAAGAAGCCAAGGCACACTAGGCTGGGGCACGCAGCGTCAAGGATGAAGCTAACACAAGACAGGGGGGCACTTATAAACAGGGCTAATAAGGGATCAAACAATATAGGGTCCTATATTCAGGAGTGAATATAGGACCCTAATTAACATATAAGACATTTTTTTTTATCTTCATCAGTTGGTACTGAACATTACAGATATGTTGATGGAATCATGTATGAATTTTATAACAGGAGATATATCGTACAAGGTCGGTGGAACCAGAGGGGAAAACAAAGTGAGGGATGCAATTGCAATATGTTTTTTTGCATGTTTTGGTGTGACTGCTGGCATCAACAAATGGGTAAAAAAATAAAGAACGTAACATCATAACTTCATAACTTTGTGGCAGAGTGCCCTGCTATAAAATTCCCTGTCTAGAATTCTTTCCTTATCACCCAGCTCAAGTTAAAGTGAATAGTGAATACTTTTGATTACTTTTGGTGTTTGGTTCAATTTCATATCATTTCCAGGTGTGACGGTGCCGAGTATGAGGTCATTTGCCAGATTATATGACAAGAAGACAAAATAACAAAAAACTGAAGCAGAATGAATTCAGTAAAGTGTGAAAAATATTATTCAAGTCAATGAATCACTTCTTGTGACTGTAGGCGACTGTATTTGCACAAATGAGCATTGTTGAGTGAAAAAGTTGTTACTGTCACATTTGCAATGTTATACTGGAGGTTGTTAATCTTAAGGTTTGGTTTTAAAACATCATGATAAGTAATGTGAATTTTTTTGTCTATTTAAGGCAAAATAAAAAGAGAGTGACAGTGAGCGGTCGCTTCTGCTGCGAAGGAGGAGTGACTTTGCCCTTAAAAAGAGCGATTACGTCATGGGAGGCAGTCTGTGGCTGGGGGCAGTTTAGAGCACAACACAGTATGAATTTGTGTACATACCTAGTGTCTCATCACCAGGTGTGAACTGAAAGTGAAAAATATATTTGTATATATTTAATCAAGAATAGGTGAAATTTGCCAGTTATATAAAAATGGTTATTTTGGTAAAAGAAGAGCAGTCAGCACCTAAGACAATGAAGATCACAAGTCTCACTATTATGTTAATCCTGTTCAACTTCAAAATCAACTCAACTGATGGTATGTATCATTTAAAAATTACCCTTAATTGCCCTTAAAAGGACATTCTTAACAGGATTGGTTATTGCAGTATATGATCAAAGCATGACTTCCTCCTTCTTTAACAGACATTTTCTTCTCACTTTCAACCCCCCCTCTTTATCATGCTCATGCTTCTCTTAACCTCAGCGGAGTATTTTTATCTTAACGGGCAAGTTTCCTGCCATTTCTCTGCTAGTCCATCGACCCATCTCCAACCCTGACATGTGGCCATGTTCACAAGTTGGACAGAAAAAAACACATCCTGTACTGTTAGCGAAACAACTCATGCAAACTTTAGTCTCTTCATGTCTAAGGCCTAAAACATGAGAGCAATCCCATAATGCCTCCCTCGCAGCCTGTCTGGTCTCATGCATGAACCTCTTGAATTCATTCTGTTGAAATATTTCTGCTATTCTGCCTTTTTTTTCATATGATGCAGCGAGATCCTCACCAGTCTCACACCTAGAAGTGAAATGACATCTAAGCAAACATCAAAAGTCACAAAATTTTCAATACTCACTCTAAACCCAGTTTATACAGCATAACTAACAATCTACTGTGCAAGTCATCCAGTGATGATGTCACCCCACCCATCGTCTACTATCTAAAATATAGATACCAGCCCTGCACTGTAAGGACTGAAAACTGCTCCGTATTTCTGCAGCTGACATTATTGTCACGGGACGGCTCTCGATCGCCTGGTGAGCGGGCAGAGAGGCGAGCGAGCGGAAGCAGGCACACAGGCAAGGTTCGGGAAAACAGGGTTTACTAGGAACAGGCTGCTGCAGTGGGGGTGCCTGCCCTGGAGCTGCAGGCTGTGCAGGCGGCTGCGCAGGCGGTGGCTGCGCAGGCGAAGGTGGCCATGCGGGCTGCACAGGCGGTAGCGGCGGCTGCACAGGCGCTGGGTCCGCGGGCAGCGGCGACGGCTCCGACGGCGTAGTCGGGACCGGTGCTCTCCGGACAGGAGAGGCTGCCTGGGGAGGCAGCTTAGCAGAGTTGGGGGCCATCCGGGTGATCGGGGAGTCCTCCCGATCCTCCTCCGGGAGGGCCGCCGGGATGAGGGCACATGCCCTCAAGGCGATCGTCGGGGCGATCGTGGGTCCCCTCCTTCTCCTCCTCCGGCTCTTGGCAGCGGCGGGAGGTGGAGCTACGTCCGCGGACGCGGACGTCGGAAGGACGGGCCCCCGCTCGCTGGGAGCGACAGAGCGCTCGGTCCGGAGCTGAGCAATTTCATGGAGACCCTCGCGCAGCTCCTCGGCCAAGCGGGCGTCCAAGTCGAGGGCTAGCTCTTCGAGGGTCTCCATACACCGGCGAACGAGGCTCCACGCGGGAGGATCCTCCTTGATCCCGGGTTGGGATCTCCAAGAATCCACTCGCTCTCCGAGGCGGAAGTAGTCCTCCTCGGAGATGTAAGCCGCTTTGTTTGGGTCTGTCATTCTGTCACGGGACGGCTCGCGATCGCCTGGTGAGCGGGCAGAGAGGCGAGCAAGCGGAAGCAGGCACACAGGCAAGGTTTGGGAAAACAGGGTTTACTGGCAACAGGCACGGACAAACACTGGGTAACATCAATGACAGACACTGGATTAATACACAACAGGAACTTAAATACAGGAAACAAGGCAGCAGGAAACAAGACATGACTGGGCACAATCAGGGAATCACACGTGGGTAATTAGAGGGCGTGGCACACACGAGGAACGGACGGAGCGGGCGTCACAATTATTTTGAGCTGAATTTTTTTTGAAAAAATTCTAGGCAGGGGGCATTTTATAGCAAGCCACGCTGCGACAAAATGAGTGCCCCTGTCTAACTCTAGTGGAAAATCCAGTGGCATTTCTAGCTACTGAAAAGATCTGGGGCTAAGTGAAGTTTACCTGGGGCATTACTTTTTTTTGTAAGAAAATTAGCATCGGAGCTAAAATCCTAAATCCAGGAGAGCATTTGTGAGGTCAGGCTGATGTTGGATGAGAAGGCCTGGCTCGCAATCTCCGCTCTAATTCATCTCAACGGTATTCTATCAGGTAGAGGTCAGGGTTCTGTGCAGGCCAGTCAAGTTCCTCCACACCAGACTCGCTCATCCATGTCCTTATGGACCTTGTTTTGTGGATTGGTGCACAGTCATGTTGGAACAGGAAGGGGCCATCCCCAAACTGTTCCCACAAAGTTGGGAGCATGAAATTGTCCAAAATGGCTTTGAATGCTGCAGCATTAAGAGTTCCTTTCACTGGAGCTAAGGGGCCAAGCACAGCCCCTGAAAAGCAACCCCACACCATAATTCCCCCTCCACCAAACTTGGCACTTTGCAGTCAAACAAGTACCGTTCTCCTGGCAACTGCCAAACACAGACTCGTCCATTGGATTGCCAGACAGAAATTCCTGATTCGTCACTCCAGAGAACATGTCTTCACTGCTCTTGAGTCTAGTGGCAGCATGCCTTACACCACTGCATATGACACTTTGCATTGTACTTGGTGAAGTCTTGGGTGCAGCTGCTCGGCCCATTCCATGAAGTTCTCTATGCACTGTCCTTAAGATAATCTGAAGGCCATATGAAGTTTGGAGGTCTGTAGCTATTGACTCTGCAGACAGTTGGTGACTTCTGCACACTGTGCACCTCAGCATGCGTTGTCCCCGCTCTGTGATTTTACATGGCCTATCACTTCATGGCTGAGATGCTGTTGTTCCCAATTGCTTCCACTTTTTGTTATAATATTACTAAGAGTTGACCGTGAAATATTTAGTAGTGACGAAATTTCACGAATGGACTTATTGCACAGGTGGCATCCTGTCACGGTACCACGCTTGAATTCACTGAGCTCCTGTTTGTAGAAGCAGTCTGCATGCCTAGGTGCTTGATTTTATATACCTGTGGCTATGGAAGTGACTGGAACACCTGAATTCAATGATTTGGAGGGGTGTTCCAATACTTTTTGCAATATAGTGTAGTTATAATGGATCCCAGGATCTCATTATGTTTTATAAGAGGCACAAAAAATACTCAGAGTGCTTTTCAAATGATCCAGAAGGAGCTAAGATGTAAAGCCTTAGGCTTTATTTTTGAGGGTGAGGTCAACTAATACTGACGGACCATCATGTGCATGACTAACATAGTGTTAGCAAAAAGAATAAACCTGTGCTGTCACGGGATGGGGCAGAACTGAGGACACGGGGGTGGGATTCAGGGCAAACAAACGGGATTAATTAACTGAACTTAACTGAATCATGGTGGATAAAATGAAAGAGGCCAAGGCACACTAGGCTGGGGCACGCAGCGTCAAGGATGAAGCTAACACAAGACAGGGAGGCACTTATAAACAGGGCTAATAAGGGATCAAACAAGGGGCAGCTGGAGTGAATATAGGACCCTAATTAACATATAAGCCATTTTTTTTAATCTTCATCAGTTGGTACTGAACATTACAGATATGTTGATGGAATCATGTATGAATTTTATAACAGGAGATATATCGTACAAGGTCGGTGGAACCAGAGGGGAAAACAAAGTGAGGGATGCAATTGCAATATGTTTTTTTGCATGTTTTGGTGTGACTGCTGGCATCAACAAATGGGTAAAAAAATAAAGAACGTAACATCATAACTTCATAACTTTGTGGCAGAGTGCCCTGCTATAAAATTCCCTGTCTAGAATTCTTTCCTTATCACCCAGCTCAAGTTAAAGTGAATAGTGAATACTTTTGATTACTTTTGGTGTTTGGTTCAATTTCATATCATTTCCAGGTGTGACGGTGCCGAGTATGAGGTCATTTGCCAGATTATATGACAAGAAGACAAAATAACAAAAAACTGAAGCAGAATGAATTCAGTAAAGTGTGAAAAATATTATTCAAGTCAATGAATCACTTCTTGTGACTGTAGGCGACTGTATTTGCACAAATGAGCATTGTTGAGTGAAAAAGTTGTTACTGTCACATTTGCAATGTTATACTGGAGGTTGTTAATCTTAAGGTTTGGTTTTAAAACATCATGATAAGTAATGTGAATTTTTTTGTCTATTTAAGGCAAAATAAAAAGAGAGTGACAGTGAGCGGTCGCTTCTGCTGCGAAGGAGGAGTGACTTTGCCCTTAAAAAGAGCGATTACGTCATGGGAGGCAGTCTGTGGCTGGGGGCAGTTTAGAGCACAACACAGTATGAATTTGTGTACATACCTAGTGTCTCATCACCAGGTGTGAACTGAAAGTGAAAAATATATTTGTATATATTTAATCAAGAATAGGTGAAATTTGCCAGTTATATAAAAATGGTTATTTTGGTAAAAGAAGAGCAGTCAGCACCTAAGACAATGAAGATCACAAGTCTCACTATTATGTTAATCCTGTTCAACTTCAAAATCAACTCAACTGATGGTATGTATCATTTAAAAATTACCCTTAATTGCCCTTAAAAGGACATTCTTAACAGGATTGGTTATTGCAGTATATGATCAAAGCATGACTTCCTCCTTCTTTAACAGACATTTTCTTCTCACTTTCAACCCCCCCTCTTTATCATGCTCATGCTTCTCTTAACCTCAGCGGAGTATTTTTATCTTAACGGGCAAGTTTCCTGCCATTTCTCTGCTAGTCCATCGACCCATCTCCAACCCTGACATGTGGCCATGTTCACAAGTTGGACAGAAAAAAACACATCCTGTACTGTTAGCGAAACAACTCATGCAAACTTTAGTCTCTTCATGTCTAAGGCCTAAAACATGAGAGCAATCCCATAATGCCTCCCTCGCAGCCTGTCTGGTCTCATGCATGAACCTCTTGAATTCATTCTGTTGAAATATTTCTGCTATTCTGCCTTTTTTTTCATATGATGCAGCGAGATCCTCACCAGTCTCACACCTAGAAGTGAAATGACATCTAAGCAAACATCAAAAGTCACAAAATTTTCAATACTCACTCTAAACCCAGTTTATACAGCATAACTAACAATCTACTGTGCAAGTCATCCAGTGATGATGTCACCCCACCCATCGTCTACTATCTAAAATATAGATACCAGCCCTGCACTGTAAGGACTGAAAACTGCTCCGTATTTCTGCAGCTGACATTATTGTCACGGGACGGCTCTCGATCGCCTGGTGAGCGGGCAGAGAGGCGAGCGAGCGGAAGCAGGCACACAGGCAAGGTTCGGGAAAACAGGGTTTACTAGGAACAGGCTGCTGCAGTGGGGGTGCCTGCCCTGGAGCTGCAGGCTGTGCAGGCGGCTGCGCAGGCGGTGGCTGCGCAGGCGAAGGTGGCCATGCGGGCTGCACAGGCGGGTAGCGGCGGCTGCACAGGCGCTGGGTCCGCGGGCAGCGGCGACGGCTCCGACGGCGTAGTCGGGACCGGTGCTCTCCGGACAGGAGAGGCTGCCTGGGGAGGCAGCTTAGCAGAGTTGGGGGCCATCCGGGTGATCGGGGAGTCCTCCCGATCCTCCTCCGGGAGGGCCGCCGGGATGAGGGCACATGCCCTCAAGGCGATCGTCGGGGCGATCGTGGGTCCCCTCCTTCTCCTCCTCCGGCTCTTGGCAGCGGCGGGAGGTGGAGCTACGTCCGCGGACGCGGACGTCGGAAGGACGGGCCCCCGCTCGCTGGGAGCGACAGAGCGCTCGGTCCGGAGCTGAGCAATTTCATGGAGACCCTCGCGCAGCTCCTCGGCCAAGCGGGCGTCCAAGTCGAGGGCTAGCTCTTCGAGGGTCTCCATACACCGGCGAACGAGGCTCCACGCGGGAGGATCCTCCTTGATCCCGGGTTGGGATCTCCAAGAATCCACTCGCTCTCCGAGGCGGAAGTAGTCCTCCTCGGAGATGTAAGCCGCTTTGTTTGGGTCTGTCATTCTGTCACGGGACGGCTCGCGATCGCCTGGTGAGCGGGCAGAGAGGCGAGCAAGCGGAAGCAGGCACACAGGCAAGGTTTGGGAAAACAGGGTTTACTGGCAACAGGCACGGACAAACACTGGGTAACATCAATGACAGACACTGGATTAATACACAACAGGAACTTAAATACAGGAAACAAGGCAGCAGGAAACAAGACATGACTGGGCACAATCAGGGAATCACACGTGGGTAATTAGAGGGCGTGGCACACACGAGGAACGGACGGAGCGGGCGTCACAATTATTTTGAGCTGAATTTTTTTTGAAAAAATTCTAGGCAGGGGGCATTTTATAGCAAGCCACGCTGCGACAAAATGAGTGCCCCTGTCTAACTCTAGTGGAAAATCCAGTGGCATTTCTAGCTACTGAAAAGATCTGGGGCTAAGTGAAGTTTACCTGGGGCATTACTTTTTTTTTGTAAGAAAATTAGCATCGGAGCTAAAATCCTAAATCCAGGAGAGCATTTGTGAGGTCAGGCTGATGTTGGATGAGAAGGCCTGGCTCGCAATCTCCGCTCTAATTCATCTCAACGGTATTCTATCAGGTAGAGGTCAGGGTTCTGTGCAGGCCAGTCAAGTTCCTCCACACCAGACTCGCTCATCCATGTCCTTATGGACCTTGTTTTGTGGATTGGTGCACAGTCATGTTGGAACAGGAAGGGGCCATCCCCAAACTGTTCCCACAAAGTTGGGAGCATGAAATTGTCCAAAATGGCTTTGAATGCTGCAGCATTAAGAGTTCCTTTCACTGGAGCTAAGGGGCCAAGCACAGCCCCTGAAAAGCAACCCCACACCATAATTCCCCCTCCACCAAACTTGGCACTTTGCAGTCAAACAAGTACCGTTCTCCTGGCAACTGCCAAACACAGACTCGTCCATTGGATTGCCAGACAGAAATTCCTGATTCGTCACTCCAGAGAACATGTCTTCACTGCTCTTGAGTCTAGTGGCAGCATGCCTTACACCACTGCATATGACACTTTGCATTGTACTTGGTGAAGTCTTGGGTGCAGCTGCTCGGCCCATTCCATGAAGTTCTCTATGCACTGTCCTTAAGATAATCTGAAGGCCATATGAAGTTTGGAGGTCTGTAGCTATTGACTCTGCAGACAGTTGGTGACTTCTGCACACTGTGCACCTCAGCATGCGTTGTCCCCGCTCTGTGATTTTACATGGCCTATCACTTCATGGCTGAGATGCTGTTGTTCCCAATTGCTTCCACTTTTTGTTATAATATTACTAAGAGTTGACCGTGAAATATTTAGTAGTGACGAAATTTCACGAATGGACTTATTGCACAGGTGGCATCCTGTCACGGTACCACGCTTGAATTCACTGAGCTCCTGTTTGTAGAAGCAGTCTGCATGCCTAGGTGCTTGATTTTATATACCTGTGGCTATGGAAGTGACTGGAACACCTGAATTCAATGATTTGGAGGGGTGTTCCAATACTTTTTGCAATATAGTGTAGTTATAATGGATCCCAGGATCTCATTATGTTTTATAAGAGGCACAAAAAATACTCAGAGTGCTTTTCAAATGATCCAGAAGGAGCTAAGATGTAAAGCCTTAGGCTTTATTTTTGAGGGTGAGGTCAACTAATACTGACGGACCATCATGTGCATGACTAACATAGTGTTAGCAAAAAGAATAAACCTGTGCTGTCACGGGATGGGGCAGAACTGAGGACACGGGGGTGGGATTCAGGGCAAACAAACGGGATTAATTAACTGAACTTAACTGAATCATGGTGGATAAAATGAAAGAGGCCAAGGCACACTAGGCTGGGGCACGCAGCGTCAAGGATGAAGCTAACACAAGACAGGGAGGCACTTATAAACAGGGCTAATAAGGGATCAAACAAGGGGCAGCTGGAGTGAATATAGGACCCTAATTAACATATAAGCCATTTTTTTTAATCTTCATCAGTTGGTACTGAACATTACAGATATGTTGATGGAATCATGTATGAATTTTATAACAGGAGATATATCGTACAAGGTCGGTGGAACCAGAGGGGAAAACAAAGTGAGGGATGCAATTGCAATATGTTTTTTTGCATGTTTTGGTGTGACTGCTGGCATCAACAAATGGGTAAAAAAATAAAGAACGTAACATCATAACTTCATAACTTTGTGGCAGAGTGCCCTGCTATAAAATTCCCTGTCTAGAATTCTTTCCTTATCACCCAGCTCAAGTTAAAGTGAATAGTGAATACTTTTGATTACTTTTGGTGTTTGGTTCAATTTCATATCATTTCCAGGTGTGACGGTGCCGAGTATGAGGTCATTTGCCAGATTATATGACAAGAAGACAAAATAACAAAAAACTGAAGCAGAATGAATTCAGTAAAGTGTGAAAAATATTATTCAAGTCAATGAATCACTTCTTGTGACTGTAGGCGACTGTATTTGCACAAATGAGCATTGTTGAGTGAAAAAGTTGTTACTGTCACATTTGCAATGTTATACTGGAGGTTGTTAATCTTAAGGTTTGGTTTTAAAACATCATGATAAGTAATGTGAATTTTTTTGTCTATTTAAGGCAAAATAAAAAGAGAGTGACAGTGAGCGGTCGCTTCTGCTGCGAAGGAGGAGTGACTTTGCCCTTAAAAAGAGCGATTACGTCATGGGAGGCAGTCTGTGGCTGGGGGCAGTTTAGAGCACAACACAGTATGAATTTGTGTACATACCTAGTGTCTCATCACCAGGTGTGAACTGAAAGTGAAAAATATATTTGTATATATTTAATCAAGAATAGGTGAAATTTGCCAGTTATATAAAAATGGTTATTTTGGTAAAAGAAGAGCAGTCAGCACCTAAGACAATGAAGATCACAAGTCTCACTATTATGTTAATCCTGTTCAACTTCAAAATCAACTCAACTGATGGTATGTATCATTTAAAAATTACCCTTAATTGCCCTTAAAAGGACATTCTTAACAGGATTGGTTATTGCAGTATATGATCAAAGCATGACTTCCTCCTTCTTTAACAGACATTTTCTTCTCACTTTCAACCCCCCCTCTTTATCATGCTCATGCTTCTCTTAACCTCAGCGGAGTATTTTTATCTTAACGGGCAAGTTTCCTGCCATTTCTCTGCTAGTCCATCGACCCATCTCCAACCCTGACATGTGGCCATGTTCACAAGTTGGACAGAAAAAAACACATCCTGTACTGTTAGCGAAACAACTCATGCAAACTTTAGTCTCTTCATGTCTAAGGCCTAAAACATGAGAGCAATCCCATAATGCCTCCCTCGCAGCCTGTCTGGTCTCATGCATGAACCTCTTGAATTCATTCTGTTGAAATATTTCTGCTATTCTGCCTTTTTTTTCATATGATGCAGCGAGATCCTCACCAGTCTCACACCTAGAAGTGAAATGACATCTAAGCAAACATCAAAAGTCACAAAATTTTCAATACTCACTCTAAACCCAGTTTATACAGCATAACTAACAATCTACTGTGCAAGTCATCCAGTGATGATGTCACCCCACCCATCGTCTACTATCTAAAATATAGATACCAGCCCTGCACTGTAAGGACTGAAAACTGCTCCGTATTTCTGCAGCTGACATTATTGTCACGGGACGGCTCTCGATCGCCTGGTGAGCGGGCAGAGAGGCGAGCGAGCGGAAGCAGGCACACAGGCAAGGTTCGGGAAAACAGGGTTTACTAGGAACAGGCTGCTGCAGTGGGGGTGCCTGCCCTGGAGCTGCAGGCTGTGCAGGCGGCTGCGCAGGCGGTGGCTGCGCAGGCGAAGGTGGCCATGCGGGCTGCACAGGCGGGTAGCGGCGGCTGCACGGGCGCTGGGTCCGCGGGCAGCGGCGACGGCTCCGACGGCGTAGTCGGGACCGGTGCTCTCCGGACAGGAGAGGCTGCCTGGGGAGGCAGCTTAGCAGAGTTGGGGGCCATCCGGGTGATCGGGGAGTCCTCCCGATCCTCCTCCGGGAGGGCCGCCGGGATGAGGGCACATGCCCTCAAGGCGATCGTCGGGGCGATCGTGGGTCCCCTCCTTCTCCTCCTCCGGCTCTTGGCAGCGGCGGGAGGTGGAGCTACGTCCGCGGACGCGGACGTCGGAAGGACGGGCCCCCGCTCGCTGGGAGCGACAGAGCGCTCGGTCCGGAGCTGAGCAATTTCATGGAGACCCTCGCGCAGCTCCTCGGCCAAGCGGGCGTCCAAGTCGAGGGCTAGCTCTTCGAGGGTCTCCATACACCGGCGAACGAGGCTCCACGCGGGAGGATCCTCCTTGATCCCGGGTTGGGATCTCCAAGAATCCACTCGCTCTCCGAGGTGGAAGTAGTCCTCCTCGGAGATGTAAGCCGCTTTGTTTGGGTCTGTCATTCTGTCACGGGACGGCTCGCGATCGCCTGGTGAGCGGGCAGAGAGGCGAGCAAGCGGAAGCAGGCACACAGGCAAGGTTTGGGAAAACAGGGTTTACTGGCAACAGGCACGGACAAACACTGGGTAACATCAATGACAGACACTGGATTAATACACAACAGGAACTTAAATACAGGAAACAAGGCAGCAGGAAACAAGACATGACTGGGCACAATCAGGGAATCACACGTGGGTAATTAGAGGGCGTGGCACACACGAGGAACGGACGGAGCGGGCGTCACAATTATTTTGAGCTGAATTTTTTTTGAAAAAATTCTAGGCAGGGGGCATTTTATAGCAAGCCACGCTGCGACAAAATGAGTGCCCCTGTCTAACTCTAGTGGAAAATCCAGTGGCATTTCTAGCTACTGAAAAGATCTGGGGCTAAGTGAAGTTTACCTGGGGCATTACTTTTTTTTTGTAAGAAAATTAGCATCGGAGCTAAAATCCTAAATCCAGGAGAGCATTTGTGAGGTCAGGCTGATGTTGGATGAGAAGGCCTGGCTCGCAATCTCCGCTCTAATTCATCTCAACGGTATTCTATCAGGTAGAGGTCAGGGTTCTGTGCAGGCCAGTCAAGTTCCTCCACACCAGACTCGCTCATCCATGTCCTTATGGACCTTGTTTTGTGGATTGGTGCACAGTCATGTTGGAACAGGAAGGGGCCATCCCCAAACTGTTCCCACAAAGTTGGGAGCATGAAATTGTCCAAAATGGCTTTGAATGCTGCAGCATTAAGAGTTCCTTTCACTGGAGCTAAGGGGCCAAGCACAGCCCCTGAAAAGCAACCCCACACCATAATTCCCCCTCCACCAAACTTGGCACTTTGCAGTCAAACAAGTACCGTTCTCCTGGCATCTGCCAAACACAGACTCGTCCATTGGATTGCCAGACAGAAATTCCTGATTCGTCACTCCAGAGAACATGTCTTCACTGCTCTTGAGTCTAGTGGCAGCATGCCTTACACCACTGCATATGACACTTTGCATTGTACTTGGTGAAGTCTTGGGTGCAGCTACTCGGCCCATTCCATGAAGTTCTCTATGCACTGTCCTTAAGATAATCTGAAGGCCATATGAAGTTTGGAGGTCTGTAGCTATTGACTCTGCAGACAGTTGGTGACTTCTGCACACTGTGCACCTCAGCATGCGTTTGTCCCCGCTCTGTGATTTTACATGGCCTATCACTTCATGGCTGAGATGCTGTTGTTCCCAATTGCTTCCACTTTTTGTTATAATATTACTAAGAGTTGACCGTGAAATATTTAGTAGTGACGAAATTTCACGAATGGACTTATTGCACAGGTGGCATCCTGTCACGGTACCACGCTTGAATTCACTGAGCTCCTGTTTGTAGAAGCAGTCTGCATGCCTAGGTGCTTGATTTTATATACCTGTGGCTATGGAAGTGACTGGAACACCTGAATTCAATGATTTGGAGGGGTGTTCCAATACTTTTTGCAATATAGTGTAGTTATAATGGATCCCAGGATCTCATTATGTTTTATAAGAGGCACAAAAAATACTCAGAGTGCTTTTCAAATGATCCAGAAGGAGCTAAGATGTAAAGCCTTAGGCTTTATTTTTGAGGGTGAGGTCAACTAATACTGACGGACCATCATGTGCATGACTAACATAGTGTTAGCAAAAAGAATAAACCTGTGCTGTCACGGGATGGGGCAGAACTGAGGACACGGGGGTGGGATTCAGGGCAAACAAACGGGATTAATTAACTGAACTTAACTGAATCATGGTGGATAAAATGAAAGAGGCCAAGGCACACTAGGCTGGGGCACGCAGCGTCAAGGATGAAGCTAACACAAGACAGGGAGGCACTTATAAACAGGGCTAATAAGGGATCAAACAAGGGGCAGCTGGAGTGAATATAGGACCCTAATTAACATATAAGCCATTTTTTTTAATCTTCATCAGTTGGTACTGAACATTACAGATATGTTGATGGAATCATGTATGAATTTTATAACAGGAGATATATCGTACAAGGTCGGTGGAACCAGAGGGGAAAACAAAGTGAGGGATGCAATTGCAATATGTTTTTTTGCATGTTTTGGTGTGACTGCTGGCATCAACAAATGGGTAAAAAAATAAAGAACGTAACATCATAACTTCATAACTTTGTGGCAGAGTGCCCTGCTATAAAATTCCCTGTCTAGAATTCTTTCCTTATCACCCAGCTCAAGTTAAAGTGAATAGTGAATACTTTTGATTACTTTTGGTGTTTGGTTCAATTTCATATCATTTCCAGGTGTGACGGTGCCGAGTATGAGGTCATTTGCCAGATTATATGACAAGAAGACAAAATAACAAAAAACTGAAGCAGAATGAATTCAGTAAAGTGTGAAAAATATTATTCAAGTCAATGAATCACTTCTTGTGACTGTAGGCGACTGTATTTGCACAAATGAGCATTGTTGAGTGAAAAAGTTGTTACTGTCACATTTGCAATGTTATTCTGGAGGTTGTTAATCTTAAGGTTTGGTTTTAAAACATCATGATAAGTAATGTGAATTTTTTTGTCTATTTAAGGCAAAATAAAAAGAGAGTGACAGTGAGCGGTCGCTTCTGCTGCGAAGGAGGAGTGACTTTGCCCTTAAAAAGAGCGATTACGTCATGGGAGGCAGTCTGTGGCTGGGGGCAGTTTAGAGCACAACACAGTATGAATTTGTGTACATACCTAGTGTCTCATCACCAGGTGTGAACTGAAAGTGAAAAATATATTTGTATATATTTAATCAAGAATAGGTGAAATTTGCCAGTTATATAAAAATGGTTATTTTGGTAAAAGAAGAGCAGTCAGCACCTAAGACAATGAAGATCACAAGTCTCACTATTATGTTAATCCTGTTCAACTTCAAAATCAACTCAACTGATGGTATGTATCATTTAAAAATTACCCTTAATTGCCCTTAAAAGGACATTCTTAACAGGATTGGTTATTGCAGTATATGATCAAAGCATGACTTCCTCCTTCTTTAACAGACATTTTCTTCTCACTTTCAACCCCCCCTCTTTATCATGCTCATGCTTCTCTTAACCTCAGCGGAGTATTTTTATCTTAACGGGCAAGTTTCCTGCCATTTCTCTGCTAGTCCATCGACCCATCTCCAACCCTGACATGTGGCCATGTTCACAAGTTGGACAGAAAAAAACACATCCTGTACTGTTAGCGAAACAACTCATGCAAACTTTAGTCTCTTCATGTCTAAGGCCTAAAACATGAGAGCAATCCCATAATGCCTCCCTCGCAGCCTGTCTGGTCTCATGCATGAACCTCTTGAATTCATTCTGTTGAAATATTTCTGCTATTCTGCCTTTTTTTTCATATGATGCAGCGAGATCCTCACCAGTCTCACACCTAGAAGTGAAATGACATCTAAGCAAACATCAAAAGTCACAAAATTTTCAATACTCACTCTAAACCCAGTTTATACAGCATAACTAACAATCTACTGTGCAAGTCATCCAGTGATGATGTCACCCCACCCATCGTCTACTATCTAAAATATAGATACCAGCCCTGCACTGTAAGGACTGAAAACTGCTCCGTATTTCTGCAGCTGACATTATTGTCACGGGACGGCTCTCGATCGCCTGGTGAGCGGGCAGAGAGGCGAGCGAGCGGAAGCAGGCACACAGGCAAGGTTCGGGAAAACAGGGTTTACTAGGAACAGGCTGCTGCAGTGGGGGTGCCTGCCCTGGAGCTGCAGGCTGTGCAGGCGGCTGCGCAGGCGGTGGCTGCGCAGGCGAAGGTGGCCATGCGGGCTGCACAGGCGGTAGCGGCGGCTGCACGGGCGCTGGGTCCGCGGGCAGCGGCGACGGCTCCGACGGCGTAGTCGGGACCGGTGCTCTCCGGACAGGAGAGGCTGCCTGGGGAGGCAGCTTAGCAGAGTTGGGGGCCATCCGGGTGATCGGGGAGTCCTCCCGATCCTCCTCCGGGAGGGCCGCCGGGATGAGGGCACATGCCCTCAAGGCGATCGTCGGGGCGATCGTGGGTCCCCTCCTTCTCCTCCTCCGGCTCTTGGCAGCGGCGGGAGGTGGAGCTACGTCCGCGGACGCGGACGTCGGAAGGACGGGCCCCCGCTCGCTGGGAGCGACAGAGCGCTCGGTCCGGAGCTGAGCAATTTCATGGAGACCCTCGCGCAGCTCCTCGGCCAAGCGGGCGTCCAAGTCGAGGGCTAGCTCTTCGAGGGTCTCCATACACCGGCGAACGAGGCTCCACGCGGGAGGATCCTCCTTGATCCCGGGTTGGGATCTCCAAGAATCCACTCGCTCTCCGAGGCGGAAGTAGTCCTCCTCGGAGATGTAAGCCGCTTTGTTTGGGTCTGTCATTCTGTCACGGGACGGCTCGCGATCGCCTGGTGAGCGGGCAGAGAGGCGAGCAAGCGGAAGCAGGCACACAGGCAAGGTTTGGGAAAACAGGGTTTACTGGCAACAGGCACGGACAAACACTGGGTAACATCAATGACAGACACTGGATTAATACACAACAGGAACTTAAATACAGGAAACAAGGCAGCAGGAAACAAGACATGACTGGGCACAATCAGGGAATCACACGTGGGTAATTAGAGGGCGTGGCACACACGAGGAACGGACGGAGCGGGCGTCACAATTATTTTGAGCTGAATTTTTTTTGAAAAAATTCTAGGCAGGGGGCATTTTATAGCAAGCCACGCTGCGACAAAATGAGTGCCCCTGTCTAACTCTAGTGGAAAATCCAGTGGCATTTCTAGCTACTGAAAAGATCTGGGGCTAAGTGAAGTTTACCTGGGGCATTACTTTTTTTTTGTAAGAAAATTAGCATCGGAGCTAAAATCCTAAATCCAGGAGAGCATTTGTGAGGTCAGGCTGATGTTGGATGAGAAGGCCTGGCTCGCAATCTCCGCTCTAATTCATCTCAACGGTATTCTATCAGGTAGAGGTCAGGGTTCTGTGCAGGCCAGTCAAGTTCCTCCACACCAGACTCGCTCATCCATGTCCTTATGGACCTTGTTTTGTGGATTGGTGCACAGTCATGTTGGAACAGGAAGGGGCCATCCCCAAACTGTTCCCACAAAGTTGGGAGCATGAAATTGTCCAAAATGGCTTTGAATGCTGCAGCATTAAGAGTTCCTTTCACTGGAGCTAAGGGGCCAAGCACAGCCCCTGAAAAGCAACCCCACACCATAATTCCCCCTCCACCAAACTTGGCACTTTGCAGTCAAACAAGTACCGTTCTCCTGGCAACTGCCAAACACAGACTCGTCCATTGGATTGCCAGACAGAAATTCCTGATTCGTCACTCCAGAGAACATGTCTTCACTGCTCTTGAGTCTAGTGGCAGCATGCCTTACACCACTGCATATGACACTTTGCATTGTACTTGGTGAAGTCTTGGGTGCAGCTGCTCGGCCCATTCCATGAAGTTCTCTATGCACTGTCCTTAAGATAATCTGAAGGCCATATGAAGTTTGGAGGTCTGTAGCTATTGACTCTGCAGACAGTTGGTGACTTCTGCACACTGTGCACCTCAGCATGCGTTGTCCCCGCTCTGTGATTTTACATGGCCTATCACTTCATGGCTGAGATGCTGTTGTTCCCAATTGCTTCCACTTTTTGTTATAATATTACTAAGAGTTGACCGTGAAATATTTAGTAGTGACGAAATTTCACGAATGGACTTATTGCACAGGTGGCATCCTGTCACGGTACCACGCTTGAATTCACTGAGCTCCTGTTTGTAGAAGCAGTCTGCATGCCTAGGTGCTTGATTTTATATACCTGTGGCTATGGAAGTGACTGGAACACCTGAATTCAATGATTTGGAGGGGTGTTCCAATACTTTTTGCAATATAGTGTAGTTATAATGGATCCCAGGATCTCATTATGTTTTATAAGAGGCACAAAAAATACTCAGAGTGCTTTTCAAATGATCCAGAAGGAGCTAAGATGTAAAGCCTTAGGCTTTATTTTTGAGGGTGAGGTCAACTAATACTGACGGACCATCATGTGCATGACTAACATAGTGTTAGCAAAAAGAATAAACCTGTGCTGTCACGGGATGGGGCAGAACTGAGGACACGGGGGTGGGATTCAGGGCAAACAAACGGGATTAATTAACTGAACTTAACTGAATCATGGTGGATAAAATGAAAGAGGCCAAGGCACACTAGGCTGGGGCACGCAGCGTCAAGGATGAAGCTAACACAAGACAGGGAGGCACTTATAAACAGGGCTAATAAGGGATCAAACAAGGGGCAGCTGGAGTGAATATAGGACCCTAATTAACATATAAGCCATTTTTTTTAATCTTCATCAGTTGGTACTGAACATTACAGATATGTTGATGGAATCATGTATGAATTTTATAACAGGAGATATATCGTACAAGGTCGGTGGAACCAGAGGGGAAAACAAAGTGAGGGATGCAATTGCAATATGTTTTTTTGCATGTTTTGGTGTGACTGCTGGCATCAACAAATGGGTAAAAAAATAAAGAACGTAACATCATAACTTCATAACTTTGTGGCAGAGTGCCCTGCTATAAAATTCCCTGTCTAGAATTCTTTCCTTATCACCCAGCTCAAGTTAAAGTGAATAGTGAATACTTTTGATTACTTTTGGTGTTTGGTTCAATTTCATATCATTTCCAGGTGTGACGGTGCCGAGTATGAGGTCATTTGCCAGATTATATGACAAGAAGACAAAATAACAAAAAACTGAAGCAGAATGAATTCAGTAAAGTGTGAAAAATATTATTCAAGTCAATGAATCACTTCTTGTGACTGTAGGCGACTGTATTTGCACAAATGAGCATTGTTGAGTGAAAAAGTTGTTACTGTCACATTTGCAATGTTATACTGGAGGTTGTTAATCTTAAGGTTTGGTTTTAAAACATCATGATAAGTAATGTGAATTTTTTTGTCTATTTAAGGCAAAATAAAAAGAGAGTGACAGTGAGCGGTCGCTTCTGCTGCGAAGGAGGAGTGACTTTGCCCTTAAAAAGAGCGATTACGTCATGGGAGGCAGTCTGTGGCTGGGGGCAGTTTAGAGCACAACACAGTATGAATTTGTGTACATACCTAGTGTCTCATCACCAGGTGTGAACTGAAAGTGAAAAATATATTTGTATATATTTAATCAAGAATAGGTGAAATTTGCCAGTTATATAAAAATGGTTATTTTGGTAAAAGAAGAGCAGTCAGCACCTAAGACAATGAAGATCACAAGTCTCACTATTATGTTAATCCTGTTCAACTTCAAAATCAACTCAACTGATGGTATGTATCATTTAAAAATACTACCTATATTCATATAATAATGTTTAATAAAAATAATTATGATGATCTCATAGAATATTTGATTATGTATGCATGTAACATAGTACCAGTGTGGCTATTTTAAAAAATATAGCTCTTCAGTTCCAAAGTTGAAGTTTTGTACATTTTAGGCTTATATTTCACACTTCTTAGATTTTAGCAAAATTACAGTTACCATATTTCATGAGACAAAGATATATGCTCTGTCACTCACAAAATGTCACAAATATCAAAGAAAAAACATGGCTTCTTCCTCTGCCATGCAGACAGCCATAGTTCTAAAAATACGAGCAATTTATAAGAAGAACAAAAAATAATATTTTTCTTAAAAAAACGAATATGATACAATATATTTTAGTAAGGGAATGATGGCTCAAATTCTGGAATGGTTGTTGACATTAAACATATAGAGGAACCCAGAATTACAAACATTCACTATAATGAACAAAAAAAAATATTTATCAATATTAATAAAAACATTTTGTAAAAATAATACTTAAAAGCCACATAGCGTCTTTATTTAGAAAATCAGGCTCCCTAGTGGACCTATATATTACGTTTGAAGGAATCAGTTGAATTTCTCCATTAAACCAATTCCAGAATTACTTCAAGTAAAAAAAAACACTTGCTTAAAAGTCAAAAAATCAGTTAAGGTAAGTTCTACAGTACCTAAAGTCTCTTAATGCTCTGACATGCTTCCAGAAATGCAAGACACATGTTTAAAATTATCCTGCACAATAACTGCATCATGTGACGGAACTACAAAAAAAACCTCTGTGATCACAATAAGATTTGAGAAACTTTCTCATTCTTTCAACTGTTGAAGTAATTCACCCATCTCTGATGAGTCTCTTCCTTTCTCAACAAATTTCTTCAAACTGCAGAAGTGGTCAAAACATCTGACACAATATATGTGTATACAAGTGTTTTTCAATACAAGTTACAAAATGGTAAAGCTAAAGTTTGCTAAGCATCAAACAAGGAATACACAGGAATACAAAAATAAAGTGTCAAAGTGACAATGATTTCTGGAAGCTGATGTCACTTGAAGTCACTTGTAAGCAGAGTGACATGTAGAGATGTGCATGACATTTAATTTTTAAAGTAAACGTTTGTATGAGCCTTGCAAACGCTGTGTGAGGATACCGAGTGGCTGCTGTATAATGAAAATTGGTGTCGTTTCCATTACTTGATACTCAATGGTAACTTGCAACTAGTGGGGCTATTATTATAACAAAATTATTTGCAAAATTATGTGAATAGTAGAATACCTCTATCTCAATCCATGTGTGCCTAATCAGATTTGTAAATATGTTAAAGAATCTCTAAATGTGTACTGAGATTTGCAAATGCGTACAGGAATCTGTAAATGCATACTCAGAATCTGTGTGTGTAATCAGATTTGTAACCTGTAAAAAAACTTTAAATGTGTAATGAGATTTGCAAGTGTACTGAGAAATGTGTACATGAATGTGTTAAACACAGATCTGTGAATGCATAGACAAATCTGTAAATGCATGCATAGATCTGCGAATGTATAGATAAATCTCCAAATGGGTACATAGCTATTTACAGCTGAAAAGTCTAAGTATTTTGCTCCAAAAGCTGGAAATGCAGACAAGTCATCAATTACAACTCAGGTGGAGTTCTCAATTGGCCGTCGTGTTGCATGTGAATTGCAAGATTCAAGATGGTATGTAAGTAGGAGGAGGAATAGTTGACACTGGTGCAGGTGAGATGTTCCTGCATCTCCTCTTTTTACCTCCTTCTAGTTCACTGTCAGAGTCTCTATCACCAAAAACCTGCCTAAGAAACAAAACAAATCAGAATCAAGCCACGTTAATGTTTGGCAAGAGTAAAAATAGTCAAAACCGACTGAGAGACTCCTTTTACCACGCTGTTCAATTTATGTTTAAACTGAAACAACAAACTTAAACTTATTAAATGAGTAAGATTTGCTTAAATTCAACCAGTCACTTTAAATATCCAATATGTCCACACTATACATCTTGTCAAGGAACCCCTGTGTCATTTGACCTCTGAAGCTATGCAGGACAAATAACCACACTACAAACTACTATTTAATTTATTATTTGATAATTAAAGAAAACCACTATGTGTTCACTGGTTAAATATATCTGCCTAAATGTTCTTGTATTCTCCAATGTTGCCTGTGTCTCACATGTCCCCAAATATCAGACCTTGGCTTAATTTCTTTTCTTTATTGTGATATAGGAGACCTTCTGTCTAAGACCCTGATGGTTGCTGAAGGTTGTGTTAGTGTTGCTAACGGTTCTTATGGATGACACTGCAGTTGTCACCTGCTGGGCCTCTTTGAGCATCTGTTTAAAGCTGATCCTCTGGCCAGGACGGTGGACATCTCTGGGTCCACAGTTCTTGAGGCTGATCTGCAGGGTCTACAGAAGTTTGTGAATTCTGACTTCAGACTTCTTGTTGCTACTCTGAAGATTCAGCTTAGATAAAGTACTGTAGGTTACCACCTACTAGGAGAACAAGGCTGGATTTAGCCAGATTCCAAGATGAAACTGTTTCTGATGAGTTTGCATGAAGTTTGTGAGAGACATGGGTGCGACTGCTGACTCTAATATGATGTGGGAGACCTTGCATGATAAGATCCTGAAGGTGGCTGAGGGTTGTGTTGGTGTTTGCCAGTGTTCTCAGAAGGAGGTGTTTCACTCGCAGGGTACCCTGGATATTATCAAGAGGAGTCACAGCGCACTCCAGTCTGTATTGGGAACTGAGGAGGGAGACTGTGAGGGCTCTGATAGCAGAGAAGGAGGTGTCTGTTAGACGAATCTGTGAACAGGTGACACACCATCTGTGGTCTAGTAACCCACATCCTGCTTACATAAGAATCGAAGCATTACATACATCCGAATGTGTTCCTCAGAGACTTGCACTTAGTGCGGGTGATGGAACAGTCCTTATGGATGACACTGCAGATGTGACCCACTGGGCCGGCTACTTTAAGCAGTTGTTTAAAGCAGGAGTTGGACATCCTCTGATCAGCTGTGATTCACCCAGTCTCACGGAGACTGCACAGGTGGTGAACCAGCTGGGGGTAGGGCAGGCCTCAGAGATCTGTGGTATCTGGGATGAACTTCTCCAGGCTGGTGGTAAGGCTGTCCTAATTGGCATTGCATTTGGGAGTGAGGAATCATCCCAACTGACTGGAAAATGGGACTTCTGATCCCTATCTGGAAATGGAAGAGTGATCACCTGGATTGTGGTAACTACAGGGGGATAACACTGCTCTCAGGGCCGGGTAAGATCCTTGCTAGGATCATCCTTAATGGGATCTGTGATCACTTGCTCACTTATCAGCAGCCGGAGCAGTCTGGTTTTACACCACAGAAGTCTATCATCAACCCCATCCCAATACTGAGGGTTCTCATTTAGAACAAGGTTCATTTGTGCCCTTGAGAGGTAAAGTGGGCTATCCCACAAAGTTTTGCGAAAATGAGCTCCAAAGTTGATTTTTTTTTTCAAAAAATCAGTGTGCCTATACCCTACAATTGATATGTATCATAGGTAGCACAGAGGTATGATTTAGATTATAACAAATTATCCAATTAAAAAAATTCAATAAAAAGGGGGTAGGGGTCAAAAATGTGGGATAGCCCACTTTACCTCCCAAGGGCACAATTGTAGCCTTTGTTGATTATTGTAAAGCATTTGACTAAGTTGATGGAGTTGCCCTGTGGTACATCCTGAGACTTTGTGGGATCCCCCTAAAGCTTCTGGACGTCATGGCCGGCCTGCACACTGGTACTGTGAGTGCTGTGCAGAGTGGAGGGAGAACCTCCGTGTTCTTCCCAGTTGATTCTGAGGTTCACCAGGGGTGTGTTTTTCTACTCTGTTCAATGGTTGCATGGATTGTATGTTGGGCAGGGTCGTGGGCTCCGGCAGTTGTGGGTTATCTGTTGGTGAAAATGGATGTCAGGTTGCCACGTTGTGTGAATATTCCTCTTCTTGTTCCAGAGCGGCTGGTGGTGACGGGTGCAAATGAGCCTGTCTATGCACATGCTGGAGAGGATGTGACTCTCAGCTGCTCTGTGGACACCCATGTTAATGTGGCAGAGCTTCAGGTGGAATGGAGAAAGACAGACGATGACATCTTTGTGCTTCTGTATGCTGATGGAGAGAACAGACCAGAGTTACAGGATGGGAGATACTCTGGAAGAGCTGAATTCTTCACTGAGGAAATTCCCAAAGGAAACTTCTCAATGAAACTGAGGAAAGTCAGGATGGAAGACAAAGGAGAGTTCAGGTGTGAAGTCCACTCAGATACTGATTCTGCCAGTACAACAGCCAGGATAGCAGCACTGGGTGAGTCACCAGGTCACCTACACAAGGTGTCGCATTGAGAAAACCAGGCTGACTCTAATGTTTTTACTTACAGGTGAAGATCCACCTGTATGACCTACATGTAAAACTCCTTTAACTGTTAAACAACTTTATTGTATTTTCCTTATTTTTACTCCCTCAGGTTTGGTTACCACTCTTTAAAAGAGGTTTTTAGTTAAGTCAGAGCCTTTTTTAGATTTTTTTTACTGAAAGCATTGTAAGCATCTTATTTTCATTGTTTGTAACATTTTAGAATTATTTATGAAGTTTTTACCTTTTTGTTCAATTTGTTTTAATATGCATATACTCTCACCATGTTAAAAGTCAACTTAATATAACACTGGGTGAGTCACTAGAACGACTGGTTTTTAACATGCATCTCCACATAGATTTGTGTGATTGAATCACATTTTCATTCTCCTGAGGGTGAGTGGTTCTGCAGTACACTGATCTTTATGCACATCCATAGTCTTACTGAGTTTAGTCAGTTTCATAGACAAAACACATCATTATATATTTTTGCTTCAGGCTTCCTTAGTGCAGTTTTCAGCTCTAGATAAGATTTAGGTTTTATTAGAGTGACGCAGTACAATCTGTGGTTTTATTTTCACTAGTAATGATAATGTAAGTCAATAAACAATTAGAAATCATACATATAAAATAAATTTGTGCTCCAGTTTTGTAGAATAATTATTGGGTCAGACATGCTGATTATAGTTTAGAATGTTAATCCTGTTTTTTTGGAAAAATAAATTTTGGAAAGTATTTCTTATTTTTCTTTAGGTTATTCATCCCTGCATTGGCTGATTCTGGGGCTGTGCATCGCTGTCACACCTGTAGTCATACTTACTGGTGCTTTATCTGTCAGGCATTATACAAGTAAAAGTAAGTAATTTTAAAACATTTAGTTTTGATCTAACCTTTGTAAAGTACAGGTCACACATAAGGTGAATTACTGTGAAGTGTCTGTCATTTCTATTAATTTAACAACATCATTTAATTCATGTATGAAACCACTTATCCAGTAGAGGGCATCTCAGCAGACATGGGGCATCAGGCAGGACTGTATCTACACAGGGTGTCTGTCCATTGCAGGGCTTAACTGTGATGTAATTAACATACTTTGGTCCTGCTTCTCTGGTAACAAACACATACGTGTGAATATGAATTATTTCTGAACATTTTATCACTGTAAACAGGAGCAAGCCAAAACAATGCTGATGTTCTTATTGAAATTATACAGAAATAATTCCTCATCTAGTAAGACTGACAATCTGTACTGGTTGTCTATAGACGAGCATGCAGCAGAATGACCATCTGAAGATTGTTGTGAGTCATAAACGTTGCATGAATCTTCATCTGATTTAATTTGATTCCACTTTCTGTCTATAGGTAAAAGCAGACAGGCTTTGTTGAGTCACTGGTCACATGTCACAGTCCCACCAATCATGGTTTCCTCAGCATTCATTCTGTGGGGTATAACTGAAGGTGAGCCTGTTAAATATGATTAATATGTTCTTTGTCTTCTGATTCATTTAAAGAATGCTTTAAAGCATATTGATTTAAATAATTTCATGTGAGTATCTGCATTTCTTGATTAATAAAAAGGATAAAAGACCAAGAAATACACTTGATCAAATACAAATAAAGTTTACAACAACAGAAGAAACACCTCCTGGTGACTAATTTTCAAATTTCAAATGTAAGCAGTTAGTCCTGTCACCATTAGGGCAAGATCCACTGGGAAGTTCAGCAAAGCAAGACCAAGTTGTTACAGGAAAACTGGGATCCAATCTGCAGAATTGCATATAAATACTGCCATATTTCCCTTAAAGTTATGTTGTTACTGGTGTTTCTCAGGATCTACAGAAGAGGCCGTTACTTGTACTGCCATCAGCCTGCTGAATATCCTGGTGCTGTTTAATATGGACTCAGATCGATTATATCCAGGTATGTTTACTAATTGTTTTTCACCCCATGTGTTCTTCAACCAAACCAACCGCAATCGATTGTGCTGCTTTTGTGACAGTTTGTGCTGTTGAAATTTTAATTTGTGCTGATTTAATTTCTACGATATAAATTTTTACATGGCATGAAGTTGGCTTCCCATTTGTGTCCGAATTCGACCAAACCGATCACAGTCGTTTGTGCCATTGAAATTGGCATTTATATTGTTTTAGTGTCTGAAATATAAATGTTTCTTTACATTGTGACATCACCAGCATGAAGCTGGCCCCCCATTAGTATCAGATTTCGAACAAACCGATTGCAATCGTTTGTGCTGTGTTTGTGCTATTGAATTTGTCGTTTGTGCTGTGTTTGTGCTATTGAATTTGTCGTTTGTGCTGTGTTTGTGCTATTGAATTTGTCGTTTGTGCTGCTACTCAGATATAAATGTTTCTTTACATGGTCACGTTAGACTGCCCTCCCCCCCCCGCCCCCCTTTCCCTTTTGCGTGCGATTTTGATCAAGCCGGTTTGTTCTGTTTTAAAATGCCTGTAATGTTATTTCTGTGTTATATGGTTTATGCCATTATATGATTGCGGCATACTACTCATGCTGACACTTATCATGTAAACAAAAGGTGGAATGTTTGATTAAAATGATATGTACCTTTTACGATGAACCTCCAAAGTCAATAAGTATTATTTTACTAAAAAGACAGTGGTTTTGGGGCAGCATGGTGGTGCACTGTTACCTCACACCTCTGGGACCCAGGTTCGAGTCTCCGCCTGGGTCACATGTGTGTGGAGTTTGCATGTTCTCCCCTTGTCGTCGTGGGTTTTCCTCCGGGTACTCCGGTTTCCCCCCACAGTCCAAAGACATGCTGAGGCTAATTGGAGTTCCTAAATATTGGAGTTGCCCGTAGGTGTGTATGTATGAGTGAATGGTGTGTGAGTGTGCCCTGCGATGGGCTGGCCCCCCATCCTGGGTTGTTCCCAGCCTCGTGCCCATTGCTTCCGGGATAGGCTCCGGACCCCCCGCGACCCAGTAGGATAAGCGGTTTGGAAAATGGATGGATGGATGAGAGAGAAGAGGTGAGCAAATCCTCAATGTGCACAGAGTTACAGACACAAAGTGAGAGAGAACAGAGGAGCCACGCAGCTCCTTTCAAACCATCCGCACCTCCTCAGCTATGATAATTGGAATAATAAAACCTCCGCTGGCCACCACTTCCCTCACATTGTCACTGCAAGACTGGGTGAACTAGAGGGGATGGGGGTCGTGCTAATGAGGGTCATGGGGGAAACCGGCGGAGGCTACGGGCAAGAACTCATTTTCATATATCCTGTGTTTTATGATAAAAATAACTATTTTTCAGATGTACCTTGGAGAGTTATATACCTGACTCGGACAGTAGGAAGCACCATCATCATTATGACTATATGCTCTGGTAAGTATAAATATCATTAATGGAAATGAAACATCAGCAGTAAATCAGGAGAAAATAGCAGTTCCTGTTAAAATATTAAACACACTGTCAGGGCTGCCAGCTTTGAGGAATTTGTTGGAGTAAGAGTTGGAGTGAGGTGGAGGTTGGGGGGCATAAAGTAAAAATGTAAAATGGTAAGGGGCCGCATCTACATCTTTATTTTTATTTACCAACATTACACATGACTTTGTCTTTGAATGCTGGTCCTTTGTACATTAAGTGCTTGTATGCTTAAGTATACATTTCAGTGTATAAGTGTCAGGTGCCATCTAAGCTCAGCCTGTTTCTTGAACTGGTTTTATTGACAGCATTGAGTGAAATGATGCGCTCAGCACCTGCTTTGCAATGTAGTCGGGCGAGAACGAGTTTGGCAGTCTGATGATCTGGGGAAGCTGCCATTCCAGTGACCTATAAAAACTGTGGGGCACAAGCATAACTTACCACGCCACGGTGAACAGCTTACCACGGCACAGTAAACAGCTTACCACGCCACGGTGAACAGCTTACCACGGCACAGTAAACAGCTTACCATGGCACAGTGAACAGCTTACCACGGCACAGTAAACAGCTTACCACGGCACAGTAAACAGCTTACCACGCCACGGTGAACAGCTTACCACGGCACAGTAAACAGCTTACCAGGGCACAGTAAACAGCTTACCACGGCACAGTAAACAGCTTACCATGCCACGGTGAACAGCTTACCACGGCACAGTAAACAGCTTACCATGGCACAGTGAACAGCTTACCACGGCACAGTAAACAGCTTACCACGCCACGGTGAACAGCTTACCACGGCACAGTAAACAGCTTACCAGGGCACAGTAAACAGCTTACCACGGCACAGTAAACAGCTTACCATGCCACGGTGAACAGCTTACCACGGCACAGTAAACAGCTTACCATGGCACAGTGAACAGCTTACCACGGCACAGTAAACAGCTTACCACGGCACAGTAAACAGCTTACCACGCCACGGTGAACAGCTTACCACGGCACAGTGAACAGCTTACCACGGCACAGTAAACAGCTTACCAGGGCACAGTAAACAGCTTACCACGCCACGGTGAACAGCTTACCACGGCACAGTAAACAGCTTACCACGGCACAGTGAACAGCTTACCACGGCACAGTAAACAGCTTACCACGGCACAGTGAACAGCTTACCACGGCACAGTAAACAGCTTACCACGCCACGGTGAACAGCTTACCACAGCATGTAAATAACTTACCACTTCTAACACTGTCAGGGGACTAAACACAATAGGGATAGTGTCCCTCCAGCAGCCTTGCTGCCTTTATTTAGGCTGAGAGGCATTTGTTCCTGCTTATGGTCACTCTGTAGCTGTGTGGAAGTATGATTTGGGGCCTGCATTAGGATAGTGTCCCTCCAGCAGCCTCTCTGCCTTTATTTTGGCTGAGTGGCATTTGTTCCTGCTTATGGTCACTCTGTAGCTGTGTGGAAGTATGATTTGGGGCCTGCATTAGGATAGTGTCCCTCCAGCAGCCTCTCTGCCTTTATTTTGGCTGAGTGGCATTTGTTCCTGCTTATGGTCGCTCTGTAGCTGTATGGAAGTATGATTTGGGGTCTGCATTAGGATAGTGTCCCTCCAGCAGCCTCTCTGCCTTTATTTTGGCTGAGTGGCATTTGTTCCTGCTTATGGTCACTCTGTAGCTGTGTGGAAGTATGATTTGGGGCCTGCATTAGGATAGTGTCCCTCCAGCAGCCTCTCTGCCTTTATTTTGGCTGAGTGGCATTTGTTCCTGCTTATGGTCGCTCTGTAGCTGTGTGGAAGTATGATTTGGGGCCTGCATTAGGATACTGTCCCTCCAGCAACCTCTCTGCATTTATTTTGGCTGAGTGGCATTTGTTCCTGCTTATGGTCGCTCTGTAGCTGTGTGGAAGTATGATTTGGGGCCTGCATTAGGATACTGTCCCTCCAGCAACCTCTCTGCCTTTATTTTGGCTGAGTGGCATTTGTTCCTGCTTATGGTCACTCTGTAGCTGTGTGGAAGTATGATTTGGGGCCTGCATTAGGATAGTGTCCCTCCAGCAGCCTCTCTGCCTTTATTTTGGCTGAGTGGCATTTGTTCCTGCTTATGGCCGCTCTGTCTGACATGTACTGTGTGTCTGATATGAATCCCATGATGACTGACTCTACTGTCATTTCAGTTCCTGTCATTCAGCTTTCAACAAGATATTCCACAACCACAGCTGGGAAAGCAGCGCTAGGAGTCTTTGTAGGTGGATTTGTGATGATCTTCATAGCTTCTATGCAATGTAAGTACACTGACATGTCTGAAATAGTATATTTATACATTATTTGGTAATTGGGATTTTAGGAATATTGGACCATGATTACCTAAAGAAGTGTTTATTTTTATATTATAGAAAATTAAAACAACCTTTAAATTTGATTTCATGTATTCTTAAATCTTTAACATGTGTACGTCATAGGATGTTTAGTTCATTATAGGATGTTTGACTCTTGTTACCTGTGATGATCCTGACATGAACGTCATACTGACTGACCCTGTTCTTGCCTCTTTTCAGTTGTCTTCCTTTGGATTTATCAGAAATATGTTACTTTACCCTGGGCTACATTTCAGGAGACACTGAAGAAAAAACTATGGGCTGTATGTGTATTTCTGACAATCATGGTTTTAGTTGCAAGTGAGTCTGTTTCCAGGTTTATAAATATAATAAAAAATGTTGTTTTGGGAATTCTGGACCAGGGTTATACAGTATGTAGTATTTATTTTCTGTATATTAATGTATGAAACACAAAGCTCAGGTCATGAATTTTATAATGACTAAGGATTCTTACTTATTTTCAGTTGGTGTTCGTGTGTTTGCTGTGGAATATTTCTCTGAAGAAGCAGAAACTAGAACAATTTTTATCATCTTTATAATTTTGACAATCATATTTTTAATGCCATGTAAGTACATTAACATTTTTATAATGTACTTTTTGGTTTATTTTAGTATTTTTTGTTAGCTTTGGGCATTGATATATATTTTTCATTACTGATGTATATTATGGGATGTGTTATATAATGTCCCACCCAAACACCTTTAGCAATACACATTTTAATCTGCCTCTTAACCTGGGATGTTCTATCAGCACCACAATAGGATTCAAACCCACATCCACCAGGTGACAGTGCTATGCAGGGTTTAAAAACACAGGACCATTAATGTTTTTAATGAAGTGATTTGGGTCCAACAGCCAGATTTTCTTTGGACCTGAGCCATTAAATTCTTATTTGTAAGCCCAGGAGCGCTGTGCTGTGCTGTGCTGTACTGTGTCTAATTTGGTCTGTATTACACTAACAGATGGACACACGATATTCAACATGCTGACCCTTAATTTATATGTGCAGCTTATTGCCTTGATGCGAGACACATATCATAGACTGGGTGAGTCTTCTTGTACTTAAATGCAGGTTTTGTGATACTTTGAATATTTAAATAATTCTGTAAATTCTCACTATTCTATAAAACATTTGGTAAAATGATCACATTATGTGGGATTGTTACGATCCCCAGTCTAGGGTTGAGGACATAACAGGGATATATGTACACTTTTATTTCTAAACCACCAGAGCACACCATATACCAGATGTTTTAAAAAAAGGAAAAGAAAACCATTACATTTCTGAGGATTTTTTCCCTGGAGTTTATGTATGTTACACTTGCAAATGATGGGGACTGATCCCTGATTAGTCCAAACTCCTTAAATCTGAACAGCAGGGGGATGGATGGATAATAAATGCCTGTATTTACAGTAGAAAACGGTGTCTGACTGTGTTTACTTTATTGGGTAACGCTTTACATTAACTGCACCCTCATAATGCATTCATTATGCATTCATAGAACATTCCGTGCACCTTCATCATGCAGTTATAATGCATTCATAGGACATTCATAGGCAGCATGTCAGGGTGGTCCTTAAAAATCAACTTCTGAAATTTCTTGCTCTCACCCCATAGTTTTGTTCTTTGACATCAGAAAATGTTTTTAAAAATTTACAGGACAATTTTTGAACAAATTTAGGGGTTGCTAACACCTTGAATACTGAAGATTTTAAATTAAAAGTGTGAATCTCGCCTATGGCACATTGCTTTGGTATAACCTGCTTTGTGTAGCTATGCTCAAATTTCTTTTACTTATTTATTAATTTTGGACTAACAGTTAAACATTCTTTGCAGTGTTTACAGTAGCCATATTGTTGTCTACATCATTATTGCATAATACTTTCTAATTTTCTAAAAACTGTTAGAGTGAAAACGAATTATCCGTAAGTAGAGGTGTAACGATATGCTCAGTCCACTAGACGAGACAAGACAATATTTTGACAATGTTTTAAGGAAAACTTCAAAGGGGAAATATATTACTGGAAAGCAGCCTTTTATTTGATTAATTTGAAAGACAGAAAAATGCTAAATAATGCAGATGTACGGTGAAATGTTTTAAATAATCACCATCATCATATGCAGTAAAGAACAGAACAAATTTCTAGCACCATAACATATTTCACCACAAACTGAAATGATAGGCTTCTATTTGACTTCTCAGCTGAATATGTAATAGAATATAAATAAAACAATATAAATAACAAACATAAAACGTTTTTTGGTGTTTTCTTCACCGATGCAGTGGATTGAAGTACAGAGCTATGATGGTGCTGCGAATGGCTTTGCATAGTAGTAGCGTTACCCGCTGTGTACGGTATTATTTTCCTACAGTGCTTACAGATGGTTCGTGTTTTGTCTGTCGCCCTTTCGCCGTTTATATTGTCCGCCGGGTAGCCAAAATACTGCCACACAAAAGATTTAAAAGAGTCTGAAGCATCTACTCTGGTAATTTCGTCAGATGCCGACATGCTTACAGCAGCTGATTTGCAGCGCCTTTGCGAGACCGCTTTTCACTCTGACGAGAAATCTTGTCATGTTCTAATATCGTGAGATCTCGTTACACCCCTATCCATAAGTCATTCGTCAAAATGGCTGAGTAAACAAGAAGTAAAACAGAATTACGGCCAATAGGCCAAGAAGAAACTGAGATTACTGGTAGTAAGTTATCAAACCGACAAGTGCTTAGTCTGTTTTTTCATCACAACAATACCCTAAAGAAGACCATCCGAGAAAGTTTCTGTGCTGTTGTAAAAGCTGTGAAAGTGTTCTGGGCAAAAGCTAGAATCCCAACTAGGCAGGAGCACCATGTATCAGTAATCTGCAGCAGCTACTCAGTACATGGGCAGGATTAAAAAAGAATGTAAAAAGATCTTCAGATACACAGTGTGCAAATGAAAAAGCATTTGTCAGTGAGCTGGATAATCTGTCTGGTACTGCCCACATGGATGCATTGTGTCTTATAAAAACAGAAGAAGACAGGCAGTTTGTCATTGCACAAAGAGAATCAGGCAGGCGTGGCTGCATGGGTTCAGTTGATCAGTCCCTAGCACTTAAAGAAGCTAGAGCTGTAACAGTAGTGCTGATTCTAATGATGCTTCTGTCTCTGATTACCAACACAGTGAAAGTGAAAACACTGATCAGGAAAACCCAAATTCTGCAACTGTGGTATCTAAGCCAGCAAAGAAAAGGACAAGAAAAAGCATCATGACACCAGCTTTAGCTGCAGCACTGGACAGGACAAAACTAACCAACAGAAAGGCTGCATTTGTATTGGTAGCAGCAGTGCAAAGTCTCAGGCACGATGTTAAAGACTACAGCATAAACAGATCGTCAATTCACTGTGAAAGAGAATGTATACAAGAAGAGCTTGCAACAATTTTGCAAACATGGTTTACAGCAACTGTTCCACTTGTTGTTCATTGGGATGGAAAGATGTTAAGTGATCTAACCGGAAAAGAGATAGTTGACAGGTTGCCAGTTATTGTTTCAGGTGCAGGAGTAAACCAACTTTTGGGTGTCCCAAAGTTGCCTTCAGGTACTGGATATAGTCAAGCCACTGCAGTCACCAAAGTTCTGCAACAATGGGGTATTGCTGACCGCATTGTTGGTATGTGTTTTGACACAACGTCAAGCAACACAGGCAGAAAAAATGCGGGTTGTGTGCTGCTTGAGCAAAAGCTGGAGAAAGATTCACTGTATTTTGCATGTTGTCACAATATTCTTGAATTAGTACTGGCCAGCGTTTTCAAAGAAAGTTCAGTTGTTGCATGAATTTTCAAACAATTTCATCAGTCGTGGAGTTATATCAATCAGAGTTGCTATGAAAGTGGAAATAGCAATGAAGCTGTTGCATGTGCAGTAACAGATCTTAAGAACAGAATCACATCATTTGTACTCAACCAGCTTCAGACATCTCAGCCTTGTGATGACTATCGTGAACTGCTGGAGTTGACACTAATTTATCTTGGAGTTACTCCAATGCGTGGTGTGAAGTTCATGGCTTCAGGGGCAATGCATCAAGCACGTAGGATGGCAAAGGCCATATACTCCATCAAAATCTGGTTATTCCAAACTCAATTGATCCTGACTGCTCGTGAGGAGAAGGGACTTTGAGATATATGAATTTTTATAGTACATCAGAGCTTGATATACCTGCCCCATTCCACCATGTGCACTGAACAACGACCTGTTGTTTCTTCAGCGGATAATTGCATAAAACTCAGTGAATCCAGCTCTGTCAATGGTAGCCAGCAGCCAGTTTGCAGGACACCTGTGGTACCTCAGTGAGGAACTCATTGGGCTAGCTTTCTTTGACGCAGCAGTCAGTTCTGAATCAAAACAAACAATGATTAAACACATAAATGAAAGGAGGGAGATGATGAACCTGCAGAACGAATCCAAGTTAACCTGATACCTGAGTGCACTAACATGAAAATTAAGTACTTTGCTACCAAATGAACACTGTCATTCTTTCAGCATCTGCATCTGCCTGTTGGCTTCCTGGAGCTTGATGTAGCCTTATGGAATGAAAACACAGATTTTCAGTACTGCTTGAAAGTTGTACATAACATACTTGTTGTTAATGACACAGCTGAAGGGGCAGAGAAGTACAATGCCATACTGACAAAGAAAGAAACTCAAAAACAATACCTGTTGCAGGTCGTGAAGCAGCATCGCGAACAATTGTCTGACTGCTCTAAACATAATCTTTCCTACAACTGACTGCAAAACTGTGTTGATATGGATTACAGACTCGATGACTTGCAAGATTCTCAGCAATATTTAACAATTTGTTTCGGTTGTCTTTAGAAATAGTGTGTTCAGTTGAATGGAAACAGTTGGAATGGAAAGTGAATGACGTTATTAAGAGCCGTAGCGCACATTTTCACATTTTGACAAATTGTCAGTAACTGCCAATAAATTCACTATTTGTGAACACTGCTTCATGTTCAGTGGTTTCAACACAAACAACTGCTGTAGTGTTGTTAAGTTGTATAAAAACAGGTAAAAATAACGTTTCATAGACCTATGTTTCACCTTTACTTTGAATTTCGGTATTAACCATAACTTTGTTCTGCTTGAGCAACCCCTTAATTGGCACCAATACCACTCAAAATTTGCAGAGAAACTTCTTTTGTTGCCCATGACAGTATTACAGGGTGAGACCTATGGAATCTTGCAGTTTTATTTTTGATGCATACTTAAGAACCACCCTACAGCATATAAATATACCTTATCCTAACATACCTCAACAACTTCAATATACAATAATGACAAACATTATAAAATTTGTTGTTATCATATAATGTTCGTTACTAATATGTATTAAAACTGCTATGAGATGTTAGGATGGGGCGGCATGGTGGTGCAGTGGTTAGCACTGTTGCCTCATACCTCTGGGGCCTGGGTTCAAGTCTCCGCCTGGCTCACATGTGTGTGGAGTTTGCATGTTCTCCCCATGTCGTCGTGGGGTTTCCCCCGGGTACTCCGGTTTCCCCCCACAGTCCAAAAACATGCCGAGGACTTGCTAAATTGCCCGTAGGAATGTGTGTGTGAGTAAATGGTGTGTGAGTGTGCCCTGCGATGGGCTGGCCCCCCTGGGTTGTTCCCTGCCTTGTGCCCATTGCTTCCGGGATAGGCTCTGGACCCCCCGCGACCCAGTAGGATAAGCGGTTTGGAAAATGGATGGATGGATATGTTAGGATGTTGTGGATTATTTACATGCTGCTTATGAGTATTCTATTAATACATTAGGAACACTATTGGGCAAGTTACTCAGGAAGAGTAATAAATGACTTTTTACTTATTACTCGTTTTATGAGTAATAATATTACTTTACTTATTACTTAGTATCAAAAGTACTTAGTTACATTTCTTATTGTATTACTATATAACTTTCAATCCCCAACCCCCATAACAGGGTCATACAACTAGCTTCTATTAAAAATGAATCCACTTCATTGAAACAATTAACGTTGTATAGAAGGAATAAGAAAATCAAGCAGCATAACCACAAACACTGGAGCCTGTATGAAAAATTATAAATATATAAAGTACTAGTCTCTCCTGACTTTTTAACTGGAGAATTTTCACATTAGAAAGGAGTGTAACGGTTTTACCAAACAATTACAAAACATATTAAACGTTGCTTCATAATAAGGATATCATGTCCAGACTGATGGCCAGTCTGACGTTAATCATAATCCACTGTCAGCGCCAAGTGTCATGTTGCTGCTATGCTGCCGTGTCAGATGTTTTTATAAATTCAAAGTTCTATTTTTTGCCGTTTAAACTATTTTGCTGCCAGGACAAATGTAGCACTGTCTTGATCTGTCGTGGGTGCTCGTCATAATAAAAAGCCCACGTACATTCTGGTTTCGTAGTATTAGTTGAATTAGTAATTGTAATATTTATTACTGTTTTGGAAACTGTAATCCCTTACAATACTCGTTACAGGGGCAAGTAATAATATTACAGTAACGCATTATTGAGTAACGCGTTACTGCCCAACACTGATTATGAAGGTGCAATGAATGTTCTACGAATGCATTATAAAGGCATTATGAAGGTGCAGTTAATGTAAAGCCTTACCATTTATTAATGCATATTTAAGCTGCTAAGGCATGTTAGCATGTTAAGATATACTTACATGTTGCTTATGAATGTTTTACGAACGCATTATGTAGGTGCACTGAATGTTCTACAAATGCACTATAAAGGCATTATGAGGGTGCAGTTAATGTAAAGTGTAACCCTTTATTGTTCCTAGTCTATGGGACTATGAGGGTCATGTGTCTGGGATTGTGTACATTGTACTTTTATAAAGAGAGCTGAAGGACACCTAATGTGTGGGGTGTTGAAATGCATAAAACTTTTCCTTCAGACATGTGAAACTCAGACATTTACCATATTCATAGCTATAACTGAATTTGTGTGGGAATTTTTACACCACTGATGTATATTAATGTTTGCTTTGTGATTTCAGAACATATCATCCCGATTGCAGTAGCTTGTTTGGGAATTTGTGCATGCTGTATTGCCAAAATGGTTCAGTGCTCATTCAGACATTTCTGTAAGTATTAAACTGCAATAATGCAATAATTTTGCTCAAACTGTAATAATTATCAGAATTTAGTGTAAGGGGCCATACTTTTAGTACGTACGCATGGAAGGGGGCAGGGGGGGTCTAAAAATTTGACCGAATTTTGCGTACGTGTGCGTATGCTGGAGGGGGGGGTGAATCAACTAGAGAAATTTCAAAATTAAGTGTTTCGTTCACGATACCTGACCTGCTGGACTGCATTCCATACGTGCATATAACTCAAATCGTCTTTAGTTCATCTCCCGATCATCAGCCGGCCGGCCGGCAGATAGTCCGTCAACATCGAATCAACACGCAAGCAGAATTATAAGCATGCAACACTAACCATTATTATTTTCAAGCGCCATTATGGCACGTTAACTGTCCAGCGAACCAATTTTTTTTTCAGAATTCTTGACAAGTGCGTCTGCCATGCTTATGCCGACTTTTGAGGAATACGCTAGTCCTTATAGCTTATTCCTCCAAGTGCCGACTGAAATACTGCATGTATAAGAATTAAAGAAGTCTTATTTGTTGCATTTCGTTTTATTTGAAAGTGATTTTATTACAGTAAATCTCATGACATCATTCTTTTGTTATCCCTAAAGTTAACAGGAACGTTAGTAGCTCCAAAAAGCAGTGCATAAGTCGACTGACGATCGCCCATGCGTGCGTGCGTGCGTGCGTACGTACGCAGAGGGGGGGGGGGGGGGGTCAACTACCCAGCGTATGTGTGCATAAAATGTGCGTACGTACTAAAAGTATGGCCCCTAACTCAATATACTCCGCTCAGTCTGATGCCCGTCTGCTTGTCTGCCTATAACTGGCTTTCAGTAGAGATTTATTGTATCTTGTTAATCATGTGATTTTTTTTTCCCATTTTGGTTTCCTAAGTGTTTTATGGACATTTAGTTTTTTTAGGATGCAGTCGGCGCGAAGGTAAAATAGGCTGATAATTTCGCAGTTAGCTCATTATGTATATTTAATCATATTAACAGATCTCTATTGTACACAGTGACACAAACACTCATCCAGTTTTGTGCTGAGTATTTGTTTGGCATTTTGACTAATCCAATTCAAAAGACAGCCTGTTTGGAGTACATTAGTGATTATGCATATGTGTGATGGTTAGAAACCTTACCAACAACTCTGTGCTATCTGAGATAGACTCTGAGTCACTGTGAATGTTGAATATGGATGAATGTCAAATTTTCTGGGAAAAACTCTCTGCACGTCACTGATAAACTGATGTAAAAATAGATGAACATCTAAATGTATGAACTGACTGTTTCAGCTCTGTGTGTGAGGAAGGGTTAGGGTTTAGGTTAGGGCAAGCAGGCAACCCAGACTGCAGCCATAATAATAGAGCAGGCAAAGCAGCAGCACTTAATGGCATTTCATGGTCTTCCCAACCAACCGGATAAACACCATCTCCCATCCGCATTGCCTGGAAAAGGATAAAGCCAGGTAAAACAAATTGATTAAACACATGATCACTGACAGATCAAGCTTACGGGCTAATAAATAAGCAATTAATAAATAAGCCCATTATCAAGTCGCCGGTACCACCGTTTTCCCACAGCAGCACACACCCAGGCACAAGCAGTCGAATACAATTTGGCTAAAACAGAATGGAATAAACATACCAACTGCCGCCTACCAGACAGTAGTTTCAAACGAATCCATCGTATGCAGACCTACAAAATAAACAATGAATTCAAACAGAAACAGGAGTGATCCACAACAGCAAGGAAAACCACGGAACAGCCACCTGCATACCTGTGACCATAGCGGAAGTCAGGTAACCGGAAGGGCAACATGCCAGTGTTGGGTCCCCAGCCAACTGCTACCCTCTTTTATAGGGTTCCCACCTCTAAATACGATAATCATCCTGCAGATTTAAAGACACAGCTACCCAAAATGGCCATTCTGCCACATACAGAAGAACAAATGTATTAGCTACTAGGTAAAATGGGGGCAGTATGTGACCCAGCCAAATAGTCACATCTGTCAGCCCTTGAGCAAAGCCCTTAACCCCCAGCTCCATGGGTGCCACTGCAGGTGGCTGCCCTTCACTAATAAGCCTGCTGTCACCTACATATACAGTATGTCTGTATGTCATGGAGAGCAAGATGGGGTAGGCAAAATGAGAATTAAAACAACAAAGTGCAATTATTATTGTTATAATTATTATTATTGGCACAGGCCAAACATGGACAAACTATATCAACAAAGTGGAACAGTAGTCACAAGTCAAAACTTACAGACAGGGACAGACAGAAAGGGTGGTTGGTAAACATCACAAAAGTACCACCTGGGAAATGACCACAGGACTGAAGTCCCAATAAAACCTGTAAATCATGAACTTCACAAAGCTGGGATTGATGGCAGGGCTGCCATTCAGAAACAGGTTCTATCCAAGGCCAGTGAACAGAGACACATAACCTGGTGTAAGGAGCTCAGAACATGGAGCCCTGAACAATGGGAAAGAGAAACATGGTCTGATGATCCATCTGTCACCCTTTTCTTCAGCTCGAGGATGTTTTAGTGAAAAATGAAGGAAGGGAAAATATTAAATAAAGGTCTGTTTTATATTATGTGTATTTAATCTGTTGTTTTTTTTAATTTTTATGTTTTTTAGATTTGGTTCAGAAAATCCTTTTGGGGATTTTTATCACACTTCAACTAATATTAAGTCTCCTGTATGTCAGTGCGATTCTGGAACATGACAAAGGTAAGAAAAACTGGTAACACTGTTTTTTAGCACATATATGTGTAACTTGCCATTTTATTGTCTACGATCGCCATTAAGCTTTCTTGAAAATTAGGCATAATGTTCCAGCAAACCCTGTCATTCCTGATTTAAAATTGTTCAACACACTACAAACGGCCCAAACAACACCGACTATTGTAAGCCCCGCCGGAGGAGGGGGCTGTGACACGGCGTGCTAACCAGGCTGTGACAGCATTCATCCCGGCCCTACAGCAATCTTGCTGTCCTCCCAACTAACCTCCAGTCTCAGGGAAACAAGCCGAACGAGCTACACTGCCAAAGGGACCTACCTGCCAGTGTGTTCTGCTTTACCAAGACCTGGCAGTAACCAAACACTCTGCACAGTGCCATACAATCCCAGGGTTTCACCGTATACCGCTCAGTCAGCACCACAGACAGCACCAGCAAGGGAGATGCTGTCTGCTTCTTTATTAACAACTGGTGCACCAATGTTGGCTAAGTCCTGCTCGTCAGTGTTGGAGTTCTTGGTGATCAAGTGCCACCATTATGTCTGCCCAGAGAGGTTCCCTCAGTGCTGCTCACCGCTGTTCACATCCCGGCCGAGGCTCCGGCTGCGGCTGTGCTGGATGAGCTGTACACCTCCATTTGGAAATGAGAACCAACACCCAGAAGCGACCTGTCATCACCAGGGACTTCAACCACAACAACCTAAGAAAAATTCTCCCAAAATACTACCAACGCTTTACCTGCCCCACCTGGGTCATCTGGACTCTCAATCTCTGCTTCATCCCATTCAAGAATTTCTTGAATACCATCACACCGCACTATCCAAGAGCAAGTATGAGTATGAGCATCCATGGATTAACATCACAGTTTGCCTGCCAATGAGGGAGCAGACCACCACGGCATAGACCGGCACAAAATGCCAGATTCAAGGTACAGAGGACTAATAATGCTATAAAGAAACAGTACGGACAGAAGTTATAGACCAACTTCAATGGCTATGATTCATGTTGCGTGTGGTAAGGACTGCTTATGATATTGCTCACTAGATGCCCCCTAGCTGCAGTTATGGATCCGCCGCTTTACTCCTAAATGAGCTGCTCCCATGCTCAGTATGAGCATCGCAGATTGGATACAGGGGGCTTGATAGCGTTTCCTGCCCATGGAGCTGCCAGAGGACGTGTCAGAGGACAGGTTAAATCTCATAAAGCTGCCGGTCCTGACAGCATCCTGTCATGCATCCTGAAGGCACGAACCTAGCGGCTGCCTCGAGTGTATATCTCGACATGGCTGATAAGGGAGGCATGGAGGCATGGATAGACGCAAAAACATTAAGGATTTACCTAGGCACAGGCTGACCATAGCCATAGCTAAATCAACCCCCCCAAGGATTAAATCAAAGTCCAGAAAAAAGAACATAGGTGAATAATCAAAGTATATTATCAAAACGGTTACACAAACAAAACAGGGACTCCAATAGTTCCAACCCATCAGTTCTCAGACAAAACAAGACTGAAGCCCACAGTCACAGACTCAGTGGCACATTCTCGCTAAGTGCTTGAGACCTTAGGACTGTCCCACTGTCAAATCGTCAAGTGTATGAGGGCTCTCTGGCAGACAGTTTGAGCCCTTCCCCTGCACACTTACACTGAACTGGGTAGCAAAAGTTAAAGTTGTATGTATAATGTAACCATCCATCCATTTTCTGTAACCGCTTATGCTATTCTGGGTTGTGGGGAGTCTGGAGCAGATCCTAAAGGCTATGGGCAGAAGGCAGGGTACAACCCAGGAGGGGGCACCAACCCATCACAGGGCACACTCAGTGTCTTTGTGTACAGTGATCCTGTGCTTTAAGAAGACCACAGTCATGCCTGTGCTGAAGAAAGCTACTGTTTCCTCTCAAAGCCATTATCATCCTGTAACCTTTAACCTCCAGAGTGATGAAGTGCCTGGAAAATCTGGTTATGTCCCACATTAACCTCAACATCCCCTAAGTCTTGGACCCACTCCAGTTCCCATTCTGGTGTAACAGATCTATGAATGATGCCGTCTGCCTCTCCCTGCACACTGCTCTGGACATTTCGGAAAGAAGAACACCTACGTCAGGATGCTGTCCATCGGCTGCAGCTCGGCTTTAACACCACTGTACCATCCAAACTGGCGTTCAGCTGAGACCTCGGTTTGTGCAGCTCCTCCTTTGACTGGGTCTTTGGTTTATTAACTAATACAGTGAGATCTTCATGCTGGTCGTCATCACTGACATTCCGCAAGGCTGCTGCCTCAGCATCATACGATTAATCAGTATCCATCCATCCATCCATTTTCCAAACCGCTTATCCTATTGGGTCGCGGGGGGTCCGGAGCCTATCCCGGAAGCAATGGGCACGAGGCAGGGAACAACCCAGGATGAGGAGCCAGCCCATCGCAGGGCACACTCACACACCATTCACTCACACATGCACACCTATGAGCAATATAGCGACTCCAATTAGCCTCAGCATGTTTTTGGACTGTGGGGGGAAACCGGAGTACCCGGAGGAAACCCCACGACGACATGGGGAGAACATGCAAACTCCACACACATGTGACCCAGGCGGAGACTCGAACCCGGGACACAGAGGTGTGAGGCAACAGTGCTAACCACTGCACCACCATGCCGCCCCATTAGTCAGTATAACGATTGCAATTAATCTATATCAAAGCTGTCATGTCTTGTTTAATGAAAGTGTTATGAATGCAATGTTAAGGAAGGGCTCTCCAACTCTGGCCCTGGAGAGCTACTGTCCAGTAAGTTTTCCGGCTTCTAATGAGCCACACTGGTTCTCAGGTAAATACCAGGAAAGTTTAAAGGTGTGGCTCATCAGAAACCAGGCAGAAGAGAAAATCTATAAATATATGAAAGCATTAAGACGTACACTTAATGTAAATAATTACAGAATTTTTCTGTGTTCGTCCAGTTACTGGTAATCAATCTTTGAAACCTGAAACAAAGACACCTTTCACTAAAAAGCTTGTAAATCACTTGCAACTAAAAGACAACACAGTCATACTTTTTAGTACCTGACCCTTAATGCTATGTTCCTTAGCGATTAATGAAGTCGTACTAATCATTCGATAGTCTAGTAAATAAAAAAATCACATGAAATCAAGTTTAGAAAGGTATTACAAACATATCTTACTCGTTTCTCACTTATTGCTTACTAACGAACATGTAAATGTGCAGTTATAACTCCATCCATCCATCCATTTTCCAAACCGCTTATCCTATTGGGTCACGGGGGGTCCGGAGCCTATCCCGGAAGCAATGGGCACGAGGCAGGGAACAACCCAGGATGGGGGGCCAGCCCATCACAGGGCACACTCACACACCATTCACTCACACATGCACACCTATGAGCAATTTAGTAACTCCAATTAGCCTCAGCATGTTTTTGGACTGTGGGGGGAAACCGGAGTACCCGGAGGAAACCCCACGACGACATGGGGAGAACATGCAAACTCCGCACACATGTGACCCAGGTGGAGACTTGAACCCGGGTCCCAGAGGTGTGAGGCGACAGTGCTAACCACTGCACCACCATGCCGCCCCAGTTATAACTCATTTATGAATATGCTTGCTAACCCATTGTTTTATATTTACAAGCTGTTTTGTAAATACCAGGAGCAAAATATGATTGCAAAATATTTGTAAATTTGTTTCTATCATTAATATATTACCAAATGATTAGTAAGAGTTTATTAATGGTTAAGGAACAGACAGTAAAAGTTTTTTAAAGTCACACGTTGTGATCAAGTTGTGAAAAGTACAGGTGATTCAGACGATGGAATGGTTTAGTTATGAATTTTGTTCTGTTTATGCTTGTACATGTTCACATCAGAAATAACCACTGCTGTTGTTCTGTAATCCCGACTGCAGGACGACCTGTAAAGATCTGTGAGTTTGTGTTCTTCTACATCCTGACTGCCACAAAGAATGATGACTGGGATCGGAATGCGCACCTTGGTACAAACCAGTTTTTTGACACTTTAACGTTAAGCTTAAACTTTCAAATCTGTTTGTCAGAAATGCTCTTGTAAAATCAAAGCTTTTGTTAAATGTTAATTTTTTATGTATATATGTAGCTGTATGACTAATGCTTTACTCTCTACCTTTCAGCCAAACCCCGTAAATATGCATATTTCTTAGGGACTTTTGGTCTCCCTTTCCTGAATTCTGTTGCCCTGGCTGTAGTATTAATACTCAAAGCAGGTAAGTACACTAGAACTTTGAGATGTTTCTCCTGCAATTTAGTGTTACTATGTAAACTTAACAATGCAGTTAAATTATGTATCTCTGCATTCCTGCAGTTTATCTATTACAAAAGTGACCCTACATCCAGATTTCATCCAGTGTAGTTTTCTAACAACATCTGGACTGATGTTAAGTGTCCCCTGTTAAGCCCCTATAAACTCCTTTTTCCCTCCCCCTACCTGCCTCCTCATCAACAACTAGCGCTACCCTCACCCACCCCAGTTACACACAAAGCGTGAAACACCCGCAGACAGATAGACTATGCAAGCCGATAACGGCTGTGCTCAATACGATAGATATACCATTCTCGGTTTCAGTAGTATGTGTATGATATAACACCCCCACCCCACCCTGCTCAGCAGTTTTTTATGGGTGTCTTTGTTTTTGTGCCTTAGTCCTCCTCTTTGCACACAGCTTTCCTCAGATGGTCACCCTATGTGTCCCTTACTGCTCATTTACTGTCCCCAGTGATTTTTGTGATCATGTCATTTCAGACACAGGAAAACAGCCATTGGATCTACGGCTGATTGTCCTGATTTCTGGGTCTGTCTTCCTCTTTAGCTGGTTTGTTATAGAGATGTCTGCTTACTGTAAGTATAACAGAGACATGAATAACTTACCATAAAGGCTGAATATGTATACTGGGACATTTCCAGCATATTGATGGCTTTCCAGTCATTGTCTTCATCTTCACATGCTCAGTACGTAACCTGAATGAATATTACATTTATAACCGCATTTTTATTTATTCACTATATGGTTTGGCTCAGGATGTAACATTTCATATCAGTGCTGGTTTAATTGTTTTGAGCTGTATCGTTCTTCCGTTATGATGCTGTTACAGTGGTGTAGGACTGTAATGCCCTCCTGGCCAGTAGGGGGCACTGAGACTGTAATGTGGTGCTCCGACTATTACGAAGGAAATGATATAAAACACATTCTCAGTGATGCAGCACATGTGTCTATGTAATACAGAAAATCAGTACTATCAGTATTCCCTGGTATCACTATCAGTAATCACTGTTATAGAATAATCGTAGAATAATAATTATAGAATAATAATCAACCACATTCATGTCTTACTATTTTGCGCTTCAAACAGTTAATTGTATTACTGTTTATCCTTTTTATTTACAGATTTGGCAAGCAAAGTAATGTGAGTATACATTTAAATGTAGAATATCAAGTTCTGCTTAATTTTAAAATTAAAATCCATCCATCCATCGCAGAGTCTGAACAGTCAGTCCATAACTTTCAACACTGAGCAATGGTTTTGCTGGGGAAATTCCATGCGTCATAGAATGGGGGCATCCAGTTCAGTCCTTGCTTCTTCCCTCTCATGTTAGCGTCGTGGGGGACAAGGGACTGAGGCGAGATCAGTGAGGGGCTTTTCTTGCAGCGTATTGGTACTGAGAGTGTGGGGACACCCAGTCAGCACTCGTCCCACCTCATCCTAACATGTCATCTCCTCCTCCTGTTGTCCCTGCTGAGTCCTGCTGGGCTCCGGTAGTCTCCTGCAGTGAGACGTGTATCGAGGTGGCCCTCTCTCCAAACTTCACGTCGTCATCGTGAGCAGGATCTGGAAGGGTCTCAGCCACTGTTCGGATCCAATTCCCTCTCTGGAAGTCTATTACCATGATGCAGTCCCCAGGTGTCAGGTCTCAGGGGTGAAAATAGTGCAGCACTGCAGGCACCGGCGATAATAGTCAAAACTATATTGACCTTACAAAATAGTGTGGTACTGACTCAGCGGTTCCCCAGATTGCAGAGGTCCTGGAACCTGTTCCAATGCTCCTGCTATCTTGCCGACTAGGCAAGTTCTTTGGTGGAAAAATAGCCAAAGACAGGATATGAAAGCATCAAAGTTTTTATTAGGTAATTTGATGCACAAAATAAGCCGGGACACTGTGTCCACACACAACAACTGCCCACAATTATTTTCTTGCGCAGCTCCAGTTACATTGCTGGGGAGGTGTGTGTCAGACTACAGCGTAGGCTACAGAACAAGGTGCACTGCTATACTGTACCAGCAGTGTTGATTCTACACACAAACAAATATCAGGTTTAACCCACAATTATATGTCTATAAATGTGTTATTTTTTTAATCATTTTGTTAGTCAGTGATCCTTCAAATCCAGTCAGATACCTAATAAATAAAAATGGATGCTCAGGCACCCTGGAGATGTATCCATGACATCCACTGCATTGACTCCTCATGTGTTAACATGCTACACTTTTTGCAGACTAACAGGTTGCCATATTATGGGATTTTTTTTAATCGAATCCATCCATCCATTCATCCATCCTTCATCTGTCACTTATACAGGGCCAGGCCACAGGAACAACAGGCTAAACAAGAACGCCTAGACCCCCTCTTGCATGCCACCTCTTCTAGCTCCACCGGCGGAATACTAAGGTGTTCCCAAGCCAGCCAAAAGATATGATCCCCCCAGCGTGTCCTGGATCTGCCTCAGGGCCTCCTCCCAGTTGGACATGCCCAAAGCACCTCCCAATGGAGCTGTCCAGGAGGCATCCTAGATAGATGCTTGAAGCACCTCACCTGGCTCGTTTTGCTGCAGAGACGCAGCGACTATTTTGAGCCTCTCCCTAAACACCTTTTGAGGTTTCCCTAAAGATTCCATGCCCCTACTTGACTTTCAGTGCCTTCATCTTTCTGTGTTGATTGACTGGATTCGTGGTGCCTAACAAATCAGATGGACATAGCTCTCGACCGCAAAGTTGCAATTACAGGCAGTGAGAGATGCAGTTGAGACAAAGCAGTGCTTTTACTGTAAATATATATATATATATATATATATATATATATATATATATATATATATATATATTTATTTATTTCATTGATGGAAAAAATTACCATTACCGATAACCATTAAAATGCTAAATATCAGCACTGATAATCGTCCAGGCCGATAATCGTCAACCCCTAATAGGTATGACAAAAAAAATCAAACGGTAGCTTAAAGAAAGGCACCAAAAAAAGCTTCACAAAAAGCCAACTCCGTCTTTAAACATTTTGCTCCTCCCAGATCGCAGACTGTTCGTCGGTTGGCGCTATTTGGCAGAAAGGCCAACCAATCACGGGAAAAAATAAAAGAAGAAGAAAAAGATATGCAAACTCTGGGACTTTGGTGGTGCTGAGGGGTCTGGGGGGCTGGGTGGCACTGAGGGGTCAATAGAGCCAGATGATGCCGAGGGAATTGCCGGGGAGGGGGGCGCTGCCGGGACTGCAGGACCAGGACCTGAGGATGATGTGGGATCTGCAGTACGAGAACAAGGAAGGGGGCAGGAATTGGGGCCGTACTGTACGTCCCTGAGGAGGCTACAGGGCACCCATATGACCAATTTCGGTACTCCAACTCACTTAATTATAAATTACATATTCCATCCATCCATCCATTTTCCAAACCGCTTATCCTATTGGGTCGCAGGGGGTCCGGAGCCTATCGCGGAAGCAATGGGCACGAGGCAGGGAACAACCCAGGATGGGGGGCCAGCCCATCGCAGGGCACACTCACACACCAGTCACTCACACAGGCACACCCATGGGCAATTTAGCGACTCCAATTAGCCTCAGCATGTTTTTGGACAGTGGGGGGGAAACCGGAGTACCCGGAGGAAACCCCACGACGACATGGGGAGAACATGCAAACTCCACACACATGTGACCCAGGCGGAGACTCGAACCCGGGTCCCAGAGGTGTGAGGCAACAGTGCTAACCACTGCACCACCATGCCGCCCCCTAAATTACATATTTTTGGACAATATTGACATGTCATTTCATGCATGTGCAGTTTTCACATAGCAAGGACCACGATAGTTCAAACCATCTAAAAGTTGTTTCAAAATATTTTTACTCAGTTATAGAAAACAACACCTACTGTAAGAAGCTTTGCAATTTTAATGATGGTTTCCTTTCAACATTATCTTGCCTGCCTATTATAGTCCTGTTAAGCATAATAATAAAAGAGTATGTGTTCTTCCTCCTTCACCACGATGTCTCAGTCTGCCCGGCTCTACAATATGTTAAAAAAATCAGTGTAAAGTTTACCGCTGCTGCTTTGGCATGAGCTCTGCATGCCCTCTATAAAACAATCATAGTCACTCTTGTCTGTGCAGTTTGATTCACTCAGAGACTATGCAGCACGTTCGTGAGAAATTAAACAAAAAGAATGAGGGGCAGAAAAGCCAACAAGAACTGGTGACGAAAAGACAGTCATCTTCCGCTGCATGGAACTGTTTTGTTTTCCATCGAGATGATGAGCAACAGCACAGTTCAGCATTGCTTTGTGTCTGTTAGCACAGCTCAGCATTGCTTTGTGTCCGTTAGCACAGCTCAGCATTGCTTTGTGTCCGTTAGCACGGCTCAGCATTGCTTTGTGTCCGTTAGCACGGCTCAGCATTGCTTTGTGTCCGTTAGCACGGCTCAGCATTGCTTTGTGTCCGTTAGCACGGCTCAGCATTGCTTTGTGTCCGTTAGCACGGCTCAGCATTGCTTTGTGTCCGTTAGCACGGCTCAGCATTGCTTTGTGTCCGTTAGCACGGCTCAGCATTGCTTTGTGTCCGTTAGCACGGCTCAGCATTGCTTTGTGTCCGTTAGCACGGCTCAGCATTGCTTTGTGTCCGTTAGCACGGCTCAGCATTGCTTTGTGTCCGTTAGCACGGCTCAGCATTGCTTTGTGTCTGTTAGCACAGCTCAGCATTGCTTTGTGTCTGTTAGCACAGCCCATGGAAACACTACCAGCTTATTTGACAGACTCTATTGATAAATGATAAGTTGTAGCTGGCTGTATAATTTATGACCAACTCCTAAATATCGCAAAGACATCAAACATTGCAATGTGAACCGGAATATTTATTTGTTTGTATCCCATCTGCTATACGGCATCTTCCTTCTGCCATATTGCCAAGTAACCAAGAAGGAAATTTAGAATCAATACTTTTTAATAATCAAGTAGTCAAGTATAATCGAGTAATGGTGACCGCTCTGAACTGTATTATCTTTTCCTTAGAATAAAAGAAGCATTCACCCAGATCAAAGATCCTGAGCCAGACCAGGTAGGTGTCCTGGATACATCTGTCCCTCTGGCTGGTGTCCTGGGGCCTGTTTCTCTACATCAGTCTGACCATCTTCCCTCAGATTATTATACATAATTGTGTCTGTAGCAGATCTGTGGCCCTTGTGCTCTTCCTCCTTCCCTGTAAGTATAGAGTCGGCTGAGATAGAGGAAGAGCCCTTATTATGACTCCAGCACACAGTTCCTGTTGGGTCCCTGTTGATAAACATGATAAGTACGGCAGTCATATACTGTAATACCATAACGTGGACAAAGGTTGATTAAACGAAAAAGAAATGTTTATTGGCGAAGATCGGCGTGAATAATCTGCATATACACTCTGGTACCTGCGTCATCCACAAACCCTAAACCCAAAGCTGAAGAACACCTCTTCACATCTGGGTCAGTCACCCCCCCCCTCCCCACTCAACTCCCCCCAGTCACAGTAATGCATGGCTGAGGGGATGGACTACCACCTTGAGTGGGCCTAGAATTATTCTGCCCCAAAAAGAGTCTCCTTCCCAGCTATGGGAAGCATCTCCAAAGCAAAGTACTGGAGATGTACAGTGGTCTCCTTTGTTTCTGGGGGACTGACAAATGGGGACCTGGGGGCAGGGGAACGGAGGAGAAGGAGAGAGGAACCCAGGGACCCTGGAGCTTGGGTGGGCGGTGGCCTCAGTCTTATAAGGGGCCAGCCTGCCTCTCTGCAGAACCCCCTCCTCCCCTTAGGTGGCAGCTGCACCTTGTACACCATCGCGCCCATCCGCTCTGGCCATCCAGTGGCTGACCAGATAGGGACTCCACACCTTTTCCCTCTAGGGGCAATGCACCCAAACCAGCTCCCTAGGCAGGAAGTGGCTTTCCTGTGACTGGAGATTGTACCTGTGCTTTTGGAGCAGGGCAACACTTTGCTGTTGGTCCCAGGTGAATATTTGCGCTGCCTTCGAGGCGGTCCTGCAGTTTCCTCACATTCTCTGACCCAGGAGGCTCAGCCGGGGAGTCAGGGGACTGACCAAAGGCCAACTCAGCTGGGGTGCAGAGCTCACTTCCCAACATGAGGAGAGAAGGGGTACAGGATGTGGAGTCCTGCCCTGTGGAGCGACAGGCCATGAGCACTAGGGGCAGCTGTGTGTCCCAGTCATGCTGATCCTCTGCCACAAGGACGGCAGCTGCTGTTCCAGGGTGCAGTGAAACCTCCACCAGGCCGTCACTCTGAGGCTGCAGGGGGGAGGTGCAGGTCTTGTGTACATAGCCGGCTGCACAGGGAGTTCAACACAGCAGACTCAGAATTCCTCCCCAGGTCACTGTGCATAGTCTCTGGCTTCCTAAACTGGGTAAACATGCCCTCTACCAGGGCCTCTGTAAATGTCTCCCCCTCCTGGTCAGGGGTGGTAGGTTTCTGGCCACCTGGTGGAGTAATCTATCCCTGTGAGCACGTACCTGCTTCCCCTGTCAGAATGGGGAACTGGGCTCAAAACGTCCACCACCACTCTTTCTGCTGGGGCCCCACTGCCTCCACTGGGCCTCCACCACCTGCAGCACTGATGCCAGGTCAGTATCCTGCTCCTGTCTGTGGGCTCAGAATTTCTATAACCCCCCATGTACAGCACCGTGGCATCTGACACATCCATTTTGCAGAGATTACTGCTACCCTGACTGTTGTGGTTTGTTATATCTGGACGATTCCTGCTGACTGTGTGCATATGAGCTCACGTCGCCTTCGCTTCTGAAGCCAGCCAGTGCGTCCTGCCTTGGACCTGCCTTCACACCCTCATTTGTAGGTTTATTCGCAGGCTGTGGTGCTGATAGGTCCACTTTGGCTGATAGGTCCACTTTGGCTGATAGGTCCACTTTGGCTGATAGGTCCACTTTGGCACATTGTCAGGTCAACTTCAACATACAGTTGCTGCCAGCTGGGCAGATTGTCAGGTTTTTCCTTTTACAGTTTTTATTACACTGGAAAGTGTCTTGGTGTCTCCCTAAACAAAGGCATTGCCACCCGATCAGATGGGCCTCGGAGGTATTAGTGCCCCCTTCTGGCCGCACAGTACAGGGCACAGGACTGCAGCTTGGGGTTAAAGGGGTCACTGGTGTGGGAGGGGTTGGCACCCAGCTCCAGACCAAGTCCCCCCTCCTTAAACAGCCTGTCCCCCCTCCCAGCTGACCTCCTGGGTTCCCCCAAGGTGGCAAACCTGGTGAGAGCTGCCCCCCCCCCCCCAAACCAGCAGGGACCCCAGACCACGTTCAGATGGGGACTCGAGGGAAAGGGCTTTGAGTGGCGCTTCAGATATCGAGCTTTTCCAGCCGCACAGAAACCGGTCTGATTATGATGGAGAAACACAGCTGAGGTTTACAGGCCCAGGATGCAGAGCATCGAGAGTATGAACCCTGTTCTGGTGACTGCAAAAAATATGCAGTGACCCCTGTTGATGCGATTGTTGTTCTGCCCGTCCCCTCGGGCCACTTGACTGACCCGGAGAAGCCCAAGCTGATCCAGGATTGCCTGTTGCTCTTGCAACACGCTGACAATTGCCAGTGGGAAAAGCAAGCTAACAGGAGATCGTGGTCGTGCTCGAGGCCCCACTGCCGCACCATGAGGAGGGTCCTGAAGCACATGGACAGCTGCCAGGCCGGTACATCCTGCCAGGGTGAGTACAGGACCACACTTCTGTTACACTATTCTGGGTGGATTCAGGATGGAGGAGGATTAATTTACCTTTGGTCTCGTGTTCACCTTCGCTCCAGTGCCAGGTCTGTTTCTGTCATCTAACAGTTAGAATCCCTGTTTGTGCCCCTGCAGTGAAGCACTGCGCTTCATCCTACCAGATCATCTCACACTGGGAGAACTGCACAGAGCATGATTGTCCCATTTGCCAGCCACTGAAGAACATGGGCTACAGATGGCACTTCAAAGTAAGTCAGTCAGCCCTGTAGTAAACTGGGGCCCAGGCCGGCCTGCTCTCTTCCTTTGTTCATATATTGCTGACATATTAATGTAAGTTACTGTATTATTAAGTATTACTGACATTTTTGGATGACCCTTTTTTTTGGCAGTTTAGTTGGCTCTCGTTTTGCCTGAACAGTGCCGATGAGCAGGTTTCATAGAAAGAGCTCTTTATCAATGGGCTCCTATTGAATGAATGTATGTATGTTGCATTTATATTACAGTGTCCCATCACTGCATTGAGGCATTTAGATCCACACAAACCAGAGGATGGGCTAACCTGTTGGCTACACCAGCTCCTCTTCCAGTGTGTAGGGGCTCTGATTTAAAGATCAGAGTTGGATCATATTAGTCTGTTTCATGTACTCAGGCCACAGATGCAAGATATGTAACATGTGTGCGTGTATATAAATGTGCATGTTTGCTGGTTGCTGATTCTATTCCCTGGATTGGGTCTGCATATGGTTTTGGGATTAGGCCACTACTGCTGCAGACACTTATTTTGTTAGTAAGATAACTCAGAAAGTCTTTGGTGAATCTTCAAACTTTTCAGAAAAAATGCAGGTATGGGATTGATCAAATTTTTAGACAAAAAGATCTATAAAAAATAAAGTAAAGTATCTAAACCCTTTCATGGTGACCTCCAGTGTTTGCTGTAAAATGAAAAGTAAATAACACTTCATGGTCACTACATGCTGATCAGTAGATTATACCAAGCCATTATAATTTTTGTACAGATCATATGATAGTCAGACTGAGGCATCTTCACTGTCTGATCCCAAAGAACCAAACACAAAGGAGTTTAAATAAAGGATTTTGTGCTTCAGAGGGTTAATGTAATGGAGGGCACCCTGAGTCCTTAGTCAGTTATAGAAACTTAACAGTGTGATTCTGAAGTAGGAAGCTGGCTTCTTACCAGCCTCCATGCAAAAACCGAAAAAGTAATAATAATAGGTTACTTTTATATAGCACTTATATAGGTCACATTACAAGAGGGAGAAAAAAAATCAGTAATCAGGAAAAGACAGTAGAGAAATGTTCACGGAAGAGAAGCTTGAATTCTTAAGTGCTGTAGTTGTTGGGTTGTACATGGGTGGTAAGTCCAGTGTTACTGTGTTATTTGATTGAAACTAATGTAATGTAAACTAAAAGTTAAACACCACTTCATGGTCCCTGCATTGGGTGTTTGACGAAAGCCGTTAATGTGCACTTTTTTAAGCTAATACTGTCATTTCTGTAGGGATCACATGACAATGAGGAGACTGTTGCATTGTCCCCCACTGATCCCAATGGACCAAACACAGAGGAGGTAAACAGAGGAACAGGAACTCTGTGATTCTCAGGGTTCCTGTCATTTACTCCACTTTGGAGCCAATGACACTGTTACCTATCAGTTTTTATGGTGTACTTCAGTACTGAATTCTTTCTTTATACAAATGACTTTGAGTATTTTATTGATACCATACATTTTTTGGAATGCTCACCTTTTTAAAAATATTTGACCACTTTACCAGGTTACAAGACTAGTATTAGCTATATAAAATGGTATTACATGGTGACTACGTTACTTGATTGACAAAATAGAATATAAATTGTATCAACTGACACATTTTTGCAGGGATCACATGACTATGAGAATACAGTGACATAATCGCCTGCTGATCACAATGAACCAAACCCAGAGGAGGTTTTACTGGGGGAGAAGAACACAGAAGGCTGAAGGATCTATAGAGTTTAATTTTATATTTTTGTCTACAATCCCAAGTTTGTCAGGGTCTGTTGGATCAACAAGTTAGTCAAGTTAGCAGTCATCAGATTATCAATAATAATTTAGACAGTTGAGGGACTTTGCTGGGTAGCAAATAAGCAATTCTAGAACAAGTTGAACATGTATATAAGCAAATGTTTTTCTATAGAGAAGATCACTGGGTAGGACCATTACATATCTATATTATGTATCTATATCTGTATATGTATCTATATTCAGTCTCCTGATGATAGACATCTTTGAAGAACAATACCATCTTCATATCTTCTTATTTCTTCAAAAATTGACTTTGTATGTTATGCTGTTTTTACATTAAACTTTTCACTCTCAGAATATCTGCTTAGTATAAAACTATTTACTTCATTTGAAGAGACATTGCTTAGAGAAATGATGTATTTGGAAAGCTACAAGTAATAAGCAAATTCGTTTCAAGACAACATTCCAGAAACCTTCCTTTGTAAATATTTATACATTATATGATTATCTGACTTATCTTTGCAGTGTTGTTCACAGTGTTAAAATGTGCAGTGTTATTACCAACATTCTGAATAAATCCTTACTTCTCACAGTCTTCAGCTTGACTGCCTGTCTCTGTAATTACCTCACTGAGCTTTGGAATCAGTGCCTAGTGCCTTTTTTGTTGAATGAGAGAAAAACCAAACTTGACACCAAGGTAAAGGTAAAGTAACTGGATTTTTGTCACCTGACTTTGCCTTATGAGCTGAGATTGAGATAAGAGGAGGTGTCTTTATTGTCACTGTACGAGAACAATGTGGCGAGATTTGGATCCTTCTATAGAAGCCTCAATAAAAACTGTACAAAGTAAAAAAAGTTTAAGGGAAAAAAAGAATATAGAGTAAAATAAATAACTTTTATTACAGTACGCAGCATAAAAGTATAGGAGGAATATTGCACATACATTATTGGACCTGAGAAAAAACTCAGTTGAAAGTGCAGGAAATGATCACAAAAATCAATATTGCATAGAACAATAGATTACATGGAATACAATTGAGGTACAGAGATAAGTGAGATATCGGTATTGTCATACAGTAAACATGGGTGGAGCCCAAAGCAGTTATAGTGCATATTTCTTCATGTGTTAAGTCCGATGTGTGTGGTGTGGATAAGTCACATTACAGTTCATTCTGGTGCTGCTGTGGGTAGCAGAGTGGGCTCAGTGTGTTTAGCAGCTTGGGGGTAGAAACTGTTCTGCCATGTCTTGCCATGTGAGCTTACAGGGCTCCGTAGCACTGGCCGAATGGCAGAAGTGTGGAGAAGTTGTGTCCAGGGTGGATTGGATCACTGCAGATGTTTCTGGCTTTGCGGCTCCAATGGCTTCTGAAGAGTTTCTCTAGGGCAGGGAGCTGTGAGCCAGTGATCCTCAGCGCAGTTTTGAAGGAAGGCTGGAGGGCCTTCCTGTTTTCAGAAGTGCTCCCTGGGGACCATTCTTTGGTGCAGCATAAGATAATGGACTCTATGGCACACTTGTGGAAGTTGACAATCAGCTGTTGTGGAAGTTCTTTAAGCTTCTCAGGAAGTGAAGCCTCTGAAGTCCTTTTTTGATCATGACTGCTGCGTTTGTTGACCAGGAAAGGTCACAGCTGATATGAACACCAAGCGATTTGAAATTCTGGACAGACTCCACCTTTTTCACTGCTGATGTTGATGGGATGGTGGTCCTTGTGTGTTGACCTCCTGAAGTCCAGGATCAGCTCCTTAATTTTCTTCGGGTTAAGGGCAAGGATGTTGTCCCAGCTCCTGCTCTCCATGTTCTCAGCCTCCTCTCTATAGGCTGACTCATTGTTTGAGATCAGGTCTATCACAGTACTTTTGTATGCAAACTTGATTATGATGTAGGAATCATGGAACGGGTTTGCAGTCATGTGTGAAGAGTGAGTATAGCAGAGGGCGATCACCCTTTTCATTCCAGATAGCCCCGTTTTCCAGACAGTTGGGATGATTCCTCACTCCCACATGCAAGGCCAGGAGGACAGCCTTACCACCAGCCTGGAGAAGTTCGCACCAGATACCACAGACCCCTGCGGCCTTCACTACCCCCAGCTGATTCACCACCCGTGCAGTCTCAGTGAGATTGGGTGGTTCACAGCTGATCAGAGGATGTCCAACTCCTGCTTTAAACAACTGCTTAAAGTAGCCGGCCCAGTGGGTCACATCTGCAGTGTCATCCATAAGGACTGTTCCATCACCCGCACTAAGTGCAAGTCTCTGAGGAACACATTCGGATGTATGTAATGCTTAGATTCCTATGTAAGCAGGATGTGGGTTACTAGACCACAGATGGTGTGTCACCTGTTCACAGATTCGTCTAACAGACACCTCCTTGTCTGCTATCAGAGCCCTCACAGCCTCCCTCCTCAGTTCCCAATACAGACTGGAGTGCGCTGTGACTCCTCTTGATAATATCCAGGGTACCCTGCGAGTGAAACACCTCCTTCTGAGAACACTGGCAAACACCAACACAACCCTCAGCCACCTTCAGGATCTTATCATGCAAGGTCTCCCACATCATATTAGAGTCAGCAGTCGCACCCATGTCTCTCACAAACTTCATGCAAACTCATCAGAAACAGTTTCATCTTGGAGTCTGGCTAAATCCAGCCTTGTTCTCCTAGTAGGTGGTAACCTACAGTACTTTATCTAAGCTGAATCTTCAGAGTAGCAACAACAAGTCTGAAGTCAGAATTCACAAATTTCTGTAGACCCTGCAGTTCTGCAAGAGCCTTCAGCCTTCAGGATGTGATCGATCTCCTTCGCCACGCCACCAGTACTGGAGTTCCAAGTCCAACGATGTGGGTCAGGGCATTGGAACCAGGATCCAGAGACCCGCAGCCCCTGACCTTTCGCAAAGTCAAGGAACATGGAGCCACATTCTGGTCTCCAGACCTATTGGGACCAATACAATCCTCACAGCTAGCCTTGTCAGTGCCAGTGGTCACATTGAAGTCACCCAATGTACGGAACTGCAACATGAGAATGTATATTTTTGCATCTGGTTACAGTCTCTGTTTCAGAACCATTACATCATTAACATTTACGTATACAGTGGATACATACACAGTGGAGTCCTCAACACTCACAGCTGTGTTATCAAGGCTGTGTTTGTGAGCGCAGATGGACAGGATACTGCAGCATATCTCCCTGCTCACACTGTACCTGACAGATTTATAGTGTCCCCTGTCCCGTTTCCAATCAGACCCTGTCCACATCCGCAGTCCAAGACAATCTGAGCTACAGTCCTTGAATGCTCACCGGTGTCTTGTAGGTCCAGGCTGGAGAGGGGAAGAGCTGCAGGTATGGAGCTGCTGAGACCCAAGTAGTGACGCCTCTATCCCTGGTTTGACACCCCTACTGGAATGTCCCAGTGTCCCACACTCCTGCTCCGGTGCCCCTGTGGTGCTCGGTGGGCCAGTGGGATTGAGGGAAGAGCCGTGTAGGGAGCAGACGAGGAGTAAACATCATGGAAAGGACTGTTACTGAGGTCGGGCATCAGGCCCTGGGTTTGATTTTACAGGCAGAACAAGAGAGTCCACAAGAGCAGAACAAAATAGAAGAGGCCGCTCAGCCTGTGTCCCAGGTTCCTGGATCCACTTTGCTTGTGTCCCAGGCCACATTTAGTGCCTGGTCCAGAGGAGCCTGTGTCTCCAGTGCCCAGCATCCAACCCAGTCGCCTTCTATGATGCGTTGTGCCCATGCGCCTAGATCTGCTGGGCTAGAATGTCACATTCACCTGTTGCCTGTCATTCCACATGACTACCAGGTAACCCGAGCTGTCTCCCTGTGTGCCCATCCCTGCCTTGCCGGGTCCGTTTAGGCACTGGGTGACCTATTTGTGTCCCAGGAAGTCAGAGTGGCATAGCATGTCTGTTAGTGTGTCTAGGACATTGAGCTCTGACCTGAGGTAAATAGGCAATAGCATGGTGCTTAAGGACTGGGAAGGCTGTCTGGTCAGAAATCAGTTGTCAGGTTCAAAATCAGGGCTTTTACTGTTATACCCAAACACTGGGTACCTGCATTGATCCAGTGAACATGAGGTGCACTGCAAAGGTCTTAGGCAGTCAAAGAAAATGTTTAAGGCTATTAATCTGGGTTGTACTGTAAGTGTATATTTGATCAGAAAAAAAATATTTTTACCATTAGAATGTATGCAAATTGGGGCGGCAGGGTGGTGCAGTGGTTAGCACTGTTGCCTCACACCTCTGGGACCTGGGTTCGAGTCTCCGCCTGGGTCACATGTGTGTGGAGTTTGCATGTTCTCCCCATGTCGTCGTGAGGTTTCCTCCGGGTACTCCGGTTTCCTCCCACAGTCCAAAAACATGCTGAGGCTGATTGGAGTTGCTAAATTGCCCATAGGTGTGCGTGTGCGAGTGAATGTTGTGTGAGTGTGCCCTGCGATGGGCTGGCCCCCCATCCTGGGCTGTTCCCTGCCTCATGCCCATTGCTTCCGGGATAGGCTCCGGACCCCCCGCGACCTAATAGGATAAACAGTTTGGAAAATGGATGGATGGATGCAAGTTATGAGGTACACAATAGAAGTAGGCATGAAGTTTTTCAGTTATCCAAAAAGTTAGTGATATCTCGTTGGGTGGCTAGAACACCTCTCCTCAGGTCACCTCAGCCATTTCACCACTATACCTCCCTCTAGAGTGAGTCAAATAAATAAAATAAAATACAAATAAAAAAAGATCATTATTTCAACAAAACTGGGTGTCAGTGGTTTCATGTACTACAACCATTTTTCCCAGTGTAGTGAAAAATGTCCATTTTCAGATTTAGGGAGAAGGTAATGTTTTCCATACTATCGATCCCTGTTAATACATTTACCCAGTTGTTTAAGGTAGGGCCATTAGGCAACATCCCCCTTTGGTTAGCCTTTACCCCTGCTGCTATCAGTGTACCTCATACTGTAAGTATCTGTGAATACCATCTGTTTCTGGAGGAATGTAGCGTAAATAGACCGTTTTGAAATCAAATAATAATCTGTATATGGATAATGATTTATGCATTTCTCTCCAGTAAATCTGTACTTTAGGACAGTCCCAGAAAACATGATAAAGGATCACTGTTGGCACCCACAATTTCTCTAACATTACCAGCATCTCTGGGGGTCTTTTTAATGTTTTGGTTATACAATGGCACCGTTGACATACCGTACACGCTCAGGCTGGGGGTGTGCCTGGCCACCATGTCCCAGGAGCCCCCTTAGTGAACATGCATCAACCATTACCTTCATTCTGCCACGGGGTTCCTAGGGACCCTCCGACTCAAAGGGGCATTAAACTCCTTGGCCTGTATTTTGGCGCCCGCTGCCCTCGGATCATGGGCCTTACTGTGCATGAGCTCACGGTGCAGTCGGGTCCTGGGGACGGCAGGATTTATCTCAGGGGAGGAAAAGCCCAAAGACACTTTGTTATTTAATATCATTTTATATCTGTATAGACTGATGAGAGAATGAAGGCATGCCCAGCAAACAAGAGACATCCAGAGGACGTCCTCAGGTTGTCTGCAACACGTCCCTTTTTTGGGGACGTCCTAAGTACGACCGTGTTACAATGAACAATAAAGAAATCCTTCAAAAGCATGTTGTCCTGACAGCTTCCAGGAATAGCTTTTTAAATAAATAATTGTGTCTGATGTACTTCTTTTTATTAATGGTCCATCAGGATGTCCAGAACTCGTCCTTTGAGGACATCCTAAGGATGACCCAAGGAAGTCCTTGTTACTATGAAAAATATAGTAACAAAATCTTGCAGTCAGTTTCAAACTTCAGCGGCGCTTTTGTACTTGATCCCATGGCGAAGCTTTTTGCGGCTCGCGCTCCCTCACTCACCCTCACGCGCAGTTCAAAGCACTGTCACGGGTAAGACGCCACACTTTTCTTAGTGCATAAAACATTAACAAAATCCTCCAAAGAACATCCTCAAGCTGTCCCTTGTTTATGACACTAGCATTACTGGTAAAATGTCAAATATTAATTATTTAGAAAAAAGGGGATTTACATGGGTTTAATGCCCATAATATGTTCACAGAATGTCCTGAAAATGTCCTTAAAAGATCAATTACTGGTCCTCTATACGTCCCTAAAAGTCATCCTAAGGACAGAAAAAATACTTTCCATCAAGATGTCCTAAGGACGTCCTTTGAGGACGAGATCTGGACAAAAAGAGGACGTCCTAAGGACGACCTAAGGACATCTTGCTGTTTGCTGGCATCTGATTTGCTTTGTTTGCCTTACAGATCATGCTCAATTGTTTAACATGCTTTTCCTTGCTGTTTATTCTCTTTATCTGGATGCAAAACACATTCATTTTAGGTGAGTTTCCCTGCAGTTTTCATACTTATTGTTTTCTTAATAACTTCTGCATATTGTGGTACAACGGCTCAGTGGGCACAGCTGTAGCTTCACACCTCCATCGATGAGGGTTTGATTCCAGAGCCCTGATTGGTCCACATCCATTAAATCTGACTTACGTGTGGGTCTGGACAGCATGGAGATGGTTGGATGGATGGATAAAACATGTCTGTATTCACAGTGTAAATGCAAGTTTAGGATACAGTTTACTTCCTTGTTACTAGTCTGTGTAATTGTGAGGGTTGGGGTCATGTGACTGGGATTGTGTGAATTTTACTTTTGTAAAGAGAGCAGAAGGAAAAACAGTTGTTTAAATGAGGTTTGAGTTTTGAAACACAACCAATTAAATTTTGTATTAATATTAATAATAGCATGTGGGACTAGTGTGGGCAATTTTACACCAAAGACTAAATGTGATCTTTCCATTTTCAAGATATTTAGTTCTGATTGCTGTAACTGCTTTGGGAATATGTGCCTGCATATTTATCAAGGATTTTTTTCTGGTATTGACCTGCGCGTCCAGTCCTCGTGTGTGCCACGCCCCCTGATCATCCTCGTGTGTGCCACGCCCCCTGATCATACTCCTGTGTGCCACGCCCCCTGATCATCCTCCTGTGTGCCACGCCCCCTGATCATCCACGTGTGCTTCCCCGATTGTGATCACCAGTTTCCTGTTATTTCAGCTTGTCTTGTGTATTTAGTCTGCGCCCGAGTTAGTTTCCCCAGATCCGTCATTAATGTTTGTCACCGTCTGCCCTGTCTTTCCCAAAATAAACCCCGGTTTCCTGCATTCTGCCTACCTGCCTCGTCCTTCCCCGCTTCCTGCCTGCCCATCTGCCACCGGTCACGACAGGTATCATGAAGAGCAGTTAGATGGGTTTTACTGTAAGTACGAAATTTTCTAGTAATCCATAATCAGTTCTGTTTGACATGAGTACTTAAAATGAATTGCCCTTTAAAGTGGAAAATCCATTCAGTTCTCAATGATTCAAGTATATTTTATCCATCCATCCATCCATCCATCCATTTTTTGCAACCAATTTTCCTATTCAGGGTCGTCGGGGGTCCGGAGTCTGTCCCCTATATATATATATATATATATATATATATATGAAATATTACACAAGCGGTGATAATTACTCCCAAGAATCAATGAAAGGCATAAGCAGTCGCAAAACTATTTACGCACGTGCCAACATCACCCACCTTCACTCTTAGAGGAGCCCCTTTCGGTCCTGGCAGGACGGGAGACCGACACGTGAGTTCCGAGAAAGTACCGGATGACGCGCGCTCCATCTCACGGCTGAGCTCCGGTAAGTACCGAGTTTTCCCCCATTCATATACAAAATTTGGCGCTGCGTGCGGGCAGGGGGCGAGCTGGCCAGGCTCACCACCCCCCTCAGGAAATACGTTCTCCAATTCCCACTTCCGTCCGGGTAATACTGTTTGCTCAATGCCTTCCCAACCCTGCTAAACAAGATAAAGTCCTCTGTTTCCTGGAGACAAGATACGTTTCCTGCATACCGATCCTCCCCTTTCCTTGAAGACGACATATGCATCTTACCAGTGCAACATATGGAACCACTTATTCTCCCCCTCAGGAAGAACCCCTTAGAAAATCACAAGGTAAACATCTTTTTAACAGCGCAAGCATCCCGTAAGTTAGAAATAACAGGATAAGTGTCTTTAAACAGATTAAGTTTCCCAGGACAAGATTTTTTACGACTAGCGAAGCATCCTGGCCCCCTTTTTAAGAAACAAGTTACTCATGAAAAATAAGTTATACAAATAATCAGTAGGAAACTATCATTTAAGTTCAACCTTGCCACAATAATATTATGGGCAAATCATGGGCGACGTATCTGAATTTCAAGTAATTGATCCACCTCATATGGAAGACAATGAATAATGCTTATTAATCTAAGTAATTTACACACTATATATGTAGTATACTATACATGGGCGATGTAATCATCAGCGAGTTCATCCTAATACAATCAGCATACAAAATAGACATCTGCATGTAATACACAAAGTTTGAAAGTAAGATAAGAAAAAGAACAATGAGAAACAATGTAGGAAATTCAGTTACAAGAGCAATAAACGAAAGTCTTTATCATTTAAAATTATTAGACCATTATATAGTTTGGAGGTATTGTTGAAGTTTGTTTTCCAAAAGAATAAGCATATTGTCACGGGAAGCGTTCGGCGACAGCGGGCAGAGCGGGTAAGCAAGATGCAGGCAAGCGGAATACGGGGATTAACGAGGGTTTAATCAACATACCGGGAGCAGGAGACATGGAACGCCAACTAACATCAATGACAGACAAGGAAAACTGGGGAGACCAGGACTTAAATGCACAAGACTGATTGAAAGCAAACGGACACAGCTGGGTACAATCCGGGAAACACACGTGGGTAGGCAGGGGGCGTGGCACACAGGAGGAGCCGACGAGCAGGGCATGACACATATATGGTCTATTCCAAATTTTATTTTTGTATGTGTGATTTTTTCAGATTGATAAATTGTCAGCGTGCACTGCGCAGCTGCGAGTTTATAAATCAGAGCATAAAAACAATATTCTAATTCATAGTGTAGCAGAAAACCAAGAATAAACCAAATGAAACCTAGTTACCCGAGCGGGCTGGAGAAACAGGGGCGTTCATGGGATATTTATAGGGTTGCACGAGAGGACCAAGAAGCAGCCGGGGATCATAAAAATGCATCAGAAATTAATAGTGCTGAAAATTACCCGAGAAGGCAGTTTTATATTGATTACACTTTTTTATACCAATTTTTAAAGACATGCCAGGTATGAATTATTCATTTAACACAAAAGGGACACAAAAGACTCTCGCAGTTTATGGCAAGGCATCCAGGCTGTCTCTCAATACAAGCCAGCACCAAGCAGCTGTGAGGGAGACGCCTCACTTCCTGAGGAGCTGAACAAGTTCTATGCACGATTCGACGTACTGAACAACACACACACGTCGAAAGCCACGCCTCCCATCACCGACAAGATCATCTCTCTGCCTGCAGCCGACGTGAGGAGAACTTTTGCCAAAGTCAACCCACGGAAGGCTGCCGGTCCAGACAACATTCCTGCTCGCGTGCTCAGAGACTGCGCTGGTCAGCTGGCTGAGGTCTTCTCAGACATCTTCAACACATCACTGAGCCAGATGATCATCCCAGCATGCTTCAAATCCACCACCAGCATCCCAGTGCCAAAGACGTCTTCAGTCTCCTGCCTGAATGAATACCGTCCCATCGCTCTGACACCCATTGCCATGAAGTGCTTCGAAAGACTCGTCATGTCGCAGGTGAAAAGCAACCTCCCCCGATCACTGGACCCGCTACAGTTTGCCTATCGCACAAATAGGTCAACCGAGGACGCCATATCCACCGCACTTCACCTTTCCCTCTCTCATCTGGACAACAAAGATTCTTACGTGCGAATACTGTTCATTGACTTTAGTTCAGCCTTCAACACCATCATTCCACAAAGACTGTGTGTGAAACTGAGCGGATTGGGACTGAGCACCTCACTCTGCAACTGTATTCTGGATTTTCTCTCAGAGAGGCCTCAGTCTGTTCGAATCGGCAACAGCGTTTCCAGCACCATCAGAGTGAGCACAGGTGCTCCTCAGGGCTGCGTTCTCAGTCCACTTCTGTTCACACTCCTGACCCATGACTGCACTGCCCTGCACAGCTCAAACCACATCATCAAATTCGCAGACGACACGACGGTGGTGGGGCTCATCAGCAACAACGATGAGTCGGCGTACAGAGACGAGGTTCAGCAGCTGTCCACGTGGTGCAGTGAGAACAACCTGTCGCTGAATGTGGACAAAACCAAGGAAATGGTTGTCGACTTCAGGAGAACTCGCCCCAGCCACACACCACTCAGCATCCACGGTCCCGCGGTTGAGATGGTAAAAAAACACCTGGGAGTTCACATCTCAGACGACCTCACCTGGACCACCAACACCACCTCCATCACCAAAAAGGCCCAGCAACGTCTCCACTTCCTGAGACGGCTTAAGCGAGCCAACCTCCCACCCTCACCGTGTTCTACAGGGGCACCATAGAGAGCGTCCTGACCAGCTGCATCTCCGTCTGGATTGGAAACAGCACGGCTTCCGATAACCGACGGCTTCAAAGGATCGTCAAAGCAGCTGGAAACATCATCGGTGCGTCTCTCCCATCGCTGCAAGACATCTTCAACAAGCGCTGCATCAGGAGGGCCTCCTGCATCGTGCTTGACTCCTCTCATCCTTCACACGGACTCTTCACACTCCTCCCATCTGGCAGACCTATCGCAGCATCAGGACTCGATCTTCCAGGCTGCGGGATATCTTTTTCCCAGAAGCCATCAGACTCCTGAACACACTTCCCCCCCCCACACACACTCGGACTGCTAACAAATTGACTCCTGCACATCTGCACTTTACACACAAACTCTGCTACAAGCATTTTTGCACTTCTGCCACTTATTTGCACATTCTCCATATATAACTATTGTAACCTCCTCTACCTCTATCTCCAAGTATAGTGTATAGTGTATACCTTATATTTATTTACTTTGTTTACCACGTGCCTATTAGTTACACGTCTTTCTCTCGTCTGCACTGAAAAAAAACTGGAGCCACGTCAACTCGTCTCTCTATGTACCTGTACAGTATATAGCAGAGATGACAATAAAGTTTACTTTGACTTACTTTGACTTAACAGTATTTATTTGCAACAAACACTGCATTGTGTGTTCTTCACTGAATATTATATAGATTTTTAAAATCCAATTAGATGGGTAAGATAACATTCTCAAACCTCATATTTCGATGTTTGCCGCATTATTTGTAGCTTCCTTGGGAGAAGCGATTATGCGTTTAACCTTTATGACAAAGACACAGCTCTTCACTACACTGGAGGAGCTGGTAAATCAGCTACATATTCAATTGACTCTCTTGATGAGGTTGAAGTTGGCTCCTTATTCGCAGCTCCTTAGTCGGATTTTCCGGTCCACTTGTTTCCATCTAATTTTTAAAGTATTAAATCAGTCTGGGCCAGGACAATGTCACTTTCTCTATATCGTGGGATACCTGACGTGTACTGAGAAGTTCATATTTGCTTGATTGGGCATATTTCCGGGTCTGATTGGGAGTTGGATAGACTTTTGCGTTTGTCTCATTTTCTGATACAATACACACATACTATTACTAAAAATGCCCAGATATGTACTTTCCTCAAAGTGGTAACAAGTCAGTAGAATCGTGTTCAGTTAATACGAATCGAAAGCCAAATGAAATTCGAATGTAAGCCTCGCTAAATGAGTCCCCCTACAGGCGCAATCGCGTCATTGCATTCGCCTGCGCAGCAATTCAGGTGGACCGAAAAATCGGAATAAGGAGCCAACTTCAGCCAGTACTCTCTTGGGAGCTCAACTTTAGAAGCCATTATACGTGAGAATCGCATATTACTTTGCAACAGAGAAAAAGGACAACATCCCAATTTATATATTTAAGGCTGTATAATTTAGTGTACTGACTACGAATAAAGTCATACTCCGTACCCGTGCCGAAAAAAATCCGCTATTCAAAACATGCAGACTGACAGTAATCTACACCAATAGTGTTAGGGATGGTATCAGGAGGGCCAATCGTATTTTTGGGGGGCGGGTGCCACCCGTGTCAGCATTCGAAATCCGCCCTTTCGCAGAAGCGAATTTGCCTGCAGTTTTTATAAACAGTTAAGAAAAAAGTAATCAGCACCTAAATGGAAAATGAAGACGGAAAGTCTCACTATTATATTAATCTTGTTCAAGTTCGTCAATAACTCTGATGGTATGTATTGTTTAAAAGCAGACTTACGTTCGTGAAATAATGTTTAATAAACAAAATTACGATGATCTTAAGTAATATTTCAGGGTGTGTGTATACCAAGTATGGTGAATTTAATAAATGCAGCTATCCAGATTCCAAGTTAAAGTGCTTATTATATGTGTTACAACTGTTGCGTGGTTTTAAATTTTTAGCAAAAATTTATGTATTCCCTGTAGTAAAATGAAAGCATCCTATATATAATTATACACGTGTTTCTGATATTAGCGAAAGGTTTAGATTTACGGTTTTTAATTCTGATTTTGTGGAGACCTTTGCGTTTTTTCATCCAACTTAAACAGCAGTTGAACCACAAAATATGTTTCGTCTTATCAGTGGACAATATCTTAAGTTGGAGCCGAAGTGCGACTCCCTCTTTACCGTTAGTCTATGGCTCCTTTACAGTTTATTAAGGTTGGGCGTCTCCTGTTTGAGTCGCTATTTTTTGGTTTAAGATACGCGAACTCAGGCGGCATGGTGGTGCAGTGGTTAGCACTGTTGCCTCACACCCGAGTTCGAGTCTCCGCCTGGGTCACATGTGTGTGGAGTTTGCGTGTTCTCCCCATGTCATCTTGGGGTTTCCTCCGGGTACTCCGGTTTCCCCCCACAGTCCAAAAACATGCTGAGAATAATTGGACTTGCTAAATTGCCCCAGTAGGAGTGCATGTGAGAGTGAATGGTGTATGAGTGTGTCCTGTGATGGGCTGGACGCCCCATCCTGGGTTGTTCCCTGCCTCGTGCCCATTGCTTCCGGGATAGGCTAAGCGGTTTGGAAAATGGATGGATGGTTTTTTTTTTTTGCTTTTGCTTTTGGAATATTTTCTTGCTTCTGACTTTTGGCACTGTTTTAACGGGTGGACGGGCCTTAGCAGCTTACACGTATATTGGTCAGCTGGAATTTGGACTGAACACATCTTTAACCAACTGAGCACGCACACTCCATGACGCTTCAGAACATCGCAACATTAGGTAGCCCCGGAGCCAGTTTACAGCATGGAATTGCATCTTTGCAGTTCTATAATAGTGTACTTTTATTAGGAATCAGTGTATACAACACATACATAAAAAGCACCTTTATTATATATATTTTTTCAGTGCTTATTATCATTTATTGTATGTTTATTTTAATTACTTTCTTTGTCTGTAAAGCAGTTTGTAAATCCTGTGGTTAAAACAGTTCTATATAAAGATTGATTAATTGTTTGATCGATTACTGATTAATTGCTTTTGGCATGGAAAGCTCACTTCAGGGTGACGTTATATGATGTTATATCACTTGTTATCTCTCTGGTCCTCACCTTTAAATCCACAAAGGAACATTGCACACATATACATTGGTTGTTATTATGTGGTGGCGTCCAGACAGGAGTCTCAGGGGTTAAACACTTTGGGCCAATGGTATCAGTAAACTGGCTTCACAACATGGTGAGCAATTGTACACATTCATTTGAACAAGAAGCGACAATTCCAATTGAAATTTGGGGATCTTACTCATCTTGGGGCAGGTAAACATGAAATACATATGTACAAAGCAGGTACACCATTGTAAGGAAACACTGAAATTAGCTTTAAAATTCCATTGGAAATGTGGCTTCTATTGAAATCAATTTGCACCATTGCTAAACATGCCATGTTCCCAGCTGTTTTTAGTTATAAAACTGATATGGGCCAGGCCAATTTTGGTGTTTCCTCCATAAATCGCCACCTTATCACGGTGGAGGGCTTTGTGTGCCTCTGTGATCCTAGGAACTATGTTGTTAGGGGCTGTTGCCCCTGGTAGGGTCTCCCAAGGCAAATTGGTCCTGGGTGAGTGGCCAGGCAAAGTGTGATTGACAAAGGAAGATGTTACCCTGTCCAGATTAGGGAGACTAGGCCCCCCACCTTGGAGCTAGGCTTGGGGGGAGCTTGTTGGTGAGAGCCTGGATGCTGGGGCCAGGATGGGCATAGCTTAAAGGGCTTACATGGGCCCACCCTCCTGCAGGAGGAGCTGTGGGGGTTGGGTGCAGTATAGGTTGGGTTATGGGCGTTGCTGAAGGAGCTGCAAACATGCTGAGGCTGGGTTTGAACCAATGACTTTCTGTTTATAGGCATAGAAGCTTAGCCCACTGAGCCACACGCTGCCCCCAGTATGGACCTGCGTTATTATTATTGCTTATTTTTGATCCCTATCGTATGTGAAATATGATATTATTGCTGTTGGAGACATTTTCATTGATTTGGTTCTCCAATGTTTTCTTTGGTGGTCTTCTATTTTTCAAACAAAAATGTCAAAAACCCTTCATTCTTCAGGTTCCTGAATGGCAAGATATAAAACATGTTCATATGGAAACAGCCTAAAATATCGATGTTTTGTCCCTAAGTAAGAAGGAAAACACATAGATGTGAGGTTGCCAGGTTGTATGAATCTTCCTCTTCTTGTTCCAGGGTGGCTGTTGGTGACGGGTGCAGATGAGCCTGTCTATGCACATGTTGGAGAGGATGTGACTCTCAGCTGCTCTGTGGACACCCATGTTAATGTGGCAGAGATTCAGGTGGAATGGATAAAGACAGACGATGACGGTGACATCATGGTGCTTCTGTTCGCTGATGGAGAGAACAGACCAGAGTCACAGGATGGGAGATACTCTGGAAGAGCTGAATTCTTCACTGAGGAAATTCCCAAAGGAAACTTCTCAATGAAACTGAGGAAAGTCAGGCTGGAAGACAAAGGAGAGTTCAGGTGTGAAGTCCACTCAGATACTGATTCTGCCAATACAACTGCCAGGATAGCAGCACTGGGTGAGTCACCAGGTCACCTACACAAGGTGTCGCATTGGGAAAACCAGGCTGACTCTTGTGGTTTTACTTACAGGTGAAGATCCACCTGTATGACCTACATGTAAAACTGGGTGCATTAACAACAGTTAAACACCTGTATTGCCCTTATTTTAACTCCCTCTTGCTTGGTTACTAAAAGGACTGGTTTTAACATGCATCTCAACATAGTTCCTGAGGGTCAGTGGTTCTGCTGTAGACTGATCTTTATGCGCATACCATACCCTAATTGGGTGTATTCTACTCAATGTAACAGTAGAAAACATTAAATTTAGTCCATTTACTATATATATACACACAAAATAAAATTAATGAATTAATATTCTGTTTAGGTATCACATGTAGTGCACAACTTGTGGTTTTAGTATTATTTCATAATAATTTATGTGGTTATAATAGCCGCATATTTTAACAATTCTATTTAACATAACTAAGTAAATAAAATTAAACAGCTCTGTGTATCATGTTGTGTAAATATAGTCAAACCATATATGAGAATATGAAAAATCTCATATTTTAATAAGCACGTTTTAAGGCTCAACAACAGTTAGGAATCACAAATACATAAATTTTTCGTTTTTTAGGTTATTCATCCCTGCATTGGCTGATTCTGGGGCTGTGCATCGCTGTCACACCTGTAGTCCTACTTAGTGGTGCCTTCTCTGTCTGGCATTGTATAATGGAAGGTATGAGATTTTGAAACATTTTAATCCAATCTTTGTAAAACGTGTCAAACCTACTGTGTCATTGCTATTCATTTCAGTGGATCTGTGGTTGGAGCCACATATCCTGTAGAGGCCATCTCAGCAGACATGGGGTATCAAGAAGGACTGTATATAAATTTTTATTGCCTGACAATTGCAGGGCTTAATTCAGTTCAGTTTCAGTTTTTGTATATAGTGCCTTTCACAACAGAGTCATCCCAAGGCACTTTACATGGGGGTGTTGTGATACATTACAACATCATTAAGAGAAAACAGTACAAAACTTAACTGTGATCTAATTAAAATTTGTTCCTGTGTCTCTGGTAACATACATTTGTGAATATTGTTACGATCCTCAGTCTAGGGTTGAGGACCGACAGAAAGGTAAAGGGAAAGGAGAGGGGAAAACGAGACAAGCAGGGGATGGGAAAAGGGAACTGGACTGGACTTATACTTTTACGCACCTCTGCTGTAAAACCCAGCAAACCAAGACACTGTACCAAAGCTGAGGTCCTCATTGAAATTATGCTTAAAATAATGCATCTGGTGAGACTGACAGTCTGTACTGGGTGTCTGTATGTGAGCATGCAGCAGGATGACCATCTGAGGATGACTGTAGATCATTAAACTTTGCATGAATCGTCATCTAATGTTAAACAGCATGTGATTAAATCTGATTCTACTTTCTGTCTATAGATAAACGCAAACAGGCTCTGCTGAGTCACTGTTCACATGTCACAGTTCCGCCAATCATGGTGTCCGCAGCGTTCATCCTGTGGGGTGTAACTGAAGGTGAGCCTATTGAATATAAAGAATTCTTTGAAAGTTGACAGATTTTCATTATTTGTGTCTTGTGAGTTTTACTATTTAAAAAACATTTTATGAAGAACAGAGGGCTGTAGTAAATAAAATGGATTTATGATGGTTAAGGGCTAATGGTCTAGGAGAGATCAGGAAGTTATCTCTGCCACCGCTCCACCTGTGTGGAGTTTGCATGTTTTCCCTCGGTTGTTGTGGGGTTTTCTCTAGGTACTCTCGTTTTCAGCTACAGTCCAAAAACATGCTGAGGTTAAGTGGAGTTACCAAATTGCCTATATGGCTACGTTCACACTGCAGGACGAATGTGGCCCAAATCCGATTTTTTGCTCATATGTGACTCAGATCGCATTTTTTCATGACAATGTGAAGAGCACAAGTCACATGGAATCCGATTTTTTCAATTCCGATTTGGGCCACTTCAGTATGTGGTCATAAATGGGATACAGGTCTGATTTTTTGCAACGCGACCTCAGTTTGAACAGCGAAATCGCAATTCATGTGACTTTGATGTCACTCTTGATTGACGTTCGTCACAATTCTGCGCAGGCGGAAGTCACCATATTTCTCTGTCAGAATGCCAAACATGGAGGAGAGCACAGAAGCTGGCCAGTGAAGGGACAGTGAGGTATTTGGGGAGATAAATCTGTTCACGCGAAACTGGAAGGCTCATATCGTAACCGGGCAGTTTTCGAAACAATAAAGTGACGTCTTTGTTTTTGCGCATGTTCTGCGCCTTCCATTGTGTCTTTGTCGTTTTGTCGCACGCGGGCCAGTTCAGTATAGTGAACCGTGCACATTGAAATCTGATATTGCCCACATTAGACAGAGTAATATGAACAGGCAAACAAAAAATCCAATCTGAGCAGAAAATCAGAATTGAGCATTAAGGCTTGCAGTGTGAACGTAGCCTATACAGTATGTGAGTGAGTGTGCCCTGAGTTGGGTTGGTGCCCCATCCAGGGTTGTTCCCTGCCTTGCACCTGTAGACTGCAGACCCCCCATGACCCTAAGGAGGACAATTCAAGTAACATAGGGGGGAGTAGTTAAACAAAGGAGGGAGCTGCTTCTTATAGTCAGGAATCAGTAAGATACCTGGTTGCCAGAATCTTCTGGTCTTCCTATGGTCTTCAGGTGACCGAGATGATGCAAGTTCCTGTTGAACATTTTTAATCATTATATTTCAGTATTAGTCAGCAGAGACAGGTGACATACTTTGTTTTTTCAGTCTCCTAGGTAGTTTTCATTAATGTTTTACGTCATTCATGCTGGAGGTGGCATGTTGGTGCAGTGGTTAGCACCTCACACCTGTGAGTCCATGCTTCAAGTCTCTGCTGGGATTTCATGTGTGTGGAGTTTGCTCGTAATCCCTGTAGCGTTGTGAGGTTTCTTCTGGGTACTCCGGTCCCCCCTCCCCACGTGCTGAAGCTAATTGGAGTTACCAAATTGCCTTTAGGTGTGTGTGAGTGAATAGGGTGTGAATATGCCCTGTGATGCGTCCCTGCCTTGCACTCGTAGCTTCCGGGATATTCTCCAGACACCCCATGACCTTGAATAGGATAAGTGGTTTCAGAAAATGGATGGATTACTGTATGTACAGTTATGCTAAATTTACAATGAGGACATTTTGAGGGACATTTTGCATGATAATAGCATGTATCATAAAGCTACTTTCATGCATATTTATACATATAATGTCCTGAAGACAGAAATGGCACTTATTCGGTGGAATGGCCCAAAAACAGCGATCCAGTCTGCAGACCTACATCTAAATACTGCAAAATATTCAATAAGTGTTATCTTGTGTGACTGGTGTTTCTCAGGATCTGCAGGAGAGGCTGTTACTTGTGTTGTCATCAGTCTGTTGAACATCCTGCTGCTATTTATTATGGCTCCATATGTGGTCTCAACAGGTATGTTTCCTTATTTTTGTATTTTTCTGTTTCCAATATACACCGTTCAAAGATGGTGACAGCTTGACAAAATAATAAAATATAATATAAATGATTATTATGAAACTTGTATAGTACATATTTCAAGTGTTTCCATATAATTGCTGGTTCTCCTGCAGTTTTAACAGTGCATTGTTCAGCTAATATTCTAAAATGTGGGTCACAGAGGTTTTTAATTTTAATAAAGATGTCTGCTGCAGCCTGTGTATGATTTTATATACAGATTTAAAATGTTCCAGATTCAGTTCATGTCTCAACTGCTGTTGTGACCAGGGTCAGGCGAGCAGGTGGGAAGCGGGGAAGGACGAGGCAGGTAGGCAGGATTGCGGGATACGAGGGTTTATTAGGGAAGACAGGGCAGACGGCGACGAGCATCAGTGACGGATCAGGGGAATACAGACTCAGACATGAACTAAATACACAAGACAAACCGAAATAACAGGAAACAGCTGGACACGATCGAGGAAGCACGCGTAGATGATCAGGGGGCGTGGCACACACAAGGACTGGACGCGCAGGTCATGTTAACTGCAGTTTTAGTGTGTGGTATTTTGCTGTCAAATGTAGATGTTTGTAGAACATGAGTGTGTTGGTTACAGTTAAACTAAACCCTCCTATATATGATGAGAATCCAGGTATGATGATGTAATCGATCATGTAATGCCATAAAGTCAGAGATAAAAAACAACAGCACAAACATTTGTAAATGGCACAAAAGATTGACTGGTTTGGTCCATATCGGAGGCACGGTGGTGATGTTCCCATGTAATCAAAACATTTATATTGAAAATACTAAAGCAGCACAAATGAAAATTTCAGCAACATAGGTGGCACAAATATTTCAGGCCGGTTTAGTGAAAATCTGAAACATATAGCATATACGGGCGTTGGACAGTGTAACTGGAACACTGGCCAAAGTGATGTTTCAGGTTTCACATCTACATATGCGCAACCTAGTGGTCATTCTTCACTGATTGTTTCTGATGGAATGTGCAGAGTGTGAAGATTGAATCAGCAGAGCAACAGCACAGCTGTACATAAAATATTGCAAAATCCACACAGCATAATGGAGACATATCAGAGTTCAAAAGAGGACAAATTGTTGGTACATGTCTCACTGTGATGAGGACAGCAAACGGGCCGGTCGAATAAAAACTTACATAGTCTTATGGGGTCCTGTTGAATAGTGTTGATCATTTGAATATAATTCATGCAATTCTTAGAAGTGTTTGTGCTTTGAGACACAAAGAAGGCATGTGAAGGTGAGGCATACCTGTTCTATGCATTGTAATAATAATATAAGAACATCTAACTCTTAACAGGGCTTAATTATTTACTGCTTGTGAATATCTCTGTACGTCATTAGTGGGCCATTACTACTTATCTACTTACTGGGCTTTGACAACGTAATGTGAAGGATTTCTTGGATAAAGGCCCCTATTTTAATGATCTAAAGCGCACGATCTGAAGCTCGCAGTGCATTTATTTAAACCCACTTTTTACTGCTCCAGGTGTTAGTCATGAGTGTCTGGGGGGGGGGGGGGGGGTAACATAAAACATGCTATAAAACATGTTCACTTCAGGGCTAAAATGAAAGTGTGTTCAGTTTTGAAGGACATTCACTGAAACTGCAAGCAAATCAAAAGTGACAACTGCATTGAAAACAACCACAAAAACCTGAGGATTTTGTTTGCAGATCTATGATGTGTTATTGGAAACAGCACTGCAGGTGAAATATACCTATGTGCACGACTGGCCTACTGTTATTACTATTACTATTATGTGAAAAACGTATCCTGTTTTAACTGAAGAACATACCATATTTGTTGAAACTACAGATTTGACTTTAATCTTTACCTGAAAATCAGCATTGTCAAACTAAACTTATTGTTCCTTTGGGGGTGAGTATGGGACAAAATGTTTTGCAAAATATTTAATTATTTGACATTAAACACCTATAACAGAGCCCTATAATAAATGAACTGTAAATGTTTGATGCTGACATAACACGAGGATTCTCACAGACTTGCTGGCAGATATTAGCACATAGTACATTACGACTTACACTGTGTGAACAGTAAATAAGTGTCTCTTCAGTTTTACGTCACTGTCACTCTCCAAACCCGGCAACGCCTTCACTGAGCCGACCCTTCTGCAGTAGGAAACCGAAGCGAGCTGGAACCACTGCTGTAATTAGTCTGCCTTTGCGGTACAGCTTGGGTGTGGCTTGGTTTCTCTTTGCAAGGCGAGATTAAGGCTGTGTGCAAAACAACTTACGTTTGGTCATGCCTGCGAGTCCAGCCGCAACGTTCATATTAGGCGCGTCGTCCAATCTCCATTCAGTAACAACTTCCGCCAGTAACGCTGCAATGTTCACGCCGGTGTCATGCATCGCTCTTGTTTGAAGTATGTAGGAGTCCAGCTTCCACTCTTTTGTTATATAATGCGCTGTTGAGTTGAAGTTGGTGGTAACTTTGGTATGAGAATTTGTTTCAATGTGCGTTGAGAGGGATCGACTTATTTAGCCGTTTGCTGTCCTGCAAGCTGTACATCGGAATGGTGTTTTTGCTAAATGTGCCCTAAGATTTGTGGTATTGCCCGAGCATATTATTTTGGCGAAACACAGTTTGCAAACGGCATGGCTTTTGTCGAGCTGGTGGGAGTGTGCTCACCTGTGTGTGCACGCAAGTGCATCGGGGCGGAACTCAGAGCACTTACAGAGAGCAGAGGAAAATTGTAAATGCGTGACCATGTAGAGACAAAAATGACAAGCTGTTGTGTAAATTAGATAAATTACATAAGGCAATTTAGTTTGTTTAATAAAAGGACAATGTATAGACCTGTTCTATAGGAAAGGTAATCTTATAGCTATATAGAAAATAAAATTAAATAACATTAACTTGACGTTCAATGGGGGCCCCCATTGTGGGGGGGGGGGGGGCACCCCTCTAATATAATGGTAGGGGAAACACTGCATTATTGAATCTGATGAATACCAACTTGAACATTATAATAGTCTGTCAAAACAAATTATTTATCCCAGATTATTTAGCATAACTGTTGTGACTTGAGATGCGTTGTATTTGTTAAATTAACTCTTACATTGATTTTACAGAAGCAATTGGGGAGATGAAATACGTGACTGTGTCTTTAGGAAACATCTTCGTTATCACAGTTGTATGTGTAGGTAAGTTTACGTGTAACGATATAGGATGGTGTGCATCTCAGCAGGTTAGGGCTCTGTGCCCATGTCTGGATGGTTGTGTGTTCAAATCCTTTTGCTAGTAGAGTTACTATATTGCTGTAAGGCCTTTAACTCCATCTGATTCATTGACCCTGAAGAGGACAAGAGGGTATAGTAAAAGGATGGATGGATAGAAGTCAGTTTGGCAAGAAAAAAAGGGAGCAATAAAGCTGGAACACAGAAAAAACATCCCTCCTGATGTTTCACATGATATACAATGATAGTTAAAAAAAAACAAAATGGGGCCACTGGTGTACCTTCACATTGGTGCACCTTCAAATTCAGTCACATTGTCTCCAAAAATGGTCACAAAATACAACTAAATGGTTGTAGTCTAGAGTCCTGACCCCATGAAAACATACCATACTGGGCACCTTACCTAGACAAATCCGATAATTGTCCTAAATTTTTAGTGCCCCTGTCACTCATGGGCCCTTGGAATTGCCCTAACTTTCTGCTATGTACTGCACCCCTGAGTATGCATATCTGCACATGAACTCTGCCCCTCGTCAGAAGGTTATTGGTTCAAGTCCCGTAGCTGGCTGACTCTGCTCTCTGATTCTTACGTTACTTTGAACAAAAGCATCTGCTACATCATCAAACCACTAAGCACATTTGTTTTATTCCCCGTGTTTGTCATTAATTACATGATGACTGACTATTCTTATCTCATTTCAGGTTCTCTCATCGAGTTTTCAACAAAATATTCACCAACTACAACTGACACAGCACTGTTTGGATTCACTTTGGGTGGCATCATACTTGTGTTCATCATTTTTGTTATAATTCGAAGTGAGTATCATTTTATAGATTTCAGGAATACTGAATAATCAGAATTATCAGTAGATGTTAGAATGTATTTACATTGTATTTAAAAACAAAAATGTGTGACGAGGTCAGCGCTTCTGCTTCACAGCAAGAAGGTCCTGGGTTCAGACCCGGGTCCTCTCTGTGTGGAGTTCGCACCCTCCCCATGTTTACGTGACTTTCCGCGGGGGCTCTGGTTTCCTCACACAGTCCAAAAGCGTGCAGGGCAGGTGGATTGGCGAGTCTATATTGACCTGTAATTGTGTGAGTGTGGCTGTGTGAGTGCGTGTGCCCTGCGGTGTGTTGGCGACTGCCCAGGGTTGGTTCCTGCTTGCATCCATTGTTCCCGGGTTAGGCTTTGGTTCCCCCCGCACCCCAGTTGGGATTAAGTAGTTACGGTGTGCATGTGCTCCCCGTGTCATGTGGGTTTGCGCCCCCTCCTCTGTGTCTGTGTCCACTATGCATGTGCTCTCCATGTCATGTGGGTGTGGGTCCTCCCTGTGTCTGTGTGCAGTTTGCCTGTGGTCCCCATGTCATGTGGGTTTGAGCCCCCTCCTCTGTGTCTGTGTCCACTATGCATGTGCTCTCCATGTCATGTGGGTTTGGGTCCTCCCTGTGTCTGTGTGCAGTTTGCCTGTGCTCCCCATGTCATGTGGGTTTGAGCCCCCTCCTCTGTGTCTGTGTCCACTATGCATGTGCTCTCCATGTCATGTGGGTGTGGGTCCTCCCTGTGTCTGTGTGCAGTTTGCCTGTGGTCCCCATGTCATGTGGGTTTGAGGCCCCTCCTCTGTGTCCAGTGTGCATGTGCTCCCCATTTCATGTGGGTTTGAGTCCCCCCTGTGTCTGTGTGCAGTTTGCCTGTGGTCTCCATGTCATGTGGGTTTGACTCCCCCCTGTCTCTGTGTCCAGTGTGCATGTGCTCCCCATGTCATGTGGGTTTGAGTCCCCCCTCCTTTAGTAACTCATTTAAATCAGGAAATTAAAGTTTGATGTACTTTTAGTTCTGCTAGTTCTAACACAGTATTCAAACTCAGAACCTCCAGGTGACATGGTTGTATAGTGTAGGGTCACTGGAACAGTGAACACATCTGTTTTTCTAGTCTGTGTCTGGCATGAATTTCACGGCTATTGACTCTGTTCTCACCTGCTTTTAGTTATCCGCTATGTGCGTCAGGGACTTGGTACCAAAATGGAAATACGTGGCACCATAGCAAAAATAACTGGAATTATAATTCTCATCATCATGGTTGTATCCATAGGTAAGTCTGGGTATAGTTCCCATGTGTGCTGTTTTCATGTTCTCCCTGTATTTGTACTGGTTCCCTCCGTGTACTTTGAAATTACCCCCACACAACAAAAACATGCATTTTGGTAAAATGGGACCTAAAATGGCCTGTTGTGTGTGAGTGTATATACTTTCCGATTTACTGGCACCCCAACAGGGTGTCCCCGATGCCAACTGGTATAGGCCACCATGACGTTAAACTTGGAATTTCAGAAATACACTATATGGACAAAAGTATTGGGAACTGAACTAGCCATTGCGTATGCAGGACCTTCTATGACATCTGATTCTAAATCCATAGGCATCAATATAGATTTGGTCTCACCTTTGCTGGTATAACAGCTGCCACTCTTCTGGGATGACTTTCCACTAGATTTTGCAGTGTGTCTGTGGGACTTCATCCATAAGAGCATTTGTGAGGTCAGGCACTGATGTTAGACATGAATTGCAATTTCCAGTCGAGTTTCTGTATTCCTTAAACACTTCCACTTTGCCATAATACCACTTACAGTTGACCGTGGAATATCTAGCAGGAAAGAAATTTCACAAACTGGCTTATTGCAAAGGTAGCATCCTATGACAGAACCACGCTTGAATTCACGCTTGAGCTCTTCAGAATGTCCCATTCTTTAACAAATGTTTGTAAACCTGACTACATGAGCAAGTGCTTGAGTTTATATATCTGTGGCAATTAAACACCTAAATTCCATGATTAAGAGGTACGTCCAATACTTTTTTTCCCCCCTATTATGTATTTGACATGGATAGTTTCAATATGTCTTTATTTCACAGTTGATATATACAGTATGGTTTGTGTGATAAAATACTAAAGCCAACTGTCCTTGTTACTTTTCCATAATCCATCCACATTTGGTTCATATCCTGAGATGTTCTTTAAGTACTTCAGTGCCCAACTTGGGGTCTGACTCTATCCTTACATTATTTTAGGTGCTGTCATTTTTATCCTGGCAAAAAATCACTCAGCTAGGAAAGAACAATTTGGAACATTTTTATATATGTTAATGATTCCTATCTGCATGATTTTATTCCCAAGTAAGTATGTTTTTAAGTTTTGAATTTGTCTTAGGCTTTGTAGTTACAACAATACTGTTGCAGAATTAGGTATTGTATTGTATATTGTAGTGAATTAAATACATAAATGTTAAACCTGATAATTTGTATGACATTTAGTACCAACATGGGATTCAACCCCAAAACTGTCAGGTGACGGGGATGTGCAGTGCAGGGTTTTAAACACAGGATCACTGACCACATCTGTTTTTCACTCTATGTCTGACATGAACGTCGTGGTGACTGACTCTCTTTTTCCCTTATTTCAGTTATCATGAGTGTATTTTGGATATTACTTTCCCTAAAGACAACTGGGGAATTAGGACTCAGAGACATTCTTAAAATCTGGGCATATTTCATCTGTAAGTACCGTAGCTTGGTTACACTAAGCAACACACACAATCTGTGGTGGGTGAATGAGCATCAGCTCTGAGACATCATACTTACAGGGGGAAAAAAATCCCAAGAAGAGGGAAGGTGACTATGGGAGTTTCTGAAAGGGAAAAGGCTGCAAGAGAGTTCACAGGACACCCAAAAGATCACTGCAGTTACACCAAAGCCAGTAATGCAGGCATTAGTTCCAGATCTCCCTCAGACCTATAGCCAGGGAGGCTGTTTGAAAGGGAGCCCTGGTCCAGGGACAGCGGCAGCAGCTGTGTGATCGTTTGCCTCCAGCCATTGGTCATTCTGGGTGGGGTCCTGCAGCAGTTTGCTGATTGGCTGTCCAGAACACTTATCCTGAAGATTGACAGGTGGTTGCTGTCCATGGTGCTGCACCAGGCACATGCCCACCTGTCAATCGGGGGAGCAGCATGCGTCATGTGCAGCAAATCATTGCCATGGCAACAATAATGGCCTGTTATTTAAAGTACAAGCTGAATGTTTTGCCAAACTTTTAGCAGATCTGCCTGATTTGGCATTTATCTTTTTTGTCACATAAAATTGAGAATAGTAAGGAAATCTACAGAGACTGGGACATACAGTCAGGTCCATAAATATTGGGATATCGACACAATTCTAATCTTTTTGGCTCTATACACTACCACAATGGATTTGAAATGAAACGAACAAGATGTGCTTTAACTGCAGACTTTCAGCTTTAATTTGAAGGTATTTGCATACAAATCAGGTGAACGGTGTAGGAATTACAGCAGTTTGTATATGTGCCTCCCACTTTTTAAGGGACCAAAAGTAATGGGACAACTGGCTGCTCAGCTGTTCCATGGCCAAGTGTGTGTCATTCCCTCATTATCTAATTTACAAGGAGCAGATAAAAGGTCTAGAGTTCATTTCAAGTGTGCTATTTGCATTTGGAATCTGTTGCTGTCAAATCTCAATATGAGATGCAAAGAGCTGTCACTATCAGTGAAGCAAGCCATCATTAGGCTGAAAAATAAAAACAAACCCATCAGAGAGATAGCAAATACATTAGGTGTAGCCAAATCAACTGTTTGGAACATTCTTAAAAAGAAAGACCGCGCCAGTGAGCTCAGTAACACCAAAAGACTGGGAAGACCACGGAAAACAACTGTGGTGGATGACCGAAGAAATCTTTCCCTGGTGAAGAAAAACCCCTTCAGAACAGTTGGTCAGATCAAGGACACTCTCCAGGAAGTAGGTGTATGTGTGTCAAGGTCAACAATCAAGAGAAGACTTCACCAGAGTGAATACAGAGGGTTCAACACTACATGTAAACCATTGGTGAGCCTCAAAAACAGGAAGGCCAGATTAGAGTTTGCCAAACAACATCTAAAAAAGCCTTTACAGTTCTGGAGCAACATCCTATGGACAGATGAGACAAAGATCAACTTGTACCAGAGTGATGGGAAGAGAAGAGTATGGAGAAGGAAAGGAACTGCTTATGATCCAAAACATACCACCTCATCAGTGAAGCATGGTGGTGGTAGTGTCAAGGCGTGGGCATGTATGGCTGCCACTGGAACTGGTTCCCTTGTATTTATTGATGATGTGCCTGCTGACAAAAGCAGCAGGATGAATTCCTGAAGTGTTTCGGCAATATTATCTGCTCATATTCAACCAAATGCTTCAGAACTCATTGGACGGCGCTTCATAATGCAGATGGACAATGACCTGAAGCATACTGCGAAAGCAACCAAAGAGTTTTTTAAGGCAAAGAAGTAGAATGTTATGCAATGGCCAAGTCAATCACTTGACCTGAATCCGATTGAGCGTGCATTTCACTTGCTAAAGACAAAACTGAAGGGAAAATGCCCCAAGAACAAGCAGGAACTGAAGACAGTTACAGTAGAGGCCTGGCAGAGCATCACTAGGGATGCAACCCAGCGTTTGATGATGTCTGTGCATTCCAGACTTCAGGCTGTAATTGACTGCAAAGGATTTGCAACCAAGTATTCCATTTCATTTCAAATCCATTGTGGTGGTGTATAGAGCCAAAAAGATTAGAATTGTGTCGATGTCCCAATATTTATGGACCTGACTGTATTTATATATATTTTGTGAATTCTTGTGACAGGTGTTGTTAAAGTAGGACAGTCCTGGCAAAGCAGGATGTCTAGTCACCTTATGTAGGCCGTAAAGCCCTTGGACTGTGTTATGTTACTGTGGTTTATGCTTTTTCTTTAAACGTTTCTTGGTACTGTTAGGTCAATTTGTTTAAGAGAATTTCAATATAATCTTGCCATTTGGATTTCTGTGGTGTAGGGCCAGAAAGGTTTGTTCAAATCTATCATTTATCTAGATAGCAAATAGATCGTTAATCTCCCTTATATGTTTCCTGTACTTTAAATCTTTTCCTGTAGCCTTAGATTAAGGGTGGTTGTTATATGAATCTCTGATGTCTCATGACTGTCAGCATGAGGCTACTTCTCTGCAAATGGACTGTGTTCATGCATCCAACATGTAATCTGGACACCAGGGGTGTTTCTCAGTATCAAGAACGCTTCAATGATTATTGAATGGTGGTTAACATAAAACAATGCAGTAATAGAAAGGTTGCAGTAATATTTATGCTTATCTTCTTCTAGTCATCTTCTGACCATGACAAGTAACTTCATTTCAATTTTGGCAAGAGTTCATATTAATTAGGACAAACAAAGTGCATGTGGACAGTATTTTGTATTACAGTGGCAAGTATTATTTTCAGATTTTTACATTTTATGGGGATCTTGCACCCCAAATGCCGCAGAGTACTGCAGCTTCATCCATCCCTTTCCGAATGTCGCTTGGGGGAAACATACAAACACACAAAGGTTCCGCATTCGCACTGTTCCCGCATTTGCTCGGTACACGTGCGTACAAAACCGAAAGACCCCTACCGAACATTTTCGGTAAGAATACATGTACCATTACACTCCTAGTGTCCATCTTATTTTTGTTTTTTTGTGTGTTGAACATCCACAATAGGTGTGGACTAGTGCAGTGGCTGCTTGAATACAAAACCTCGATGCTGCAACCGTTCCACCACAGAGAATCGCATTTATGTCAATCATATATATAATCGTTCCCATGGACATGTCCACATGTAGACATGCGGGGAGGTATGAACAGGCCGTTACTCATTTCAAATCTGAGATTAGGTTGAGGTCACTTTGGCCCCAAGGTTGACAATCATTCATTCCACTGGATATAACTGCAAGCATTCAAGAACCAGGGAAAGGTTAGTGGGAAGCAACCACTGGATTGCCTGATTAGCTTTTGATTGGCTAGATGAGTCTTCTGGCCCAGACCCAGGCACAGTGACTTAATTTGCATGGCCCTGGGGACGGCAGGATTTATCTCGGGGGAAGAAAAGCCCAAAGACACTTTGTTATTTAATATCATGTTATATCTGTATAGACTGATGAGAGAATGACGGTGTCTGATTTGCTCTGTTTGTCTTACAGATAATCGCAAACTGTTTAACATACTGATCCTTGCTATTTATACCCAACTCTTTGCCTGGATGCAAAACACATTCATTTTAGGTGAGTTTCCCTGCAGTTTTCATACTTATTGTTTTCTTAACTGCTGTATATTGTGGTACAGTGACTCAATGGGCACAGCTGTAGTTTCACACCTCCAGCGATGAGAGTTTGATTCCAGAGCCCTAATTGGTCCACATCCATTAAATCTGATTTACGTGTGGGTCTGGACAGCATGGAGATGGATGGATGGATAAAACATGTCTGTATTCACATTGTAAATGCGGGTTTATGACACTGTTTACATTAATGTTACTGTCTGTGTAATTGAGGGTTGGGGTCGTGTGACTGGGATTGTGTGAATTTTACTTTTGTAAAAAGAGCAGAAGGAAAAAGAACATTGCTTAAATAAAGAAAAAGAAAAAAAGAGCAGCTTAAATGAGCTTTGATTTTTTGAAACAGAAACAATAAAATTTTATTTTTTTATTAGTGATAGCATGTGGGACTCGTGTGGACAATTGTACAACCCAGACTAATGTGATCTTTCTGTTTTCAGGATATTCAATTCCGATTGCAGTAGCTGCTTTGGGAATCTGTGCCTGCATTTCTGTCAAGTATTTTTTCTGGTATCTTGTCGTACTTAAGCGCGTTAACACGTCCTTGAAGGGGATTTACTGTAAGTATTACATTTTGTATTAAACCATGATCAGTTCTGTTTGGCACACATCCTTAGAATGCCTACAATCAGTGTATTGGTAGTTAGTTAACATGCTACTTAACAAGGTGTATTATATATGCTATCTCACTGAACTATTGCAAATAGAAAGTTTACGCAAATATAATGTGTACATCTCTTTCCAGGCAGTTGTGCTGTTTCACTAGCTAGCTGCTCAATGGTTATCTTCATATATTGGCACTGTTCTCACTCACTGCAGTGCATAGCTAGTTAGCAGTCATTCATAGTAACAAGCATAATAACCAGGCAGACAGACTATGCATAGTGACTGAGTGTATGACAGAGAAAATCTTTTTTGCGTCATTTAGAGGGAAAATGTGTTTTAGTGCTTGAGTAGCATCAAAAGTAGCTAAAAGTTGCAAAATAAATTTTAAAACTAGCTAAATTTGTGGCTAGTTACTTTTTGGGAAAAAAAAAGTTGCCAGGGCAGTCTGAAGAGTTGCTAAAACTATCAAAGAAATTGTTAAGCTGGGAACACCAAAATCATACTGCTGTTCAGGTTCCGTCTGTGTGATGACAGTCTGCTCATCCAACGAACTGACCTGTGTTACAAACAAATACACTTTTCACCCTGGATGTAGAACCTGAGTTCTTATCTAGGACTATGTTGGCATGTTATTAAAGTTTTTCATCATCATTCATGATATTTTGCTGGAAAATCCTGGTGCTTTGGAGGCAGCCATGATGAGGCATAATAATAATAATAATAATAATAATAATAATAATAATAATAATAATAACGAATACTTTTTTGATGCTGTGGGGGGATTCCCTTTTCCCTCCCCCAACCTGCTCTCTGTAGGTGAGAGCAAGCTGGCCATGAAAGGCAGCCCCTTATTCCAAGATGATAATGCCCCCATACACACTGCTAAACACATTCAGGAGAGGTTTCATGAGCACCAGGATGAAGTCAGATGTCTTCCTTGGCCTCCCAGCCACCAGATCTAAACACCATTAAAGCTTTATTGGAAGTTCTGGAGCCCAGTGTGTGAAGTCAATTCCTACCTCCTTAATGGTCCAAAGACCTGGAGGATTTTCTCTCTGAATAGCCCAGTATCCCACTGCACACAGGTCAGGGGGTCCAAGGAGGATTGGAGCTGTTCTCTTTATTAGAGCCATAATATTTTGCTATTTCTTTTGTTATGTCGAGTAAATAGAGAGATAATGTTTAATGGGGCCTGTTTTATGTTTATTTAATCTGTTGTTTTACATGTTTGATGTTTTCAGATTTTGCTCAGAAAATCCTTCTGGGGATTTTCTTCCTACTTCACCTGATATTAAGTTTCTTGTATCTAAGTGTGATTATAGAAAATGACAGAGGTAAGGAAAACCTTTAACTGTAAGGAAACCTTTAAGATGTCTTTAAGAGAACTTTGGTTTTTGGTAAATGGTTTTTCTGAATTCTCTAAATCAGGAATTTCTGTTTGTGATGCAAATAATAAAGTTTTGTAATAATGTCTGGCATGAATCCTTATTGAATTGTATTTTGCTTTAAATTAAAATGTAAATTTCAAATTATTCCATACAGAATTGGTAGTTTCAGGCTGTGCTTTAAGGTATGTATTTTGTTTGTATGCATAGATGTATAATAATAATCTCTATTATATTAAAAACAAAAATTAATTTTGATCACAGGACGACCTGTAAAGATGTGCGAGTTTGTGTTCATCAACATTCTAACTCTTACATCGTGTTTTCAAGACTGGAAACGGGAGAAATCTGTTGGTAAAAATCACTTTTTCATTTTGACATCCATCCATTTTCCAAACCGCTTATCCTACTGGGTCGCGGGGAACAACAACACGAGGCAGGGAACAACCCAGGATGAGGGGCCAGCCCATCGCAGGGCACACTCACACACCAGTCACTCACATACGCATTCCTACGGGCAATTTAGTAACTCCAATTAGCCTCAGCATGTTTTTGGACTGTGGGGGGAAACCGGAGTACCCGGAGGAAACCCCACGACGACAGGGGGAGAACATGCAAACTCCGCACACATGTAACCCAGGCGGAGACTCAAACCCGGGTCCCAGAGGTGTGAGGCAACAGTGCTAACCACTGCACCCCCATGCCACCCCTCATTTTGACGTAATAGTTAAATAGTTTTATTGGTTCAACTTTTAAATCAACTTCTGTCTCATGAATGTGCTTGCAAAATCATATATGTATTTTCTTTATATCATATGCAGAACCAAAAAAAGATAATATTAAAAATCTTTCAGGTTTTGAAAAAAATACACTGATCTGGCTGTTTAAATGTATAAACAGCATTATGACTAATGCTTTTCTCTCTACTTTTCAGCCAAACCACGTAAATTTCTATATTTCTCAGGGACTTTTGCTCTCCCTCTCCTGAATTCTGTTGCCCTGGCTGTAGCATTAAAACTCAAAGCAGGTAAATACTCTAGAACTTTCAAGTTCCTCCTGCAAATGTACTTTTTATTACGTAACTTTCCTCTAAACAATGCAGCTAAATTGTACAAACCATTTATGAAATACTATGTGGATTCCTGTGGTTTAATGTCTGTCATCACTGACCTCAGTTCTCAGTGATTTTTGTGATGATGTTATTTCAGACACAGGAAAACAGCCACTGGATCTACGGCTGATTGTCCTGATTTCTGGGTCTGTCTTCCTCTTTGGCTGGTTTGTTATACAGATCTCTGCATACTGTAAGTATAACAGAGATATGATGCATAACTTACCATAAATGCTGAATATGTGTACTGGGACTTTACTAAAATGTTGACATTACTGTTTTGAGCTCTTGCATAGTTGTTTGTTTTATATTTGCAGGGTTGGAGAAAAAGACAACGTGAGTAGACATTTTTGTACGTAATACATGTACAAGTAATTTTTTCTGATAAAATGGTAGAAATGTATAAGACACTCATCCATCCATCCATCCATCACAGTGAACCTGGCACCTGTCACTGGAAGCACAGGACAAAAGACAGGGGACAGGATGCCAGTCCATCACACACACACATTCACATGTGAGGGGACATTTAGGGATGCCAGTGGGCCTAACCTCATGTGGAGGAGGTGTGAGCTGCCAGTGTTACCCACTGAGTCACCATGTAAACTACACAGAGCCCAAGCCGGGGGGTGTGAGGTGCCAGTGTCACCCACTGAGTCACCATGGAAACTAAACAGAGCCCAAACCGGGGAGTGTGAGGTGCCAGTGTTACCCACTGAGTCACCATGTAAACTACACAGAGCCCAAGTCGGGGGGTGTGAGGTGCCAGTGTTACCCACTGAGTCACCATGTAAACTACACAGAGCCCAAGCCGGGGGGTGTGAGGTGCCAGTGTTACCCACTGAGTCACCATGGAAACTACACAGAGCCCAAGCCGGGGGGTGTGAGGTGCCAGTGTTACCCACTGAGTCACCATGGAAACTACACAGAGCCCAAACCGGGGGGTGTGAGGTGCCAGTGTTACCCACTGAGTCACCATGTAAACTACACAGAGCCCAAGCCGGGGGGTGTGAGGTGCCAGTGTTACCCACTGAGTCACCATGGAAACTACACAGAGCCCAAACCGGGGGGTGTGAGGTGCCAGTGTTACCCACTGAGTCACCATGGAAACTACACAGAGCCCAAGCCGGGGGGTGTGAGGTGCCAGTGTTACCCACTGAGTCACCATGGAAACTACACAGAGCCCAAACCGGGGGGTGTGAGGTGCCAGTGTTACCCACTGAGTCACCATGGAAACTACACAGAGCCCAAGCCGGGGGGTGTGAGGTGCCGGTGTTACCTACTGAGTCACCATGTAAACCACGCAGAGCCCAAACATATTGCAGATGTTATATTCACATACATAAACAAGCAGATTCTACATTAAATATAATGATTATGATTGGTATCACAAAATGTTACAAATGTGTACAATAATGTGTTAAATATTCAAATGTTCAGCAGGTTCATCACAGTTCAATTCCATAATCCGGTTACTTCTTATAGATGATGGAATTACAGATATTTTAAACCAATATTGGACATCAGTAAAATACATGATGATTGTCAGTTTTATGTAAAATGTGATATTCTGAGAATGCTCTGTTCTAATAACAGAAGAATAAAAGAAGAATTCGCCCATCTTCGGAGACCCAAAAATTCTAAGCGTGACCAGGTAGGTGCCCAAGATTCATCTGTCCCTCTGGCTGGTGTCCTGGGGCCTGTTTCTCTACATCAGTCTGACCATCTTCCCTCAGATTATTATACATAATTGTGTCTGTAGCAGATCTGTGGCCCTTGTGCTCTTCCTCCTTCCCTGTAAGTATGGAGTCTGTTGAGATAGAGGAAGAGCCCTTATTATGACTCCAGCACACAGGAACATCTCAGTACATTCTCCATGGTCACTGGCCCCTGTTGTTAAACATGATATGGAAGACAGTCATATAATAGTGAATCTCAGAAAAGGTTGCTTAACTCTCTGGGGTCTAAGGGTAGGGAACACACTTTCACTGACTGGGGCATGGACACACATTATATTCAATATAAACTTAATTCATGGCAAATAAATGATTTCTTATATATTTGTTTTGGCATTAAACTCATCTTAATTTTAGTGTACTTTGTAAATATGTCAGATTTATGTGATTATGATTGAGAAACACAGCTGAGATTTACAGGCCCGATCCCAGAATGCAGAGCATAGAGGACATTCTGCATAAAGGACTTTGTGATTCTCAGGGATGATGTAATGGAGGCTCCCCGGGTCTTTAGATGATACCTGTCATTTCTTAACCGTGTGATTCAGAAGTAGGAAGCTGGCTTCCTATCAACAGTCTCCATACTTAACCACTGTGAATATTTGAAAAGTTTGGATTTTTAATTAAATGCTGTAGTTGTTGGGTTCTAGGTTGCTGGTAATTCCAGCATTTCATTACTGGTTGGTTACATGAAAACTAAAATGATGTAAACTGGAAGGTAAATATCACTTCATGGTCACTGCGTGCGTTTGGTCAAACCCAGTAATATGGACTTTTTAAGTTAATACTGTCACTTCTGTAGGGATCACATGACAATGAGGAGACTGTTGCATTGTCCCCCACCGTTGCCAATGGACCAAACACAGAGGAGGTAAACAGAGGAACGAGAACTCTGTGATTCTCAGGGTTCCTGTCATTTACTCCACTTTGGATCCAAGGACACGCTTACCTGTCAGTTTTTACAGTGTATTTCAAAGTAACAAGGAAGTTAGAATAAGGAAGCTTCTTAATTAAAGTCTATATGCATGATAGTTGGAGTATTACATTCATACTATAAATGTTTGGGATGTTAATATTTTTAAATATTTTGTCACATTAAGATAAGTCCTGTAATCTGGTAGGTATAGTAAACACAATTACATGGTGACTACGTTGCATGTTTGATGAAAAAAGAATATAAAATGTATCAACTGACACGCTTTTGCAGGGATCACATCAGAATCAGGAGGTGGAGGCATCATCACCTGCTGATCACAATGAACCAAACCCAGAGGAGGTATTACTGGGGGAGAAGAACACAGAAGGCTGAAGGATCTATAGAGTTTTATTCTATATTGTTTTTCTACGGTCTCAAGTTTTCCAGATCTTGTTGGATCACCAAATTCCTGGGTTAGCGGTCACCAGATTATGGAGGATCTGTTACAATCCATTTTATCTAAGGAGTTGAGCCACTTTGCTGGGTAGCAGATAAGCTTTTCTAGGACCAGCTGCACATGCATATAAGCTGATGTTCATCTACAGAGCAGCACCCTGGGAAGGACCATTATGCTGTATCTATAGTCAGTCACCTGAGGATAAAGTCACCTGTGAAGATCAATACAGGGTCCTTCATGTCATCCTGTTTCTTCTGAACTGAACTCTGTATTATGCTGTTGTTACATGGAACTTTTCACCATTTTATATCTGCCTCAGAATATCTGTTTACCACACAAGCTTATATAGTTCATTTCAAGAGACGTTGTTTACTTATTTTAAGGACAGCCTTCTAAAAGCATTTCTATGCAGATATTTAAATATGATGATTATCTGACTCACCTTTGCAGTGTTGTTTGCACTGTTCAAATGTACAGTGTTATTACCAGTATTCTGAGTAAATCCAGAAACCTTAAGTATTTGTGTATCATATGATGATTATATGACTTACCTTTCCAGTGTTGTTTGCAGTGTTGAAATGTACAGTGTTATTACCAATATTCTGAATAAATCCTCCCTGCTCACAGTTCCTGCTCAATCATATCGTGACACATTGTATTTAAGCTCAACTATCTGTTTCTGTAATAACCACGCGGCTAATTGCAATAGAGTTGCCAAGATTCCTGGACACTGAGCAAAGATATTTTGAATGCGGTGATAATTAAAGGGGTCGTATGGTGTCACAGTGGTTAGCACTGCTGCACTGTTGCATCATGCCTCTGAGTTCAAGTCTTTGCCATGAAAGTGACCCTTGATAGAGCAGATGGATGGACACCTTCTTGAAACATCAAAAAGGTGGTGGGAGGTTGATGACGTGGGTTGCTGTTATCAGTGAGGAACTTGTACAACCTTTCTGACTTCCAGACGGTGTAAAAAAATAAGTACAAAATCTACAGCCAATTTCTAGAAGATACTTTATTCAAAAATAAAGAACACACCTCCCTTCATAAGGCATATATATATATATATATATATATATATATATATATATATATATATATATATATATATATATATATATATATAGAGAGAGAGAGAGAGAGAGAGAGAGAGAGAGAGAGAGGACAGGATCAAAGCAAAAACCTGACTGGTCCAATAGTGAACAGGCTCATAATGGTCTTTGAGAAGGAAAGGTGGCCATACAGGACAATAAACTTGGTGAAGTTTGTTATTCCTTATATAGACTGAATAAGATGACATTATTATTTCTGTTGACAGTGAAGTAAAAAAAATCCAATCAGTTTCTGATTGCGTAATAATTCTGCACACTGATAATCAAGTGCTTTTGTTTTTGTTTGTGAAAGTCTAATGTGACATTTTCTCTCTAAATGCATGTATTTGGAGGAATATAAAACTTTTTGTCAAAAGTCTGAGCAACTTTTGCAAAACAATATCTCTGGAAATTGTACTTGCTAATAATTCTGCACACGGTGTAGTGGTCAGTAGGGTTAGGATTTTGGAACTTGCACTAAACAATAACTTGACATATTTCTTTTTATGGCCAAATATTAAAATAAAGTGTAAACATTGCAAAAAAAAAAACAACAACAGCGAAACTCCCATTTCCTTGGCCTTCGGTCCTGTGCTTCAGTGGCCTTCAGTCCACTTTCAGTGGTGTGGTGCTTTCATGTACCTCCAGACGATAACTTTTAGCCAAATGATAATTCTCACTGATCAATGTTTGGCCCTAAATAAGGCAATACATCATTTCTGTCTTTGTGCAAGCGCTTGAAAAGTTTTGAGCTGTCGCAGAATCTGTGAAAACCTTTCTTAATAAGCCAGGTGTGCAGTCCATTGCCCTGCAGCTACTGTGATGCTTTACCGTATGGAAAGCCAAGGCACCCTCTGCACTGTCTGTTTTACTCACCAAGTACTCCGTCAATGTACTCGATGAGCTCTCTTCCCTCGCTGCAGTTTTATGTTTTGCAGAACTCATGTGGGCTTCCAGGTCTTTGGCACCTTTATTTGCCAATGACACAAATGTGACCCATCACCACGAAATGAGTCTTATGGGTGTATTTCTATCAGTGCGACTTAACACTCATTTTGTGGTGATGGGTCACAAATGTTCCTGCTTTGCATGTCATGCACTCAGCTTCCTATGCATCACGACCAAGATGAAAACATGACTATTTTTTCTTTAGTTCATCCACGAATTTACATTTAGGAATTTTCTAACTACAGATACGTCATGTCATGTGCTCATGTGCTGTTGTAATCAGGGAAGCTCGTGGTGCTGAGGACAATGATTGGAGCAAACGATGTGTAGACTGACCAATGGTGGCATGAAGAGTGAGTTCAACTGACCAATGGCGGTAATTTCCTTTACGAAACTATTACTTCGTTCCTCCCTTTGCTGACTTTCGCTCGCTTTTTATATCTTTAAGGCATGAATCGAGTGAGAAGGGGAGGGTGAAATAACTAGTTTGAGAACGTACCAGTGAAAGGTAACGTAAATCCAATGCAGGAATGGATGCGTTCGACTTCATGCAGCTGCTTACAGCACTGGCTTAAAGCAATGCATTCTGGTTAGATTTATTTGTCCGAATTCAGCCGGCGCTGCAAAACGTCACCACGCATTATCATGTGACATGGTACAAAAGCCTCGCGAGTTCAGTGGCACTTCTGTTTTCAGGGCAGCAATGCTAGATTTTTATTGGACAAATACTTTAAAATGTCATTTATAGGGAAGTTCATTATCTCTGGGAGTAAATGGGGCAGTGGGCTGGCCAGGACATTGGGCTGTTGCATGCTGATTGGAGGAAAAGTCAAAGGGGCGGCACCTCTTTTTGATTGACAGCATTTCTTCTTGGAACAGGTGGTGCAAGAAGAATAACAGATGAAACGGCAGGAAACTTGTGGCTATGCCCTCAGCCGGTTGCAGGGTGGAGGAGAGAGCTGAGAGCTGGACGAGAAGGGGGGGCTTGGCCAACAAGAAGATGTCTGTAAAGGTGCAGAAGCTGAAAAGGGGGCCAGAGTTGAATGGAAAATGTCTGCTTGGGTGGACGAAGTCATGCTATTGATTATGCATTACAATATGATAAGCTCTGCAAATGCAGAACATTTTTTATGCATAAGGGACACATAAGCTTGAGATAGTAGTAGTTGCAATAGTATTGAGCAATACAGGCATAGATGGAATTAAGGGTAGGTTTTGTAACAGGCTTCAAGGTAGGAAACCAAGGAAGTCAGGCCTTGCAGAATGTACTGTGATAGGAAATGTGTGTCACAGAGGGGCATCAGGTCATATGACACATGATGGGGGAAACAGGGATAACTAGTATGCTTAGTAGGCAACTATTGTATAGGTGATGTGCCTCTTGAGGTAGCAACCAATTGTAACTGACGTACCCCCTGAAGTATTAACCAATCAAAGGTAATAAGTATTCTGGTAGGTGAGTGGGCATAATATCAAATATGCTTTTTAGGGAAGTTTGAAAACGGTATATAAACTGCTGTTTTTCTTTTGTTGTGTACAGTATGTCACTCTCTTGAGATGAGGATACTGTCACTTTATCTGCTCATTTCTGCTTATTAAAGAAACTTTACCTTCATTTGAACTTGAATTCAATTCACTTGAATACATTTCAAGATCTTCAATAAGTGTCTTCATGTAGGGACAAAGGTTGGTTGATTAATAATAGTAGTAGTGAATTGTTTTATCTTCCATAGTTGGGGGTGGGAGAGCCAGCTTCCCCTGTTTGAAAGACCAACAGCCGCCGACATGCTAATTAGCGGAAGCCCATTGTGCAACGCGGCAGGCTGGACTGGTGCCGGATAGCATAAAGAGTTGTGTGTAATTAGAGTTTTTTGTGCTGCATTGTGTCGTATCGCAGTGCTAAGTGTTGTAAAAAACGTACATGTGCACCCACTGTGCCAGGACTGTGGAGAGAGCATGTCAGGAAGGGGAAGGGCTGAGGTTTGATGGTTGTGTTCTGTCCTTTTAAGGTCTATAAATAATGGGGGGTGTGCCAGACATGAAGGGCAAGATGTGACACTTCCTATCCTGAAACAGTATAGCTGAAAAGTTTTCATGAAATACGGACTTCGTTTGAAATGTTGGATAAATATATATGGTCTATATAAACATATTTGTTTGGAAATTGTTTTCATAACCCATCCATCCATCCATTTTCCAAACCGCTTATCCTACTGGGTCGCGGGGGGTCCGGAGTCTATCCCGGAAGCAATGGGCATGAGGCAGGGAACAACCCAGAATGGGGGGCCAGCCCATCGCAGGGCACACTCACACACCATTCACTCACACACTCCTACGGGCAATTTAGCAACTCCAATTAGCCTCAGCATGTTTTTGGACTGTGGGGGGGAAACTGGAGTTGCAATTATGTGTCCTGTATTGCATTAGGTACATGGTGATTTCATGTTCGTCAAAGTTTTCACTTTTTAATAACTGTATAAAGCAACATATTTTTTATACAAATCAACCTAGGTGAAACACTTAATGTACTTAAATATTACATAAACCCCACTGCACACAAAGCAAATCAAATATTACACACAGCTTCTGTTCATAGTCCTTACATGTGTTTGGTGGTTTTTCTGAGCAACTCACACATACTGAGTATATTTTGCATGCGCCTTTAATTTTACATTTAATAACCTGGAACTGAGTTGTTTCTTCGGCAGTGTATGTTCCATGCAAGGTGATTAATGGTTCATTGAGGAAGACATTTAACTCGCCACTTTGCTGAGTGGTTGATGGGTGTCCAAGAGGTGACACTCCTCTGATCATGGGTGACTTCAGTGCGACCACTGGCACTGACAGGGCTGACTATGAGGATTGTGTCGGTCCTCCTGGATCTGGAGACCAGACTCTCGGCTTCATGTTCTTAGACTTTGTGTAAAGTCAGGGGCTGCGGGTCACTGGATCCTGGTTCCAACACACTAAGCCACATCGTTAGACTTGGTACTCCAGTACTGGTGATGCAGTGAAGGAGATCAATCACATCCTGGTGGGCAGATGCTGGAGGCTCCTGCAGAACTGCAGGGTCTACAGAAGTGCCCAGTCTGTGAATTCTGACCACAGACTTGCTGTTGCTACTCAATCAATTCAGCTTAGATCCAGGAGGCTGCCACCTACCAGGAGAACAAGGCTGGACTTGGCCAGAGTCCAAGATCAAGTTGTTTGTGTGAGGGACTTACAGACTTGGTACGACTGCTGACTCTAATATGATGTGGGAGACCTTCCTGATAAGACCCTGATGGTCACCGAGGGCTGTGCCAGTGTTCCAAGAAGAAAGTGTTCCATCTTGCAGGGACCCTCCAGCTAGGATGTTGAACATCTCTGGGTCAAAGGGGGTCAAAAAAATCCACTGGAGGTTCTAGTGTTTATTTCGGTCATTCTTATGAAAAATTATTTAGCTTTGTCCTTTAGCTGCTGTGTGCGACCAGACTTTCGCACAGTTCACAGTGAACCTTGACTTTTACCTGTATATTAAAGCTTCAAACAGGAAGAGTAATAGGCATTTATTTTGGCAACAGAAGACAAGTATGATGACAGGAGTGTCAACAAGTAAAACAGAGACAAAAACCTATATGGGAAACTGGTAGGTAAAAAAAAACTGACAGCACACTGGAGACGAAGCATATTATAATCAAGCAGGAGTTTATGCACATGCACTGTCTTAAAACTAAATAAAATAATTATGGTTATCGGTCCTCGTCTTCTGCTACCTAAAAATTTAACTCCACCCCACTGATCTTCTCTCTGGCTCATCAAATTCAGAACTCATTTCACACAAGCTTTAAATAGCGTGTGGACCACAAAGCAGTATGATATATACTGTACAGTTTACAGAGAAATAGATTACAGCAGAGTACACAGCAGTGGAGAGCAGTAGACGTGAACTTTCCTGCACAGAGGAGTACTAGTGACCAATCCAGGAGGCCAAAAATGTCTGATGATATCTATACCAATGCAGACATCATTCAGAATAATGAACCCCTGAAAGGTACCTCCAGCCTCGTGGAACAGACATCAAGGAGGTCTCAGCATTCTGGTATGTACACACAGACACAAAGAAACTCTGTACATTACCCTCAGCTGGAGGTATTTTGATTGAACATTAAGCAACTGTAAATATACATTTTTAAAAAGCAACTATTTTTGTGGGATACTTAAGATATTTTAGAAATTGTTCTGAAATCGCTGTTCTTCACCAGTAGGGTGTTCCATATTCTGATCTGGGTTATGGTGGAGCCTGTCCAGCATCAGGGACAAGGGAGGATTTTTTAAGTTGCTGAATATCACTGCATGAGGGTGTACTTTAAATGGAATCACTATCATTTCTAATATGCTGCTATAATGTTGTGAGTATTATTTATGCATAATGATAGTATTCAGAAAAATGCTAACAATTTTTCTAAAACTTTTGACCCTTGTTACTTTTATTATTATTATATCATTTATATTCCTTTTTCTACTTCTCAGAATTATTTTAGCAGTAACTACCCCACACTAGGTGGGGAAGGGTGATGAATGACTGCATGCATGGTCTGAATTATCAAGGCATGTGTGATCTATTGTTGGGAACGGTGAAGATAGCAGCTGGAGTAACTCTACTTTTGTCTGCTTTTGTTTCCACACTGATCATTACATTTGAATAATGAAAGAGTCTGTGCATAAAATGTCAATGTCTGCTGAACCTCCTATTCTCCCGTGATCCCCAGTGATAGAGGTGTTTGTGTCCCACCCAGGATCCGAGCCTGCAGGGGCACGACGCTACAGACTGGCCATCGTGTGTCTTGGGATGCTGTGTTTACTCCTGCTGTTGATCTCCACAGTCATTTATGTTTACTGTGAGTTTGTTAGTTACACTTTAGTATTAGTGTTCATTAGCTGTCTGAGATAAGAGATCTCTAATATTATTCATGGTACCATGTGTCTGAGAGCCTATTACAGTCCAGAATTTGTTACTCTCAATAATCCAAATCAGGCCATGTGTCCGTCTGTATATTATTTATTTTATTTTTTTTGTTTTCTGATGATGGAGGCCTTAATAACTCTGTGTATTTACTGTGGTTCTGTTGCTATTCAATAGTAGTTTTGTGATTTAGGATATATCAGTGTATCCTTCTTAAATTTCTTTGCAAATACTGTAGGAAAACTACTATTTTCGCTACCTTTTCTTAATTGCACGGTATAAATGTGAGTCATTTAGTTACTTTTAATTCTACATATGTTTCAGTTAAAGGAGCTCTTAATGAAGCTGAAAAGAAGGGTGGAATGTTAACGGCAGAGAGAGACCAGCTACAGGTTAATTACAGCATAATGGCAGTTCAAGTTTCTCAGCTTGAAGACAAAATGAGACGTTTTGCAGGTAAGTAAATTGGTCAGACTTTACTTGTGGGGATGCAAAAAATATACTATTTTTCTATTAATTAATCATGAACTGAGGCATTAACCACAAGCTAAGTTAAATTTAATTTAGTTTATTTTTGTGTGGCACATTCTCTCAGCATTACATTGTCTCAAAGTGCTTTACATTGTCCCTGCCCAATGACCCCAAGAGAACAAGATAGAGGTGACAGTGGCAAGGAAAAACTCCTAAATGGGAATAATCCTTGGGATGAACAAAATTCAAAGGGGGAGCCCATCCTCCAGGGGCCAGCAGAGGGAGTACAAAGTCCCAGTTTATAAAGTAGAATGTTGTATAGTCCAGGGATAAGGTCTAGAGTAGTGGAATGATGAAAGCTGACGTGTGTGTGGGCAGGCAGGTGAGGAAGCTGCTTCCTTCAGCCAATTGGGGGGGGGGGTGCGGTCCAGCAGCAAGGGGAGGACAGATATGTAATCAGGCTGGGTGGGCAGGCGGGGAACTGTCCACTATCAGGAGTTGTAAGAGAAAGAATTTAACAACACTGTGTGACAACGTTTTTTGTAGTGTGGTATGGAGATAAGGAGGCTCTGGTGGGCCTGATTATCTGTATCAGGTGTTAAATTAGGGCTGTACCTAAGCTCTGCTGGGTGGTAGCTCTCCAGCAGCAATAATGGGCAGCCCTGCTTTACAGTCATAGTTACCAATCTGTAGTAGGAAGATAATGATGATGCACGCTATAAAGTGATGGTTAATGAAATTTTATGTTAACATTGAGCTCAATAACTTGCAGCTAAGTACATAATGAGTAATTTGCTCATAACTAAGAGTTAGTTTACGATTAAATAATATATTAAGTAAGAGTTGGTTCATGATTAATTAAGAACATAAGATCAGAAGACCAGCAATCACACGACTGTAGGAGCAAACGCCACACAAGCAGAAGAACTAAACCACTTCCTTGCTGGCTTTGAGAAGGAAGCTGCAAAGGCAGTCACAAAACCTGTTCCCTTTTTCTGTCAGTGTCTCAGTTTTCCCCTCCCAGTCCCTTGGTTTAATTATTAGTTACATCCGTGGCCTGTTTTCCCTGTCTTTGTTAATTAGTCTCACCTGCCCTGTGTGTGATACCCAGCTCGTCCGCTCCTCGTGTGTGCCACGCCCCCTGATTACCCACGTGTGATTCCCTAATTGTCTCCTGCTGTGTCCGATTATTTTGATTTAGTCATGTCCTATTTAAATCCTGGTCTTGCCTGTTACCCTCGTTCGTCATTGCGTGACTCTTGTGCGTGATGTTAGTTGGTCTCCCTTAGTTTCCATGTTCTCGGTGTTCCTTTCCCCTAATAAACCCCCGATCTCCCCGATCCTGCCGCGTCTGCCTGATTTTTGGCCAACCGCCCGCACGATCGCCTGTTAGTCTTGTTACCCAGTTTAGTTTCAGTATTTAAGTCCCTTCCTCAGTTCTGTTCCCCAGCGGTTCATTGATTGTTTGTATGATTGTGATTGTTAGATGTATTTACCTGCTTACCTGTCCCGTTTTTGTAATTAATCTTTGTTTATCCCCATTTACTTTTGACCCCTCGTGGTCCTTTGTCTTTGTTAGTCCTTGTGTTTTTTAGTTAATTTAATAAACCCTTCTGTTGTCCCGTGAAGCCGCCTGTGGGTCGTCCACCATTCTGCCTGCATCATGCCTCAATCTCATGCTCGAACCACCTCATTTCGTAACACACAGGACCACACTGGGTTTATGGCGATATTTGTTATGCCCTGTATGATGTCTTATATCCAAAACTGTTCATATTACTATTTCTGTGAAGGCCAAGTTTCGCCATTTGACCAAACACACAAATTTAAGTCAAAGTTAAATTAGTAATGAACGTAATGAATGCTAAATTAGCAATGTAGGGCTTGTATGCTAATGGAAAGTTAATGCTGAGAACAGCTAGATTCCTCAGACATGATTTGTTTAAGTTGTCTTATAAAAATGTGGTCAGACATATCCAGATGGGTAGTGCAGAACCAGCAAGAGCTGCAGTTTTTTGCACAAACACTGATCTGTTGTTCCCATTGTCGATTATTAAGATAAACTGTAATACACACTTCCCTAAGTTTTTCTTGATTGCTTTGGCACATTTCATGAAACAAACCCCTATGTTTTCAAAACTGTAAGAGCATTTCTCAAAACAATTCATGCGTAGAGCAAAGCACTACGGTTTAACTGCAAAAGCCTGTACTTACCAAAAGCAATTAACTCGTGTTTCAAAAGCTGATAATTCCAGCAATGAATTAGTCAGCATCACCAAAATGAAAAGTACAATATTTTTTCTCACTGTGTCTCGCTCTTCACTCACATGCACATGCTTTCAAACTCGTGTTTAAAATGCTCATTGGGGACAACGGTACCCGACACCAGTCCTGCAAGTCTCAGAAGATCCCAGGAGCTGTACAGTATCTGCATTGTAGAATGACGCCTTTTCCTGGATCACACTATCCTTAAGATTAATCTGTTTTTCACTGCAGAAAACAGATGTCCTGAGGGCTGGAACAGTTTCCATTTAAAATGTTATTACATCTCTGGTAAAAAGAACACCTGGGTCAAGAGTCAGGAGGAATGTAGACAGAAAGGAGCAGATCTGGTGGTTATAGACAGCAAAGAGGAACAGGTAAGAGACAAAATGTAATTCTGTATAATTATATTCAAAAGAGAATTTCAAACACTTTCTTCCTTTTCTCCCACAATGATTATAAAACATATGAAGGACTGAAAGTGAATATAGAAGGAATTCTTAATGGTGATCTTCATTGTGCACTGACATGCATAGTCATTTCTATCACATTTTAGATTTTCCTCAGTCAGTTCCAGAGAACCTGGATTGGTCTGATAGACAAAGAACATAAAGGGATCTGGACATGGGTGGATGGGACACCACTGACCACAAGGTGAGAGAGGTTACTGCTACAGAAGGAGACAAGAATAAGAGAGCAGATAACTGTCGTGTTCTCTTGAAATGAAATGCTTCAAACCAGTTAGAAAAATCTGATTTTAATTGTTTTTGTTGATGTTTAATGATGCTTCCACATACTCTCATCTTCTTATATTGTCTTTTATGAATAATGGAGCCAAATTAAAAAATTTTCACTGAATGAAGCTTTATGTATGCCATTCTGAAAATTGAAATCATTTAAACAGAGTTCAGAAGATCGGCTGAATACCACAACAGTCGCATTATAGTAACCATTTGTCATTGTTTCACAAAAATTTCCAAATGTTTTAGAACATGTATGCAAATGGTATTCTAAAGTTTTCATCATTAGGGATTGTTTCCAGCTGCTTATGGTATCAATTTCACACCCAAAACTACGATGTAATAAAAACCTGTTATTTTGATGTTTTGGGGACCACTTTTCAGGTCCCCACAAAGATCTGTGAATGCAATCACAAAACCAGAAATGCCATAAGTCTCATATTTTGTTTGGATACTTATGGTTAAGGTTAGTGCTGGGTAGGGTTAACGTCATGTTGAGATTCAAGTTTTCCCTATAGAATGAATGGAGAGTCCCCACAAAGATATTACAAGCCTGTGTATGCATGTGTGTGTGCTTGTGTGTGTGTGCGTGTGTGTGTGTGTGTGCGTGCATGAATTTGTAATTATTACATTTTGTGGGGAGCCAATATAAAAATCTGTAACTTTTTACCCAGCTTTGGACTGGGTAGTGGTTAAGGTTGTCATTTTTGGATTATGGTTTTTCACATAGATGATCGGCTGGAATCTGAGATTTCTCTTGGACCAGCTAGAATCGGTGGTTGGTATTAAGAGGACAGCTCTTTCGTGGTTTCGCTCTAATTTGACAGGGGTGGCTATCCTGAAAGTGACCCTAGCGAATAACGAACAAGACAAAGAATGACGTAGGTAAAGAACAAGTGAGGTCTAAGTCCGTTTCTCAAAACCCTTCATTATTTCAGAGTTAACGAACAAACTGTAACTAGTACTTTGTTGGCTCCTCCCCAGCCTCCGTGTGAGAAAAGCAAGGACTGTTGACAGCAGGAACATCAGTCCCACGTATTTCAATGGTGAACCACGTTATTTGATTGTCACACCAGACACATGCAAATGTAAAAAACACAGACTAATTAGAAAATCAATAAAAACACATCAAAGCAACCATAATTAAGAGAACAATAAAATGACTTGCTGTATATTTGTTGAAAATATATAAATAGGCTCAAAATGTGGTGTTGCTTACTTGCAAACAAAACGCAATGGTGAGCAGCAATAGGGAAATAAGAAATGCTTCTCAAAAGAAGCATTAAAACAACTTATTGGGGAGGTGGTAAAAATCATATAAAAATCATATATGTTAATAAAATAATTGCTACATTTATGCACCTTAAAAGGTACGATTTCCTACAGATAAGGGTGCAATTAGCAAACCCTTGAGGGTACAGCCCCACTGACAAGCAAAGGTACAAATTGGTACTCTTTTTGTGTAGGCACCAGAATTTCACATGCCCAAAGCCCCCTCTACAGCAGTGTGTGTTCTTTGGTGTGTGGTGTTGTATCTCTCCTCAGCCACATTTTGGGGATTCAACACTAGTATCAGCAGGTATTAGCTAAGAGGATGGCTGCTGTCTCCAGCAACCAGCAAAAACACAATCCTCTGCCATCTGACATAATCCGACAGGGGCGTTGCTAGAGATTTTGGGCCCCATGAAAGCATATCATTTTGGGCAGCATAATCCAGCCCTTGTAATCATCCTAATGCCACCCCCACCCCCAATTTGGCACCCCTGCACTCCAAAGGTGGACCAAATATAAGCATCATATGTCTGTAAAATGTCCTTGATGGTTGCATATTACTTGGACATTTAGGCCTAGTGTCAAGAACCCTTTTAGACAGGTGGAAGTGAGATTCAGTGGGCTGCACATATGAATAGGTTTGAGGGTTCTGTCCACTGAACCTGCAATGTCAGTTATGCCTACAGTGGCATGAAACCAATTTTAGTGTGATGCAAAGCATCCCTCCCTGCTGGACACTGTATATTATATAGTTATGGCCATGGTGCAACAGAAATGTGATCCATGCATGCACAGTTGCAAGACACAGCAGCCTAGCTGAAGCCATATGCATCACCTATGGTCTGCAAGACTCCACTTGTGGCATAGAAAAGGAACTGTCAGAAGCTGCATGCTACATGCATGCTTCCCAGATGCTCCTGTTAGCAACATATGCCTCATTTCCAATTACTGGTTTCAAAAAACAAGTTACAGAGGTAGAAGTGAGAGTTAAGCAAAGGTTCATATGTGTTACATTTTTTTGGACTTACAAGTTTTTATAAGCAGCTGAGCTGAAAAAAAAAGTTTTCAGAGTGGCTTTCTGTCTATATTTTGTCACCTTAAACGCTCCCTCTCTGTCTGTATAAGTGAGTTTATTCTTTATAGTATAACACATAGGGATGTGCCTATTGTTTCATTTTTAAAGTGCTTGCAAACACTGTGTGATGGTAATGATGGCTGCCGTATATAGCAAATTGGTGCCTTTTCCTTCACTTAGAGCTTCACTGTAACTTGGAACACTGTCTGTTTCATCAATATATGCCACGTAAGCCCAACTAAGTAGATATCAAGAACGGTGATGGCTTCAGCTAGTGGGCTTGTGTTGGATGCCTTCTATGAAGTCTGTCAAGGTCCAGGTTTCAAGAATTGGATGTCTTGGATTGGGAGGCCTAATTGTAGCAGGTCTGACTGACACACTGCTTCTTGGTGCGAAGATATACTGTAATCGCTGCCTCATATCACTGAAAATAGGTCACAAGCTGGAGAAGTAGGATTACATGACTGGCACAATAATGGAAAACCAGGTCATGGAGGCAATGAAAAAGCTACCAGATGACAAGAACATTAAACTGCTTAGAAGAGGCACCTCTGCATCAGCAGGAAAGATTTGTGTGCTAGAATGGTATGACAACAAATCAATTTTGATGCGGGGCATTGTTCATTCAGAAGATCCAGCTGTCACCTGACTGTGGTGGTCCAAGAAAGACGAAGTTTATTTCAGCATAACATGACCAAACTCACAGATGGATGGGCTTGACTTGGTAGAGAGAATGCTGAGTTTTTCTGATGCATTTCACTGACCTTGCATTAGTCAGCGGTTGGTTATTGTATTGCCAAGTTTGCACAGAATGAGGAACACCAAGAAGAGCCAATGCACTTGCTTGAGTTTCTCTCAACACTGGCTCAGGGATTCATGGCTAAGGGCGCTAATGGCATTGCGGCCTTCAGAAGAAGATACTATGCACAAAGTGTCATCACTGCTGTACCACACAAATCACTCCTCACAGCTTCTGCCCGACATCGGCCTGACACGGTCAATCTGGAAAACACAATGTGATGCAGATAAAAAGGCTGCACTGGCAGGTCTTGTGTAAGGTAACAGATCTGATTAGATACCTAAGAACTAGAGGTGGATGTTTTGAATATCATCAGCTTTGTTTACAAGTTTCTGACTTTCTGCATTCTGGCTGCATTTGATATTGGTGTAATTTCTTTGTTGCCCTTTTTTCTATTTGATATTTTAACTTTTGAATACTGATTTTTGTTTTGAACGAAGACAATCCAGTTAAAATATCATGGATTTTTTTTTCATTTGCACTGGAAATTTCTAACTTTGCATTATGATTGAAATTCTGGTTAATGACAGTCTTTGCTGTAATGGATGGAATCTTGCAAACCTAAGAGTGCGTTCAGGAGTGTTTATTGCCAGGCAAATGTGGTGGAAAAACAGCCAAAGACAGGGTATGAAGGCAGAAAAGTTTTTTATTAGGTTATCTGATGCACCAAATAAGCCGGGACACTGTGTCCGCAGACAACAAGTGCCCACAGTTATTTTCTTGTGCAGCTCCTTTATACTTCTGCCTCATGTTTATCATTCTATGTGATAAGCACAAAGGTTCTCTGTCTTCTCTGTGCACAACCAAACAGTGTGACCTTCCTCCTGGTTCATCACTTTCCACACAGACAGACACTACTTTGTAACAAAGCAGTCATACCTTGTGATCATAGCAAAAATTTAAGTATAGCAAGCATAGAATTGTCCACTGTGTCTAAATGTATAATTTCCACTAAACAAACAAGCAGGAAGGGATCAAGCTAAGGTACCCCGCGTAGCAGGTTCGGAGTTGAGGTAGCTGGGCGGAGCAGGGTGGGAGTCGAGGTAGACGGGCGGAGCAGGGACGGGGTCGAGTTGGTCAGGCAACCAGACAGGGAGTCGCAAACCAGAACCGGAGTCTGGGTCACGTGACCAAAGGGATCGGAAGCCAAGGTAGTCAGTCCAAGGACAGGGATTTAACACACAGGGCAGGAACAGAGGAAGAGGTCAGGGCTGGGGCGGTCTGACCAGGAACGGGACATGTCAGGCATAAAGGACAAGCGAGGCGGATCAGGGCTACAACAGAAACACTGAGCCCAGCCGGGTTAAAGTAGGTGGTTGCCATTGATGCTAATTAGGAATGCTGTTCCTACTGCATTCTCATGACGGGGGCACGAAATTTGCACTGAAGGCTTAATACCATGATGACCTTTTCTAAAAAACAAACCTAATGTTTTTCAAAACTGTTTGAAGATGTCAATTAGTTTTAGCTAGTAAGTTAGCCGGTGCTAAGTTAGCAGGGGCTATTAGTCACAAATAGCAAAACAAAATTTTAAATGATTGCAACAACAGTCTGGACCACAGGAATCTGAATCCAACAACAATAGCATTTTTGTAATCTGAATGCCCAATCACATAAATTTGAGCCTTTAATTGTTTTGTCTTGAGCATCTCTTGTATATCTGAAAAATGTAGAAATGCCGCCTTATGCCAAACCCAGGGTGCTGAATTATATCCAGACAAAAAGACAATTTAATTCCCTCAGAATATTTTAGCAGGTGCAGTGGACATTGGCTTTGTGACACTGATGGAAAAAAATAATTGGGCTCTTCTGTGCTAAACCATTTCTGTCACGACACGCAGGCACGGACCAGGGAAGCAGACACATGATTCCAGGGAATCGGGAAAATGAGGGATTTATTTGGGGAGAACATATGCAGGAACACTGGGCTGAAATCAAGACTGACATCAATGTCGGGGAACATTCACAGAGACATGCTTAAATACACTGGACTAATTAAACACCACTAGAAACAGCTGATGACACGGGGATTCCACACGAGGTAGATGTGGGGGTGTGGCACGCAAGAGGAGCGACACGATCAGGGCTTGACAATTTCAATAATGCAAGATGATATAAGAATAAATACTTCAATAGAAAACATTACTTTTCATGCTAGTTTCATGTTGTGAAAAAATCAATTTTTTTCCTATATCTATTCCTCTACTGTATATCTGCCTGCCTGCCTCTCTCGTGTAAACAAGCTTCTCAGATTCCTTTGGGGAAAACTGCCTCTTCAGCAGCTTGTGTAAATATCTATGTCAGTAGATATTAAATGCCTTCTGTCTTTCTCTCTCTCTCTCTCTCTTGTTTTACAGTTACTGGGCATCAGGGGAGCCAAATGATTTTGACATAGACGAGGACTGTGTTGAGATACGCTTAGCACATGAGACACTGAAGAACTGGAATGACTTACCTTGTTCTGCAGAAATAAACTGGATTTGTGAACAGGGAGGAGTTAACTGAGATCAACCGCCAGCAGATATAAAAATGACTGGTGATTTATTTTTTTTACATTTAGTAACATGAAGTTTCTCAAATGCCCTGTCTTAGTAAAGCTGTTATGAATATTTAGAGACAGTTTTCAGTTTTCTTGAGTTTTTTTGTTTTGGTACCTGTTCCCCGTGTCAGATGCAGCAAATCAGCCCCAAAACAAACCTGAGGCCCCTCCATGTTTCACAGAAGGTATGATGTTCTTTTCTTTTGGAGGTTTATTTTTCTGTCTGTAATCATAGATCATAAAGCTCCAGTTTTGTCTCATCAGTCCAAAGAACATTCTTCCAGAAACTTTGAGGCTTGTGAACATGCATTTTGGCGAATTCCACTCTGACTTTTTCTGGAGCCCTGGGTCTTCTGCCATGGAGCCCATTATTCTTCAAGGTTGAATGATTTTGGATGGTTTCCTTGACTCTTTTGCTACTATCCGCACTAACTTTCTGATCAACCTGGGGTTGCATTTCCTCTTGCATCCAGTTTTCAAGATAAAAACTGAAAACCTTCAAGTGTCTGAGCTGGTCCTCTGTTCACTATGTCATACTGCGTCAGTTTTGATGTTATTGGTCTCAAAATGTATATATCATGTTATGACCTTATTGATAAAGAGTCTAATGTTTCTTCAATGGCGTAATGTAAAATGAAGTCCAAAGGAAAACAAAATCAGATGATTTATGAAGTTAGTAGAACTGTACTTTTTGTGACGCAAAATAAAAGAATGATAACCAGAACAAAAGAGTACAACTTTGGGCGAACTGGCACTGAAATAATAAACAAAAAGAAAATCGGTGAACTGGCTGGGAGTCAAACACAGACCTTCCACATGGTAACTGAAGAGTCTCCCACTGCACCACTAACTACAAAAAGAATTCTCTAAAGAGAAAGCAACCCGAAAGACAAAGACAAAAAAACAATAACTATAACAATAACAACCAGGAAAAAATATATGGCAAAGCAGATGAAAGTAAAGAACACACACCCATCCAAGTCCTGACAGCATGGTGTGCAGGTAATGTTTCTGTGAACAAGTAGTAAGATCCATCAAATACTTTTTCGACTTATCACATTTGCAAGATCAAATCTTTTTTCATGCTTCCTTTTGCTGTCAAAGTGGTGTCGGCTCAATTTCAGGGCAAGCTGTCTCAAAACTTAACCACTTCCATTTCAGCAGCTGTACAATAACCCATACAGCCTAACAGAGGTGCCACAGTCAGACTTTTAACCAAACATTGCTCTGTAGCCTGACTGTTCTCCATTTTGTTATTAATGATATGAATAGGAATCCAAAGCAGATGAATGTCATTGGTCTGTTCAGATTAGAAGGGGGTTCATGAGGGAATTCTGAGGGAATGCATGTGTGATACAAAATTCATGATTATGCAAATATATACACATACCTAATCAGTAATTAATAATAGAATTTATAATGATGCTGTTAATTTACCTATAATGATTGAAACAATATAACCTCTCTTGAATCAGTCTGATGTATCAAGCACAATGTACTAATGCAAGCTTACTTACTGTAAGTAAAGGGATTTCTATTTTCTATTAAGGAACTAATGTTTGCCATAATGCAGCTTGCTAAGCGAGGGCCCGGGTCAGCATGACCTGGAAGTGAGATAAAGTAATTAGGTAATTGAATAAATTTAACTCGACTCAGTATGAAACTGCAAAGGAAAATTCCATTCAGGTTTCTGTTCTGAGCCGATAAGCAAGCCTCAATAATCTGAAGTACCTGGTGTATAATAAAGTTTGTCAAACACTTAAACATCAGACTTCGAGAAGTTTCTTCCACACGTTTGCTGGAGCTGGCTTCTTGTAGAAGAGCCATGCTCTTATAGCACTGCCTTTGCACATCACATTGAAGTAAAAGGCAGGGAATGTGCAATGATTTGACCCAGAAGCAGCAGTGCGATGCACAGCATTAGTGAGCAGAACTGACCAAGGTCACCTGAGCACATCAGTAGGGCTCAGTCTCTATCCCAAGTAGATCTAAGTGTGCAGCCTCCCAGAGTCTATGAGACTAGAACACACTATGAAGCAGACTAGGAAGCAGCCTTCTGGAACTGCTCTAACTGACACAGGCTTAGGGCTGATTCATACTTTTGTGTTGAGCTTATGCAGAGCTTATGTCATGGCCTACAGAAGTGCCCTACACTGCACTGATACATGAGCACTTATACTTGTGCGCAGTCCGCATCCAGATTAGATACTTAGATAAAGGGATGACAGATTGATAGTCAGATGAAGGCCAAGCTAAAGACCCACTGGTTACTTTTCATAGTAAACAGTCGTGAGAAGGACAAGACAACAGACAGACCTAATACATATGTGCACATCTGAAACTCGTGTCTATAAATATGACACTGGAGGTTTGATGACATACTGGAGATGGTTGTGATAAGAAATGCCAGTCATGGGCTCTCATTTGTGACATATATTCACACGTGGCTTTTAGGCGACAAGTACATTTAGCAAACTACAAGACTTTGGCAAATAGCATTTTGTTGCACCACCTGAAAAAGTGTCTCTTTTCTTTAAGAGTGAATTTGCTTTACATTTGTAATGTGATACTAAAACTAGGGCTGTCACTAATTAATCTACTAGTTAATTTGACAATCAACTAAACAATCTTTTATATCTAAAAGAAAAGCAGGACACATTTCTGGAGCACATCTGAAGGAGCTGTGTCACACTGCTGTGACACGTTCGGTCTTCAGCCTTAGTAGGGTGCAGCCACTGAATTAGGACACAGACACAGTGGATCTAAAGTAACATCACTTCAGCCAATACTGCCGGGGACCTCTGCTCTCACAGTCGACTTCCCGTCTGTCAGTAGATCTGCGGCAGACTATACTAACAAAGTAAGACAAACCACCAAGAGAGATAACACCTGATAAAGGTCCCCACAATGGCTTTAACTGTTTGTGTCAGAACAGTCGTGACGTAAATTAATAACAGAGGTAAATTAATAACAACAACGATAATAATAATTATAGTAATAATAATAATTATGATAATGCTGAAAAGTTCACTTCAGAACCATGCACAAGACATAATGAGGTACCTAATTTTAAAAAGAGTAGTGAATAGCTTAGATCCATCCATTAAGTTATTCTCAAGTGTTCCTATATCCTTTAACCAATTAAAATGGGTTTTAGGTAGTTAGGTTATAAACCAATGGAAAAAATTAAGATAAATCAGTATTATATTGTTGTGCTACGACACATGTATAGAAGGCTTAAGTTTTAGATCATTGGTATTATAGTGGTCAGGAAGAAATGGTTTATCTAATGGCTACAACTGACTGGAAAGATTCAAAACAATAGAATGTCAACTGAAAGAAATAGGAACATAAATATCATAAATGAAAAAATATTACTTTAAACTTGAGGTTGGGTTGTGTGGAAGGTGTTGAAGTGGTTTAAATTGTACTTGACTAATCATTATCAATATGTTACAGTGTCAGATACATGTATTCCATCGTCACCTTAGCTAATTGCTTTAATGAAGTCGAAACCTGGATGGCGGAAAACTTCTTATCACTAAATGCTCAGAAAACCGAGATTCTGTTTGGAGGCAGGTCTGCAGATAGAAATCTTATAATCTCCGCACTCTACTCCAAAGTGCTGAACTATTCCCTCAGCAGCTCAGCCCATAACCTAGGTGTTGTCTTACATACAAGCCTCTCATTCAATTCACATGTAAGTGCAGTATCGAAGACGTGCTTCCTACAGCTATGCCACATCGGCAAACTGCGACGAGTTTTTACTATTCAAGACACAGAGAAACTGATACATGCCTTTGTACTGTATACAGTACATTACTGCAATGCTCTGCTATCTGGGAGCACAGACTGCACACTAAATACCTTGCAGCATATTCAAAATGCAGCAGCTCGAATTGTCACCAGGAGCTGGTGACGCATAACACATAACCCCAGTTCTTAGTTCCCCGCATTGGCTTCCTGTTAGGTTTAGAGCTGATTTCAAAGTGCTCCTACATTTGCTCTTACATATAAGGCACTTAAAGGTCTAGCTCCTACCTGATAGAATTACTTCAAGTTTACAAGCCGCATCGTCCACTCAGATCACAGAATGCAGGTTTCCTTGTCATTACACATATAAAGTGACAGTGGGTGGTAAAGCTATTTTATTGTGAATAGGATGCCTATTCAGTTTTAGCTTTTAAATCTCGACTGACCCATTACTTCAGTTTATCTTACCCGCAACCTAACAGACCGTAACAATGGCTGCTGGTGCTGCTGTACATGTCATTTTGTCTGCTATGCTTGTCCATTAATGTATCAACACGTGTTCTGACCATCCATGCTCTCTGCCTTCTTTGCCACATGTCCGGATGGTGCCCAGGGTAGGCAAAATCTGAACCGGAGTCCTGGTTCACCCTATACAGGCCAGCATGGAGAAAAGACTGATGGTCTTTGGCCACCCATCACAGGCCAACTCATTGATGGACTTTGTCTTGATTTTTAATCTCAGCTTATACCTCCCTTTTAGCAAGCATGTCCACTCTTTTCTGTTTTCAGTAATGTTAGTATGTCTGGGGGGGGGGGGGTTCTCCTTACTTTGGGAGTTTTTGGTTCCTCTCCTCTGTTGTGTTCTGACTTTCCTTATTGAATTTCTTTCCTTCCTTATTCCCATTCTGCATTAGTCTCTCTAATGTTTTATGTATCACAAAACATCCATGTAAAGTGCTTTGGGACGTCTCTGCAATGACAGCTTGAGTAGGGACAGTGACAGAAATTATGGTAGGTTACATGGGAAAAGCTGAGTAGTGATTGTAATTAATATGTTACATATGAGACACTGAAGCCATGTGTCTCATTTTAGCTGTGGGCTAAAAAACATCTGGTTATTTATTTTGTGTGGTTACTGGGGACACATTCCCTGCCCTGTGCCTGTAGTTTTTCTGTTAGGCTCCGAACCCCAATAACCAGTCATAACTGTGTAGATGTCACATGGTGAACTCAGTAATTAAAACCCTTTGTTTTTTGTCTGTGTGAGAGTGTAACATAACTCTCCTTTGTCACCTACAGTGAGGCTGACATTTGGTTAACAACTGAAACATACATACATTACATATACTGAAAAGGAAGACATTTTTCTACAAAAGAATATGACATGGTTGTAATAAACTTAAGGTATGCTGTGCGGCTTACCAAATACAAATGTGTGACTGAATATACATTACATTATAAGTGGTATAAATACAAAAACTATTGAGAATAGTAATTGGCAGGTAGAAAACTAAAAATACAGTCAGTTAAGTGTTCTTTGTATCTGGTCTGTTGCCCAAAAAGAGAGATAGAAAGGGGGTATAAGATATTGTGCATAATTTAGCTGAAGTCTGCACATGGCAAAAATGGAACTCTTACTCCACCTATTGGTGCATCTTGGAATAACATCAGTATATTCCAGTATGAGACCTTCTTGTTCCGTTTTACTGTCGGGCAGGGGCGCCGCTAGCAATTTTGGGCCCTATGACAAAATATGAGGTTGGGCCCCCCTACCACACCCATTCAGATCTCTGGGGGCCCCTAAAGGGCGTGGGCCCTTAGAATTGTCCCAACTTTCCCCCCCTTAGCGGCGCCCCTGCTGTCGGGTATGTTTTCTGCAGCAAGGGTACTATGTGGCTGAATATGCAGAAAGGGAACGTCGGACTTATTTTGACAAGTCTGGCTCATTTAAGTGGGAGTTCTGTTCCATCAACGTGTCTTAAATGAATCTCTGCTGAGCTACCATGGTAACTAAGGCGAGTGAACAAGTCTGCTCCAGACCAGGTTAACTGTCTGGCTTAGTTAAGCGCTGTCTCAAAGAACGTCTGACGTGTAGGAACAGATTCCCAGAAGATCATTCCACGGGACGAGTAGTGAGTGTTCTCACTACTCATGTCATGTAATAAATATAATAAAGCCTATAAAAATCACATCTTAGCATCCCAATTAATTCCAAAATAATTCAAATAAAAGCGTACCCATATTACAAAGGCTGAACATGAAATGCAATGACTGATTAAAAAAAAATCGATAATATGAACAGTGTCGTGATCCGTGTGGCGGGCGAGCAAGCAGGGAACGGGGAAGCAGGGTCGGGTAGACGGGAATCCAAAAGTAATGGGTTTATTCAGGGAAAACTAGCAGACAGGGATCACATGGCTGATGAAGACACGAAACTAAAATAACAAATCGGAGGAAACAGACTAGAACGTGGACTAAAGTACAGGACATGACATCAGAATAAACGTAGGGCAGCTGATATGTAGGAAATTCACACGAAGGTAACGAGGTGGGCGTAGCACATGAGAGGGCTGGACGGAGGGACGTGACAAACAGGAAGATATTTTTATATTTTCTTTAGTCACAGTATACTTTGAAAGTTTATTAGTAAAAAGCAAAGACGAGATACAGTTATTTGTGTATAACATCTCATAGAGATGCGATTGATAATATTTTACGGAGATTAAATAATACAGAATAACACTATACAGTAAGAAACACGTGAATTTAACCCAGAAGGTTCCCTGTTGGCTATAGGGATTGAACCAGGAACTTTCGCAATGTAAGGTGACAGCATAAACCACTGTACCACCAGCTCCCTGGCTGTATTTATGGCCACAGTATTGCCCTTTTTAGTAATTATATCTTTATATTTTTCATACAGCTCCATCAGCAGCGTTTGTTCTGCAGCAGATAAAAACACTGCTCTCATTTTACATGCTTTCCATATTTAATATTTATTAAATGCTTTCCCTTTTGGAAGAACTTCCAAACCTGTACCTGGGTACAACACAACAGAGTCAAAATGCACAACTTTGATGATGAGAACCCTTTATTGCTGTTGCAATACACCATGTCACTAGTCACAGTGAAAAAACTGGCCATCAACCCGACCATACATATACACAAACATCACAGTAGGGGGTAGACAGGTCGGGAGACAGGGGAAGAGAGAAGAAGAGAAACAGGATAACATGAGGAGAGAGGAGGAGAATAAAAAAACAGCCCCCAGACTGTACTCCAGTGGGGAGGACATTGTAGGAACCGAAAAAAACACCTCAGCAACATAAGCACATGGTCACTACGCCTTACAACATAAAATGACACAACTTGCAACAGGTGAGGGAAAGGGGGTGGTGGAGGTAGTCCAGCAGAGACAAACAGCCATCCGGTCCTGCAGCCATGGCGGGCGCTGGTCAACAGATCAGCCTGTCCACGCTGGGGGAATGAAGCGGCGAAGGTGTGGGATGGGGGGAGGGTGCGGTAGTCTTTGGGATTGGGGGAGAGGAATGCAAGAGAGTCTCACTGCCTTGTTCTTCTGGGGGAGTTGTTAGTTCAGCAGCGGCCTTGGCCGAGGCCAATGCTGATTGGGGGGAGCCAAAACCTGATAGGATGGGGTTGTTTGGGTTTCCAGGCGAGAAGCTGTAATTTCCAGCTCCCCTAATGTCTACGCTGGTCTCCGCCATCCAATAATTTTTGCAAAGCCGTGAGCTTCTCCATGATGTTATCCAGTTTGCGATCAATTGTCCCAGTCTGAGTGCTAACAGCTCTGCCCACTCCATCAATCATTCCGGCCAGCCTAGTGGGGCTTTGAGCGGCTGTCACCATTTTCTTCAATCTTTGATAAACCAGGGCAATGCCTAATCCAATCAGCATAATACCTGTAATCATGGTTCCGAATAGGTAGATGTCTTCAATGTCCTCCACGGAAAGAGCTTCCAGGCACACAACCCTCCACTTCTCCCATCCGTCCATCGTGATGCCAGCTGCGTACGTTCCTGCTGGACAGTTAGGTTGCCCCGAACCTAGGTTTCTCGTTGAGAAGATGGTGTCAATTGCGTTGAGAGACCAGCTGATCAAATCTGAGAGAGTCTCTCAAAGTATAAGGACTGTAAGATCCTTATTTACAGATGTAGAGGTCAAATTCACAAATATGTTCCCAATATTAGTGTCCTTGTACTGTAACCATATGTATCCTCCTAACCCGCATCCATTCTTGACTTCCTTGATGAGCTCTTCCACTGAATTGGGAATCCCATTGCATTGTGGCTCCATTGTTACACTGTTGTCTTCCTTCAAGATGACAAGCAATCAAAGAGGTGCAACATCTGCCATGGTGCTGAAAGAGAGAGAGAGTTGATAAATTTCAAACACTCACACTTAACCGAGAAAGATAACCAAGAAATCTAATGCTAATACTGCTGTGGTTGATCAGGAGTCAGGAGTTACAGAAACTCTTAGGCTAGATCATGCAGCGATAATTGGACTATATTCTCTAAAGGTTAAGTGGTTATATGATATTTTGCAGGTTACATCTTTATAGTATTGTCCTAAGGATTACGTTCACTAAGTATGGAGGTGGAATATCAAACATAGCTCTTTTGCACAGAATTTAAGTAAACATACCACATCTGCCAATTTATCCAAATTATTGTCACAGAGTTATTTAAACATATCCCAGTCCGTGCATTCAAAGCATTCCTGCAAGTGGAGCACAGATTCTTCTGTCCAGTCTATTATGTCCAAAGTCCAAGAGTTCTCTCTTTTCAGGACTGTTTTATACATTATATTGACAAAAGTATTGGGACACCAGCCTTTACACACACATGAACTTTAATGCCATCCCATTCTTATTACATAGGTTTTAATATGGAGTTGGCCCACCCTTTGCAGCTATAACAGCTTCAACTCTTCTGGAAAGGCTGTCCACAGGGTTTAGGAGTGTGTTTATGGGAATTTTTGACCATTCTTCTAGGAGAGCATTTGTAAGGTCAGGCACTGATGTTGGACAAGAAGGCCTGACTCGTAGTTTCCACTCTAATTAATCCCAAAGGTGTTCTATCAGGTAGAGGTCAGAGCTCTGTGCAGGCCAGTCAAGTTCCTCCACACCCGACTCGCTCATCCATGTCCTTATGGACCTTGCTTTGTGCATCAGTGCACAGTCATGTTGGAACAGTGTAGGATTACAAATTTATGAAATGTTAAATCTAGCTTCCAACGTAATAGTATACAAACTGAACAAGTTATGTACATTGGGTTTTACCTTTTAAGGTAAAATTGGTGACATTCTAAGAAGATCAAGTCTTGTACCCCAGGTGTCAGAGACATTAACCTTTTGTCTTTATGTACTTCCTGACCACTGGGTGGGGTCCCACAGTCAATGGGAATGCTAATCTCAAGGCCAGGCTGTGCCTTTGTCTCTATGAGAATGTAAAGGTTTGGGTGATACTGTCAGGCTGATTAGATTAGCACCTATGCATTTGAAAGCCACTGTTATGCTGAGGAGATCAGGGCTGGGGAACTTCCGTTAGCAGGCTGACTCCTGTACTAGACTATGCTTTGTTTAGGTGGTCTCTACCTCTTTGTATCCTCCCCCTCTTGTAAAGTATAAACTCTCCAGAGCTGAGTTTTTTAGTCAGACTTGGATGACTACAGCGACGCTCGGCGAGTTCTCAATAAAGAGTAACTTCTGCTTGAATGATATCCCAACGTCTCCTGGTCTCTGAAAAAGTTCCCAACAACAGGAAGGGGCCATCCCCAAACTGTTCCCACGATGCTGGGAGCATGAAATCCTTTCATTGGAACTCAGGGGTCAAGCCCAACCCTTGAAAAACAACCCCACACCATAATCCCCCCTCCACCAAACTTTACACTTGGCATAGTGCAGTCAGGCATGTACCGTTCTCCTGGCAACCGCCAAACCCAGACTTGCCCATCGGATTGGCAGACAGAGAAGTGTGATTCGTCACTCCAAAGAACACGTTTACACTGCTCTAGAGTCCAGTGGCGGCGTGGTTTACACCACTGCATCTGACGCTTTGCATTGCACTATGCGATGTACCACACAAAGTTTGGAGGTCTGTAGCTACTGACTCTGCAGACAGTTGGCGACTTCTGCACACTGTGCACCTCAGCATACGTTGTCCCCACTCTGTGATTTAACATGGCCTAAAACTTCATGGCTGAGTTGCTGTTGTTCCCAATTGCTTCCACTTCGTTATAATACCACTAACAGTTGATCATGGAATATTTAGTAGTAAGGAAATTTCACGAATTGACTTATTGCACAGGTGGCATCTTATCAGGGTACCATGCTTGCATTCACTGAGCTCCTGAGAGTGACCCATTCTTTCACAGATGTTCATAGAAGCAGTCTGCATGCCTAGGTGCTTGATTCATACACCTGTGACTATGGAAGCAATTGGAACACCTGAATTCAATGATTTTGAGGGGTATAAAAATACTTTTGGCAATAGTGTGTTTGGCGATAGCTTCCCAGTGGGGATCAATAAAGCCTTTTCTGATTCTAATTGACCACTGCAAAAAACTATTAAAAAAAGTCCAGTACCACTTCTTATGTTCATGGGGCACCTTGTACTAATCAGTTACGGCATGCGACCAAAAAAAATATTATAGCAGAACTCGAAACAAAACAATAGAAACAAAAGCAAAAGTGCAAAATACATAGAAGAATGAAAACTACATACCTATTCGGCTCCATCACTGCTAGAGTAAAAGGGATACCACCTGTCAGCCTCCTTCACCTTCCAATGCACAGTGTCTCCTTCATAGGCCTGGTGAACAGTGGAACACCACAACCCCTTGTGTGGCTTTCCACTTCACAAACAGGTCATCACTGCTACTCCCCCGCACGCTGCCCAAACAAGTAAATGCTTTACTTATTTTTGACAGCCAGGGCAGGATTAACCAGCAGCGGCTTCGCGCATGCGCGGTTCATTTGCAGTCTGGACGCGGAGGGGTGAACTTCTCCTGCTCTGACTGCAGCTGCTGCGCGAGGACCGGCCGCCTGTGAGCGCTTTGGGATGGGAGGGGAGCCCACGGCAGCACTCGCTGCTCGGTGAGAAGAGAGAACGATACGTGTCTCCAAAAGTCTCCATTAACACCAGAAAAACTCGCTAGATTTCTCGCTAGTCGCTTTTTTGAAAACGAGTCGCTGGAGGGGTCTAAAAACTCGTTAAATATAGCGACGAAGTCGATAAGTTGGCAACACTGCAGGAATCAAACCGAATTCTACGGAAGTCTGTAGAGGACATGCATTAACTTTTTTTTTCTTTTCGTTATCTCGAAATCACGACTGGGCTTGTTGAGTTGGAAGGAGGAGATGCTAGATCTATAGCCAGTGCGTACAACTTTTTTGCCACATCAGCTGCTTACCCATTTAAGTCAGCTCCTTTGGTTGCTGAACCTAACATAGAGAACCTTGAGCAAAATAATGATGACCCACTCTTTCTGTGAGCCAACACAGCCTGTGTGTACCACCAGAGTGTCTCTTTAGGGTCACTTTTGCCCGTCCGAAGCCCCGATGAAGGAGGAGGGTTAGAATTGTGGTATATAAAAAACAAGAATGGAAAGAATAAAGTTCATTTGTAGTTCTAAACGTATTTAGGGTGTTTTTACCCACCTTTTGTTTCTCCCACAGCATTATACCTCTCTCCTACAGCGTCCGTTACAATTACACGCACATTGCATATTATGCAGATCTTGGAACAGCCAATAGCTACTTTCCTTGCTTAGGAGTTAGAAAAAGTGTGCTCAGGTCGTACTACAATTTGCATCCATTTTGGAGTCACTGGATCCCATGGCATGGACACTATCGCAAACAATTAGTATTTTGTTATTCGGCCAGTTATTCGTTGACAGTCGCTATATTAGCAGTATGCGACCGGCCGTCTTTCGACCGCTTTAGGCCGCCTAGTGGGAGTGAAACGCCGCCGTTAGGTCTGGGAAGTGTGGATCTGTCGAGTATCCAACCTAAAACTGATCTCACATGCGATCCACCGTTTTTAGTAGTGTTTCAGCTCCTGATGGAAACTGAAAGTGAAAGTGTATGCTCAGAAATAGACGTTGTGTAGACATTTAACTCCGTTAATCAAAGCGAAATTCGCCTACTTTATGGAAATATTACTTTGTGTAAGAAAAGGTAGTCTGCACGTAATAGTTGAAGATGCAGATCAAAAGCTTCAGCATTATTTTCATCTTGTTCGAGTGCGTCATTTATTCTAACGGTATGTATTGGTTACAATCAAGACCATTTTAACGATAGTTTTATGTTTCTGGTAACTCGGATAATGTTTATCATGATCGAGATGGACTTGTTTTCGGTATACTAATTAATATAGATATGTCTGCATAACAAATATTCAAGTATTTGAGTTGTAATTGATATTTTATGCATATTATTTAATGCTTTGAGGCATGAAGTGATTTTATATCTCTTATCCCTGTGGCAGGTTTCCTGCTACACGGCTCTGCTGGTCCTCTAACAGCCCGGCTGGGAGGAGCTGTACTGCTGCCCTGCTTTGTGGACAGACCCCTGCCTTTGGAGGAGCTGGAGGTGGACTGGAGAAGGACTGATTCAGACACCATCGTGCACCTATTCCAGGGGGGTCAGAGCAGACCTGAATCACAGGGGGACGCCTACAGGGGCAGAGCCCACTTCATCCCTCAGGAAATCTCCAAAGGCAACTTCTCTCTGCTGCTTGAGGGTGTGAGGACTGCAGATGCAGGAGAGTACAAGTGTGTGGTTGATACAGAGCAGGAGCACCATGAAATATGGATGGAAATACAGGAAGCAGGCAAGTGAGACATCCTGATTTATGGCTTAAGTATTGTCATGACTTTTTGAATTTTTGTAGCTGATTATTCCGTTGGTGTATGTAGAATATAGTATAATTAAACCATAAAATTCTTAAATTTTCCAGGTTCCTAATGGCAAGATTTAAAACTGATAAATTAAATGTTAAAATGGAAACAGCCCAAACTATTCTAAACAGGAAGGAAACTATTCATCATCTCTAAACAGGAAGGAAAAACACATAGATAGATACCGCAGGTCTTTTCTTCCATCTGCCATCAGACTTCACAACAAACACTAAGGCACATGCCATCTTGTATTGTATTGTATTGTATATATTGTATTGTATTTTATTTATATCTCTTATTTCTATTGTTTGATACTTGATTTTTTTTTCTTTTTTCTCTGCATTCTGCTTATTTCTGCTGCACTGTCCACTTTGCTGCTGTATAACGCAAATTTCCCACCCGTGGGACTAATAAAGGCAGTCTTTATCTTATCTTATAGATGTCAGGTTGCCAGGTTGTGTGAATCTTCCGGTTCTTGTTCCAGAGCGGCTGGTGGTGACGGGTGCAGATGAGCCTGTCTATGCACATGCTGGAGAGGATGTGACTCTCAGCTGCTCTGTGGACACCCATGTTAATGTGACAGAGCTTCATGTGGAATGGAGAAAGACAGACGATGACGGTGACATCATGGTGCTTCTGTATGCTGATGGAGAGAACAGACCAGAGTCACAGGATGGGAGATACTCTGGAAGAGCTGAATTCCTCACTGAGGAAATTCCCAAAGGAAACTTCTCAATGAAACTGAGGAAAGTCAGGATGGAAGACAAAGGAGAGTTCAGGTGTGAAGTCCACTCAGATACTGATTCTGCCATTATAACTGTCAGGATAGCAGCACTGGGTGAGTCACTAGAAGGACTGGTTTTAATGTGCATCTCAGCATAGTATTGTATGATAATTTTCATTCCACTGTATACTGAGTTTTATGCACGTTCCATAGTCTAACTGGGTTTATTCAGCTCAGTATAAAGCCTAAAACACACCAAGCCGATAGTCGGCTGTAAAAAGTTGTCAGGCTGTTGGATGAAATCAGTGACTGCCCAGCGCGTGCTGTACGATCAGACACAATCACTCCTGGTTTTGGCCATTTGAGCATGTTGGATCTGCATCAAAGCTATTTGGTAAAACTGACCTCTGAATATTCTTAATAGTTATTAAATATTAATAATAAAACAATAATTATTTAGAAGCTACCTGGAAAAATGCTATAATAGATGCGCACTTTATTATTTGCACATAACATTGAATGATTGGGTAAATACAATTAAACAGCTCTGTGTCCATCCATCCATCACCGTAACTGCTTCACCCCAACCGGGGTTGTGGAGCTTATCCCAGAAACAAGGGTCACAGGCGGGTACCAACCCTGGGTAGGCACCAGCACACTGCAGGGCACACACTGCATGCTTTTGGAGAGGATCGTGGGAGGAAAGCAGAGCCCCCAGCGGAAACCCACACGAACACAAGGAGAACATACAAACTCCACTCAGAAAGGACCCCGGACCAAACCCAGGACCTTCTTGCTGTGAGGCAGCAGCGCTGACCACTGCACCGCCATGCCGCCCATTTTCTGTGTCATGTTCTATAAATATATTCAAACCATATATGAGAATATGAAAAATCTCATATTTTAATGAGCATGTTTTAAGGCTGGAGAAGACTTAGGAATCACACACCTGTGGAAAAGAATTTAACCATGAATTTCTGCTCCAGTTTAAGCATAATTGGTGGTTTGGATGTGATGTTTACTCTAATATGGCTAACAGCCTAATTTAGAAAATAAATGATGGCTATGTGTTCATTTTTAGGTTATTCATCCCTGCATTGGCTGATTCTGTGGCTGTGCATTGCTGTCACACCTGTAGTCCTACTTACTGGTGCTTTATCTGTCAGGAATTTAGAAGGTAAGTGGTTCAAAAACACATTTTTATTTTCATCCAGTCTTTGTGTAGCACAAATTAGGCCTAAGGTGCTTAGAATGAGACTGACAGTCTGTACTGGGTGTCTGTAGGTGTGAATGCAGCAGAATGACCATCTGAGGATGGCTGTAGATTATTAAACTTTGCATGAATCGTCACCTAATGATAAAAAAAAAAATTTTTTTTTAAAAAATTGGTTCTCGTTCTTTTTTTTTGGAGGGGGTGGGTCGGGCGGGAGGGATTTTTAAAAAAAAAAATAAAAAAAAATTTTCTTACAAATTTTGATTGACTGTTTGGACTTTCAAATATGTAAGAAAATACATATTTGAAAATGCATACCGAAGAGAGCAGACCTACTTAGTACGCCACCTTTTCTTCCAGTTTGTTGCATTTCAAATATATTAAATGTAAGAAAATACAAGAATGTAAATTCCTTGATCCATGTGTATCTCATAAATGCCTTCCCAACTATGGATTTGGATATTTTATGCTGATGTTTTATTCGTGAATATAAAAATGATACTATTTGAAACCAATATTCTGTTTGTCATTCCCATTCTAAATGAACAACCAAGATTTTAAAATATATATCTAGAAAGAAAGTGTATTAAAACATGTTAAAACACAAAGAATTTACAAAATACAGGAACCTGAATGGTTGAACAAGGAAATGCAACTCTACAAACAAGTACTTAAGAACATGTACCACATCACTTCCCCAGATTTAAATCTTTGCACCAGCCCATCTCAGGTAGAGACAAATTTAGGTTCATGAAACCATTCCAAGACTAGGATTACACAATGTGGATCAATCGTCGATGTGGAATGCGCGGGAAATACAAATTTCGTCATTCTTGGGCATTTTCCATGCGATTTTTACGAAATAAAAAAAAAAATAAAAAATTCGGGTCGGAGGCATTTCGGCGGGTCGGGAGGGGACGAGAACCACTTTTTTTTTTTTTAAGTGGCCTAAATATTATATGGTTAAATTTGGTCCTACTTTCTGTCTATAGATAAAAGCAAACAGGCTCTGCTGAGTCACTGGTCACATGTCATAGTCCCACCAATCATGGTTTCCACAGCCTTCATCCTGTGGGGTGTAACTGAAGGTGAGCCCATTAAATATAAAGAATGCTTAGAAAGCTGACTTATTATTTGTGTCTTGTGAATTTTACGACTTAAGAAAAAAACAGAGCGGCAGTAGTAAATAATGGATAATAGATTTATGAAGGTTAGTGGCTAATGATCTGGGACAGATCAGGGATTTTACTAAAAAATATTGGTATGTGTGACTGTATAAACAGGTATCATGAAAAACAAGAATTTGTTGAAGGCGTTGTGCAGTAATGTATCTGAATAAAAGCTGTAGGAGAAATGGAGAAAAAAAAATGAAATAAAATTAAAAACTTTAATTGTAAAATGGGACAGCTCACCATGAGAGCCCCCTGATGGCAAACAGGTTAATAGAAACATGCATCCATCCATCCATCCATCCATCCATTTCCAACCAGCTCTAATAGAAACATTCTTGGCTTTTTTCTATTTGGCTGAAAGGTGGATCTCACTAAACATACTTTTTTAGAATAAGATTTGCCAACCCCAGAACTATTTACTGCAGTATGAGTATAAAAAGTACACAATTATGTCGACCAAATTTACCTAGAGCTGATAAAACTCTGAAGAGCTGCTTTAGTGTGTCTTTACATTTTTATTTATCTTTAAGGTTGATAAACATCCTTTAATAATAATAGATGCCTTTATTGTCCCCGTGGGGACATCTTTTTTCACACCTCCCTGAACTTGCTCTTCTGCAGAGTAAGTTACCTGTGAAGGGCAGCCACTCATTGGGGCACTCAGGGAGCTGGGGATTAAGGGCTTTACTCAAGGTCCTGCAGACATGCTGAGGCTGGGTTTGAACTGGCTACTTTCTGATTATAGGCACGTAGGCTTAGCCCTCTGTGCCACACGCTGCCCCTTGAATAGGCAGTCCCCCGGTTACATATGTGATCCGTTCTCTAAGGCTACATTTAAGTCAGAAAAATAATAATACATTACACAACTACAGAGAACAACAGCAAGTGTCGTCATGACTGCAGAGAGGATCATCAGAATGGACACTCTCTATATACAATGCTGCAGGAAAACAACGCAGAGCTTCCTCAGGGATCCACAGCACCCAGAACACTCTATGCTCAGGCATATACACTCAGCATATAACCTGAGACACTGCAGGCCAGACAGTATCATCACACACAAAGCATGTTTGTATAACAGCATATTTCCAGCCACAGTCAGACTGGTGCCAAAGACATAGCCTCAGATGTGCAATATTTCTTAGGGTTTTTCTCCGTTGGTTTGACTCATTTCTTGAAACAGAAATTACATTCTTAAAACTATAAGATCATTTGGCCAAACAGTCTTACAGTTCTGCGTAACATTACAGCTCATTAGCAAAAGTTAATATCTCTCCCAAAACTGTTCATACATGCTTAAAAACTAGATTCCTTTCCCATATAAAGAGTCAGTACCATCAAAATGTCAGAGATCTTTCTCAATTGCTTTGGCTCCTTTGCATTCACTTAGTGCTTTTGCCAAAATAACCTGGATGGTTCAGCACAACACCATGGATCACCTGCAAAAGTTCATATCGCTCCCAAAACAGTTTACCCATGTGTCAAAACTAAATTCCTTTCTCATATAAGGAGTCAGTGCCCCCAAAATGCATTTTCCCTTTGGCATTGTGTGAGCACTGTAAGTCAAAATGCCTAGATGTTTTGTCACTATGTCTATCATAAGTAGTAGTTTTCGGACCATAAGGCGCACCGGATCATTAGGCGCACTATAAATAGCTGTGTCAATTTTCATAAACAAGGCGCACCAGATTGTAAGACGCATCAATTAAGCGAGACAAAGCGGCCAGATAAGTCAAATATTACTCAATTTATTTATTATAAAGTCAATAATTTTAATAACTCTCAACATTTTTCAGTTTTAATTCATGAAATACGAAATTAACTGAATAATTTCAAAAACTCAAAAATGTTCAGCTGTAACTCCTGAAATACAAAACAATACACATACTTGTCAGTTCATTCCTCTTCCGCAAATCCTTCAAAATCTTCACCATCAGTGTCTGAGTTAAACAGTTGCGCGATTGCGGCGTCAAGCAGACCCGCATCCCTCTCGTCCTCATCCGAGTCAGTCTCATTGCTGTTACTTGGTTACTTGTTACTTAATATTAAATTCTCTCGCAGCTGCTGTCATGATCGCGGGCAGGCACAGCAGCGATCGTGCGGGTAGGCGGGTAAGGAACAGGCAAACAGATCGGAATCAGGGCAAACTAGGGGTTTTAATATGGGAACTGGGAGCAGGGAACATCAGACGCAGAAAGACCACAATGACGGTTCAGGGGAACAGGTAAGACCAGGACTTAAATAGGACGTGACTAATCAAAATAAGCAGACACAGATGGGTACGATCGGGGAAGCACACGTGGGTAATCAGGGGGCGTGGCACACACGAGGAGCGGACGAGCTGGGCATGACAACTGCTCTATTTCCATGTTAATCAGCGTGACTGACGGCCTTAAGCTTGAATTCCGCTTCGTAAGCATGTCTCTTCACAGGAGCCATTTTGGGGTCATTAAATACACATGACAATGTTACGGTAATTATTATGTCAAAACATAATGTGTATTACTCCGCGAGGCGGCAAAATCCCATGGGCAAAATACTCAACGGCGCAGCTAGGTCTGTAAACACAGCTGGAAGTGATACACAAGGCGCACCGGAATATAAGGCGCACTGTTGATTTTTTAACGAAAATATAGGCTTTTAAATGCGCCTTATGGTCCGAAAAATACGGTAAACTAATTAGCGAAAACCTGTACACACAGTGGCCCATTCTAGGTAACATTGCCCACCCCTGTTCTAGGCTATGCGGTGGCCCAGGAAACAGGGAAAATACACAAGGGTGAAGGAAAGAGAGTGGGAAGGCAGGAAGATTAACAGACCGAAGGAGAAAGGACACATGAGGAGGGATCAGAGGGCACCGAGCCTGACAAGTAACACGCTTTTTCTTTCAGCTTTGAGCAATTCCATCCATTTTCCAAACTGCTTATCCTACTGGGTCGTGGGGGGTCCAGAGCCTATCCCGGAAGCAATGGGTACAAGGCAGGGAACAACCCAGGATGAGGGGCCAGCCCATCGCAGGGCACACTCACACACCATTCACTCACACATGCACACCTACGGGCAATTTAGCAACTCCAATCAGCCTCAGCATGTCTTTGGACTGTGGGGGGAAACCGGAGTACCCGGAGGAAACCCCACGACGACATGGGGAGAACATGCCAACTCCACACACATGTAACCCAGGCAGAGACTCGAACCCGGGTCCCAGAAGTGTGAGGCAACAGTGCTAACCACTGCACCACCATGCCGCCCCACAGCTACAATAGTAAATATTTAAATTTTTGCAGTGTAAACTGGGATCTAATCTGGAAAACTGCATCTAAATACTAAACTTTCCCTCAGTGTTATCTTGTGTTACTGCTGTTTATCAGGATCTGCAGGAGAGGCTGTTATTTGTGCTGTCATCAGTCTGATGAATATCCTGCTGCTGTTTATTATGGCTCCATATGTGGACTCAAGAGGTATGGTTCCTTATTTTCATATTTTTCCTTCTATTTTCAATATATGCTGTTCAAAGAAGGTGACTATTTGAAACAATAAAATAAATAATAAAAGTGATTATAACAAAACTCTTAGAAGAAATTAATATAGACCACATTTTTCATGGTGTCTCCATCTAATTGCTTGTTCCTCTGCAGCCCAGTTGCTGTTGGTATCGGAGGTTTAACAGTGCATCGTTGAGCTCATATACTCTAATGTTGGTCACTTAGTGTCATGAAGCCGAGTGGTTCTGGTCCGAGGATGAGGCATGGTGCAGGCAGGAAGGAAGGTGGACTCTTTTCTTTATAGTATTTTAAAATAACAGGGTGATATGTCACATTATATATGTAAAATAACACGACAGCTTTGATCTGTGATGGCAGCCATTCAGTAGGGGACCTAGAGGGACCAAACAGCGGGGCAGGAACCAGATGAGACACTGGACAGATAGGGTTAACAAGACACACAAGACTATATCACCTCGGGACCCGAGGGACAAAGGCCCCGGATTGAACATGGCAGGACAATACACTGGATGGGTACTGACACAGGACCTGGGACCCAAGGTCACAGAACAGATCAGGGTGAGGCCAGGGTCAGCAGGGAGAACACCAACCTGGATACACACCTGGATAGGGCACCAGACCAGAGACAACATGGCACACGGTACAGAAACTCAGCAGGGGCCGTGGAACAAAAGGGGCAATGACAAGACTGTAAGAAACGAAGGACACACTACCAAACAGGGCAGACTAGTGGAGGGACAATCGAATCTACCCAAATAATGTTATTTATCAATGAAATTTCAAATAAAATATACACTAACATATATAAGGATTGTATCGTAAATTAGCATCACTGCAATCCAGTGAATCACTGTTAGCATCCATTTGCACATTACTGAACTAAAACAGCACATTGAAAATACATGTCATTTGTACATATTAACTAAGATATGAAACAAGTAAACAAATTACACCCATTGCTTTCGAAGATGTAAGAAAACTATAAGACACAGGAACTTTAACCTTGCATGTGGCCATGCTTTACTCACTACTGCAGGTTTCCTATCACACATATAAAGGTCAATTGCTGCATACAGTATAATATACAACATTCCTTCGCTGATCAAATTACTGTAAATTAGAGCTAACAAACAAAATATAACAGAAACGTCGCACTGCCATTTCCACAACCAAAGTTCTCATGCAGCTAGCTAGCTACTTTATTTTATAAAAAGAACTTTCTTAAGAAAAGAATTATGGATATAAGAAGCTGTTTTAAAACGAAACAAGGAGAGGAGGTGTGGGTGAGCCTCTTGGACGTGAAGGATGAGTTGTCTCCTGTTTCCGTGGCAGTATCATCTGCAGGATCAGGTTAGTGAAGATGAGGGCTTGCTAGCTAGCTAGCTAGTGCAGTTCAGTGGTATTCAACGATTTATTAAACAAAGCTCACCATTTATGAAAACAAGTATTTCCATGGCACACCTTTACATGTAAAACATCATAAGACTAATTCCAAAACACACCTCCCAAGTTCTCAAGGCACACTAATGTGTGACGGCCCACTGGTCTAGCTAGTAGGGATACGCTCAGATAGGAATACGTTACTCAGATAGGAATACGTTACTCAGATAGGAATACGTTACTCAGATAGGAATACGTTACTCAGAAATACACAGAAAAATGCACTGTAAACAGATTCATTATTATAAGCAAACTTCTACCCGAAGTTTCACATTATTTGGAAAAAGTCAGCTCCGTAACTGACTTGTCTTGTTTCTTCAAGCCGATTCATATCATTGTGGATGGACACAGATATAAATACCCATTCTGTTTGAAACACAGGACTTTGATTTCACTAAATAGTCATTTCATTTGCTGCAATTTGTTAAAAAGTGATCACTATATTGTGGAGTCAGCCCAGCAAACTAGCATACAACATGCAGCAGGCTGAGAGCTGACCTTGGCCATCTGTCACTCTGGGAAACTCACATGGAGGGGGAAGAGGTGTCAGTGTCATGGGCAGATTTCTCATAAAAACCTATACAGATGCTTCTCTACTTACGAACGAGATACGTTCCGAATGGCTGTTTGTAACTTGAAATGTTCTTAATTTGTTATTCAAAATCATTTTAAGGGTACTCAAATTTACATGCATAAGTAAGTATGGGTCATGGCCTGCTGGTGCCGATCCTCCTGTGTGCCACACCCCCCTCGCTACCTCGTGTGGAATCCCCATGTCATCAGCTGTTTATAGTTGGGTTAATTAGTCTTGTGTATTTACATGTAAGTGCGTGTGAGAATATGTTTCCCGAGTCCGATCATTCTGTCATCCATTCGGCGTTGGGTAAGCAGCAGAGGAGCCGGCGAAATCAGGTGAACACAGGGTTTATTTTGGGGAAACACAGTCAGGAACATGAAAATGGTGTCAAGATGTTAATGACCGTCTAATGAAAGTCTAACGCGTACTTAAATACACAACAACAATCAACATGACTCAAAACAGCTGGTAACATGGGGATTCCACACGAGGTAAATGTGGGGGTTTGGCACATGGGAGTAACGGACGACCGGGGCATGACAGTATGATATGATAATGTTTTCTTATCCTAAAAGACATTAAAAATGATACATAAAACAAAAATGGATAATGGACGCACAGAATACTTCGCAATAAAAACGGAGTAAACTTTGATCTCAAGAGAGCACGACTTACCAATACGCAGGTACAAAGAACTGGGATTTACAGTCCTCTTTGTTCGTATGTTTGAAAGTTCGTAAGTAGAGGAGCGTCTGTACTTCACTTGTTATTGTAGATGTACTGTATGTGTAGATAAGAGTAATATGACCCTCTTAATGCATTGCTCTTTATCAGTTTTTGATAAACCCCTCTGTGATGGCTGCCTCTACAGCCACACAGTTAAGTTGAAGGGAGGTATCATTTCATGGTTTTTATGTTTGTTTAGTTGTAGCATATTGATAATTAATATTTGATTTAATTAATATTTAATTAATTGATTTAATTGATTTAAATATTTAATTATTTTGTTTCCTTATTTAACACATTTACCCAGTTTGCTGGATGAAGCGCGCACATTTGGTTAACTGTGGAATAATGTGTTTTGAGTTTAATTGTGTTTCTTTTTGATTTACCGTGCGGAGTACTGAAGGGATTCCCGGCTGTTCCAGGCAAAGAGGTGGCCAATATGGAAGCTGGGCTAAAAGACAGGAAATTGGACAACTCCAACTGGTTGTTTGTTGGGGGTGGAATAGTTTGGTATTTAGTTTTATTTTATTGTTTAGGTATGTTTTTGGTGTTAATTTGATTTTGTTTATTTTGATTGAAGCATTAGTTGATTGTTCTGTTTTGATTTATTTGTGGTATTTGTTATTGTTACTTTTTTCTTTTGTATCTTGTGGGTTGGCCAACCAGTATATATAGTCCTTATGGTGTCTTGTTTGAGAAGTCAGCTTGTTGGTTTAGTTGTATTGTTAGCTGTGGTGTGATAAGTTGATTTTCTTTGTGGGCCCAGGTTTATTTCTTTTGTTAAATTGTTTTCTTTTTGTTAATTAAAAAGGATTTGTTTTCTAATTTAGCTGTGTGCCTCATGCCTGCCATCTCGGTCCCTCACACCCTCTCAGTTAGCATGTGAGATATTCTGAGAATGTAGCAGGTTATACCACTATCTGAGCAATGTATAATGAGAATATAATAATATATCAAAACATTTTTGGTTTGTGTGTTTTGTGTACATAATCGTAGTGCGTAGCTACTGTGTTTGTAACCCACGGTGTTTGCAAATGTGAATGTGACGGTCCATGGTTTTTGGTTGGAGTAACTTTAGTTTCTTTGGTCGATACAATATCCTCCCCGCACTTCTTAATTAAATCTAATTGTTGCAAATTCAGTGGTTGTACATAATGAAATCTGATGAATACCAGTTTAACCTGAATATCATAATGGTCTGACTGCACAAACAATTTTTTTGCAAATAATTAAGGGTAACTACTAGAAATGTGTTTTTCTGTTGGATTGTATTTGTTCAAATAACGCTTATATTTATTTTACAGGCAAGGTGGGTTACACTAGATTCACGATCTTGGCTATAGGAAGCCTCATCAACATCACAGCTGTATGTGCAGGTAAGTTTAAGTGTAGTAGTGTGTGGTGATGGTCATTTTAGCAGGTTGGAGATCTGTGTCCATGTCCCCCGTTCTTAGTTCCTAGTCTTCCCTAATTTGTTTTCCCAATTACCTGGATGACTGCGAAGCTCTGTGGGCTGAGCATATGACTGTAAACCCTTTGGTTGTTTTTTCAAGGCCAGCTTTCTCTGTTTTATTTGTAATTTATTGAATTTTGTTCCCCATTTTTTATTTTGGTTTTCTTGTTCTTAGTTTTTGGTTTGCGTTCTGGTTTGGGTTTTGCTGGGTGCCTGTGTTTGTGGTTATGTAGTACTTGTCTTTGTTATATTCTTAGTATTTGATTCTGTTTCTTAGTTTCCCTGTTGATCTCTTTCTATGATTAAGTTGAGTCATTATGAACTTCATTTTGAAATTGTGTTGGAACCCCTGCTGCGATAGAGCCATAGTGAGAGAACTTGCAGAAAAGCAGGCCCATCCTGGCAGGCACCCTCCTGAATGTACCCCTCAGTTCTGGCTGCCGGAAGACCCACACCTGCTCGGCAAACAAAAGAGACAAAGCAATGAAAGAAACACAACATTTAACAACCTTAAACTAAAACAGTGGTACCCGGCTAATTAAATCTGACATTAACCCCAAAGCAGTGGGAAGCAAGTAACATTAACCAATATGTAAACATAAACCCACCTAACTTAAAATGCTCTAACCTGGTACTTACCATGAGCCGCCTGCTTTTGGGCTGTTACACATGTTTAGAAGAGAGTGGAGAGGAAGTGAGTCACTTCTCTACAGAACCCTTCTTGATCTGCTTCTTAACCTGCGCTGTGTGTAGTTCTGCAGACTTGGACACTCTGCCCCTGATCAGATTGTTGTTGGTTCAAGTCATGTAGCTGGCAGAGTGACTTGATCATTTTAACGGCATGCTGACCTGCTCTCTGATCATCACTTTAATCTGAACAAAAGCATCTGCTAAATAAATGAAATGCTGAACACTTGCTTTTTTCCTGTGTCTAACATTAATTACAGGGTGACTGACTATTCTTACCTCATTTCAGGTTCTCTCATTGAGTTTGAAGCAAAATATTCCTCAACTCCAGCTGAGAAAGGAACATTTAGTGGGATTTTGGGTGAAATCTTATTTTTGCTCATCTTTTTTATTATATTCAGAAGTAAGTATGTTTTTATAGATTTCAGTGATACTGGATCATAATTTGGCATAGAGGTTTTTCTTTTTTATATTGTTCCTACTTATTTTTACCATATCTGTTGATCTGTATCCATGGGCCAATGCTGGTTTGAGTCCCCCCTCCTCTGGTTCTGGTGTAGTTTCCAAGAACTCCTTATGTTGTGGGTTTCAGTCCCCATCCTCTGTCTTTACGTGGTTTACATGTGCTCCCCATATCATAAGGGCTTCTGTCTCCCTCCTCTGTGTACAGTCTGCATGTGCTCCTCATGTCATGTGGGTTTCCACCAGCTACTTCAGTTTCCTCCAACAGCCCAAAGTCTCATTTTCAGGTTGATTGGTGTAAATTGTCCATAGTATGTAATTGTGTATAGCATCCTATCCAAAGTGTACCTCTCCTTTTCGCTGCTTGGGATAGGCTCTAGGCCCCCTGTGACCCTGTCCCGGATGGGTGGATGGATATCTATGTATTACAGAATGTGTAATGTAACTTCTCCCCCAGACATCCTTGTTATCTATTAATAACCCATTTAAATCATCAAATTAAAGTGGGATGTACTTTTATAACCCAAGTGTCCAACATGAGAATCAAGCCCAGAACCTCTAGGTCCCATGGCTGTGCCATGCAGGGTTTTAAACATAGGATCATTAAACTAGGGCTGTCAATATATTAAAATATTTAATCATGATTAATCACACAATTGTCCATAATTAATCGCAAATTAAATCATGAATTTATTCAACATTTACCATTGAGGGATTTTTTTCAGGTGTTAATATTGTTATCGATATTAGTGTCACGTCTCTGTCCAGCCCTCTCGTGGACCACACACACCTCCTTAACCCCATGTCTATTCCTGATTGATCAGCTGTTTCCTGGTAGTTCAGCTTCTTTTGTGTATTTCAGTCCGCGATCAAGTCTGTTTCCCCTGGTCTGTCATTGATGTCGATCATGTGCTTCCTTGTCTGCCTGCTTGCCCGAATAAACCCCTTTGTTTTGGATTTCGGTCTCCCGTATCCTGATTCCCAGACCGATCAGAACAATTAGAGTTGGCAAGGCATGATTGCTTTTTGCAAATTTATGCATTTATTATTGGAAATCAATTACCAAAAATAACAACAAAGATTGTCCAAAGGTCATCAGAAACCCTTCATCACTTAAAAACTAAGCCCAACAACAGATCAGCTCATTGACCTGCTAAATATTACATATTGCTTAGTCATATAACTAAGTATAGATTAGGGGTCGTCAACCTTTTTAATGCAAAGAGCCATTTTATCCTAAATGTCTGACCCAAGATTTACAAAGAGCCCCAAATGGATAGAGAAAAGGGTTTGAGATACGATTTTTGATGCAGTATCGGTAGACAGAAAAATCCCGTTATAACGGACTTCAAGGTACCAGGCAAAACAGTCCGTTATATCTATTATACCCAGAGTTGCTGTATGCCCAGAATACAACTACAGGACACCATTTACTGATGCCACATTCCGGCAGACACACTTGTGGTATAGATTATTATATTGTACATGTAGTAATCCAACTTTACCTGACCAGATGCATGACTATTAATAATCTTGACTATGTATCTGCGCTGGATATCACCGGCACGCCACGCGCCTTGTAGGCGGAGCTTGCATGTCCGTTATAGCCGAAGAAAACTACAGCTAAAAGCGGCCCCGGGGACCAAATTATTTGTCCATTATAAGCGAAATTCCGTTATATGAGAGTCCGCTATATCCGATGCTTTTTATGCATGTTCTTAAAGGCACACGGCCGGGACCAGTGGACCTCATCCGTTAAAGACGACATTCCGTTATAAGTCCACTATAACGGGATTTTACTGTATATGTATTTAACACAAAAACAAAGCTTCATGTACTTACAAAAAATAAAGAAAAACAATTTCCGGGGGGGGGGGGGGGGGGGAGTGGTGTTCTCAATTTTAAATCACTTAGGCATGTAACAGCGCAAAGGTGACATATCACAATATTGTTCAGTTCTGTAGTGATAGTCTTTACCCTCACCCAAGTTAGTTTGCCTCTGCAGTCGTCTGCCCTTCACTCTCCACTTCACTACCTGTAACTGTGCTGACTGGGCAGTGCAAAATGTCCTCACCACTCCGAACTCAGCTGGCTATAATATGTAAATCGGAGAAAATATAATAATCTGGGAAGGTGTGGTGACCAGAGGTGGCAATTTCAGGTCCAGAAAGTAAAAATCCTGACCATGATTTACTTTCAACCAACCAGTTGAGTACTCTGTGACTGCCATGCTAAAGTGACTCAAATTGGATTTTTTTGCTATAATGTGACATAGATCTGATCTTTTCAGGACTGTGTGGACACGCATATCTGATGTTTTCAAATCAGATTTGTGTCACTTTCATATGTAGTACTAAACCGCATACGTATCTGATTCGCGGCCATGCGACCTGAACGTGAACCCTCAGATCGGAATTCATGTGGCTTTTTGCTTATATGTATGCGCTGACATCATCAGCCTGCGCCGGCAGGCTCGTACCCACACATCTCTTGGTGCAGCAGTTCCAGCAATAACTGCGATAACAGAAAAAGCTAGCCGCCGGACTTTTTTTTCTCCTTTTTGGCCTGCTCATGCACAGCTGATTCACTGTTTGTCATCCTCCAGAGCAATTTTTAATGCCACAGATATGACGTTTTTTGTTGTTGGTGACGTAGTTGACCCGTGTAAAAACATATCAATGTGTGCATGCGTGACGTTTCAGAAGGCCGATGCGTTTACATTGCAGTCAGATACAGGTCACTTGTAGTTATGAATGTGAACTGTCAAGATAGACAAATCCGATCTGAGCAAAACAATTGGAATTGAACGATGTGGCTGACAGTGTGAACGTAGCCTTTATGCTCAAATGGTTGGTTGAAAGTAAATCATGATGTGGATTTTTACTTTCTGGACTTGTAATTGCCACCTCTGGTGGTGACAATTTACTATAAAAAATATATGAAAAAATTAGGAATCCCAATATATTTAATGAGCTTGCATCCAATCTCGGACACTGAAGAAAACTCTGGAAACCATACCATTTGACCGGAGACATACTCTTGTAGAGAATGACTTTGAGGAAGATGTAAATTATGCAGTTAAGACTTCACAGAAGCATGCGACGGTCCGCCTCAGTCACATATAGCTAAAGAAATATCTAAGTGAAAAATAATTATATTAACCCCTAAATAAATTATTTATATTTTCGAAAGTATTATCATAATATGTTGACATGAAAATGAGAATGCGTCTATCGTTCTGAGAAGGGTAGCAGTCTTGCATGGTATTTAAGACTACATGTACTATGGTGGTAACTCATTTTACATTGATAGTAACTGCAAATATTTTTCCTTTGTTCATTATTTTTCCCGACCTGCCATCCGACTCAACACGTGTTAATGGCATAAAAAAATTAATCACGTTATAATGAATTCCCATTGACGCACTATTATCGCGTTAACTTTGACACCCCTACTCTTCAGACTTCTGATTTTTTTTTTGTTACTGTGTACCTGACATGAATTTCATGGTTACTAATTCTATACTCACTTCCTTTCAGTTCTTCGTTTTGTGCTTTGGATGAAAGAATACCCAATGAAAATAATTAACTATATTACAGGAATAACTGGAATTATATTTCTGATCATCACAGTTTCTTCCACAAGTAAGTTTGTTTGTACGTTTACCTGTGTGCTGCTTGTATGTTCTCCCCGTGTTTGCACTGGTTCTCACCATGTACTCCGGTTTCCCCTAACACACCAAAAACATGCATTTACATAAAACGGGGACTAAATTGTGTGTGAGTGGATGTCCCCTGTGATGGACTGGCACCCCACCAGGGTGTACCCTGCCTTGTGCCCTGTGCTAACTGGGATCGACTCATCATGGCACTGTGCTTGATAAGTGGTTATGGGAAATGAATGGATGTATTTATTATTTTTAATGTTTATTTTGGAAACTGGGATTTCAGAAATATGAAACATGGTATGGTTACAGAATATCTGAATTTCACAGTTAATCGGAATGTATGATAAAATACTAAACTGAAACACCATTATTACTTTATCCTAATCCATCCTAACCCATTTTATATCCTGAGATGTTTTTCCAGTACCTCAGTATTCAAGGTGGAATTCAAACCCAGAATCCACAGGTGATAAGGCTGTGCTGTGCAGGGTTTTAAACATAGGTCCTCTGAGTATGTTTGTTTTTACTTTCTGTCTGACGTGAATTTCATGGTGACTGACTCTGTTTTTACATTTTTTTTAGTCGTAGTCAGTGTTTATCTGGCAAAATATTACTCAGATGCAGCTTGGAAAGAACAACTTGGAACAATTTTAACTATGTTAATGTTTCCAGTTCTCATGGTTTTATTCCCAGGTAAGGACATTTGCACGGATGTTATATTTTGCTTTAGACTTTAGAATTTCAGGAATATTGGAGCAGAATTAGGTATAGAGATATTTGTTTGCACAATTTGAGTTCTATGATGCAATATCTAACTGAAACACCCTGTTTACCTTTTCATGACCCTGTTAAAGCTGCCTTTTAAACTAGAGGGCACTTTTTAATACCAACATGGGATTCAAACCCAGAACCCCATGCTGACTGGACTGTGCAGGGTTTTAAACACAGGACCACTGGACACATCTGTTTTATACTTTGTGTCTGACGTGAATTTCATAGTGACTGACTCTGTTCTTTCCTTATTTCAGCTGCTTTCAGTGTGGTTTGGATAGTGCGCTCCCTTAAGACAACTGAAAAAGTAGAACTCGGAGAAATTCTTGTAATCTGGGGATATTTCATCTGTAAGTACTGTGGCAGGGTTACGCTAAACAAACATACACAGGCAGTCATGGGTGATAGAACATCAGCCCAGATAGGCTCTATTTATTGGGGGAAAAATCCCAAGAACAGGGAAGGTAACTGTGGGCGTCGCAAAACGGAAAACGAAACCTTGTAAGAAAAGTATAACCGAAAGATCAGAGGCCATATCACTGCAGTTACACTCATGGCTGGATCTACCATCTGGGCTGTGTCAAGGGACCTTTGAATATGCCAGACAAAAAATATACTTGAGTAATAGTAATTAGTAATTGAGTGCAGTATTTAGCTTATCAAATACCCACAGATGCCGAGGCATTGAATTACAGAAAATAAAGTTGTGAGTGGTTGATAAGATTTATGGATCTTGGCAGAACCCAAAAATAAAAGAAAAAAAGAAGTGCTGAATTGCTTAAAATGTGTCAGAAATAAATATATTTTTTCCAAAAATCAGAACAAGACTGTAAACAAAGACTGTACTAGCGTATATATTGCACATGCAGATACCATGTATGTTTCAAAAGAAATTAGTTCTTTAATGTTATTGAATCAGTACCATTTTTGAGAGACCAAGACAAGTACAAAAAAAGCTAGTTTTTCATTCAGTGCACTTCAGTAAATCCAATAATATGGAAGCCTTAATAGTCCAAATGCCTTAGTGTTATTAGGGTATTTTCTGTCATCTTAATTAAGACATCCATATGTCTTAAGACATCCAAAATGGGTGTGTTAAAGGGGTATTTATCAAGATGACCAAATGCCTTAAGATGTCCAAAATGGGCATTAAGGTATTTTCTGCCATCTTAAGATGTCCAAATGGGCATTAAGGTATTTTCTGCCATCTTAAGATGTCCACAATGGGCATTAAGGTATTTTCTGCCATCTTAAGATGTCCACAATGGGCATTAAGGTATTTTCTGCCATCTTAAGATGTCCAAAATGGGCATTAAGGTATTTTCTGCCATCTTAAGATGTCCAAAATTGCCTCTTCAAGTTAGTTTCCCCATGGCATTTAACACCATTTTTGCCAGGAAATTCAGCCAGGGCTAAAAAAAAAAAAAACCCAACTTTTTTATATTATTGTATGTATATGTGACTATACTTGGTAGTAGAGAACACAGAATTTAGACAAGATTTTGCTCATGGTTAGTGTTTTGATGTTATATTTTTAATTTTTAAATTTATTTTACATGTATTTTTGCAACAACTTTTCCTAATGGTATTATAGTGATAATTTGATCATTTGATAATAATAATTTCAAAACAAATGATGTTTTTCCTGCTGTACTGACATTGCAATGAACCGTGAACCCAGAACAGAGGTTTGTACTGAACCGTGAATTTTGTGTACCGTTACACCCCTACAATATCTGGCTGGCAGCTGAGTTTAATAGGGATGTGAGTTTTTGCAGTGTTATGAATAATACATGATCAGCCAGGGCATAGGAAGGAGGGGGGTGTGTACCCCCCCCCCCCCCCCCCCCCCAATTTTTAATTTCAGTTCATTCATCCCCCTTGACCTTTTGATTTAAGTTGCGTTGTCCCCTATTATCAAGCTCTCCTATACCAGTAATGATCAGGGTAACAATAACATTATAATCTCTGAATTATGAGAGTTTCATTGAATAAATTTGTGTGGGTTTCATTATTCATTTAGGTAACACTTAACTTAAAACAGTCATCATATTGCATTATCAATACCTTCATAATACATCATAATGTACTCTGTTTTCCCCCCACAGTCCAAAAACATGCTGAGGCTATTTGGACTTGCTAAATTGCCAGTAGGTGTGCATGTGAGAATGAATGGTGTGTGAGTGTGCCCTGCGATGGGCTGGCCCCCCATCCTGGGTTGTTCCCTGCCTCGTGCCCATTGCTTCCGGGAAAGACTCCGGACCCCCCCCCCACCCCCCCCCCCCCCCGACCCAGTAGGATAAGCGGTTTGGAAAATGGATAGATGGATGGATACATCATAATGTATTTATAAAGTTTTATAAACACGGCCATTATGATTTATAAAAAGTCATAACACATTACAGCCATGTCTATAATGCACTATAGTTACCTTCATAATTACTTTATAATGGTCAGTACAACAATTAAGGATGCTTCGTACTGCATTATGAAGGTGTTTATTGTGTATTATAGATAAGAGCTTTATGGAGCATCTATAATGCATAATAAACATAGATATAATGTGTTGTGTCTTTTTATAAATAGTTATAGCTGTGTTTATAATAGTTTATAAACATAATATACTAGTTTATAATAGTTTATATTGCGACCTTCACATGCCACACCTTGTGTTTCTCACGCTGAGAAGTAAGGGATAACACCCCCTCAGGTGTCCCACTATATAGAATCAATGGACGATGCGCAAACATATGGAGTGAAGCTTTCTGCCAAGTTCATAGCTGTCCCTCCCACCTACCAGCCAATCAGAAAATAGCATTTGTTTTTTCGAGGTAAATTCCAAAATTTACGTGTGATCTCGCAGCAGGCATGTTATTAGCCACCTACCAGCCAATCGGAAAATATCATTTGTTGTTTCCAGGTAAATTCCAGAATAGGTTTTATGTGATCCCACTGCAAGCACATTATCACATGGATGCGCACACACAGAGTGCAGACAAGGGGGAAATGGCAGAGCAAGAACCGATGAATGAGGTCGACAGGGATCTAAAGTGTCACACACTGACCATGTGCCCTAACAGAATTGACGGCAAACTTTGAATGAAACTCGAGAGCCCTGCGTTTATGTCTACAATGCATTCCACATACATTTAAATATAAAAAATTGGGCACTTCTGTATGGGAAGACATTAAATGTGCGATATATGCACTATATATATATATATATATATATATATATATATATATATATTTATGATGTTGCACCAAACAGAAGACAAATATATAATACATATGTGTCTCCTATCAGCTTCAGATGGAACCAGTTACTAGGTAAACTGATTAGTCTTTCATTGGTTAGATTAGTCTTTCCCTGGTTAAGTGAATTATTATGCTGGCCCTCACCTTTATCGTGCCACGGGGTTTTGAGGGACCCTCTGACTTGTGGGGGCATTAAACTCCTTGGCCTGTATTTTGGTCCCCGCTGCCCTCGGATCATGGGCCTTACTGTGCATGAGCTCACAGTGCAGTCGGGTCCTGGGGACAACAGGATTTATCTCAGGGGAAGAAAAGTCCAAAGACACTTTGTTATTTAATATCATGTTATATCTGTACAGACTGGTGAGAGAATTACGGTGTCTAATTTACTCTGTTTGCCTTACAGATAATCCCACACTTTTTAACACGCTGATCCTTGCTATTTATTCCCATCTTTATGCCTGGATGCAAAACACATTCATATTAGGTAAGTTTCCCTGCAGTTTTCATACTTACTATCATTGTTGTGTGTGTTTGTAAATGGAGGTAGGTTTACTCTGATCGTATTAATAAATACATTTAATAACTTATGTATATTATGGTGGCTCAGTGGGCAGAGCTGTAGCTTCACACCTCCAGCAATAAGGGTTCAGTTCCTGATGTGTGACACTGATCCCTGATTCCAAACCCATTAAATCTGACTTATGCGTGGACAGCAGGAGGATGGATGGACAAAAACACGTCTGTATTCACAGTGAAAAGCTAGTTTATGATACTGTTTCCTTTATTATTACTAGTTTGAGTAATAATGAGTGCTGAGTGTCATGTGAGTGAAATTGTATAAATTTTATTTTTGTAAAGAGATCAGAAGGAAAGACTACAATTGTCTAAATGATGAAAACATTTTATAAAATACAAATAGTCATGTTTTAAAATTTTGTATTAATATTGCTGATTGGATGTTGGACTAGTGTGGATAATTATACTAAACTGACTAATATGATCTTTCTCTTTTCAGGATATTCAATTTCAGTTGCAGTAGCTGCCTTTGGATTAAGTTCCTTCAAATGTATTAGGGATTTTTTGTGGCATTATAAAATGTTTTTGGAGGGATTTCACTGTAAGTATGAAATTTTGTACTAAACCATAATTTTCACGTGCATAATTAAAATTAGAAGAAGTCATTCTTAAAAATGTACCGGAGTTTCCTTAAAATCCATATAGTTCTCAGAAAGTGATGCACGCATGAATGTGGTCTAGAACTGCAGTATATTCTGTAAGGGTGCTGTAATACATCTATGCATTAAATAGTAATATTAATGCTGGGGGTTTGTGGAAGGGTGGGTAAAATTTTGAAAAAAAATCTACAGTGAGACCCCCAAATTGGAAACTTCCAGAAATAAACAGTTCATAAGTTTCAAACTGTATGCCAAGTGATTCAGGCTGTAACTTGATAATACTCCACCTTGATGCTTCCAGTGCATGTGATGATACTCATTTTCATTCACATTAAAAGTGAATGAAAATGAGTATCATCTGTAAGTATTATGAAACTTAAATATCACCTCAGGATGACTGGAATGCAAATATATCTCCAAAGAAGACATTCGGGAAAATAAATAATTCGAGGTTAACTATGGATGCGCTTCATTTAGCCTCGTGGAGTAGCCTAGCCTCTCTTTGTCATCATGTTGACTTAAATTATTTTGCTTAATATACTTCATACGATTCCTGCATATCAAAATAATCACTGCTAAAACAAAGGTCCCGTCACTTAGTCGCATGATCCACACACACACACACACACACACACACACACACACACACACATTACTGGCCAGAAGTGTAGTCCCACCCTCAGATTTAAAAATAATAATAATAATGATACTCTGCTTTTTCAAACTTTTATTATAAGAAAATATTAGAAGTACTTAAAACATATGTAACTGACTGGTTTTAAAGTGTATTGTAAGAATTTACTCTTGCATTGTAAGTGCAATTTAATGAATGTGAGTGCCTAAGGGCAAGTTTCATCAAAATAACCACCTCTTGCCTTTATCACACTGACATGGAGTCACAGAATGCTATCCAGCAATTTTTGGAATTAACTTGTGTCCAAACGCTCCGAGAACCTGCCAACAGTTTAATCTCATTTGCTAGACCAGTGGTGGCCAATCTTATCTCCTAAGAGTCACTGTGTATGTAGGTTTTTGGGGTAACCTGTAGGTCAGCTGTTCACACACAGGTGTGAGAACTCCTCAGCCAATCAGTCCCAAAATCTAATTTGGGAATTGCAGTGAAAACCTGCACACACAACGACTCTTTCTGGATAAGATAACTAAGGTAACTGTGCTAGACAGTTACTTCAAACTTGTTGGTCCAACTCGTCCCATGGATGGACTTTCTTCTGTCCACAAGACCTGCTCCCAGTCCTGAATACCCTAGTGTTTGTGTTGTGTAGCCTATGGTAGTCTCTTTTTCTTGTTAAGACAATAAGGTTTTCTGGTAGCAACGCAACCGTACATCCAGCTGCTCTCAGTCTTTGCTTGACTGCAGGAAGAGATACCGTATTCCCTCTGTTCACATTAATTCCAGTCCTCAGACCATTACAGTCATTTCCCAATTTCTTTTGCAAGTTACAACTGAGTGTTGGTTTTCAGCCTTAGATTTCACTTTTCTTTCCGGTCACTGATGCTTTCTCTCATCCTTTCTTGAACCCTCTGTTCAGTTGTTAGCTGTGCCTTCCTAGCCATGTCAAGCATAAAAATAACAAATATTTATAAACAATTCTGACGTCAGTTGTGATACAGTACAACGGAAGATTGAAACAAGGCGCATACAGTACATTACACCTCCCACAAACCAATCTGGAACAGGGCAGACAATTGGCTATCATTTAGTTTATTAAGACATAATCAAGGCCATGAGCATGTGAAGTGCTGACATTAGTAAGTAGAATTCCAACACAAAGTGAATGTCAATGCATTAAAGACTACGGAAGACTGTAGAGGACATGCATAAACATTTTTTTTTCTTTTCGTTATCTCGAGATCACAACTTATTTTTCTCGTGATCTCGACATAACCCATGTCTCTTTCTCATGATCTCAAGGTTTAGTATTATCCTCATGGACGAATGCATCAGATGTTAAGACCTGTTGTTATTTTTAGTACTGGGCATAATAAATGATTAAATTAAGAAAGGGAGGTATACAAATTTTCAAAGGTTAAAGGAGTGAGATGATCATCCTAACTCATGTAACCTCAGTATTTTTTTAAGTTTGCGTACGACTTTAGGTGAACTCCTTTCTATATCTCTGAATACGACACCTAGTCGAATCATCAGTGCAAAAAGTAAATAGTGATAATGTTTAGTGACGGCTCACTTAATGTTATATTTATTTAATCCGTTGTTTTACCTCTTTTACCGTTTTTCAGATTTGGCACAGAAAATATTTTTGGGGATATCTTTCATGGTTCATCTAATATTAAGTTTCCTGTATCTCCATTTGATTCTAGAAAATGACAAAGGTAAGGAAAAAGTAAATGAGAGGAAAGCATCTGAAGATAATAGATCTTTAACTATCAGCCAGTTTTGGTGAATGGTGTTTGTAAAAACAGCAAATCAATCATTTTTCTTTGTGATGCAAATAATACAGTACTGTAATAATTTCTGATATGAATCCTTATTTAACTGTATTATGTGTTAAACAATTTTTTTTCTAGTGTAGTCTATATGAAATTGTTATATTTTGTTTGTGTTCAAAGATGTTTTGTAATAACCTCCATTTTCTTAAAAACCGAAATCAACTTATTTTCACTACAGCACGACCTGTAAAGATGTGCGAGTTTGTGTTCATCTACATTCTGACTGTCACATCAAGCTTTCGGGACTGGCAACGGGATAAGTTATTTGGTACAAATCACTTTTTCATTTTCATTTCCTGCGATGGGCTGGCCCCCCATCCTGGGTTGTTCCCTGCCTCATGCCCATTGCTTCCGGGATAGGCTCCGGAACCCCTGCGACCCAGTAGGATAAGTGGTTTGGAAAATGGATGGATGGATTTTGATATTTCAAAATATTTTGATTTGATTTATTTTTTCGACTTTTAAATCCATTTGTGTTTCATGAATATGCATGTAAAATCTGATATGCATTTTCTTTATATCACCTACCAAATGGAATGTTATACATTTTTTGTACTATATTAAAATTGCATAAATTATTGAAAAAAAAATATTTACATGGCTGTGAACGTTACACTGAGTGACAAAAAAGTTAAGCACCCAGACAGAGTGGTGGAGATGAAATTAATCTGCACGTGGTGAAAGGTCATGTGGCTGTATCACAATGATTATAATATCAGATTAAATGGACAACAGAGTTGGCAGAATGGGCACACTGCTGGTTCCATGTCAGTAAGGTGTGGCATCCCGCCGGGCTGTGATACATGCAGCGACACGGTTTAGAAGGGAGTCATACAGCCGTTGTATCCTCTCCTGTGGCAAGTCGGCCCACAGCTGCTGTAACTGGCCTTCGAGATCCTGCAGATTGGCGCTGGGTCTGAGTTGTTGTCCAAACTGATCTCACACATGTTCGAAACAGGAAAAATCGGGGGACCTGGCTGGCCACTGGCGGAACTCAACATGACTCAGGCAGTCCATAGACACAAGTGCTGGGTGTGGATGGGTGTTGTCTTGTTGAAAGACTGTACCAGGTTGGTGTCTCAGGAGGGGTAAGACATGCGGACGCAGGATGTCACTGACATAGCGATGTGCCATCCAGGTCCCCCAAATCACTACCAGAGATGACCTGAAGTCATACCCTATGGCTTCCCACAACATGATGTCATACCCTATGGCTCCCCACAACATGATGTCATACTCTATGGCTCCCCACAACATGATGTCATACCCTATGGCTCCCCACAACATGATGTCATACCCTATGGCTCCCCACAACATGATGTCATACCCTATGGCTCCCCACAACATGATGTCATACTCTATGGCTTCCCACAACATGATGTCATACTCTATGGCTCCCCACAACATGATGCCAGGAGTAACACCGGTGTGTCTCTCCTCAGGGTTGGCCCCTCCCCTCGGCACCACACGCACCCACAATGGCGCCATACGCACACACAATGGTCATGCCACCCAGTTATGGCACCACTCCAAATGCAGCCATCTGTGCTGGTGTTAAAGGGAGACTACACATGTGACAGTGAACCCGTAGTCCGGTTGATGCCAGTTGTCAAGACACAGTGCGGGATGACAAGGGACGTTGTGTAGAGTCCAATGTCTGTGTCCAGATGACAGGCGCAGATGTCATGAAGTTCTGTAATGCTTGGCGCGCAATGCAACATTCCTCCCTTGGTGTGGTCTGTCTTGGGCGACTGGAACCTTCACGACATGCATGGGTGCCCTCATGTGCCTAATGATTCCAACATCTGGCACCTGTGACATCTGCATGCCCCACATACCGAGCAATTGAACAATATGACCACCTGGCTCCATGCAAACCCACAATGCGACTCCTATAAAACTCCACCAAGAGCTGGTAATGCTGTCTAATGCGTCTATGAGGCATCCTCTGTGTCTGGTGATTAGACATTCCAGCTCCTTGCAAATCGAATCATGTACATACCTATCTATGGTCTGCATGTAGCAAATTACATCCAAATCAGGTAATTACTTCTGGGTGCATAACTGCTATTTTGTCACTATTTTGTGTGTGTGTGTGTGTGTGTGTGTGTGTGTGTGTGTGTGTGGGTGTGTATGTATATATATACACACACACGCTGTAGCTGTATGACTAATACTTTTCTCTCTGCCTTTCAGCCAAACCCCGTAAATATGTATATTTCTCAGGGGTTTTTGCTCTCCCTCTCCTGAATTCTGTTGCTCTGGCTGTAGCACTAAAACTCAAAGCAGGTAAATACCATAGAACTTTGAGATGTTTCTCCTATAATTTAACTTTTTGCTATCCAAACTTAATAATACATCTAAATTCGACAAACCCTTTATGAAATACTATATGTAATCCCGTGGTTTAATATCTGTCACTTACTGCTCAATTACTGACCTCAGTTCTCAGTGATTTGTGTGATGTCATTTCAGACACAGGAAAACAGCCACTGGATCTACGGCTGATTGTCCTGAATTCTGGGTCTGTCTTCCTCTTTGGCTGGATTGTTATACAGATGTCTGCATACTGTAAGTATAACAGGGATATGATTCATAACTCACCATAAAGGCTGAATATGTGTACTGGGACTTTACTCGCATGCTGACAGTTTTCCAGTGATTGTTTTCATCTCCCCATGTCCCAGTCAGACAGACAGAAGCAAGATAGGCAGTAAATCAGTATAATATAAAGCAGACAACTGAGTAATCAGTCTGTAATTACTGATTAACTGTCCTTAATAATATTGTATTAAAAAACCAGTACTCATAGAATGTTTCCTGACTTACATTTCCAGTATTTAACCTGGATAAATATTATATCACTTAAATAATGTTATTTACTAACTACTTTGTGCAGATCAGGACATGGTATTTCATATCACTGCTGCTTTAATACTTCTGAGCTTTGTGGCTCTTCCTTTATGATGCTCTTTCAGTGGCGTAGGACTGTAATGCCCTCCTGGCCAGTAGGGGGCACTGAAGCTGTAATGGGGAGCTCTGACTAGGAAGGGAGATGACATAACTACATCCTCAGTGATACAGCACATGTGTCTATGTAATACAGAAACCTTTCACTGCCAGTAATCATTATTATAATTATAAACATGCAAGTAATCATTAGTTCTCGTTACTCAATATCATCAATATCATGTGCTTCAAGCTCTGTTTTTGGATTTCTTCTCTGCTAGTAAGGTAGGACTCTGTTTACTTTCTGTCTCAGACTCGGTTGGAACTGTTGTTGTTGTGTGTAGTTTCTGGCAATCAAGTGTAGTTTCGGTCTCCCTGAAGGTATTAATTAGGGGGCAGGGCTTACTGAGTTAAATTGAAGGTGACTCCAGCCATAGGCACGCGTATCTGTGGCGGATAAAGGCAAACAGTGTGGTTGTTGCTACTACTTTTAATCCTTTCTCTCCTACTCTATCCAATCCTCTATTTCTCTCACACCGTCACTGTAGACATGTGCCTTAGACCTATCCCAGTCCACTTATCTTTTAGATCTAGAAGATCTCACCCAACATCCAGGAGCAGCACACCCAGTAATCTTGTCTACCCTCCCATAACATCCCAGTCCCAGTGAAGCGTGTTGGGTGGTCTCTGGAGTTGCCAGTCTGCTGTAAAGAAGGCTGATTTAATTTCCGCCCTTGCTTCACACCACTCTCTTGACTTTCTGGCTCTAACTGAGACCTGGATATCCCCTGACAACTCGGCTATCCCGGCAGCTCTCTCCTCTGATTATGCTTTCTCTCACTCTCCTCGCCAGACTGGCAGGGGTGGTGGCACAGGTCTGTTGCTATCTCGGAACTGGTGCTACTCACCCCTCTCTCTGCCCCATCTCAACATTTCATCCTTTGAATTCCATGGAGTTGCTGTTTCCTCTCCATTCAATATTCTGATCATACCGCCCTCCTGGCCCTCAAGGCTACTTTCTAGAGGAACTCGATACTCTCCTCAGTCTCTTCCCCACTGACGACACCTCTCTCATTCTCCTTGGTGACTTCAACCTCCCCCATGACAAGCTCCTTTCTTCTGGTCTCCTCCCATTTCTCGACTCCTTCTCTCTAACATCCAACAACTGCTCTCCCACACACAAAGGAGGTAACGTCCTTGACCTGGTTTTCAGCCGTCCCTCCCCAGCTACCAAGATCACTTCTACTCCTCTACATATTTCTGATCACCACTTTGTATCCTTTACCATTGCCCTACCCGTCTTGCCTAATCCCGGTTTTCAACATTTCCTGCCCACTCGACCAAACCTCCACTCTGTCTCCCCTTCTTCTGTTGCTTCCTGCACCCTGTCTTACCTTCCTGACCTTGACTCCTTTTCTTCCCTGGCACTGGAGTCTGCAACTGATACTCTTATCTCCTCACTTTCCACATCCTTGGACAAACTCTGCCCGCTGTCTTCCAGACCCAGGAAAACTCGCCCTGCTCCTTGGCTTTCAGCACATTACGCACCAACCGAAGAGAATTGTGGGTAGCAGAGAGGACGTGGAAGAAATCTAAGCTTGATGCAGATCTGTCTTCCTACCGTACTCTGCTATCCAAATTCTCTTCAGACGTGACTGCAGCTAAAACTACCTTTTACAAAGAAAAACTAGTCACCCAGTTCTCCAGTCTTACGGTAGATGAGATCATGAAAGTCATCTCATCTTCCAATCCTACCACCTGCCCACTTGATCCAATTCCTTCCGCATTGCTTCAGACAATCTCTCTAGACCTTCTCCCCTTCATCACCACTATCATTAATGGCTCCATAACTTCCGGTCATGTACCAACAGCATTCAAAATAGCAGGGTCATTCCCATCCTAAAAAAACCCACTCTAAATCCCTCGGACACTTGCAACTACCGACCAGTATCGCTTCTTTCCTTCCTTTCAAAAATCCTCGAACGTACAGTCTACAACCAGCTTTCTCTCTATCTCTCTCAGAACAACCTCTAGGATCCTAATCAGTCTGGCTTCAAAGCAGCTCACTCTGCAGAGACTGCCCTCTTAGCAGTCACCGAGAAGCTACATGCTGCCAGATCAGCCAAACTGTCATCTGTCCTCATCCTTCTTGACCTATCAGCAGCATTTGACACAGTCAACCACAAAACTCTCCTATCCATCCTTAGGAGTCTTGGCATTGGTGGCTTGGCCTGGCGCTGGCTGGCTTCCTACCTAGAAGGCCGAACATACCAAGTGACATGGAATGGATCCAGATCTACCCCACGTTGTCTTTTCACCAGTGTCCCTCAGGGCTCAGTTCTTGGCCCTCTCTTATTCTCCCTCTATACTAAATCTCTTGGAGAGGTTATATCCTCACATGGCTTCTCCTACCACTGCTATGCCGATGACACTGAACTCATCCTCTCCTTCCCTCCCTCAAACACTCATGTCTCCGCTAAGATCTCCGCATGCTTGGCAGACATCTCATCTTGGATGACCGCTCGGCAGCTAAAACTCAACACTAGTAAAACCGAACTGCTTTACATCACGGCTGACTCATCCCCCCTCCAGGACCTTGCGATCTCCTTTGACAACTCCCTGATCCGTCCTTCGGGTTCTGCTCGCAACCTTGGAGTTACCATGGATGATCGGTTGTCCTTTTCCTCACATATCACCAGTCTTTCCCACTCTTGTCGGTTTCTCCTCTTTAACATCAGGAGGATACATCCATTTCTTTCCACTCTGGCTACCCAGATACTCGTCCAGTCCCTCGTCATCTCACAGCTGGACTACTGCAACTCGCTTCTAGCGGGTTTACCACTGCGCGCCATCTGTCCCATCCAACTGATTCAGAATGCAGCTGCTCGACTTGTTTTCAACCTTCCCAAGTTCTCCCACACCACTCCTTTGCTACGCTCTCTCCACTGGCTTCCTGTACCTGCCCGCATCAAATTCAAAGCACTGATGCCCGCATACAAAGCTAAAAAGGGTCTGGCACCATCCTATCTAAAAGACCTTTTTCAGAAATACCTGAAGTAGTACTCTGTATTCTTACCCAGCTCTTTTCCTTGTGTGTGTGTGTGTGTGTGTGTGTGTGTGTGTGTGTAAAAAAAAAATAAAAATTTTTGCACTTTCTCAACAGAGTATTCAGAGCATTCATAGATGGTATTCATAGCCTGGGTCCTTATTGAGATAGTATCGGAAAAATTCATCGCAGTGTCTTGAAGCACTTATGTAAGTCGCTCTGGCTAAGGGCGTCTGCCAAATGCTGTAAATGTAAATGTACTCATTATCATTACTAATTACATATAACCTGGCAGTTACAAAACTTCATATTCACATCTTACTATTTCAAGCTCTTGTACAGTTAATTGTATCTTTTTTAATTACAGGGTTGGCCAGAAAGGAAAAGTGAGTAGACATTTTATATGTAGTACATGTACAAGCCATTTTTTGAAAAGATGATAGAAATGTAAAAGAAAAATCCATCCTGATGAGCCTGGAAACTGTCACAGGAAGCACAGGGAACAAGGCAGGGGACACCCTGGGCAGGATGCCAGTCCATCACAGAGCAAACACAGAGTAAACTACACAAAGCCCAAGCCGGGAGGTGTGAGGTACCAGTGTAACCCACTGAGTCACCATGCAAACTACACAGAGCCCAAGGTGGGAGGTGTGAGGTGTCAGTGTTACCCACTGAGTCACCATGTAAACTACACAGAGCCCAAGCCGGGGGGTGTGAGGTGTCAGTGTTACCCACTGAGTCACCATGTAAACTACACAGAGCCCAAGCCGGGGGGTGTGAGGTGTCAGTGTTACCCACTGAGTCACTATGTAAACTACACAGAGTTATTCTGGTTATTCTGATAGGCTATGTAATATGTTTGCTTCCCTGTCTGTTCTCTGTGCAACCAGTTTCCCTTTATAAATTATTTTTGTTCTGTTACTTACATTGTTCCCCTGTTTAGTTTTGACCTCTCGTGGTCTGTTTGTTTTGTAGCGTTTTCAGTGTAATAACCCCCCTGTAATAACCCCCCTGTTTTTGTGGATTGTTCCCTTCCTTTCTTGCCTCTCACATGCCCCGAGTCTGTGATGGAAACCCCCAAGCTCTCTGCGTGAAATTTGCTTGTGTTGTTGTGGGATGTTCTCTGGTTTCCCCCCATAGTCCAAAGACATACTGAGGCTAATTAAAGTTACCAAATTGCCCGTAGATATGTGATGGGCTGGTGCCCCATGCTGGCTTGTTCCCTGCTTTGTGCCTCCTGAGCCCCTGAAATGAAAAATAGGACAAGTGGTTTCAGAAAATAGATGGATATGATTTGCTGACATTGGGATGTTATAATAGAGTGTTATTTTCTTAGAATAAAGACAGCTTACACCCTTCTTCAGAGACCCCAAGATCCTGAGCCAGACCAGGTAGGTACCCAAGATACATCTGTCCCTCTGGCTGGTGTCCTGGGGCCTGTTTCTCTACATCAGTCTGACCACCTTCCCTCAGATTATTATACAGGAATGTGAAAAAATTAGTACTTTATTAAGAAATATCAACATATTAATATAAAATCTTGTTTCAAATTATAATTGTAGCAAAAGTGATGTAATTGCATCACCTATGTTAAAACAAGAAACAAATTCATGTATTTTACAAAAGAAATTAACTAAGACGCCAATTCCTACTGAGGATAAAGTTAGGACACCCTGTGCCCTAATAGCTGGTATGTCCCCCCTTGGCTGAAATGACCTGAATGAGACTTTTCCAAAACCATATATCAATCTCTGACATTGCTGGCAGATAGTTTTTCCCACTCTCCAATGCAGAATTCCTTAAGCTGTGTGATGTTTGAAAGGTGTCCGCCCATTTCAAATCACCCCACAGCATCATAATAAGATTAAGGTATGGGCTTTGTCTTGGCTTTTCGAGAATTCTCCATTTCTTTCTTCTAAGCCTTTTCTTGGTAGATTTACTGGAATGTTTTGGGTCATTGTCATGTTGCATGGACCACTCCTACTTCTGAACAGATGATCTCACACTGTCCTAAAGCATCCTCTGATATGATGAAGAATTCATAGTGGATTATATGATGGTGAGCTGGCCAGGTCCCGCTGCAGCAAAGCAGCCCCAAACTATGACATTTCCAGCTCCATGCTTCACAGCTGCATGAGGTTCTTTTGCTCAAAATCTTTGGTTTACACCAAACGTCCTCTGTTACTGTGTCCGAATAATTTAATTTTAGATTGATCTGTCCCAAGCACATTGTTCCAAAAGTCCTGGTCTTTGTCTAGGTGGTCTCTGGTAAACTTCATTCTCGCTATGACATTTTGTTTTACAACAAGGGTTCCCTCGTTCCCTCCTTGCACACCTCTCATGTAAATCAAACTTCTGCAGTCTCTTTTTGATAGTAGATGCATGGAGTTTGACATCAACTATGGCAAGAGTTTCCTGTATGTCCCATGATGACATTTTAGGTTTTTTGGAGACTTCTATAGGCATCATGCAGTCTGCCCTTGGACTGAACTTTCTAGGACAGTCTGACCTGGTCATGTTGGCGGTTGTTTTAAATGCTCTCCACTTGTACATTTTTTTTTCCAGACATTGGAATGGCTGATTACAAACTCACTTCAGATCTTTTTATATCCCTTCCCAGACTCGTATGCATCTACAAGCTTCTTTCTGAAGGCCTCAGAGCTCATTGGATCTCACCATGGTGATACCACTCACTTGAAAAATCAAGAGCAAACCAAACTAAATGTCTGTGATTTAAATAAGACAGGCTCCACCAAAAAGCTCTGTAGATGATGTTCTAAGCACTTTCATCTGATGTGATGCACTAGAATCTAATTCTAAGCATTTTAAATAGTAATGACTGTGAGGGTGTCCTAACTTATTCCTCAGTGGAATCATAGTGGCATCATAGTAATTTTTTTGTCTGTTAAATAAGCAAATTTGTTTCTTGTTTTTGCACAGATGATAAAAATACATCACCATTATCTACAAATATTATTTGATAGAATATTTATTTAATGGGGTGTGTTTTCACATTCCTATACATAATTGTGTCTGTAGCAGATCTGTGGCCCTTGTGCTCTTCCTCCTTCCCTGTAAGTATGGAGTTTGTTGAGGCAGAGGAAGAGCCCTTATTATGACTCCAGCACACAGGAACATGTCAGTAAATTCTCCATGGTCCCATGTTGTTAAGTACAGGTGATTCACAGTGGTCATTGTAATGGGGTACACTGTCACAGTGTGTGAGGGACAGTAGATTGCATATTTGTTGAAATCTGTCAGTGTGAATTTCAACAACTGACACTTTCACTTTTGTAGAGATCATGTGAAAATCAGGAGATGGAAGCCTAGTCATCCACTGATCCCAAAGAACTGAGCACAATGGACCTGCAATGAAGACCTTTCACTTCTCATCCAAAAGGCTTCTTTGGTTCTAAAAGTCTAATGGGGAGTTCCAAGCATTTATCCTCTAATGAGTAAATGTTCCACACCTTGGCTCAAGTGACCCTACCGACCTATTGGACAGCAGGGTGTGTCAACGACCACATTCAAGGTGACAACCCCACTAGAGGATAAATACAGATGGTTTCTATCTCCCAGCATGTCGTAAGATGTGCAAGGGCTACAAGGCTAACTTCGGCATGCCTGTTGGAGATCAAGACAAGTCCTGGGCACCTCATTTTCACAGGTGAATATTGCAAGAAAACTCTTGAAGGTAAGGTGAACATTTGCTGCTCGCTTATATGGCAAGGAGTCAGCAGCTTTCAAGTACCTCCAAGATCTTTTTCCAAAGCTGTCCGAGGCAAAGGTCAAGGCTGGTACCTTCGTCGGACCGCAGATCGAGAAGATCATAGAATGTGACGAGTTATTCCAAGCTGCTGAACAGTATGGAGAAAAAGGCTTGGAACAGTTTCGTTGCTTTTGTTCTTGGCTTCCTGGGTAATCACAAGGCTGAGAACTATGTACAGTTGGTTCAGACTCTCATAAAGAATTACGCCAAAATGGGATGCAGAATGTCTCTCAAACTCCATATCCTTGACGCTCATCTTGACAAATTCAAGGAGAACATGGGCGCTTCCTCACAGGAGCAAGGCAAGCGCTTTCATCAAGATGTATTGGACTTTGAACGTCGTTACCAAGGACAATATAACGAAAACATGATGGGGGACTACATTTGGGGGCTTCTTCGAGAAAGCGATTTGCAGGTCACTCGCAAATGTAGAAAACCTACTCATTTCTGAACCTTTTTGAGTGATTTTTGACTGTCTTTGTCTATTTATCATGCAAGTGTTTTTTTTTTTTATCAGACATAAATATGACATTTTTCTGGGCTGTGGTCATAAAATCAAAATTTGTGCTGAATGTAGTTGTTTTTCCATAGGCTTTAGACATAAGCAGCTGAAATACAACACTTGGAAGCCAGGAACAAAAATTGTGTTATCAGTGATCTGTTACAGTTACAGAGGTGACTAGGCTCAAACACGTGACTAAAGGGTTATTAGCCAAACTCTCAGCCCACAGCACCACACAGCAATCCAGGAACTTAGGGAAGCACACAAAGGACTTGGGCACAGGGAGAACAGGATGGCCAGTGACACCTGCTGGCCAAATGGGGAGGAGACATGAAAGGCTGGGACAGACGGCTGCTGACCCAGACACGCTGTGCATGAACTTATGTGATTTCACATAAAGCTCCATGTGATAAATCTAAAGAGATTCATTTGTTGTTAGATTAAATAAAAAAGCATCTTCAGATATTTGGTGCTGAGTATATGAGTAACTGCTGCTGTTTTAACTGCGGTGTTATTTATTTATTCATTTTTATCTTGTAATGTCTCTGTGACTTTTCTTGTATCTTTGTGGTCTGTCAGTTAATTTCGTTGTCCAGGCAACTGAACAATGACAATAAAAGTCTTGAACTTGAACTGAGTATATGAGTATATTCTGAAACCTCTCAGCTCTTGACCTGAATGCCTCCTCTGTAATTGGCATGATGTTACCCCATGTGAGTGATTATGACTCCAGTCAAGGGCTGGAACAGCCTCCCTGGCCCGGCTTAAAGGCTAGGCTGGGAGGAAGCTGAAGGAGGAGAAAGAGGAAAGCTGGTACGCATGTGGGGGTTTTATTTGCAGATGGAAAAGGGAGGATGACCAGCCTGCAGGGGGCGCTGTCTCCTTCTTGCTGATGCCACTGGAGGATGACTGGCCTGTAATCAGTCTAGATTTGCATCGAGTGAAGAGAGTCACTGCATGGATTCTCAGGCTGAGGGACACACTCCCACATCTAAGCATTAGAAGGAAAGATCTCCTGTCAGAAGTCAGTACCGCTGAGAACAGGCAGGGGAAGCAGACTTTTCTACAGCTGCATGGCCATACTGTACACTCTCAGTTATAAATGATTTGCAGAATGCAGAGTTGGATGTAATGGACGTAAAGCTTTGCCAAGAAAGAAGGTGCATGTAAATAAACCCAGCAACTGCATTCTGTCCTACACAATGGAGTATTACAGTTTTTCTGAATTGCTAAAACACATTTCCTACAAATTCCTCTCCTCTTCTCAAAACGCTAAGCACAAACCCTAAAATTCAAGCTACACTCAGAAAACCTTTGACTCGTCTTGCAAAATCAAACAATCTTCTCAAAACTATTTTATCTTTGCTCAAAAGCAAACACTGCTTTCAGATCATGCATCAAGCCAGTCGGTACATAAACACTACTGAACAGTCATTATGCATTATAGCAAAAAATTGAAAACACTAGCAGTCAGTGTTTGTAGAGAATGGGACACATTTACTGAGGTTGTGGTCTTTTGCATGCTGAGCTGTTTCAGAAACCAAAAGACTATAGTAAAAAAAAAATTATACAATTTGTATACAATTATACTAAACTGATATGTAAAGTATTCAGCACTCGAAAAGGTCACTGTAAAGAACACAGTAAAAAGTCCAGGTGAGAAGGATATTACAGTAAATTGTTGTGCAACTGACAAGCCAGAATCAAGGAAGAATATTTACTCTGCCTCATCCCCATGTCTCAGGGCTGGATCAGGACAGAGAACTTTGTCTGCATCACAGGAAATGCTCTCCCTTGCTGAGCGATGTGGGAAGAATCCTCCACGTGACCCATTTGTACCATGACCTTGAAATTCAACTCCCCTACAGTACTTGCACGCTCATCCGACATGTAGTCTATGTCCTAGTCACTCTTTGGCTTCTTCTCATGTTTAGAAACATGTGTGAACGGTCATTGTGTTTAAATGATGAGTACTGTGTACAGGGGCGCTGCTAAGGATTTTGGGCCCCATGAAAAGAATCTTGACAGGGCCCCCAACACAGTTTATTGGGGGCTTCTCTGGGCCCCCTCTCAGTCATGGGCCCCGAGAATCGTCATCGTTTACCCCCCCTTTACAGCTCCCCTGACTGTGTGCTGGCTGCGCTTAACGTCTGCAACCTGTGTTTTCCATTTCGCATCAAAGTCCACCATGGTGCAAAATTCACTTTGATGATCGAGAATCTGTTTAGAGTTTTGCGAAAAGGCTGACTCAGGTCTGCAAATTGTGCCTAACTAGGTAAACACTGTCTAAAGTTTTGCCAAATGAGTGACTGATTCAGTAAATTAGTTTTGGCAATTTGCAATTTTGTTCCAAGAATGAGGTATAGTGCTTTAGCAACTCATAAAAACTGTAAGAGAAGGTGTCTATTTGAGTCAAAGTACAACGCTAGAAGAGGCTGAATGCTAGGTGTCACAATGATCTTCACATTGGGGGGGGGGGGGGGGGGGGACTGGCGGTGTCTGAGCACCTGCCCCTTATGCCTGAATAAGTGAAAGTGCTCCCCTTTCAGAGTTTGAAATGCCCATTTTAAAAATCGACTATCATGCATAGCCCCCCCACCCCCCAAACCGGTCAGCCACGCCCCCGATCAAGCACCTGCCCCTCAAATTGTCTGTGCACATCACTGAATAAAATGCTTACAAGAGTGAAACATAAGTATTCACAGCAGTGATATGGATAACATCCAGATACACTATCTGCTGCAAGTTACACTGAGAATAAATGACTTTGTTTGACTTTAAAATGTTTAAATATTAGACTGGGAAATTAAGTGAATAGTAAAACCTCAATTTTGAATCTGACAATGGTTAAGGAATGCTGAGGTGATGCTTTAGTCCTGTTTTATGGAAATGTTTACAAATGAGCACAAGTTCCAGATGGTGGTTGTGATATCACACAAAACAAGCAATAAACGTACCTTGGTCACTCAGACAAGAAATCACGTGCATTTTAACCTCTATACCTCAAATGAAGCACGAATTAGCATATAAAGGTTAAAAAGCACAATACTTTCTTGTCATATCGGCACAAATACACATAAAATACTGTAATGTAACAGCAAATTCCTTATTAAAGCTGCCACCACCTTTTTCTTAACCAGTCCGTTCGTCGTCTCCACAAAAACCCACACAAAGAAAACAGTAACATTTACACTTTCCTTTATTAGGCAAATCCCCAAAATTTACTGTTCATATAAGATACCAGGTTTGGGTGAATACAGGCAGGAATAAGGTTATGCAATCTAACCTACAGAACACCAAGCCAGCAACTAGCACCACCCACCACCACACAGTATTGCACACCCCCAAAATGTCTAAACACGGGATAGGTTAAACTTGAATAAACTTTGTTACAGTTTTTCTTAGTTGTTTACGCACAATTACTTGTACTTGAGACACAATGACTACAACATGTAACTGATGCACCAACCCCCTGAACCAATTCTGGTAAACTACAAGCACAATTCCTGCTTTACACTCAAATTGCAGTTTTAAAACACACTTTTTTCAAAACACTACACACAATTCTCTGCATTTGGCACAATTTTCATGAAGAAGTTTTCACAAGGAACACACTGTCATTCAAAATTGTAAAGTCAGTTGCCTTACTTTGCATACTAACTCATCACATGGGTAAACACCTGTCACACATAATTGTAATTTAGAAATCAGAGCTTTATAAGAGGCCAACAGGTGAGCTCTTCTGTTTTGGAACAATGGATGCCAACGTTGGAAACAGAGGCAGAGCCAGAGGAGTGAGAGTAAGAGGAGGAGGACAGGGAGGACGAGGAAGGCCAAGGAACGTAATCTCTGATGAGATCAAAGCCACTTTGGTTGACCGTGTGGTCAACCATGGTCTAACAATGAGGGAGGCTGGGAAAAGAGAGTTGAAGTCCCTGGCCAGCGTGGTGGGAACATCACAATGTGTGCAGCAATTACCAACCATGGTGTCATCCACCACCATGCTACCCTTGGCCCCTACAACACTGCCCATCTGATCACATTCCTGGAAATCCTATACAACACACTCATTCCACAAGATCAGATAGATGGTTCAGAGCAGCTCAGGTATGTTGTCATTTGGGACAACATAAGTTTCCACCGGGCTGCTCCATATTCTCCATAACTCAATCCTATTGAGGATTTTTTTTCTACATGGAGATGGAAAGTGTATGACCGAAATCCCCTTCTCCAAGCTATGGAAGATGCATGTGGAGATATGGCAGTTGATGCTTTTCATGGCTGGATTCGCCATGCTAGCCGATATTTCCCCGCTGCTTGGCCAGGGCAAACATTGCTTGTGATGTGGATGAGGTGCTGTGGCCATGCAGCAGAGTTGTTTTTTTTTTTTTTTACTGTAACTGTATTCAGTAAATTCTTGGAATATAAATTCAAAAAAGGCTTACAGTAAGTCATTATGATGAATGGAGAAGAAGTGGTCATAGTGTTTTACATTAAGCACATCAGTAATCAACTGGTTCTTATAAATGTCTATTCAGATGATGGTTTGTGTGTGTCATTTGAAAACAAAATACAATTTTGAGAAGAAATTACATTGTTATGAACGTAAAGTTTCATTTTGCAAGAGAATTGAAGGGTTCTGCCCATTGTGTGTGTTTTTTTTATTTGTGTGTAGAGTTATGACAATATGGGCATGCTTTCAGAAAATGTGTGTAAACAATTGGGAAAAACTGTAAACATTTCAAGTAAACATGACTTCCCTGACTATAGTTTCAAAATAGTTTTCCTAGGATTTGTTAGAGGTGTTGTATGGTGGCTTTTATTAACACTGAATTTTAAAAATAAATATTCGTATAAAATACATAAAGCAATAAATATTAATAAATATTGCTCTGCTCTGTGTCATCATTAGTATCATCACAAACAAAAAAGGAAAAAAAACGTGTATTCATGTTATTAATATTATTATTATTATGATATGTTACTTGGGGGCGGCACGGTGGTGCAGTGGTTAGCACTGTTGCCTCCCACCTCTGGGACCGGGGAGCGGTAAAAAATAAGCGGTTTGGAAAATAGATTGATGAATACTTCACACACCACTTAACTCACATTAAGCTGCCTCCTGTTTGTCTTAGGTAGTATCGCAATTTGATCCTGGTTTGCGGTCTCTGGATCCCATAGCCTAGAATCCACTGAAAGAAATCTGTAATCTGTAGTAATTTGTTGTCGGTCCCTAAGCGGTAAGCGGTGGTCTGCGGGGCTGTGGACCTGAAATGGCCGTCTTTCGACTGCTTATAGCGTATACAGTAAAACAAGGCTGCGGCATCTGGAGGGTGTGTGCTTATTTCACCACAATTCGCGACTCCTGAAACTTACGATTGCTTCATTGGCTAAACAGCTGATCTGCACGTTTCAAGAGGGAAGAATTTCTGGGGTGGGAAAGATTTCTTATGACTTGGCATTTTTGTTTCAGCACCGGACATAAATTGGAAATGAATGTATTATCAGAAAAACGACGATGAAGGGCGAAAGTTTCAGACTCCTTTTCATCTTCATCGTCATTGGCTGTGATGGTATGTATTGCTTAATTTAAGTGTCTGGTCATTCGTATGTATATGTTTATGACTGCGCTTGCCTTTTTTTGGTGTACTAGTTCATACAGAAGTATTTGTTTACCAGATATTCAAGTAACATTTGTAAATAATGATATGTTCTTATTTTTTAATGCTCTAGGTCATGATTTTATATCTCTTATCCCTGTGGCAGGTTTCCTGCTACACGGCTCTGCTGGTCCTCTAACAGCCCGGCCGGGAGGAGCTGTACTGCTGCCCTGCTTTGTGGACAGACCCCTGCCTTTGGAGGAGCTGGAGGTGGACTGGAGAAGGACTGATTCAGACACCATCGTGCACCTATTCCAGGATGGTCAGACCAGACCTGAATCACAGGGGGATGCCTACAGGGGCAGAGTGCACTTCTTCTCTCAGGAAATCCCCAAAGGCAACTTCTCTCTGCTGCTTGAGGGTGTGAGGACTGCAGATACAGGACTATACAAGTGTGTGGTTTATACAGAGCAGGAGAACCATGAAGCACGGGTGGAGATACAGGAAGTAGGCAAGTGAGCCTTTTTGATTTATGGCTTAAGTATTATAATTAATTATTTTTGGAGTTTATTCATTCTATTGGTGTACGTTGAATATAGTCTATATAAGGTATGGAGTTATTTGTTACATGTAATTTTCAAACAAAAATCACGAAAATCATTCATCTTCCAGGTTCCTAATGGCAAAATTTAAAAACTGATAAATATAAAAATGGAAACAGCCCAAACTATTTGAGTTTCATCTCTAAACAGGAAGGAAAAACACACAGATGTCAGGTTGCCAGGTTGTGTGAATCTTCCTGTTCTTGTTCCAGAGCGGCTGGTGGTGACGGGTGCAGATGAGCCTGTCTATGCACATGCTGGAGAGGATGTGACTCTCAGCTGCTCTGTGGACACCCATGTTAATGTGACAGAGCTTCAGGTGAAATGGATAAAGACAGACGATGACGGTGACATCATGGTGCTTCTGTATGATGATGGAGAGAACAGACCAGAGTCTCAGGATGGGAGATACTCTGGAAGAGCTGAATTCTTCACTGAGGAAATTCCCAAAGGAAACTTCTCAATGAATCTGAGGAAAGTCAGGCTGGAAGACAAAGGAGAGTTCAGGTGTGAAGTCCACTCAGATACTGATTCTGCCAGTACAACTGCCAGGATAGCAGCACTGGGTGAGTCACTAGAAGGACTGGTTTTGACATGCATCTCAAAATAGTTTTGTGTGATTAAATCAAACTTTCATTCTCCTGAGGGTCAGTGATTCCCCTGTAGACTGCGTTTTATGGACGTACCATAGTCTAACTGGGTTTAGTCAGCTCAGTATAAAGCCTAAAACACACCAAGCCGATAGTCGGCTGTAAAAAGTTGTCAGGCTGTTGGGTGAAGTCGGTGACTGCCCAGCGCGTGCAGTACGATCAGACACAATCACTCCTGGTTTTGGCCACTTGAGCATGTTGGTTCTGCATCAAAGCTATTTGGTAAAACTGACCTCTGAATATTATTAATAGTTATTAAATATTATTATTATATTAAATATCAAAAACCCCTTATGATTATGAAAATATTGGAACCACGTTTTCCCTTGCCCGGACGCGGGTCACCGGGCCCCCCCCCTGGAGCCAGGCCTGGGGGTGGGGCTCGATGGCGAGCGCTTGGTGGACAGGCCTACACCCATGGGGCCTGGGCGGGCGCAGCCCGAACAAGGCACGTGGGTCCCCCCTCCAATGGGCTCACCACCCATGGGAGGGGCCATAGGGGTCGGGTGCGAGGCGATCTGGGCGGCAGCCAAAGGCGGGGACCCTGGCGGTCCGATCCTCGGCTGCAGAAGCTAGCTCTAGGGACATGGAATGTCACCTCTCTGAGGGGGAAAGAGCCTGAGCTGGTGAGCGAGGTTGCGAAGTTCCGGCTAGATATAGTCGGACTCACCTCGACGCACGGCTTAGGCTCTGGAACCAGTCTCCTTGAGGGGGGTTGGACCCTTTTCCACTCTGGAGTTGCCCGCGGGGAGAGGCGCCGAGCGGGCGTGGGCATACTTATTGCCCACAGGCTGGGTGCCTGTACATTGGGGTTTACCGCAGTGGACGAGAGGGTAGCCTCCCTCCGCCTTCGGGTGGGGGGACGGGTCCTGACTGTTGTTTGCGCTTATGCGCCAAACAGCAGTTCGGAATACCCACCCTTTTTGGAGTCCTTGGAAGGGGTGTTGGAGAGCGCTCCTCCTGGGGACTCCCTTGTTCTGCTGGGGGACTTCAATGCTCACGTGGGCAGCGACAGTGAGACCTGGAGGGGCGTGATTGGGAGGAACGGCCCCCCCGATCTGAAGCCGAGCGGTGTTTTGTTATTGGACTTCTGTGCTCGTCACGGACTGTCCATAATGAACACCATGTTCAAGCATAAGGGTGTCCATATGTGCACTTGGCACCAGGACACCCTAGGCCGCAGTTCGATGATCGACTTTGTAGTCGTGTCGTCGGACTTGCGGCCGCATGTTTTGGACACTCGGGTGAAGAGAGGGGCGGAGCTGTCAACCGATCACTACCTGGTGGTGGGTTGGCTCCGCTGGTGGGGGAGGAAGCCGGCCAGGCCTGGCAGGCCCAAGCGTATAGTGAGGGTCTGCTGGGAACGTCTGGCGGAATCCCCTGTCAGGGAGAGTTTCAACTCCTACCTCCAGCAGAACTTCTCCCATATCCCGGGGGAGGCGGGGGACATTGAGTCCGAATGGGCCATGTTCCGTGCCTCCATTGTGGAGGCGGCTGACCGGAGCTGCGGCCGTAAGGTGGTCGGTGCCTGTCGCGGCGGCAATCCTCGAACCCGCTGGTGGACAGCGGGGGTAAGGGATGCCGTCAAGCTGAAGAAGGAGTCTTATCGGGCCTTTCTGGCCTGTGGGACTCCAGACGCAGCCGACAGCTACCGGCAGGCCAAGCGGAATGCGGCTTTGGCGGTCGCTGAGGCAAAAACTCGGGTGTGGGAGGAGTTTGGTGAGGCCATGGAGAACGACTTCCGGACGGCTTCGAGGAGATTCTGGTCCACCATCCGGCGGCTCCGGGCGGGAAAGCGGTGCAGCATCAACACTATTTATGGTGGGGATGGTGCGCTGCTGACTTCAGCTCGAGACGTTTTGGGTCGGTGGAGGGAGTACTTCGAAGACCTCCTCAATCCCACCGACACGCCTTCCAATATGGAAGCAGAGTGTGGGGACTTGGGGGTGGACTCGCCTATCTCGGGGGTGGAGGTCGCTGAGGTGGTCAAAAAGCTCCTCGGTGGCCGGGCCCCGGGGGTGGACGAGATTCGCCCGGAGTTCCTCAAGGCTCTGGATGCTGTGGAGCTGTCCTGGCTGACACGCATCTGCAGCATCGCGTGGACATCGGGGGCAGTGCCTCTGGATTGGCAGACTGGGGTGGTGGTCCCCCTCTTTAAGAAAGGGGACCGGAGGGTGTGTTCCAACTACAGGGGGATCACACTCCTCAGCCTCCCTGGCAAGGTCTATTCGGGGGTCCTGGAAAGGAGGGTCCGCCGGATTTTCGAACCTCGGATTCAGGAGGAGCAGTGTGGTTTTCGCCCTGGCCGTGGAACAGTGGACCAGCTCTATACTCTCAGCAGGGTTCTGGAGGGTTCATGGGAGTTTGCCCAACCAGTCTACATGTGTTTTGTGGACTTGGAGAGGGCATTCGACCGTGTCCCTCGGGGGGTCCTGTGGGGAGTGCTCCGGGAGTATGGGGTACCGGGCTCCCTTTTAAGGGCGGTTCGGTCCCTGTATGACCGGTGCCAGAGTTTGGTCCGCATGGGCGGCAATAAGTCGGACTCGTTTCCGGTGAGGGTTGGACTCCGTCAGGGCTGCCCTTTGTCACCGATTCTGTTCATAGTTTTTATGGACAGAATTTCTAGGCGCAGCCAGGGCGTTGAGGGCGTCCGGTTCGGTGACCTCAGGATTAGGTCTCTGCTTTTTGCGGATGATGTGGTTCTGTTGGCCTCATCGAGCCGTGACCTTCAGCTCTCACTGGAGCAGTTCGCAGCCGAGTGCGAAGCGGCTGGGATGAGAATCAGCACCTCCAAATCCGAGACCATGGTTCTCAGCCGGAAAAGGGTAGAGTGCTCTCTCCGGGTTGGGGATGGGGTCCTCCCCCAAGTGGAGGAGTTTAAGTATCTCGGGATCTTGTTCACGAGTGGGGGAACGATGGAGCGGGAGATCGACAGGCGGATCGGTGCGGCGTCAGCAGTCATGCGGGCGCTGCATCGGTCTGTCATGGTGAAGAGAGAGCTGAGCCAAAAGGCGAAACTCTCGATTTACCAGTCGATCTACGTTCCTACCCTCACCTATGGTCATGAGCTTTGGGTAGTGACCGAAAGAACGAGATCGCGGGTACAAGCGGCCGAAATGAGTTTCCTCCGCAGGGTGGCTGGGCTCTCCCTTAGAGATAGGGTGAGGAGCTCAGTCATTCGGGAGGGACTCAGAGTAGAGCCGCTGCTCCTCCGCATCGAGAGGAGCCAGATGAGGTGGCTCGGGCATCTGATCAGGATGCCTCCTGGACGCCTCCCTGGGGAGGTATTCCGGGCATGTCCCACTGGGAGGAGACCCCGGGGAAGACCCAGGACACGCTGGAGAGACTATGTCTCTCGGCTGGCCTGGGAACGCCTCGGGGTCCCCCCAGAGGAGCTGGACGAAGTGGCCGGGGAGAGGGAAGTCTGGGTCTCCCTGCTGAGGCTGCTGCCCCCGCGACCCGACTCCGGATTAAGCGGGAGATGATGGATGGATGGATGGAAATATTAATAATAAAACAATAATTATTTAGAAGCTACCTGGAAAAATACTATAATAGATGCGCACTTTATTATTTGCACATAATATTGAATGATTGGGTAAATACAATTAAACAGCTCTCTGTGTCCATCCATCCATCACCGTAACTGCTTCATCCCAACCGGGGTTGTGGAGCTTATCCCAGAAACAAGGGTCACAGGCGGGTACCAACCCTGGGTAGGCACCAGCACACTGCAGGGCACACACTGCATGCTTTTGGAGAGGATCGTGGGATGTGATGATTATACTCTATGGCTAACAGCCTAATTTAGAAAGTAAATGATGGATATGTGTTCATTTTTAGGTTATTCATCCCTGCATTGGCTGATTCTGGGGCTGTGCATCGCTGTCACACCTGTAGAACTACTTACTGGTGCTTTATCTGTCAGGAATTTAGATAGTAAGTGGTTCAAAAACATGTTTTTATTTTCATCCAAACTTTATAAAGCAAAGATTTGACCTAAGGTGCATGTAGTGAGACTGACCGTACTGTACTGGGTGTCTGTAGGTCAGCATGCAGCAGAATGACCATCTGAGGATGGCTGTAGATCATTAAACTTTGCATGAACCATCATCTAATGCCAAAGAGCTTGTGGTTACATTTGGTTCTACTTTTTGTCTGTAGGTAAAAACAGACAGGCTCTGTTGTGTCACTGGTCACATGTCACAGTTCCACCAATCATGGTTTCATCAGCATTCATCCTGTGGGGTATAACTGAAGGTGAGCCCATTAAATGTGAAGAATGCTTAGAAAGCTGACTTTTATTATTTGTGTCTTTTGGGATTTATGACCAGACTGCTTCCCCTTTACTGATGATTTTCATTAAGCTGGTCTAACTTTTGATACATCCACTTTCATGGTGACCACTGACCAGATTTGGAATCAGGAGTGATTGGGATGGGAGTGTGTAGTTTGACACCAAACATGCCATACCAGCCTGGCGGTTCGCACCTCATACCATCTGTGACAATCGTGGGTTGGACGGGCAAACAGGCAGGCAGGCAGGAAGGGGGGAAGGCTGAGGCAGGCAGGCAAAATACAGGGAAACCTGGGGATTTATTTAAGGGAAGACGCAGGGAGACGGCGATGGACATTACATTAATGACCGACAACCAACAGAGGAAGACGTGGACTGATATACAGGAGACAAGCCAAAATAACTGGGAACAGCTAGGCACTATTGGGGAAGCACACATGGATAACGAGGGGGCGTGGCACACAGGAGGACTGGACATGCAGGTCATGACACCATCTGTATCAATTAACAATTTCCTATATTACGTATGTCAATGAATCCCATCTATATAGAAAATTGAAGTTTAGCGTTGCACATCAACAGAGGTTGCTACTTTTCTCCAGAATTGATAATATACACATTAATTCGTTCTTTTACTGCAGAATAGTAGAGGACAAAGAAGTGCTAATGGACCACAAAGATCAGAGGTCCCCAGAAGTTAAAGATCACGGACAGGGTAACATTGACAGGCAGCTACAGTGGTGGCCAAAATTATTTGATTTGATTTGATTCAAACCAATGAACTGCTGGTTTTTGGGATAACCTTTAGGTAAGCTGTACAAACCTAAGTGTGCGGATTCTTCAGCCAATAAGTCCTGTAGTTAGTAATCTAATTAGGGAGTCGCAGCGAAAACCTGTACACACAGTGGCCCATTCTGGGTAACATTGCCCACCCCCGTTCTAGGCTATGCGGTGGCCCAGGAAACAGGGAAAATACACAAGGGTGAAGGAAAGAGAGGGGAAAGGCAGGAAGATTAACAGGCCAAAGGAGAAAGGACACAGGAGGAGGGATCAGAGGGCACTGAGCCTGACACATAACATGCTTTTTCTTTCAGCTATTGAGCAATTCCTCATACTTATATCAATGATGTGCACACATATTGGTGCACGCAGGTGTTTTATAGAACAAATAAAAATAAACTGGTGATACCACATTCTGAGGTGGTAGGCACCCAGTGCACCCAGTCGGCAAAAATCATATTTATGGTAGGATGATTCAGTTTGTTAATTTTATTTTAGGTTCTCCCCAGTTCCGATTAATGCAATATTTTTAAGAATTCCTGCTGAACTCCACTGTCTCTCGTGTGACAATCAAACAGTTGCTGCATGGAGAGAATAATCTTTTCTTGAGTTATTGATGTCAACCAATCAAGTGTTCTGGTGCCCATTAAGGTCGCACTTAGGAAGAAGCTCTCCTTTAAGTAATCTCTTAAGAGATTGTTTGGGAAACAGACATTAGAAATACCTTTCGTAAGATACATTTTTAGAGTCTTCATAAGATGCTAAGAGTCAGCATTAGAGGGGAAACACACCCTTGGTTCGTTTAAAAAAAAAAAAAAAAAAAAAACTACTTCATACAAGACAAAATATCCTTAAGGTCAAGTTAATAAAATGGGTCTACTTAAAAATACATTTATTTCAATTATGTAGCTTGTTTTACTCGCATCTGCTCATACTGTAATTAGTTGTATGATCTGAATAGGATAGCTCAAATTCTAAAATTGAAATGATTAATATTTTGAATTTAAGACAGCTACAATAATAAATATTATTTTTTTTGCAGTGTAAGCAGGGTTCTAATCTGGAAAATTGCACCTGAATACTGCAAAACTTTCCCTCAATGTTATCTTGTGTAACCGCTGTTTCTCAGGATCCGCAGGAGAGGCTGTTACTTGTGCTGTCATCAGTCTGATGAATATCCTGCTGCTGTTTATTATGGCTCCATATGTGGACTCAACAGGTATGTTTCCTTATTTTCATATTTTTCCTTCTATTTTCAGTATACACTGATCAAAGAAGGTGACTATTTGAAACAATAAAATAAATAATAAAAGTGATTATAACAAAACTCTTAGAAGAAATTAATATAGTTAATACCACATTTTTCATGGTGTCTCCATATAATTGCTTGTTCCTCTGCAGCCCAGTTGTTGTTGGTATCGGAGGTTTAACAGTGCATCGTTGAGCTCATATACTCTAATGTTGGTCACTGAGTGTCATGAAGCCGGGTGGTTCTGGTCCGAGGATGAGGCATGGTGCAGGCAGGAAGGAAGGTGGACGACCCACTTGGGGCTCACAGGATGAACGGGGTTTTTTAACAAAACCTAAAACACTAGGAACACAACAAAAACAAATGGACCAATAGGAGTCAAAAGTAAAATAGGAAAAACAAAGACTAACTACAAAAAGGTTAGGGCCACATGCATGTGAATGCAGTTTTCTTTATAGTATTTTAAAATAACAGGGTGATATGTCACATTATATATGTAAAATAACACGACAGCTTTGATCTGTGATGGCAGCCATTCAGTAGGGGACCTAGAGGGACCGAACAGCGGGGCAGGAACCAGATGAGACAGTGGACAGATAGGGTTAACAAGACACACAAGACTATATCACCCCAGGACCCGAGGGACAAAGGCCCCGGATTGAACATGGCAGGACAATACACTGGATGGGTACTGACACAGGACCTGGGACCCAAGGTCACAGAACAGATCAGGGTGAGGCCAGGGTCAGTAGGGAGAACACCAACCTGGATACACACCTGGATAGGGCACCAGACCAGAGACAACATGGCACACGGTACAGAAACTCAGCAGGGGCCGTGGAACAAACGGGGCAATGACAAGACTATAGCAAACAAAGGACACACTACCAAACAGGGCAGAGTAGTGGAGGGACAATCGAAGACCACTGGGAACACAGGCCAGGGAAAACTAAAGACAGAACAGGGCAAGGGGCCAGAACTGGGACACAACCATTTATGAACACAAATATTTCCATGGCCCACCTTTACATGTAAAACATCATAAGACTAATTCCAAAACACACCTCCCAAGTTCTCAAGGCACACTAATGTGTGACGGCCCACTGGTCTAGCTAGTAGGGATACGCTCAGATAGGAATACGTTACTCAGATAGGAATACGTTACTCAGATAGGAATACGTTACTCAGATAGGAATACGTTACTCAGATAGGAATACGTTACTCAGAAATACACAGAAAAATGCACTGTAAACAGATTCATTATTATAAGCAAACTTCTACCCGAAGTTTCATGTTATTATTTGGAAAAAGTCAGCTCTGTAACTGACTGGTCTTGTTTCTTCAAGCCGATTCATATCATTGTGGATGGACACAGATATAAATACCCATTCTGTTTGAAACACAGGACTTTGATTTCACTAAATAGTCATTTCATTTGCTGCAATTTGTTAAAAAGTGATCACTATATTGTGGAGTCAGCCCAGCAAACTAGCATACAACATGCAGCAGGCTGAGAGCTGACCTTGGCCATCTGTCACTCTGGGAAACTCACATGGAGGGGGAAGAGGTGTCAGTGTCATGGGCAGATTTCTCATAAAAACCTATACAGACGCTTCTCTACTTACGAACGAGATACGTTCCGAATGGCTGTTCGTAACTTGAAATGTTCGTAAGTTGTTATTCAAAACCATATTAAGGGTACTCAAATTTACATGCATAAGTAAGTATGGGTCATGCCCTGCTGGTGCCGATCCTCCTGTGTGCCACACCCCCCTCGCTACCTCGTGTGGAATCCCCGTGTCATCAGCTGTTTATAGTTGGGTTAATTAGTCTTGTGTATTTACATGTAAGTGCGTGTGAGAATATGTTTCCCGAGTCCGATCATTCTGTCACCCATTCGGCGTTGGGGAAGCAGCAGAGTAGCCGGCGAAATCAGGTGAACACAGGGTTTATTTTGGGAAAACACAGTCAGGAACATGAAAATGGTGTCAAGATGTTAATGACCGGACTTGGGAAACAAAGTCTAACGCGTACTTAAATACACAACAACAATCAACATGACTCGAGACAGCTGGTAACACGGGGATTCCACACGAGGTAAATGAGGGGGTTTGGCACATGGGAGTAACGGACGACCGGGGCATGACAGTATGATATAAAGTAAATACATGTTTTCTTATCCTAAAAGACATTAAAAATGATACATAAAACAAAAATGGATAATGGATGCACAGAATATTTCACAATAAAAATGAAGTAAACTTTGATCTCAAGAGAGCACGTCTTACCGATACGCAGGTACAAAGAACTGGGATGCTGGGAGTACACACGCTACGCTGCTGCGCAGTGGGAGTAGCAGCCAGGATTTGTACTAGGCGGAATTGGCGCGCAGAACAAGCTTTGATGTTGCGGACAGGAAACAGGAGCCTAACAAATGCAATTTGGACTTAGTCCTCTTTGTTCGTATGTCTGAAAGTTCATAAGTTGAAATTTCGTAAGTAGAGGAGCGTCTGTACATCACTTGTTGTTGTAGATGTATGTGTAGATAAGAATAATATGACCCTCTTAATGCATTGCTCTTTATCACTTTTTGATAAACCCCTCTCAGTTAGCTTGTGAGATATTCTCAGAATGTAGCAGGTTATACCACTATCTGAGCAATGTATAATGAGAATATAATAATTTATCAAAACATTTTTGGTTTGTGTGTTTTGTGTACATAATCGTAGTGCGTAGCTACTGTGTTTGTAACCCACGGTGTTTGCATATGTGAATGTGACGCTTCACACTGCTAATGCTTTGTGAACCTCTGTGTTGGTCCATGGTTTTTGTTTGGAGTAACTTTAGTTTCTTTGGCCGATACAATATCCTCCCCGCACTTCTTAATTAAATCTAATTGTTGCAAATTCAGTGGTTGTACATAATGAAATCCAATGAATACCAGTTTAACCTGAATATCATAATGGTCTTGTCACGACCGCGGTCGGGCGAAGCGGCGATCGTGCGGGCAAGTAGGCAGGAACGGGCAGACAAGCCGTAATCAGGGCAAACACGGGGTTTATTCAGGAAACCGGGGATCAGGAAACATCAGACACTGACTGACATCAATGACGGACAAGGACCACAGGTAAGACCAGGACTTAAAACAGGACAAGACTAATCAAAGTAATCAGACACAGCAGGAGACGATCAGGGAAGTACACGTGGGTAAGCAGGGGGCGTGGCACACACGAGGAGCGGACGAGCCAGGCATGACAGGTCTGACTGCACAAACAATTTTTTGCAAATAATTAAGGGTAACTACTAGAGATGTGTTTTATTTCTGTTGCATTGTATTTGTTCAAATAACGCTTATATTTATTTTACAGGCAAGGTGGGTTACACTAGATTCACGATCTTGGCTATAGGAAGCCTCATCAACATCACAGCTGTATGTGCAGGTAAGTTTAAGTGTAATAGTGTGTGGTGATGGTCATTTTAGCAGGTTGGAGATCTGTGTCCATGTCCCCCGTTCTGTCTTAGTTCCTAGTCTTCCCTAATTTGTTTTCCCAATTACCTGGATGACTGCGAAGCTCTGTGGACTGAGTATATGACTGTAAACCCTTTGGTTGTTTTTTCAAGGCCAGCTTTCTCTGTTTATTTGTCATTATTGAATTTTTTTCCCCAATTTTTTATTTTGGTTTTCTTGTTCTGAGTTTTTGGTTTGCGTTCTGGTTTGGGTTTTGCTAGGTGCCTGTGTTTGTGGTTATGTAGTACTTGTCTTTGTTATATTCTTAGTATTTGATTCTGTTTCTTAGTTTCCCTGTTGATCTCTTGGTTCTATGATGAAGTTGAGTCACTATGAACTTCACTTTGAAATTGTGTCTGAACCCCTGCTGCGATAGAGCCATAGTGAGAGAGCTTGCAGAAAAGCAGGCCCATCCTGGCAGGCACCCTCCTGAATGTACCCCTCAGTTCTGGCTGCCGGAAGACCCACACCTGCTCGGCAAAAGAGACAAAGCAATGAAAGAAACACAACATTTAACAACTTTAAACTAAACCAGTGGTACCCTGCTAATTAAATCTGACATTAACCCCAAAGCAGTGGGAAACAGGTAACATTAACCAATATGTAAACATAAACCCAGCTAAATTAAAATGCTCTAACCTGGTACTTACCATGAGCCGCCTGCTTTTGGGCTGTTACACATGTTTAGAAGAGAGTGGAGAGGAAGTGAGTCACTTTCTCTACAGAACCCTTCTTGATCTGCTTCTTAACCTGCGCTGTGTATGGTTCTGCAGACTAATCTGAACAAAAGCATCTGCTAAATAAATGAAATGCTGAACACTTGCTTTTTTCCTGTGTCTAACATTAATTACAGGGTGACTGACTATTCTTACCTCATTTCAGGTTCTCTCATTGAGTTTGCAGCAAAATACTCCTCAAGTCCAGCTGAGAAAGGAGCATTTAGTGGGATTTTGGGTGAAATCTTATTTTTGCTCATCTTTTTTATTATATTCCGAAGTAAGTATGTTTTTATAGGTTTCAGTGATACTGGATCAGAATTTGGCATAGTTTTTTATTTTCTATATTGTTCCTAAAAACAAACGTGGTACATAATTAAAAATTTAAGAGTCTGTATCTGTTAATCTGTATCCATGGGCCAATGCTGGTTTGAGTCCCCCTCCTCTGGTTCTGGTGTAGTTTCCAAGAAACTCCCCATGTCATGTGGGTTTCAGTCTCCCTCCTCTGTGACTTTATGTGGTTTACATGTGCTCCCCATATCATAAGGGCTTCTGTCTCTCCTCTCTGTCTGTGTGCAGTCTGCATGTGCTCCCCATGTCATGTGGGTTTGATTCCCCCCTCTGTGTCTGTATACAGTCTGCATGTGCTCCCCATGTCATGTGGGTTTGATTCCCCCCTCTGTGTCTGTATACAGTCTGCATGTGCTCCCCATGTCATGTGGGTTTGATTCCCCCCTCTGTGTCTGTATACAGTCTGCATGTGCTCCCCATGTCATGTGGGTTTGAGTCCCCCCTCTGTGTCTGTATACAGTATTCATGTGCTCCCCATGTCATGTGGGTTTGATTCCCTCCTCTGTGTCTGTGTGCAGATTGCATTTGCTCAACATGTCATGTGACATTCCACCAGCTACTTCAGTTTCCTCCAACAGCCCAAAGTCTCACTCTCAGGTGTCTGTAAATTGCCCATAGTATGTAATTATGTATAGCATCCCATCCAAAGTGTACCTCTGCTTTGCGCTGCTTGGGATAGGCTCTAGGCCCCCTGTGACCCTGTCCCGGATGGGTGGCTGGATGTCTGTGTATTACAGAATGTGTAATGTAACTTCTCCCCCAGACATCCTTGTTATCTATTAATAAGCCATTTAAATCATCAAATTAAAGTGGGATGTACTTTTATAACCCAAGTGTCCAACATGAGAATCAAGCCCAGAACCTCTAGGTGACAGGGCTGTGCCATGCAGGGTTTTAAACATAGGATCATTAAAGTAGGGCTGTCAATATATTAAAATATTTAATCATGATTAATCACACAACTGTCTATAGTTAATCAGAAATTAATCGCAAATTAACTCATAAATTTATTCAACATTTACCATTGAGGGATTTTTTTCAGGTGTTAATATTGTTATCAATATTAGTGTCACGTCTCTGTCCAGCCCTCTCGTGGACCACACACACCTCCTTAACCCCATGTCTATTCCCAATTGTGATCAGCTGTTTTCTGTTAGTTCAGCTTCTTTTGTGCATTTCAGTCCGTGATCAAGTCTGTTTCCCCAGGTCATTGATGTTGTCGATCGTGTGCTCCCTTGTCTGCCTGCTTGCCCAAATAACCCCTTTGTTTTGGATTTCGGTCTCCTGTATCCTGATTCCCCGACCAATCGTAACAGAATGACTGGCCTCATTGAAAATGCACTGCAGCGGACCGAAAGCAAACACCTCGGTCTGTTGCAAGAAGTGGTGTATTGGCTTAACCAGCCCGAGGTCCGGGAGGACCACATGGCTTGGGAAACTAGCCAGCCAGAGCAGGATCTTCCTGAGCGAGGCGCCTCTGCCCGGGAGCGCGTACCACTTCCACGAGGTACTATCTCCAGCGCTCCCAACCTCACCGCCCCAAGTTGGCCTGAGAAAGAAGAGGAGGCAGAAGGAGAGGAGACCGGCAGAAGCCCTGACGATCTTCCTGGGGGCCGCTAGCAGCGTGTCACTTCCACTAGGCACGGCTGGCTAATAGAGGGGCCAGGACCGTGTGGGATGCCATCCCGCAGGTTCTGAGGGTTTTTAAAAAGGCAACACCCGCGTTTATGGCACCAACTGTGGCGGCTATAATTGATGTCCCTGACCTGCCTGTCCCTGTCTCGCCGGCGCCCGATGTTCCTGTCCAACCAGCGCCCGAGGTTCCTGCTCTGCTCGTCGTGCCTCCTGTTGCGGCGCTGCCTCCACCTGTCCCTGCTCCGCCCGAGGCCCCTCTGCCTCCGCCTGTGCCTCCTGCTGCTCCGGCTCCTACTCCGCTCAAGGTTCCTCTGCCTTCGCTTGCTCCTAATGGGCCAGCTCCACCCAAAGAGGCTTCAGCTCCAGCTCCAGTCCCCCTGGCTCCAGCTCCAGTCCCCGAGGAAGTCCCGGACTGTCAGATCATCGCTCCTCCTCTCTTGTTGGAGGGAGAGGAGGAGCTTGAGTGGGACCCCTCTGGGACTTCCCTAATGGCCTCAAAGGACTCCTTCAGGAGGAGGACTCCTCCACCTTTACCCCAGAAGGGTCAATCCCGGCCAGAACCCCACCTGTCGGTGTCCCGTAAAGGGAGAGGAGATATGCACAGGGGTTGGGTCCCGTCCACCCTGCCCCCCGGCTCGCTTGCGGCTCCTGTTCGGCTGTCGCCTGCTGGTCCCCCACCGTCACCTCGTCAGCCACCTGCAGTCCCCCCTCTGACGCCTCATGGACTGCCTGCGGGTTTCCCCGCTTTGACTTGTCGTTCGCCTGCAGGTCCCTCCTCTATGGTTCGTCGGAGGGTGATGCATCCGCCTGCTGTGGCTGCGCCGTCACCTGCTGCGGCTTCCCCTCCCTCCTTGCCTTCGCCATGGTCCCCTTCGGCTCCCTCCACAAAACAAAAACTGCGAAAACAGAAAAAGCTAGCCGCTTGACTTTTTTTCTCTTTTTCGACCTGCTCATGTACAGCTGATTCACTGTTTGTCATCCTCCAAAGCAAAGTGCAATACATGCGTGAGCTACTAACGCCACCATTTTTAATGCTATGAGTCTCACAGATATGACGTTTTTAGTTGTTGGTGACGTAGTTGACCCATACATAAAAACATATCAGTGTGCGAATGCGTGACGTTTCGGTTGACCAATGCTTTCAAATTCAGATAGTCAGATACAGGTCATTCGTAGTTATGAATGTGAACTGTCAAGATAGACAAATCCGATCTGAGCAAAAAAATTGGAATTGAACGATGTGGCTAACAGTGTCTGGTGGTGATGATTTACTATGAAAAGTATATGAAAGAATTACGAATCCCAATAAATTTGATGAGCTTGCATCCAATCTCGGACACTGAAGAAAACTCTGGGAAGCATACCATTTGACCAGAGACATACTCTCGTAGTGAATGACTGTAAATTATGCAGTTAAGACATCACAGAAGCATGCGACGGACTGCCTCATTCACATATGGCTAAAGAAATATCTAAGAAATATCTAAGTGAAAAATAATAATATGAACCCATAAATAAATTATTTATATTTTATTTTCGAAAGTATTATCATAATATCTTAAGGATTGCAGGTTGCGAACGGGCAGGCGGGTGGGAAGGATGAAGCAGGCAGGCGAATGTCAGGGAAAACGGGGATTTGTTAAAGGGGCAGGACAGAACAGTTCGGAACAATAGCACTGACATTGACTAACATCAATGATGGACAAAAACCAGGGCAAGACGTGGACTGAAATGGATATGACTGGGCGAAAATAATCAGACACAGCTGGGCAAGATTGGGGAAGCACACGTGGATAATCAGGGGGCGTGGCACACAGGATTGGACGAGCCGGGGATGACATTAAGACTTGAAAATGCGAATGCATCTATTGTTCTGAGAAGAGCAGCAGCCTTCTCAGTGGTATTTAAGACTACACGTACTATGGTGGTAACTCATTTCACATTGACAGTAACTGCAAATATCTTAGGTCTTGTCGATGGACTCATCTGACAGAGTTTTGAAGCTGAACCTGCCATTCAAAATACCTTTTCCTTTGTTCGTTGTTTTTCCCGAGCTGTCATCCGATTCAACACGCGCTAATGACATCAAAAAAATTTATCACGTTATAATGAATTCCCATTAACACACTATTATCGTCTTAACTTTGACACCCATACTCTAAAGACTAAAGATTTTTTTTGTTACTGTGTACCTGACGTGAATTTCATGGTTACTAATTCTATACTCACTTCCTTTCAGTTCTTCGCTTTGTGCTTTGGATGAAAGAATACCCAATGAAAATAATTAACTATATTACAGGAATAACTGGAATTATATTTCTGATCATCACAGTTTCTTCCACAAGTAAGTTTGTTTGTACGTTTACCTGTGTGCTGCTTGTATGTTCTCCCCGTGTTTGCACTGGTTCTCACCATGTACTCCGGTTTCCCCTAACACACCAAAAACATGCATTTACATAAAACGGGGACTAAATTGTGTGTGAGTGGATGTCCCCTGTGATGGACTGGCACCCCACCAGGGTGTACCCTGCCTTGTGCCCTGTGCTAACTGGGATCGACTCATCATGGCACTGTTCTTGATAAGTGTTTATGGGAGATGAATGGATGTATTTATTATTTTAATGCTTATTTTGGGAACTGGGATTTCAGAAATATGAAACATGGTATGGTTACAGAATGTCTGAATTTCACAGTTAATCGGAATGTATGATAAAATACTAAACTGAAACACCATTATTACTTTATCCTAATCCATCCTAACCCATTTTATATCCTGAGATGTTTTTCCAATACCTCAGTATCCAAGGTGGGATTCAAACCCAGAATCCACAGGTGACAAGGCTGTGCTGTGCAGGGTTTTAAACATAGGTCCTCTGAGTATGTTTGTTTTTACTTTCTGTCTGACATGAATTTCATGGTGACTGACTCTGTTCTTACATTTTTTTAGTCGTAGTCAGTGTTTATCTGGCAAAATATTACTCAGATGCAGCTTGGAAAGAACAACTTGGAACAATTTTAACTATGTTAATGTTTCCAGTTCTCATTGTTTCATTCCCAGGTAAGGACATTTGCACGGATGTTATATTTTGCTTTAAACTTTAGAATTTTAGGAATATTGGAGCAGAATTAGATATAGAGATATTTGTTTGCTACATTGTATTGAAATAAACACACAACTTGTCCATTTGCAGGACATTGATACTGAAAGTGTATTTTCCATAATTAATGTGTACACAACTTGAGTTCTATGATGCAATATCAGTTCAAGCTGCCTTTTAAACTAGAGGGCACTTTTTAATACCAACATGGGATTCAAACCCAGAACCCACTGCTGACTGGACTGTGCAGGGTTTTAAACACAGGACCACTGGACAACATCTGTTTTATACTTTGTGTCTGGCGTGAATTTAATAGTGACTGACTCTGTTCTTTCCTTATTTCAGCTGCTTTCAGTGTGGTTTGGATAGTGCGCTCCCTTAAGACAACTGAAAAAGTAGAACTCAGAGAAATTCTTGTAATCTGGGGATATTTCATCTGTAAGTACTGTGGCAGGGTTACGCTAAACAAACACACACAGGCAGTGGTGAGTGATTGAATATCAGCCCAGAGAGGCTCTATTTAATGGGGGAAAAATCCCAAGAACAGGGAAGGTAACTGTGGGCGTCTCAAAAAGGAAAACGAAACCTTGTAAGAAAAGTATAACCGAAAGATCAGAGGCCATATCACTGCAGTTACACTCATGGCTGGATCTACCATGTGGGCTGTGTCAAGGGGCCTTTGAATATGCCAGACAAAAAAATATACTTGAGTAATAGTAATTAGTAATTAGCCTATCAAATACCCACAGATGCTGAGGCATTGAATTTCAGAAAATAAAGTTGTGAGTGGTTGATAAGATTTATGGATCTTGCCAGAACCCAAAAATAAAAGAAAAAAAGAAGTGCTGAATTGCTTAAAATGTGTCAGAAATAAATATGTTTTTCCAAAAATCAGAACAAGACAATGTAAGCTAAGACTGTACTAGCGTATGTATTGCACATGCAGATACCATGTATGTATCAAAAGAAATTAGTTCTTTAATGTTAATGAATCAGTACAGTTTTTGAGGGACCAAGACAAGTACAAAAAAGCTAGTTTTTCATTCAGTGCACATCAGTAAATCCAATAGTATGGAAGCCTTAATAGTCCAAATGCCTTAGTGTTATTAGGGTATTTTCTGTCATCTTGATTAAGACATCCATATGTCTTAAGACATCCAAAATGGGTGTGTTAAAGGGGTATTTATCAAGATGACCAAATGCCTTAAGATGTCCAAAATGGGCATTAAGGTATTTCCTGCCATCTTAAGATGTCCAAAATGGGCATTAAGGTATTTTCTGCCATCTTTAGATGTCCAAAATGGGCATTAAGGTATTTTCTGCCATCTTAAGATGTCCACAATGGGCATTAAAGTATTTCCTTCCATCTTAAGATGTCCACAATGGGCATTAAGGTATTTTCTTCCATCTTAAGATGTCCACAATTGCCTCTTCAAGTTAGTTTCCCAATGGCATTTAACACCACTTTTGCCAGGAAATTCAGCCAGGGCTAAAAAAAAAAACACAACCTTTTTATATTGTAATATATATGTGACTATACTTGGTAGTAGAGAACATAGAATTTAGACAAGATCTTGTTCATGGTTAGTGTTTTGATATTATATTTTTGATTTTTAAATTTATTTTACATTTATTTTTGCAGCACTATTTTTCAGACATGCATTGCCTTTGGTTTACAACTTTTCCTAATTGCATTGTAGTGATAATTTGATCATTTGATAATGATGATTTCAAAACAAATGATGTTTTCCCTGCTGTACTGACATTGCAATGAACCGTGAACCCAGAACAGAGGTTTGTACTGAACCGTGAATTTTGTGTACCGTTACACCCCTACAATATCTGGCTGGCAGCTGAGTTTAATAGGGATGTGAGTTTTTGCAGTGTTATGAATAATACATGATCAGCCAGGGCATAGGAAGGAGGGGGGTGTGTACCCCCCAATCTTTAATTTCAGTTCAGTTACTAGGTAAGCTGATTAGTCTTTGATTGGTTAGATTAGTCTTTCCTTGGTGGAGTGAATGATCATGCTGACCCTCACCTTCATCGTGCCACAGGGTTTGTTATTTAATATCCTGTTATATCTGTATTGACTGATGATTGAATGACGGTGTCTGATTTGTTCTGTTTGCCTTACAGATGATCCCACACTTTTTAACACGCTCATCCTAGCTATTTATTCTCATCTCTATGCCTGGATGCAAAACACATTCATATTAGGTAAGTTTCCCTGCAGTTTTCATACTTACTATCATTGTTGTGTGTGTTTGTAAATGGAGGTAGGTTTACTCTGATCGTATTAATAAATACATTTTATAACTTCTGTATATTATGGTGGCTCAGTGGGCAGAGCTGTAGCTTCACACCTCCACCAATGAGGGTTCAGTTCCTGATGTGTGACACTGATCCCTGATTCCAAACCCATTAAATCTGACTTATGTGTGGACAGCAGGAGGATGAATGGACAAAAACACGTCTGTATTCACAGTGAAAAGCTAGTTTATGATACTGTTTCTTTTATTTCTTTTATTAAAATTTTATATTAATATTGCTGATTGGATGTTGGACTAGTGTGGATAATTGTAGTAAACAGACTAATATGATCTTTCTCTTTTCAGGATATTCAATTTCAGTTGCAGTAGCTGCCTTTGGATTAAGTTCCTTCAAACGTATTAGGGATTTTTTGTGGCATTATAAAATGTTTTTGGAGGGATTTCACTGTAAGTATGAAATTTTGTACTAAACCATAATTTTCACATGCATAATTAAAATAAGTCACCCTTAAAAATTTCCTGGACTTACCGGAGTTTACTTAAAATCCATATAGCGATGCACGCATGCATGTGGTCTAGAACTGCAGTATATTCTTGTACGGGTGCTGTAATTTATATTAAATAGTAATATTAATGCTGGGGGTTTGTGGAAGGGTTGGTCAGTTTAGAAAAATAAACTACAGTGAGACCCCTGAATTGGAAACCTCCAGTTCATAAGTTTCAAACTGCATGCCAAATGATTCAGGCTGTAACTTGATAATACTCCACCTTGACGCTTCCAGTGCATGACTCAGCTCCCATACCCACGCTTCCATGCAGAACTCTCATTCCGTCAGCCTGAAGTGTTCTTTGTGATCATCCATTGCCAAATTCTCATAGTGTTGTGTTATAAAAACATATAAAAAGCATGATCCTTCATGGTTGTGCATTCTGTTCACATCTGAAAAAATGGAAGCGATGAAACTTATGAAATCCTCCATCAATCTTCTAGTCTCCACCCCCCCAATCCAGTCCTCTGACATCCTAGAAAGTACAGACACACATTTTTAAGAGATGTTTGGATCCATTGGCAGTGGAGGCACCAGTGATTTAATGCTGCAGGTACTGGGGGGGAGCCAGATTATTGAGCGTGGGTGCCAAAAGTGAATTTCGGATTGGGGGAGGGGGTGTAATTTCAGCCGAACAGGCTGACTGAGGCAGGGGGTATTTTTATAACTGGCTGCATGGCTGATAGGCAGTGAGAGGGGGCAGTGGCAGGCTTAGGCTGTTTGAAGGGCAGGGATTAAAAATGAAAAGGACACCTATTTGATTGTGCAAGTAAGTTGAAACTGGAACGTGCAATTCCTATTTAGTGTTTGTGTTAGAATGAAGTTATATATTTTACACTAACCATGAAAAACTATGCAGCATAATAAAATACTAAATAAATACTCATTTCTAGCTCATGCAGCCCATGTATGTAAAAAAGTATACTGCAAGTATAAAAATAGCAAACCTCAACCCAATATATCGCTTAATTCTTTTTCACAATTAAAACAACATATTTTTAAGTATAGGTCTATGTCCCATAAAATTAATTGTAAAGCAGGCGATAGTAATAATAAACAAAGAAGCTACAACAAAATACCAACTGACTAACAGGCCAACAAGAATAGAGAAGGTCCACTGGCTCCTTTATGAGGCTCTGAAGGTTTGAACAGAGGTTCAGATAATGCTGAGTTATGCAGCGTATTACAAAAGAAGAATTTCTTTGTCTTCTCTTGCAACTTGTCCTCTAATGAGATGTTCAGCATTGTAGCCTTAATCAGAGTTCCTTGTTGGCAACGTACCTGTATGGCCCTTTTATCATAAGTTCACTGCTCACTACTATGGAGAAAAGTTGCAGCTTTGTGAGGGAACCCCTTGTCTTTGCATTGGTTCTTACCAGAACTCTGGGCTTCTCTGGTTGGGTAGCTATGATACTATGTGATGTCCACTTGGATCCTTACCTGATCTTCTAACAACTCTCCTAATTCCACAAGTGAAGGGATTACATTACTGCAGGGGCTCATGAACATTTGAAAAGTAAATAGCAAGTCATATGGCAGTTTAGCAAGAAAATTTGAACCCACATTTCAGCTACATATCCCAATCACTGCCAAGCTCCTCTAAGACCAGGAATCATTCTTGTAGCCCTACGTTGCACCCTTTCCAAGGTAGCAATGTTTTTTTAAGGTATGGTGACCAAACCTGCACACAATATTCTAGGTGGGGTCTTACCAAGGAATTATATAATCATAGCATCACCTCCCTTGACTTAAACTCCACACACCTAGAGATGTAACCCAACATTCTATTGGCCTTTTTAATTGCTTCCCCACAATGGCAAGAATGGGACATGAAAACATCAACATACTCACCGAGGTCTGTCTCATAATCAGCTACCTTTATTTCAGCGGAACCCATAACATATCTGTACTTTATATTTCTGCTCCCTACATTTATCTACGTTAAATTTCACCTGCCAGGTATCAGCCTAGTCGCTAATTAAATCCAGATCCTGTTGAAGCCTTTGTGCTGCTAGATCAATATCTGCTGCACCGCCCACCTTGGTGTCACCTGCAAATTTTACCAATTTACTGTATGTATTGGTGTCAATATCATTAATGTAAATTAGGAACAATAGTGATCCTAAAATTTAACCATGTGGTACCCTACTATGAACGCAGGCCCACTGTGACATTGTGCCTCTAATAACTACTCACTGATTCCTGTTAGTTAACCAGTTTTCAATCTAAGCAGTTCCGAAAATCCCTGCAGCTTTGAGCTTAAACAAGAGCCGTTTGTGGGGGACAACATCAGAGGCCTTCTGGAAATCTAAGTAGATCACGTCGTAGGCCTTTTTGTGATCAGTTTCTCTTGTAGCTTCCTCAAAGAACTCAAGTAGATTAGTTAAACAGGATCTACCTTTCCTAAATCCATGTTGGCTATTCCTCAGAATGTTATTTGATTCCAGGTAATCTACCATTTTCACTTGGCCTATAGTATATATCAAAATGCATCCCAATTACGGCATGAAAAATAATTGTTAAATTATGCAAGAGATGCTATGTGTCTTGACCTGCTCGTACGATCCTCCTGTGTGCCACGCCCCCTCATTAACCACATGTGCTACCCTGATTGTGACCAGCTGTTTTCTGTCAGTTTGAGTAGTCCTGTGTATTTAGTCCACGTTCAAGTCTGTTTCCCCAGTCCGGTCTTTGACGTTGTTTTACTGTATAGTGCTCTGTCTGTAATAAATTCCCCACTCCCTGCTCGCTCGCCCTGCACACAGTTATGACACTATGCATTAAATATGCATTAAACATGTTATGCTTATAAATATATTATCATTCTTCAGTTTCCAACATGTTGAATTAAAAACGTTATCTGACTAAAAACACCTTATATCCCTTCCTCATGAAAGCCACCATGCCATAGGAGATACATAGATGGGGACACAAACTTAACAGTCACGCAGGAGAATTCCCTTCAACAGCTTAGATGGCACAGCACAACACATGCATGCAGTTCTACCCAAATATTCAATGCCCATTACCACGTACCTCTGTCAGAGGTCCTTCTCGGGAGGCTTTAAACATGCCTGAGGTCTAGTATGATATCTGAGAGGTTGACTGGCTCAGCAATGACGCATATATACATTGCAGCATGACACTCGATCTTGAAGTTGTTGGGAAGCCTCTTGACACAGGAGGTTTGCAGTGGTTTTTAAGTATGGTATGCTCACAATTGGTACTGAAAGGTATTACTGACTATTGACTGAATCAAAAGGCTTATAAATACTAACAAAATATTTAAATTTCAAATTTTGTGCATAAATTGTAATGAAAAGAATGAAGAAGAATTGAAGAATGACAAAATGATTGACTTTTAAAAATGAATGTTAAGACCTGTTGTTATTTTTAGTACTGGGCATAATAAATGATTAAATTAAGAAAGGGAGGTATACAAATTTTCAAAGGTCAAAGGAGCGAAATGATCATCCTAACTCATGTAACCTCAGTATTTTTTTAAGTTTGCATACGACCTTGGGTGAACTCCTTTCTATATCTCTGATGACGTCACCTGGTTGTTTTACCTGTTTTACTGTTTTTCAGATTTGGCTGAAAATATTTTTGGGGATATTTTTAATGGTTCATCTAATATTAAGTTTCCTGTATCTCCGTTTGATTCTAGAAAATGACAAAGGTAAGGAAAAATTAAATGAGAGGAAAGCATCTGAAGATAATAGATCTTTAACTATCAGCCAATTTTTTGTGTTTGTAAAAACAGCAAATCAATCATTTTTCTTTGTGATGCAAATAATACAGTACTGTAATAATTTCTGATATGAATCCTTATTTAACTGTATTATGTGTTAAACAAAATTTTTTTTTCTAGTGTAGTCTATATGAAATTGTTATATTTTGTTTGTGTTCGTAGATGTTTAGTAATAACCTCTATTTTATTAAAAACTGAAATCAACTTATTTTCACTACAGCACGACCTGTAAAGATGTGCGAGTTTGTGTTCATCTACATTCTGACTGTCACATCAAGCTTTCGAGACTGGCATAGGAATGAATTACTAGGTACCAATCATTTTTTCGTTTTGATATTTTAAAATATTTTGATTTGATTTATTTTTTTGACTTTTAAATCCATTTGTGTTTCATGAATATGCATGTAAAATCAGATATGCATTTTCTTTATATCACCTACCAAATGGAATGTCATAAATTTTTTTTGTACAATATTAAAATTGAGTAAATCATTGAAAAAGATAAATTGATATGGCTGTGAACGTACACTGAGTGACAAAAAAGTTAAGCACCCAGAGTGGTGGAGATGAAATGAATCTGCATGTGGTGAAAGGTCGTGTGACTGTATCATAATAATTATAATATCAGATCAAACGGACAAAAGAGTTGGCAGTATGAGTGTGGCACCCCATCCCCCCCCCCCCCCCCCCCCCCGGGCCTGAATACATGCGGTGATATGGTGCGGAAGGGAGTCATACAGCCGTTGTATCCTCTCCTGTGGCAAGTCGGCCCACAGCTGCTGTAACTGGCCTTCGAGATCCTGCAGATTGGCACTGGGTCTGAGTTGACATCCAAGCTGATCCCACACATGTTCGATTGGGGAAAGATTGGGGGACCTGGCTGGTCACGGGAGGAGCTCAACATGACGCAGGCAGTCCATAGACACACGTGCTGGGTGTGGACGAGCATTGTTTTGTTGACAATACCGGGGTGGTGTCTCAGGAGGGGTAAGACATGCAGATGCAGGATGTCATTGACATAGCACTGCACCATTAGGGTCCCCTGAATCACTACCAGAGATGACCTGAAGTCATACCCTATGGCTCCCCACACCATGAAGTCATACCCTATGGCTCCCCACACCATGAGGTCATACCCTATGGCTCCCCACAACATGATGTCATACCCTATGGCTCCCCACACCTTGATGTCATCCCCTATGGCTCCCCACACCATGATGTCATCCCCTATGGCTCCCCACACCTTGATGTCATACCCTATGGCTCCCCACACCATGATGTCATACCCTATGGCTCCCCACACCTTGATGTCATACCCAGTGGCTCCCCACACCATGATGTCATACCCTATGGCTCCCCACACCTTGATGTCATACCCTATGGCTCCCAACACCATGAAGTCATACCCTATGGCTCCCCACACCATGATGTCATACCCTATGGCTCCCCACACCTTGATGTCATACCCTATGGCTCCCCACACCATGATGTCATACCCAGTGGCTCCCCACACCATGATGTCATACCCTATGGCTCCCCACACCATGAAGTCATACCCTATGGCTCCCCACACCATGAAGTCATACCCTATGGCTCCCCACACCATGATGTCATACCCTATGGCTCCCCACACCATGAAGTCATACCCTATGGCTCCCCACACCATGAAGTCATACCCTATGGCTCCCCACAACATGATGTCATACCCTATGGCTCCCCACACCTTGATGTCATACCCTATGACTCCCCACACCATGATGTCATACCCTATGACTCCCCACACCATGATGTCATACCCTATGGCTCCCCACACCATGATGTCATACCCTATGGCTCCCCACACCATGATGCCAGGTGTAACGCCGGTGTGTCTCTCCTCAAGATTGACCCCTCCCCTCGGCACCACCATACGCACACACAATGGTCATGCCACCCAGTTATGGCACCAATCCAAATTTCGCCATCTGTACTGGTGTTAAAGGCAGCCTATACATGTGACAGTGAACCTGTAGTCCGGTTGATGCCAGTCATCGAGACACAATGCGGGATGACAAGGGGGGTTGTGTAGAGTCCAATGTCTGTGTCCAGATGACAGGCGCAGATGTCATTTTTGTAATGCTTAGCGCGCAAGGCAACATTCCTCCCTTGGTGTGGTCTGTCTTGGGCGACCGGAACCTTCACGACATGCATGGGTGCCCTCATGTACCTATTGATTCCAACATCAGACAACTGTGACATCTGCATGCCCCACATACCGAGCAATTGCACAATATGACCACCTGGCTCCATGCAAACCCACAGTGCGACCCCTATCAAGCTCCACCAAGTGCTGGTAATGCTGTCTAATGCGTCTATGAGGCCTCCTCTGTGTCTGGTGATTCGACATTCCAGCTCCTTGCAAATCGAATCATGTACATACCTGTCTATGGTCTGCATGTAGCAAATTACATCCAAATCAGGTAATTATTTCTGGGTGCATAACTGCTATTTTGTCACTTTGTGTGTGTGTGTGTGTGTGTGTGTGTGTAGCTGTATGACTAATGCTTTTCTCTCTACCTTTCAGCCGAACCCCGTAAATATGCATATTTCTTAGGGGCTTTTGGTCTCCCTCTCCTGAATTCTGTTGCTCTGGCTGTAGCATTAAAATTCAAGGCAGGTAAATACACTAGAGCTTTGAGATGTTTCTCCTATAATTTTACTTTTTGCTATCCAAACTTAATAATACATCTAAATTTGACAAACCTTTTATGAAATACTATATGTAATCCCGTGGTTTAATATCTGTCACTTACTGCTCAATTACTGACCTCAGTTCTCAGTGATTTGTGTGATGATGTCATTTCAGACACAGGAAAACAGTTACTGGATCTACGGCTGATTGTCCTGAATTCTGGGTCTGTCTTCCTCTTTGGCTGGATTGTTATACAGATGTCTGCATACTGTAAGTATAACAGGGATATGATGCATAACTTACCATAAAGGCTGAATATGTGTACTGGGACTTTTCTTGCATGCTGACAGTTTTCCAGTCATTGTTTTCATCTCCCCATGTCCCAGTCAGACAGACAGAAGCAAGATAGGCAGTAAATCAGTATAATAGAAAGCCGACAACTGAGTAATCAGTCTGTAATTACTGATTAACTGTCCTTAATAATATTGTATTAAAAAACCAGTACTCATAGAATGTTTCCTGACTTACATTTCCAGTATTTAACCTGGATAAATATTATATCACTTAAATAATGTTATTTACTAACTACTTTGTGCAGATCAGGACATGGTATTTCATATCACTGCTGCTTTAATAATTCTGAGCTCTTTTGGTCTGCCTTTATGATGCTGTTTCAGTGATGTAGGACAGTAATGGCCTCCTGGCCAGTAGGGGGCACTGAAGCTGTAATGGGGAGCTCTGACTAGGAAGATAACATAACTGCATGCTCAGTGACACAGCATATGTGTCTATGTAATACAGAAACCTTTCACTGTCAGTAATCATTATTATGATTATAAACATGCAAGTAATCATTCTCGTTACTCAATATCATTAGTCATTATCATTACTAATTACATATAACCTGGCAGTTACAATAAACTTCATATTCACATCTTACTATTTCAAGCTCTTGCGTAGTTAATTGTATCATTTTTAATTACAGGGTTGGCGAGAAAGGAAAAGTGAGTAGAGATTTTTATATGTAGTACATGTACAAGCCTTTTTAAAAAAAAAATGGTAGAAATGTAGAAGAAAAATCCATTCTGATGAGCCTGGAAACTGTCACAGGAAGCACAAGGCAGGGGACACCCTGGGCAGGATGCCAGTCCATCACAGAGCAAACACACATTCACTTACGATGGGACATTTAGTGAGGTGTGAGGTGCCAGTGTTACCCACTGAGTCACCATGTAAACTACACAGAGCCCAAGCCGGGGGGTGTGAGGTGCCAGTGTTACTCACTGAGTCACCATGTAAACTACACAGAGCCCAAGCGGGGGGGTGTGAGGTGCCAGTGTTACTCACTGAGTCACCATGTAAACTACACAGAGCCCAAGCCAGGGGGTGTGAGGTGCCAGTGTTACCCACTGAGTCACCATGTAAACTACACAGAGCCCAAGTCGGGGGGTGTGAGGTGCCAGTGTTACCCACTGAGTCACCATGTAAACTACACAGAGCCCAAGCCGGGGGGTGTGAGGTGCCAGTGTTACCCACTGAGTCACCATGTAAACTACACAGAGCCCAAGCCGGGGGGTGTGAGGTGCCAGCGTTACCCACTGAGTCACCATGTAAACTACACAGAGCCCAAGCTGGGGGGTGTGAGGTGCCAGTGTTACCCACTGAGTCACCATGTAAACTACACAGAGCCCAAGCTGGGGGGTGTGAGGTGCCAGTGTTACCCACTGAGTCACCATGTAAACTACACAGAGCCCAAGCCGGGAGGTGTGAGGTGCCAGTGTTACCCACTGAGTCACCATGTAAACTACACAGAGCCCAAGCTGGGGGGTGTGAGGTGCCAGTGTTACCCACTGAGTCACCATGTAAACTACACAGAGCCCAAGCTGGGGGGTGTGAGGTGCCAGTGTTACCCACTGAGTCACCATGGAAACTACACAGAGCCCAAGTCGGGGGGTGTGAGGTGCCAGTGTTACCCACTGAGTCACCACGCAAACTACACAGAGCCCAAGCCGGGGGGTGTGAGGTGCCAGTGTTACCCACTGAGTCACCATGTAAACTACACAGAGCCCAAGCTGGGGGGTGTGAGGTGCCAGTGTTACCCACTGAGTCACCATGCAAACTACACAGAGCCCAAGCTGGGGGGTGTGAGGTGCCAGTGTTACCCACTGAGTCACCATGCAAACTACACAGAGCCCAAGCCGGGGGGTGTGAGGTGCCAGTGTTACCCATGTTGTTAAGCGTCTTTGAGTACCTTGAAAAGTGCTCTATAAATAAAATATAATAATGATAATTATTATTATTATCATTATTATTATTATGTTGTTACAGTATCAAATGTAAACGATTTCTTATTAAACACCTTTAAAAAACATTTGTGAATGTATTTTATATAAGTAATAATAAATAAAACATGTGAATATGGAGCTATATAAACATTAATAATTTAATAAGACGTCAGTTGATTTATCAAGCTAACTGTAAACGATTTCTTAATACAGTGGAACCCACTTATAGTAATCACAGTTATAGCGTTCACCCACTTATATAGATCAAAAAGCTTGGGACAGAATCATTCCTGTACGAGTACTGTTCAATAATTTGCTTATAATAATCAAGTAGTCCACTTTTGGTGTTCATTTTCATTTTTAAACATGACAACATGTGGAAAAAAATAAAATTGTTTTAACTTTTGACTTTTTCTTTACTCTGTTTGCCTTACTTTGAACCCGTCTGCTTCTGGCTAGCTACCTGAGGCTAAGGCTGCATGCACAGAAAACATGATGGGATAAATAAAGTCATTTTCCCTCAATGACAAATATAGTCATGAAAGCTTATGATAAACTACCAAAAACGAGCCATCGAGACACAGCAGTGAAACTACAATAAGCATTTTGAGACTGTGTAATGTTGCGAAAATACACTGTATAAATTTAATTGAATGTAATTGATTATGTACAGCACTGTACTATATTATTCCGTATTTGAATTATACATGCTTCCGGGATAGGCTCCGGACCCCCCGCGACCCAGTAGGATAAGCGGTTCGGAAAATGGATGGATGGATGAATTATACATAGTTCAATAGTACATATGTTTGTAATTTGTAAAGTGTCTGAAACAGCTGAATTTTGAAATTGTCAGTAAAATTAAATAGCGACACTGACCATTTTATTACCTTATTTTCATGTAATAAATATACGTGTACATCAGATATAAAGAAGAAAAAATCTATTATAATGGTCATCCACTTACAGTGATCAATTTCACCCAGACAGGCGTAATCATTATAAGTGGTTTCCACTGTAATAATTAATAAAGACATTAAAAAGACATTTGTAATTGTATTTTATTTATGTGAATTGCAGTAGGGTAAATGTACGGGGTAACTTGAAACGCGCGGGGTAACTTAAAATGGCATCATCACGATTGCGTCAACGGCCAATCAGCTGAGCCATGCATCACAGGGGGAAGGAATTCGGATGGCGGAAGAGATTTGGCTTGACACCCCCCCTACACGAGTTGTTTTGTGGGATTTTCCAGTTCAGTTGGTTGATATTGTAAAATCTTATAAAGTCCGGATTACAATTTTCATCCGGCCGGTTCTAAATGTTTGACACCCCTGATTTAGACCCATTGGCAAAAGTGTATAAAATCAAACAGCTAGCCATATGCATTCAGGTTTACAAACATTTGTGCAAGAATGGATCCTTTGGAAGAATTCCGTGAATTCAAGCGTGATACTGTCACAGTTTGCAATAAGTCAGTTTGTGAAACTTGTTCCTTAGATCTTCCCCGGTCAACTGTATGTGATATTATTGCAAAGTGGAAGCATTTAGGAAAAACAGAAACTCAGCCAAGTGGCAAACCCACATAAATTGACACAGGGTCGCCAAGTGCTAAGGCCAATGCTTCGTTGACTCCATGACTGCAGAGTTCCAAACTTCCAAATCAAACACATTTGGGGTGAATTACAAAAAAGATTGTGAGCCCTACATCCAATATCAGTGCCTGACTTCACAAAGGGTCTTCTGCATGGATGGGCAAAAATTCTCATAGACACTGTCCAAAATCCTATGAAAAGCCTCCCCAGAAGAGTGGCAGCTGATATAGCTGCAAAGGGGGGACCAACTAAATATTAATGCGTAAGATTTTAGAATGGGATGTTATAAAGGTCAGATGTCCCAATACTCTTATCCATACAGCATATCTAGAAACACATGTTTGTCAGGGTCAGCACCCATCTGTCCCAGCCTTTCGTATCTCCTCCTCGTTTGGCCAGCAGGTGTCGCTGGTCATTTTGTCCTCCCTCTTGTCCTTAGTGTATTTCCTTGGCCCTCCAGATGGCTGCATGGCTCTTTGGGCTAAGTGTGCACCTATAACCCCTGTAGTCAGGAGTTTGAATCCAGCTACCTCTGGTTTTGTAATTATTAGATATTGTTCCCTAGTGTTTCTTTTGTATGACTTTTCTTGTCCTAGGTATTCTCTGCTTGTGTTCTGTTTCGTTCCTTTCTGGTTCAGTTTAATTATCCTTGTGTTCTGTTACTAGTGTTCTATTCCCAGTTTATGTTTTCTAGTTTTTTTCTTTAACTATTATTTTTTTCCACCTGTTGCCCATTTTCTTGTGCCAGCCCTTGTTGATTGTTTCTCACCTGTCCTGCGTTATCTTGTTAGCCCTCTGTATTTAGGTACTTGATCCTGCTATCTTCCCCATGGAGTCATTGACAATGTTTCTCTGGTGTTGGTTATTCTGATAGGCTATGTAATATGTTTGCTTCCCTGTCTGTTCTCTGTGCAACCAGTTTCCCTTTATAAATTATTTTTGTTCTGTTACTTGCATTGTTCCCCTGTTTAGTTTTGACCTCTCGTGGTCTGTTTGTTTTGTAGTGTTTTCAGTGTATTCAGTTCCTGTAATAACCCCCCTGTTTTTGTGGATTGTTCCCTTCCTTTCTTGCCTGTCGCATGCCCCGAGTCTGTGATGGAAACCCCCAAGCTCTCTGCGTGAAATTTGCTTGTTTTGTTGTGGGATGTTCTCTGGTTTCCCCCCATAGTCCAAAGACATACTGAGGCTAATTAAAGTTACCAAATTGCCTGTAGATATGTGATGGGCTGGTGCCCCATGCTGGCTTGTTCCCTGCTTTGTGCCTCCTGAGCCCCTGAAATGAAAAATAGGACAAGTGGTTTCAGAAAATAGATGGATATGATTTGCTGACATTGGGATGTTATAATAGAGGTGTTATTTTCTTAGAATAAAGACAGCTTACACCCTTCTTCAGAGACCCCAAGATACTGAGCTGGACCAGGTAGGTACCCAAGATACATCTCCCCTTCTGGTTGGTGTCCTTGGGCCTGTTTCTCTACATCAGTCTGACCATCTTCCCTCAGATTATTATACAGTAATGTGAAAAAAATTGTACTTTATTTGGTAGTTTATTAAGAAATATCAACATATTAATATAAAATCTTGAGGGTGTCTCTCGTGCACGGCCCATTTCAAATCACCCCACAACATCGTAATAAGATTAAGGTATGGGCTTTGTCTTGGCTTTTCCAGAACTCTCAATTTCTGTCTTCTAAGCCTTTTCTTGGTAGATTTACTGGAATGTTTTGGGTCATTGTCATGTTGCATGGACCACTCCTACTTCTGAACAGATGATCTCACACTGTCCTAAAGCATCCTCTGATATGATGAAGAATTCATAGTGGATTATATGATGGTGAGCTGGCCAGGTCCCGCTGCAGCAAAGCAGCCCCAAACTATGACATTTCCAGCTCCATGCTTCACAGCTGCATGAGGTTCTTTTGCTCAAAATCTTTGATTTACACCAAACGTCCTCTGTTACTGTGTCCGAATAATTTAATTTTAGATTGATCTGTCCAAAGCACATTGTTCCAAAAGTTCCGGTCTTTGTCTAGGTGGTCTCTGGTAAACTTCATTCTCGCTATGACATTTTGTTTTACAACAAGGGTTCCCTCGTTCCCTCCTTGCACACCTCTCATGTAAATCAAACTTCTGCAGTCTCTTTTTGATAGTAGATGCATGTACTTTGACATCAACTGTGGCAAGAATTTCCTGTATGTCCCATGATGACATTTTAGGTTTTTTGGAGACTTCTTTGGGCATCATGCAGTCTGCCCTTGGGCTGAACTTGCTAGGATGGCCTGATCTGGTCATGTTGGCAGTTGTTTTAAATGTTCTCCACTTGTACATTTTTTCCAGACAGTGGAATGGCTGATTACAAACTCACTTCAGATCTTTTTATATCACTTCCCAGACTCATATGCATCTACAAGCTTCTTTCTGAAGGCCACAGAGCTCTTTGAATCTCACCACAGTGATACCACTCACCTGAACAATCAAGAGCAAACCAAACTAAATGTTTGTGGTTTAAATAAGACAGGCTCCACCAAAAAGCTCTGTAGATGATGTTCTAAGCATTTTCACCTGATGTGATGCACTAGAATCTAATTATAAGCATTTTAAATAGTAATGACTGTGAGGGTGTTCTAACTTTTTCCTCAGTGGAATCACAGTGGCATCATAGTAATTTTTTCTGTTAAATAAGCAAAATTGTTTCTTGTTTTTGCATAGGTAATACCACTACATCACCTTATCTACAGATATGATTTGATAGAAGATTTAATATTAATATGTTGATATTTCTTAATAAATAACTAAATATTTAATGGTAGGGGCGGCATGGTGGTGCCTCACACCTCTGGGACCCAGATTTGAGTCTCCGCCTGGGTCACATGTGTGTGGAGTTTGCATGTTCTCCCCATGTCGTTGTGGGGTTTCCTCCGGGTACTCCGGTTTCCCCCCACAGCCCAAAGACATGCTGCGGCTAATTGGACTTGCTAAATTGCCCATACTGTAGGTGTGCATGTGTGAGTGACTGGTGTGTGAGTGTGCCCTGTGATGGGTTGGCCCCCCGTCCTGGGTTGTTCCCTGCCTCATGCCCATTGCTTCCGGAATAGGCTCCAGAACCCCCGCGACCCAGTAGGATAAGCGGTTTGGAAAATGGATGGATAGATGGATATTTAATGGGGTGTGTTTTAACATGCCTGTACATAATTTTGTCAGTAGCAAATCTGTGGCTCTTGTGCTCTTCCTCCTTCCCTGTAAGTATAGAGTCTGTTGAGATAGAGGAAGAGTCCTTATTATGACTCCAGCACACAGGAACATATCAGTACATTCTCCATGGTCCCATGTTGTTAAGTACAGGTGATTCACAGTGGTCATTGTAATGGGGTACACTGTCATAGTCTGTCAGGGACAGTAGATTGCATATTTGTTGAAATTTGTCAGTGTGAATTTCAACAACTGACACTTTCACTTTTGTAGAGATCATGTGAAAATCAGGAGATGGAAGCCTAGTCACCCACTGATCCCAAAGAACTGAACACAACGGAGGTAAAGCAAACGGACTTTGTGATTCTCTTGGTTGACTTAATAGGTGACACCTTAGCGTTTTAGATAATGCTACCTGTCATTTATTAACAGTGTGATTCTAAAGTAGGTAGCTGGCCTCCTAACAACTGTCTTCATACATAAGTCTATGTAGGTTCTCGGTCGTCCAGGACATGATAATCGTAAGGGCTTGAATCAAAGGTGACTAAACTTCTTTTTTCACTTTCTTGAAGACCATTCACTTCTCATCCAAAAGGCTTCTTTGGTTCTAAAAGTCTAATGGGGAGTTCCAAGCATTTATCCTCTAATGAGTAAATGTTCCACACCTTGGCTCAGGTAACCCTAATGACCTATTGGACAGCAGGGTGTGTCAACGACCACATTCAAGGTGACAACCCCACTAGAGTATAAATACAGATGCTTTCTATCTTCCAGACAGGAACTGTTTTGAAGCTTGGCATGCTGATCAGGAGTGACAATTTCTTGTTCTAATATTCATTTTTTGTTTTGTATTATTTCTGTAATATAATGTGATTGCACATTTTATTAATCAGCGTTTAATCTGTTGCATGTTATAAACTGTAAAAAGGCTAGTATTGTGTCTTTTCTTACAGTTTTTTTCAATTGCTAAAACAGGGTAGTATCTCTTCACATGCATGATCCATCCTTGGCATTTCTCTGGAGAAATATCTTGGCATCCAGCATTCATTGTTTGATCTTGTGTCAATTTGTTTATATTATGTGGTTTTCACAATCTATTTTACAAAGGGTCTTGTTAGTAATGTAGCAAATTGACATATTTCAGTTTTGGCTGTCTTTTAGGGTCAGTATGTAGGCATGTCCCCGCGACCCAGTAGGATAAGCGGTTTGGAAAATGGATGGATGGATGTAGGCATGTGCAAAATGACCTCTGAAAATGTAATGTTGCAATGTTGATGGATTTTGATTGAGACTGGAATCCATGACTTTTGAAGCATTTAGTCATTGATTGCGTTTTGTATGAAAGCAAAGAGAAATGCTTTGCAGTTTAGCCCACATAAGCTAATGTTGTGGGGACTGTATGGAGAGTTTTGGAAAGCGACTTCAGTATTGCAGTATCTGTCTTTGCAACTGAAAAAAACTGTAAAATTCACACTGCTCACAATGTTCACACACATTTCTAAACATTGAAGAAGCCAAAGAGTGACTAGAACATAGAGTATGTGCCGGATGAGAGTGCAAGTACCATAGGTGAATAGGAGTTGAAATTCACCGTTAAGGTACAAATGGGGCACACAGAGGATTCTTTCTGCATCGCCCAACAAGGCACAGCATCTCTAAACCCTGCTCTGAGACACGGCAAATGCAGAATGAATATTCTTCCCTGACTCTGGCTTAACAGTCTTAACTGTACAGTATACAAATATTTTTGGTAGACAACCATACTGTTTTTTACTATAGTCTTGCGGTTTCTAATTTACACGCCAACAACAGTATTGATTGGTAGTGTTTTAATTTTTTTTGCTGTAGCCTATAATGACTGTAATGATGTTCAGTCGTGTTTATTTAACTGACTGGCTTGATGCATGATCTGAAAGAATCTGAATTTTAGGGTTTGTGCTTAGTGCTTTGAGAATAGGAGAGGAGATTTTAGAAAATGTTTTAGCAATTCAGAAAAACTAAAATGTCAAGGCATGTCAGACAATTTCAAAGTGGGAAAAGTTTCTGCCACTACTGAGTACTGTACCCTGAAGTGCAGTATATGCAAGTAAAATGTTGTATGATCTTCATATAACCATTAAAAACAATCAACCTGGTCACCACATTCTGTTAAACATGTCAACATTATGGGAAAATTGATAAACTTAGTTAGTTACCCATCACCCAAACACACAAAACAATGGCCAGTATGTACCTCCCTGTGTGCTGGAGCTCAGATTTCAACAATGCATTCACTCGTCATTTTTTAACACTTCCCTCCTGCTGTGAATATGAAAGGCTGTAGCCGTCAGCAGCAACGAGGCCGTTGTACAGGACAAAACAGTATTTTCAATGGTTTTTGTAACAAAAATATAAAGACTAAGTTTAAATAAGTTGTCTTAATTTCAAAGCACATAATGTATTCAAATAAAGGGTTAAAAATGAGGCAGAAGAGTAATATGTACTTTTGCATCTAAAAGAAAGGCACTGAAGGATTATTTTATTTTAAAAAGTACTCAAAAATACAGCATGATAAGTTTAATTTTCATATACCACACTGTCCCTCATTGCTTGACAATATCAGTCTTATTACTTTGTTTGGGCCTGTAATTATTGTATTGCACACATCTTGGGTCCGCCTCATGTCCAAAAGGGGAAGTAAAATTTGAATTTTCTCTAAATATAAGAAAATTATACTTGCTTAGATTTTCATTTTTTGCTGTGGAGTTACAGTACCTGATTTCAGGTATCTCACCTGATTTCAGGTAAGTGACTTCAGCTTTCATAATCACTGCTCTCCCTGGAGGATGGACAAATCATTGCAAGTACTTTACACACAGAAAGTTAAGGGGCGGATCACACCAGCCCCCTTGTTTATTACATCATTTGGGGGGTGGGGGGGGTGGATCTCATTACAGTCAAGGTCCCACCCAGGACCCAGCAGGGACCAGTCATGGACCAGCCAGGTCCCATCATGGAAACAGGGGAAATTCAGGTTCCTGTATCTGTACCTGGAACTGCCCATCAGATGTTTAGAACTGAAGAAGCCTTTCAAATGAGAGGTGAAAGTCTTCAAGAAATTGAAAAAAGAAGATCAGTTGCCTTCGATTCAAGCCCTTAAGATTGTCTCCATGCATAAACATTATGAATATTTAAAGTTTGAAGTAGGTACTTTAGTGGTTGGGAGAGTCTTTTGGTCGATCCAATGGTTCTGTAATATTTGGTTTAAATTAATATTGTGTAAATGGAAAGATAAATAGCACTTAATGGGCCCTGGATTAGATGTTTGATGAAACTCATAAATATGGACTTTTTAAGTTAATCCTGTCACTTCTGTAGGGATCACATGACAATGAGGAGACTGAAGCATTGTCCCCCACTGATCCTAATGGACCAAACACAGAAGAGGGAAACAGGGGAACAAAAACTGTGATTCTCAGGGTTCCTGTCATTTACTCCACTTTGGATCCAAGGACACACTTACCTGTCAGTTTTTACAGTGTATTTCAGAAGAATATGTAAGCTGGCTTTGTAAAACATGCGTGGGAGTTTAAGTGCTTAATTTGCTGGTAGAATTTCAAGGATGTGAACAGTACTTCTTTATTAATTTACATTTAAACTGGGTACATGAATGAATGTTACATTTATATAGCTCTTTTCAGGACACCAAAAGCACTTTACTGAAGCAATGGGGAGCCACTTCAACCACCACCATTGTGTAGCAGCCACATGGACGATACAACAGCAGCTATTCTGCACCAGCGTGTTTAACACACAGTAGCTAAGGTGGTGAAGAGGCAGAACAGGATTCACTAACTGCTGTAGATACAGGGGATCATTAGGAGGCCAGATCTGATAGGGCTACAGTGGGCAATTTTAGCCTGGATATCGGGGTGCCAGCCCTACACTTTCGAAAGACGTCCAGGGATATTTTATGACCTCTGACAGCCAGGACCTTGATTTTACATCGTATCAAATTTAATACAACTATGTAGGTCTTTTGACCCATTTTGGGGTGGGGAAGGGTTGGGATATTCTACTGTTTTTGTGTAAATTATCTTTCATTATATGTGAGGTTTAAACTTGATTTTTATTCTAGAGCACTATATCCTGTATAACTGTATCCTGGGTTTTAGATAAAGTACCCAGACTATCTCACGGTGACTTCCAGTCCTTACATCCTTCAGTCCACACTGGCTTTTACTGATTTGTTACAAACATTCCCTTGTTGTAATACAGCTTCACCTTCTGCTGTTCACAGGATACAGGGAGAGAAGCACTGAAATCTGAAGGATACTAGTCACTGTTTGCCATTTTTAGATTGCCTACAGTCCCAAGTTTCCACATGTGTTGGATAACCAAAGCGATCAGATAATCAGTCACCAGATTATAATCTACCTCTTAACTGAAAGAGTACAAACTGGAGACAGATCCCCTAATACAGAGGGATTAGCATCTGTGCCACATCCAGAACCATTCAGTGTAAATGTCTGGTGGTTCTACTGGATACTGACAAGTACCCAGCCCCTTTGTTCCCTCTGATAATCATCAATTCTCCTCTGAATACCTTCACCACTCTATTCCTGATGTTACGTGCCGTAAGGTTCAGGGGAGGGGTTGCTCTGCAGATCCTGATCGTCGCATGTTGCTCCCTTCGACTCCGCCTCCTGGACCTGGCCACGTCCCCGATCTTCGACGCTGCTTCCGGATGTAGGATTGAAAAAGTCGTGGCGGGAGATTAGCGGCAGCTCTGCTCATTGTTGGTTGTTTGGTTTGCTTGCGTTCTTTTGGATTGTTTGTGTATGACAGATTTTTGTTTCCTGGTTTCCGACTTTTGCTTTGCCCCTTTGCTGTACCTTTGCCTTTAGTTTGATTGCCTTCTGGTTTTGATCCCTTGCCTTCCTACTGACTACTCTCTTTGCCTCGCCCCTCGGATACTGTGTTTCGGCTTTTTGGTGTGTCCTGTATGTTCGTGTCTGATAAGTACGTAGGGAGTGATTGCTGTTTTGTTTTCGCGTAAGTGTGGTTTACTCTGTTTTTTGGTTAGGGAGTTAGGCTTAGTCTGTGTCATTTCGTTTTCTCGTCTTTTCATTTAATTTAGAATTAGCTTAGTTTGGATTTGTTCGTTTGCACTGTTTTGTTTGTTGTTTGGGCCGTATCACTCCCGAAGTCTGTTTCCCTACTGTTTGTGAAAGTGTTTGTTTGTGAATAAATATAAAAAATTACGAAAAAAGAACCCTTTGTGTCCCGTGTTCCCTTTTCCCATCCCCTGGTTGTCTCGTTTTCCCCCCTCTATTCCCTTTACCTTTCTGATGATCCTCAACCCTAGACTGAGGATCGTAACACTGAACAGGTTCACATGTAATATGCTAGCAAGATCAAGGTATTGGGATAACCTTTAGGTTTGCTGTTCAGAGAGTTGCAGTGCAAACCATCGTACACAGCGGCCCTTTCTGGATAAGATTACCTCCCTCTGATCTAACGGGTCAAAATCAAAGCAAGGTGCATTGCAATGTCTGACACCCAGCACACTACAGCATATAAAATACAGGTATCCATCGACTTCCGCATTTGGAACCAGGGCCACTTGTTGCAAGTCAGTTTGGGCGTATCTCAAGTTATACGAGAGAGGCAAGATATTAAGGACAGTACACACAGTACTGAAATAATAATGTACATATTAAACCACAGCACTTAAAAGAAAAGTGAAAATAATTTCCCCGCGGTGTATTGACTGTTTAAAATGCTACATTTACATTCTTAAGTACAATAATTAGTTTTTCTTCCCACTCTTTATACTGTCATCTTGTGGGAAAATTTAAATACTGCAGTTTGAAAACAATTAAATGATTTCCTCCAGAAATTGCAGTACCTACGTTTGGCCACGAGATGGCAGCAAGAAAATTAAAAAAATATTTTCTTACGGTCTACTAGCAGCTTATGGTCTTTTGCCCGTTTTAGATGTTAATTCTTCATTAAAATAGTTTGACTTGGTCCAATGTATTTTTAATACAAACAATTACCTCATAAAGCTTCTAGTACACCGTGGGAAAATAATTTTTCTGTTTTCAAACTGCAGTATTTAAATTTTGCCACAAGACGGCAGTATAAAGAGCGAAAAAACATTTTACTTTATTTTAGTTTTTTTATGCAATAAAGTAATTTTAATATTGTTTCACTTTCCAAAAAAGTTTTCATCAATAATTACCATATAAAGCGGCCACAGGACTGTGGGAAAATCATCAATTTAATGTTAAAATTGCGATTATCTAAATATTCTCATAAGGCCAGCAGAAGGTAGTATGTAAAATTAACAACTATTTTCTTTGTACTGGTTTGTAATTCTGCTGAGGCCCAATGGGATTAATAATTTGCTCCATTTTGCTCTCCATAAAGGCATGAACAAGCTTGGGGGTCACAGTGAAGAGACTGCTACCTTGAGGCCCCCAGGGTTTTCAGGTCTTGTTCAAAAGCCTGTGGGCATGTGGCTTTTCTGCCAATTCCGAGCACGAACCATCGGCCTTCTGATCACAGCCACAGAGTCTTACTCTGCTGAGCTACACACTCATTATATGTATTTCACTCCTCTGACCCTTATCCTTAAGTTGTTGTAGTGTTTCCATCATATGTAAGAGGGCCTGCCCATCAGAGTAATGTACATCCTGTGACATGTATTGACTATCAAGAGAAACTGAAACACGGTGTATTAGGCTGTCAATGAGTACTGGACTAGGGCGAAAGTCTGTCTGATAACACTATGTAACAAATTTTTATTTTTATTTTGTTCCTGGGTACAAAGTGTGTTTTCCTAACCCGTTATGCCTAAAACAAACAGAGGATAGCTATTGTTCCACAAAAACTTCTTTTTTTGCTTCTGTGATCAGGATAATGATATTTTGAAATTTGTCTGTTTTCGAGAAAATTCTTGATTCGCATTCAATGCTGAGTGGTCTTCTAGAATATTCTTGAATTGCTAGAATTGTCCAGAAGTTTCTAGAATTTTCCAGAAGTTTCTAGAATTTTCCTGAATTATCTAGCACTTTCAAGAAACTTTTAGAACTTTCTAGAATGTTTTCGGACTGTCCAATAGTGGTCATACAAGTATAAAAGCACAGGTGACTCGAACCAACATTTCGGTTCATGTTATTGCTGAGTACGAGAATAAGGAATCGTAGTTAAAGAGCAATTATCATTTCATTTAGATGGCATCAAGAGGTTATTTGCACCCAGCAGATGCATTTTGCTATGTGTGTGGACAATTTATAAAGACGAGAGTGAGAAAGTATTCCGTGAAAGCATGTCGTAAGATGTGTGAGGCCTACAAGGCATACTTCAGCATACCTGTTGGGGATCAAGACAAGTCCTGGGAACCTCATTTCACAGGCGAATATTGCAAGAAAACTCTTGAAGGTAAGGTGAACATTTGCTGCTCGCTTATATGGCAAGGAGTCAGCAGCTTTCAAGTACCTCCAAGATCTTTTTCCAAAGCAGTCCGAGGCAAAGGTCAAGGCTGGTATCTTCGTCGGACCGCAGATCGAGAAGATCATAGAATGTGACGAGTTCGCCAAGCTGCTGAACAGTATGGAGAAAACGGCTTGGAACAGTTTCGTTGCAGTTGTTCTTGGCTTCCTGGGCAATCACAAGGCTGAGAACTATGTACAGTTGGTTCAGACTCTCGTAAAGAATTACACCAAAATTGGATGCAGAATGTCTCTCAAACTCGATATCTTTCACGCTCATCTTGACAAATTCAAGGAGAACATGGGCGCTTCCTCAGAGGAGCAAGGTGAGCGCTTTCATCAAGATATATTGGACTTTAAACGTCGTTACCAAGGACAGTATAACGAAAACATGATGGGGGACTACATTTGGGGGCTTCTTCGAGAAAGCGATTTGCAGGTCACTCGCAAATCTAGAAAACCTGCTCATTTCTGAACCTTTTTGAGTGATTTTTGACTGTCTTTGTCTATTTATCATGCAAGTGTTTTTTTTTATCAGACATAAATACGACATTTTTCTGGGCTGTGGTCATAAAATCTAAATTTGTGCTGAATGTAGTTGTTTTTCCATAGGCTTTAGACATAAGCAGTTGAAATACAACACTTGGAAGCCAGGAACAAAAATTGTGTTATCAGTGATCTGTTACAGTTACAGAGGTGACTAGGCTCAAACACGTTACTAAAGGGTTATTAGCCATACGCTCAGCCCACAGCACCACACAGCAATCCAGGAACGTAGGGAAGCACACAAAGGACTTGGGCACAGGGAGAACAGGATGGCCAGTGACACCTGCTGGCCAATTGGGGAGGAGACATGAAAGGCTGGGACAGACGGCTGCTGACCCAGACACGCTGTGCATGAACTTACGTGATTTCACATAAAGCTCCATGTGATAAATCTAAAGAGATTCATTTGTTGTTAGATTAAATTAAAAGCATCTTCAGATATTTGGTGCTGAGTATATGAGTATATACTCATAACTGTTGCTGTTTTAACTGTGGTGTTATTTATTTATTCATTTTTATCTTGTACTGTCTCTGTCACTTTTCTTGCATCTTTGTGGTCTGTCAGTTAATTTCGTTGTCCAGGCAACTGAACAATGACAACAAAAGTCTTGAACTTGAACTGAGTATATGAGTATATTCTGAAACCTGTCAGCTCTTGACCTGAATGCCTCCTCTGTAATTGGCATGATGTTATCCCATGTGAGTGATTATGACTCCAGTCAAGGGCTGGAACAGCTTAAAGGCTAGGCTGGGAGGAAGCTGAAGGAGGAGAAAGAGGAAAGCTGGTACGCATGTGGGGGTTTTATTTGCAGATGGAAAAGGGAGGATGACCAGCCTGCAGGGGGCGCTGCCTCCTATTTTCTGAGGCCATTGGAGGATGACTAGCCTGTAGTCAGTCTAGATTTGCATCGAGTGAAGAGAGTCACTGTATGGATTCTCAGGCTGAGGGACACACTCCCACATCTAAGCATTAGAAGGAAAGAGCTCCTGTCAGAAGTCAGTATGACTGAGCAGGTTGGGGAAGCAGACTTTTCTACAGCTGCATGGCCATACTGTACACTCTCAGTTATAAATGATTTGCAGAATGCAGAGTTGGATGTAATGGACGTAAAGCTTTGCAAAGAAAGAAGGTGCAGGTAAAGAAACCCAGCAACTGCACAATGGAGTATTACAGTTTTTCTGAATTGCTAAAACACATTTCCTACAAATTCCTCTTCTCAAAACCCTAAAATTCAAGCTACACTCAGAAAACCTTTGACTCGTCTTGCAAAATCAAACAATCTTCTCAAAACTATTTTATCTTTGCTCAAAAGCAAACACTGCTTTCAGATCATGCATCAAGCCAGTCGGTACATAAACACTACTGAACAGTCATTATGCATTATAGCAAAAAATTGAAAACACCAGCAGTCAGTGTTTGTAGAGAATGGGACACATTTACTGAGGTTGTGGTCTTTTGCATGCTGAGCTGTTTCGGAAACCAAAAGACTATAGTAAAAAAAAAATTATACAATTTATAACTGATATGTAAAGTATTCAGCACTCGAAAAGGTTACTGTAAAGAACACAGTAAAAAATCCAGGTGAGAAGGATATTACAGTAAAATGTGCAACTGACAAGCCAGAATCAAGGAAGAATATTTACTCTGCCTCATCCCCATGTCTCAGGGCTGGATCAGGACAGAGAACTTTGTCTACATCACAGGAAATGCTCTCCCTTGCTGAGCGATGTGGGAAGAATCCTCCATGTGACCCATTTGTACCATAACCTTGAAATTCAACCCCCCTACAGTACTTGCACGCTCATCCGACATGTAGTCTATGTCCTAGTCACTCTTTGGCTTCTTCTCATGTTTAGAAACATGTGTGAACGGTCATTGTGTTTAAATGATGAGTACTGTGTACAGGGCCGCTGCTAAGGATTTTGGGCCCCATGAAAAGAATCTTGACAGGGCCCCCAACACAGTTTATTTGGGGCTTCTCTGGGCCCCCTCTCAGTCATGGGCCCCGAGAATCGTCATCGTTTACCCCCCCTTTACAGCTCCCCTGACTGTGTGCTGGCTGCGCTTAACGTCTGCAACCTGTGTTTTCCATTTCGCATCAAAGTCCACCATGGTGCAAAATTCACTTTGATGATCGAGAATCTGTTTAGAGTTTTGCGAAAAGGCTGACTCAGGTCTGCAAATTGTGCCTAACTAGGTAAACACTGTCTAAAGTTTTGCCAAATGAGTGACTGATTCAGTAAATTAGTTTTGGCAATTTGCAATTTTGTTCCAAGAATGAGATATAGTGCTTTAGCAACTCATAAAAACTGTAAGAGAAGGTGTCTATTTGAGTCAAAGTACAACGCTAGAAGAGGCTGAATGCTAGGTGTCACAATGATCTTCACATTGGGGGTGGGGGGGGGGGGACTGGTGGTGTCTGAGCACCTGCCCCTTATGCCTGAATAAGTGAAAGTGCTCCCCTTTCAGAGTTTGAAATGCCCATTTTAAAAATCGACTATCATGCATAGCCCCCCCCCCCCCCCAAACCGGTCAGCCACGCCCCCGATCAAGCATCTGCCCCTCAAATTGTCTGTGCACATCACTGAATAAAATGCTTACAAGAGTGAAACATAAGTATTCACAGCAGTGATATGGATAACATCCAGATACACTATCTGCTGCAAGTTACACTGAGAATAAATGACTTTGTTTGACTTCCATCCATCCATCCATTTTCCAAACCGCTTATCCTACTGGGTCGCGGGGGGTCCGGAGCCTATCCCGGAAGCAATGGGCACGAGGCAGGGAACAACCCAGGATGGGGGGCCAGCCCATCGCAGGGCACACTCACACACCATTCACTCACACATGCACACCTACGGGCAATTTAGTAACTACAATCAGCCTCAGCATGTTTTTGGACTGTGGGGGGAAACCGGAGTACCCGGAGGAAACCCCACGACGACATGGGGAGAACATGCAAACTCCACACACATGTGACCCAGGCGGAGATTTGAACCCGGGTCCCAGAGGTGTGAGGCAACAGTGCTAACCACTGCACCACCATGCCGCCCGCTTTGTTTGACTTTAAAATGTTTAAATATTAGACTGGGAAATTAAGTGAATAGTAAAACCTCAATTTTGAATCTGACAATGGTTAAGAATGCTGCGGTGAAGCTTTAGTCCTGTTTTATAGAAATGTTTACAAATGAGCCCAAGTTCCAGATGGTGGTTGTGATATCACACAAAACAAGCAATAAACGTACCTTGGTCACTCAGACAAGAAATCACCGTGCATTTTAACCTCTATACCTCAAATGAAGCACGAATTAGCATATAAAGGTTAAAAAGCACGATACTTTCTTGTCATATCGGCGCAAATACACATAAAATACTGTAATGTAACAGCAAATTCCTTATTAAAGCTGCCGCCACCTTTTTCTTAACCAGTCCGTTCGTCGTCTCCACAAAAACCCACACAAAGAAAACAGTAACATTTACACTTTCCTTTATTAGGCAAATCCCCAAAATTTACTGTTCATATAAGATACCAGGTTTGGGTGAATACAGGCAGGAATAAGGTTATGCAATCTAACCTACAGAACACCAAGCCAGCAACTAGCACCACCCACCACCACGCAGTATTGCACACCCCCAAAATGTCTAAACACGGGATAGGTTAAACTTGAACAAACTTTATTACAGTTTTTCTTAGTTGTTTACGCACAATTACTTGTACTTGAGACACAATGACTACAACATGTAACTGATGCACCAACCCCCTGAACCAATTCTGGTAAACTACAAGCACAATTCCTGCTTTACACTCAAATTGCAGTTTTAAAACACACTTTTTTCAAAACACTACACACAACCCTCTGCATTTGGCACAATTTTCATGAAGAAGTTTTCACAAGGAACACACTGTCATTCAAAATTGTAAAGTCAGTTGCCCTACTTTGCATACTAACTCATCACATGGGTAAACACCTGTCACACATAATTGTAATTTAGAAATCAGAGCTTTATAAAAGGCCAACAGGTGAGCTCTTCTGTTTTGGAACAATGGATGCCAACGTTGGAAACAGAGGCAGAGCCAGAGGAGTGAGAGTAAGAGGAGGAGGACAGGGAGGACGAGGAAGGCCAAGGAACGTAATCTCTGATGAGATCAAAGCCACTTTGGTTGACCATGTGGTCAACCATGGTCTAACAATGAGGGAGGCTGGCCAAAGAGAGTTGAAGTCCCTGGCCAGCGTGGTGGGAACATCACAATGTGTGCAGCAATTACCAACCATGGTGTCATCCACGACCATGCTACCCTTGGCCCCTACAACACTGCCCATCTGATCACATTCCTGGAAATCCTATACAACACACTCATTCCACCAGATCAGATATATGGCCCAGAGCAGCTCAGGTATGTTGTCATTTGGGACAACATAAGTTTCCACCGGGCTGCTCCATATTCTCCATTCCTCAGTCCTATTGAGGATTTTTTTTCTACATGGAGATGGAAAGTGTATGACCGAAATCCCCTTCTCCAAGCTACGGAAGATGCATGTGGAGATATGGCAGTTGATGCTTTTCATGGCTGGATTCGCCATGCTAGCCGATATTTCCCCGCTGCTTGGCCAGGGCAAACATTGCTTGTGATGTGGATGAGGTGCTGTGGCCATGCAGCAGAGTTGTTTTTTTTTTTTTTTACTGTAACTGTATTCAGTAAATTCTTGGAATATAAATTCAAAAAAGGCTTACAGTAAGTCATTATGATGAATGGAGAAGAAGTGGTCATAGTGTTTTACATTAAGCACATCAGTAATCAACTGGTTCTTATAAATGTCTATTCAGATGATGGTTTGTGTGTGTCATTTGAAAACAAAATACAATTTTGAGAAGAAATTACATTGGTATGAGTTTCATTTTGCAAGAGAATTGAAGGGTTCTGCCCATTGTGTGTGTTTTTTTTTTATTTGTGTGTAGAGTTATGAGAATATGGGGCATGCTTTCAGAAAATGTGTGTAAACAATTGGGAAAAACTGTAAACATTTCAAGTAAACATGACTTCTCTGACTATAGTTTCAAAATAGTTTTCCTAGGATTTGTTAGAGGTGTTGTATGGTGGCTTTTATTAACACTGAATTTTAAAAATAAATATTCGTATAAAATACATAAATATTAATAAATATTGCTCTGCTCTGTGTCATCATTAGTATCATTACAAACAAAAAAGGAAAAAAAAAACGTGTATTCATGTTATTAATATTATTATTATTATGATATGTTACTTGGGGGCGGCACGGTGGTGCAGTGGTTAGCACTGTTGCCTCCCACCTCTGGGACCGGGGAGCGGTAAAAAATAAGCGGTTTGGAAAATGGATGAATGAATACTTCACACAACACTTAACTCATATTAAGCTGCCTCCTGTTTGTCTTAGGTAGTATCGCAATTTGATCCTGGTTTGCGGTCTCTGGATCCCATAGCCTAGAATCCACTGAAAGAAATCTGTAATCTGTAGTAATTTGTTGTCGGTCCCTAAGCGGTAAGCGGTGGTCTGCGGGGCTGTGGACCTGAAATGGCCGTCTTCCGACTGCTTATAGCGTATACAGTAAAACAAGGCTGCGGCATCTGGAGGGTGTGTGCTTATTTCACCGCAATTCGCGACTCCTGAAACTTACGATTGCTTCATTGGCTAAACAGCTGATCTGCGCGTTACAATAGGGAAGAATTTCTGGGGTGGGAAAGATTTCTTATGACTTGGCATTTTTGTTTCAGCACCAGACATAAACTGGAAATGAATGTATTATCAGAAAAACGACGATGAAGGGCGAAAGTTTCAGACTCCTTTTCATCTTCATCGTCATTGGCTGTGATGGTATGTATTGCCTAATTTAAGTGTCTGGTCATTCGTATGTATATGTTTATGACTGCGCTTGTCTTTTTTTGGTGTACTAGTTCATACAGAAGAATTTGTTTACCAGATATTCAAGTAACATTTGTAAATAATGATATGTTCTTATTTTTTAATGCTCTAGGTCATGATTTTATATCTCTTATCCCTGTGGCAGGTTTCCTGCTACACGGCTCTGCTGGTCCTCTAACAGCCCGGCTGGGAGGAGCTGTACTGCTGCCCTGCTTTGTGGACAGACCCCTGCCTTTGGAGGAGCTGGAGGTGGACTGGAGAAGGACTGATTCAGACACCATCGTGCACCTATTCCAGGATGGTCAGACCAGACCTGAATCACAGGGGGACGCCTACAGGGGCAGAGCCCACTTCTTCCCTCAGGAAATCCCCAAAGGCAACTTCTCTCTGCTGCTTGAGGGTGTGAGGACTGCAGATACAGGAGTGTACAAGTGTGTGGTTTATACAGAGCAGGAGAACCATGAAACACGGGTGGAGATACAGGAAGTAGGCAAGTGAGCCTTTCTGATTTATGGCTTAAGTATTATAATTAATTATTTTTGGAGTTTATTCATTCTATTGGTGTACGTTGAATATAGTCTAATTACCTTTGGAGTTATTTGTTACATGTAATTTTCAAACAAAAATCACGAAAATCATTCATCTTCCAGGTTCCTAATGGCAAAATTTAAAAACTGATAAATAAATATTAAAATGGAAACAGCCCAAACTATTTGAGTTTCATCTCTGAACAGGAAGGAAAAACACACAGATGTCAGGTTGCCAGGTTGTGTGAATCTTCCTGTAATTGTTCCAGAGCGACTGGTGGTGACGGGTGCAGATGAGCCTGTCTATGCACATGCTGGAGAGGATGTGACTCTCAGCTGCTCTGTGGACACACATGTTAATGTGACAGAGCTTCAGGTGAAATGGAGAAAGACAGACGATGACGGTGACATCTTGGTGCTTCTGTATGCTGATGGAGAGAACAGACCAGAGTCACAGGATGGGAGATACTCTGGAAGAGCTGAATTCTTCACTGAGGAAATTCCCAAAGGAAACTTCTCAATGAAACTGATGAAAGTCAGGATGGAAGACAAAGGAGAGTTCAGGTGTGAAGTCCACTCAGATACTGATTCTGCCAATACAACTGCCAGGATAGCAGCACTGGGTGAGTCACTAGAAGGACTGGTTTTAACGTGCATTTCAGCATAGTTCTGTGTGATTAAATCTCATTTTCATTCTCCTGAGGGTCAGTGGTTCTGTTCTAGACTGAGTTTTATGGACGTGCCACAGTCTAACTGGGTTCAGTCAGCTCAGTGTAAAGCCTAAAACACACCAAGCTAATATTCGGTTGTTGAAAGTTGTCAGGCTGTCGGGTGGAGTTGGTCACTGGCCAGTGTGTGCAGTACGATCACAAATGATCACTCCTTGTCTTGGCCAATTGAGCATGTTGAATGTATGAAAGCTCTGAATGCTGATGATACAGTGTGTAATTATTAAATATTAATAATAACACAATAATCATTTCGGAGCTACAGAGACCATGGCACTGGAAAAAATGCTATAATAGCTGTGCATTTTATTAATTGTACATAACATTATATGACTGGGTAAATACAATTAAACAGCTCTCTGTATCATGTTGTATAAATATGAACATGTTTTAAAGCTGGAGATCAGTTCGGAATCACACACCTGTGGAAAAAGATTTAATCGTGAATTTTTGCTCAAGTTTGATAATAATTGGTAGTTTGGATGTGATGATTATACTCTAACAGCCTATAGAAAATAATATAGAAAATAAACTATAGATATGTGTGCATTTTTTAGGTTATTCATCCCTGCATTGGCTGATTCTGTGGCTGTGCATCGCTGTCACACCTGTAGTCCTACTTACTGGTGCTTTATCTGTCAGGTATTTAAGAAGGGAAGGTAAGTGTAGTATCTGCTCTGTCATTTCTAGTAATTATGACGACATCAGTGGATCAATGTTTGTGAGTGTAAGGCAGGACTGCATCTACATAAGGGTGCCTGTCCATTATAGCAGTGGCCCCAACCTTTCTGCCACCACAGACTGGTTTTATTTTCTGTTCAAATAAGGGAGGGTGTGTTAAGAGACGTGTAACAGTTCCCAATATTTTTTGCGTCATGAACCAATTTAATGTAAAGCAATATTTTCACGGACCGGTATAGAAACGACTAAAAACAAAGTGTGTAAAAATACAACTCACCACCCCCCTGAATTAGTGGGAGCCCTGTGCTTGTTTCCCTCTTACGAGCCGGTCCCATCTGGGGGTAATGGGAGACAATGACACCCAAAGTGTGATACTTATGTCCAGTCTACTGCATAATTTGTTTTTTGTCACTGTCACTGCACCAGCTTCACAAACAGCCTCTGTTATCCGTTCGCTGCACCCTGGTATATAATGCTCCACGGCCCGGTGGTTGGGGATCCCTGCATTATAGGACTTAAGTGTGATGTAATTAACTTGCCTTGGTCTTGTGTTTCATTGAAATTATACTTTAAATAATGCAAGAGCTGCATCTAGTGAGACTGACCGTCTCTACTGGGTGTCTGTAGGTCAGCATGCAGCAGAATGACCATCTGAGGATGGCTGTAGGGCATTAAACTAATATATTAAATGCATAAACCATCTGTTAAACAGCATGTGGTTAAATTTGGTTCTACTTTCTGTCTATAGATAAAAGCAGACAGGCTCTGCTGAGTCACTGTTCACATGTCACAGTTCCGCCAGTCATTGTGTCCGCAGCGTTCATCCTGTGGGGTGTAAATGAAGGTGAGCCTGTTGAATATAAAGAATGCTTAGAAAGCTGACAGATTTTCATTATTTGTGTCTTGTGAGTTTTCTGTTTTAAAAAATATTTCTTTTATGAACAACAGAGTGCAGTAGTAAATAAAATGGATTTATGAACAGGATAATAAAAACGTTCTTGGTCTTTTCTGTCTGGCCAACATGTGGATCTAACTAAACATACCTTTTAGAATAAGATTTGCCAACCCAAAAACTTTACCAAATTTACCTAGGAACACTCACAGAGTTAATAAAACCGTGAAGAGCTGCTTTAGTGTTTCTTTAAATTTTTATTTGTATTTAAGGTTGATAAACATCTTTTAAATATTGTCAGTTACAGGCGGTTCCCGGGTTATAAATGTGATCCGTTCCCTAAGGCTACATTTAGGTCTGAAAAATAATGATACATTACACAACAACAGGAACAAGAAGAAGAACAACAGCAGGAGTCACCTGCTCACCTCTAAGACAACTAAGCCAAGTTCTCACTTTTAATTTCATGACTAAATTGTAATGACAACGTAAATGAAAAAATGGTCGACAATGAAAATTGCCACGAATCTCTGTCCGTTATGTTCTGACGAATAAAGACAAGATGAAATTGCTGGCTCTGTTTGGGCAGACAACCTAAACCACAGTAGCCGTGTCAAAGCATTGGTCGTTTTACTTTTAAACCAATCATTTATATATGCATTAATCTGCAAATGCATGTATGTCTCCATGCATCTCTCTCATTGGATGATTTGTTTTTCCTGCTTGGTGCATGTATGTGCAAATGCCAGCTTCCCGTATATCCATCCGTCCATCCATCCATCCATCCGTCCATCCATTTTCCAAACCGCTTATCCTAGTGGATTGCGGGGGGTCCGGAGCCTATCCCAGAAGCAATGGGCACGAGGCAGGGAACAACCCAGGATGGGGGGCCAGCCCATCGTAGGGCACACTCACACACCATTCACTCACACATGCACACCTATGGGCAATTTAGCAACTCCAATTAGCCTCAGCATGTCTTTGGACTGTGGGGGGAAACCGTAGTACCCGGAGGAAACCCCACGACGACATGGGAGAACATACAAACTCCACACACATGTGCCACCCGCTTCCCGTATAACTAATGCTTAATTCACACTACATGATTTTAGCCCCGATTTTCCACTCTGCGACAGTTTTTGGAAATTGCCAACAAAACCCCCAGATCTGAGGCAAATTGGTGTGCGATCGGTGCCGGCAAACCACCGCTCAGTCGATATCTGTGAACGGTTTACAACACGACCTGACCTTCAGTTGCTCTCTTTGCTCAAGTTAATTTTCTGCACTCAAGTTTTGACATGGGGGTGGTGTTGATAGTTTGGGGGCAGGCTCATGGATGTTTCTGTCAGCAAATGCTATTGGCTGATGGCTCCTGGTTTTGTGATTAACTGCACACTGGGAAAAGCTTCTCCAGAAGATAAATATGGCAGACAAAGAGTAACATCGACAGGTAGCTAGGATAGAAGCAAACCATGGTTTATCTATCTTATAACTGTCATGAGCTGCCTGCGTCTTATCCCCGTTTGACCAGCAGAGGTCACTGGTCATCCTGTAGTCACCTTGTTCCCAGCCTTCATGTCATGCCCCATCACACCTCTCTCTACCAATCCTGTTCCTGCCCTTACTGTTCCTCAGCTTGGTCATTGTAAAGCTATACTAAGTCTAGTGCAAAGGTGGCCAATCTTATCCACAAAGGGCTGGTGTTTGCAGGTGTTTGGAATAAGCTTTAGGTCAGCTGTTCAAACCCAGGTGTGAGAACTCTTCAGCCAATCAGTCCTCTAATTAGTAATCTATTTAGGGAGTTGCAGTGAAAACCCACATACACACCGGCCCTTTGCGGATAAGATTGTCTAGTCTAGTGTGTCTTCCCAAAAAAAGTCCATGGCCCTTCCCAAGCTGCTGCACCAGAGTCACATTTTCCCACCCTGTGTTGTGACATAATGACTAAGCTCCGTAAGCAACCCAGAATCCTGCACCCATGACTGCCCCCTGCAGGGGTCCATGTTTTCAGAGGATTGAGCCCGGTCATGATCAGAGACACTTCTAGACCACCCCAGATCAGCTTAACCCCGGAGGAACATGGTCAGGTTATCCCGTGTGTGTGTCCTGGAGATCTGCGGATATTATCTTGATTTAGGAGGAACGTGGGAATTCCTTTGTTCCACCAGGTAATAATATCCTCCACTTTGGTGGGTTTAGTCTTACTTTCTATATTTCTCTTATGTGAGAACATACTTCGGTGGCATGGTGGTGCAGTGGTTAGCACTGTTGCCTCACACCTCTGGGACCCGGGTTCGAATCTCCGCCTGGGTCACATGTGTGTAGAGTTAGCATGTTCTCCCCATGTCGTCGTGGGGTTTCCTCCGGGTTCCTTCCACAGTCCAAAAACATGCTGAGGCTAATTGGACTTGCTAAATTGCCCGTAGGTGTGCATGTGAGAGTGAATGGTGTGTGAGTGTGCCCTGCGATGGGCTGCCCCCCCCATCCTGGGTTGTTCCCAGCCTCGTGCCCATTGCTTCCGGGATAGGCTCCAGACCCCCCGCGACCCAATAGGATAAGCAGTTTGGAAAATGGATGGATGGAGAACATACTTCGTTAAGGTTGAGAGTACGGTGTCAGTCGTACTGTTACCATTCAAATGAGACCAGACATGGGTGTGTGTCCCCCTAATGTTAGTTTGGGGTAATACCTTCTGCATTAGTGTGAGTTAGCGAGTGTAGGATGGATCTGTGTCTTGACGCAGCCAGGCCTTATCGCTGGAATTTGGCTGCAGGGTTCTAGCCGCCCAGTGGGGGTGAGGTGTCCCTTTTGATGTGGTGATCTAGTGATTTCCAGTCTTGTCGGAGCAGGTGGACCTTCACCTTATGGTGCGTTCGATTATTTCTCTCCGACTCGGAACTCGGACCAAAACGTCACGAAATGTCACGAAAGACGTCGCTTCCCCTTGGAAACGCGCTTCTTTTATAACGTTGATGTCGGACAGAATTTTGTTGTCCGAGTTGCCCCTGTGACGTAATTTCAACATGGCGGCTTACACACTCAACAGTAATTCTATTTTATCTTTAAAAATGTTTATTTTGTTAAATGTATTAATAATTATAAATGTAATTGCACATGCTCGATTTAGAGAATGCCATATCGTAACCATAAATAGTATCCTAGCATGCAATATCAGATTTTTACCAGACTTGTTAGTGTTTTTGGTTTGTTTGTAGTTTGTTTGCCTTTCGAAAAAAGAATATCGCTATGAATGGACTAAAATAATTTATAAAGCTTTTAATGTGGTTTGACTACTTCGTGTTTCTTGTTTGTTTTTTTCTCGGAAATAATCTTACTCCAAAACTGCTGAAATATAAAGCAACGACACACAGCAGCGTGTTCGTGGAGACAGCCATGTTTGTTCCGAGATGTTGTAGCTCGAATGGGAGATTGTCGGACGTGATGTCACTCAACTCGGAATTTCTGAGTTCCGAGAGAAAAACGAACGCACCATTAGGTCACTGATTGGAACATTGCGGGCTTGTCAGAGATCAGACCGGCGGGGCCTACAAGGCCTGTTGCCTTACAATATCATAACCTCCAGTCCAAACAGGATATTGCCTAAAGTAGCAAAAGAATAACAACACCAGAAATTATTGAACGTATTTATTTTATTTGCGATTTATTTTTTGAATCAAATATTTATTCAGTTTGTGTCTGCGTGTGCCACTCTTTGTTCTTAGCTGAAAGCCATAAGAAAGCTTTTGTATTTTCTATCATATACTGAAAGTATCCAAACACCAATTCATAGCTGTTTTTATAAAATCTGTAACATACATATATATAAGCTAAAACATTGTTCTTCCACACTGTCCTGGCATGTCCCCCACATCAAAGAGATCTCACGTCCTGTAGGAAGTAGTCTGTCTATGTTTGAGAGGGATCATTTAACATGTTCAAAGTCATTCAGGTTGAGAAAATGTTGTCCATCTATATTTAGACTATCGATGTTCAACTCTAAACACCTCCACTTCTCTGAAACCCGAGTGTCAGTATATTAAAGGCCGCATGCGTGCTTGGTTCTAATTCTCAGAATCTCCGGAATCATGGCTATTCATTCATTGGTTATAATAATAAATTATATGAAATACAATAATCAGCAATGGCATGGTTTTAACTGAATTCTTAACTGTATTATAAGTAACTCCAGAGTCATCAACAGACGGTTATGAAAGCCCATTACTTCAAACCATCATGTACAGCATCTTACCTTTTTTTCTTCAGTGATCTGAGGATCTTCACAATTTATCAATATAATAAATAGAAAATACAACAAAAACAAAAGCTCAGTCCATGTTAATCTCTTAAATCATGCAGAGTCATGGGCAAAAATATTGGCACCCCTGCATTTATGTCAAAAAAACGCACCATTTCTCCCAGAAAATTATAAATACAACAAATACAAGATCGAGTTGTAACAGGAAAACTGGCATCCAACCTGCAGATTTGCATCTAAATACTGCAAAATATTCACTAAGTTTTATCTTGTGTGACTGCTGTTTCTCAGGATCCACAGGAGAGGCTGTTACTTGTCCTGCCATCAGTCTGCTGAACATCCCACTGCTGTTTATTATGGCTCCATATGTGGACTCAAGAGGTATGGTTCCTTATTTTTGTATTTTTCTCTCTGTTTCCAGAATGCATTGTTCAAAGGTGACAGTTTGAAAAAAGTAATAAAACATAATAAAGTTGATTATTATAAAAGTCTTAGAAGAAAGTAATGTATAGTACATTTTCATGGTGTTTCCATGTAATGCTGGTTCTCCTGCACAGACTCGAACCCGGGTCCCAGAGGTGTGAGGCAACAGTGCTAACCACTGCCGGCCCGATTTTATATACAGATTTAAAATATTCCAAATTCCAGAGAACAAGCCTCTTACGAGACAGATTTCCTCCATTTCAATGCAAAACTGTTATTGACATGTAGCAAATATTGTTGCAATAGAGTGAAGACCATACAATGTGCATAGGACAGACTACAGACTGTACTTTTTTATTCTGCCCTTTTGTTTATTTCTTTTAAATTTAGCTGGATTGTTTGATTTATTTGATTAAAGGAAAGCTGCTGTAGTGTTCTTATATTTTATTGCTGCTACTTTGCTTATCTTCGGTTTTATTTTTTTTACTTAAAAATAGATATTGTCATTTTTATTTATCTTTTAAAAAAATGATCAAAGAGACTTCTAGACCTTTTATATCAGCAAAAAAGTTCATTAAAAGGTTGAGTTTTTGAATGAAGTTTTCATCTTTGTCTTCATTCTTAGTTAGCACATGCCTGAAACAACATCAAGGTTCATTTTAAGCTGATAGCTAAATAATTGCCATTGATTCATAATCCAAATAGGCAATTATTTGTCTCAGTCATATCGATAGAGACTATCAAAACAGTTGTTTGTTGCAGTACTAGACAGTCTGTCGCTTGAGGGACTAAGATCCTTGATGATTTTCCCAGCTTTGCCCTGGTACTGCCTGGTATATATATCCTGGAGGGAGGGAAGCTCACCTCTGATGATTTTTCTTATGCACTGCGCTACTTCTTGCAAAGCTGTGTGGTTGTAGGTGGTGCAGTTCCCATAGAAGGTGGTGATGCATCCAGTGAGGATGCTCTCAATGGTACAGTTATAAAATGTCCTGAGGATGCAGGACTTATGCCAAACCTTTTTAGTTGCTGTACATAGAGGAGCCGCTACTGCACCTGCTCTGCTGTTTCTCCAGTGTGGACTGTGAAGGAACCTAAAGTTGGTCATTCTCCCCTCTGCAGACCCATTGATGGTGATAGGGGTGTGGGGAGAAGTTCACTATCAGCTCCTTAGTTTTGGAAACATTGAGGGAAAGGCAGTTTTCCTGCCAAACAGCATTCACACCTATGTGTCCAGGTGGGATAGGGCAGTATAGAGGGTCAAGGCTGCGGTGTCGCCGGTGGACCCTGTTCCGATGATATTCAATATAAAGAGGGTCTAATGGAGTTGTTCCCAATCCTGTTCCCGGTGCTCCCCCCCTTGCCAGAATGTCTTCATTCCATCCCTACCTTAATTAGGCTCAAATGGTCCTTAATAGGCTACTGATGAATTTGGCAGGTTAAAAGCAGTGTGGGTTGGATTTAAAACATTCTGGCAGGGGGGCACCAGGAATGGGATTGAGAACCACTGGTCTAATGTGTCAGGCAGTGCAGAGCAGATGACGTTCCAGACCAGTCTCTTGAAGCATTTGCTTACAGTGAGGATCGTGGCAACTGCACGACAATTATTCAGGGATGTTTTCAGCAGATTGACAATGGTGGATGTTTTAAAGCATGCCTGGATTATCATCTTCCATAGCACACAGCTGGTGTGCTTGTAACCAGCAGTGTTTACAGAGGTGAATGTGACACTTCGCACTGTTAGTGCCTCATGATCCTCTCTGTTGATCTATGATTTTTTTGATTGGGGCGTACCTTAGTGGTTTTAGACAGCAAAAATTTGCTTTAAAGCCAATGGTTGCAGATCCAATGGTTGGACATTATTAAATCGGATGAAGGACAGTTTAGGGCAGGCATGGTGGTGGAATGGTTAGCACTGTTGCCTCGCACCTCTCTGACCTGAATTCAAGTCTTCAAGTTGGTTCTGTGCATGGAATGTGCATGTGTCAGGATCAGTGCCTGTTTGGCCCTGTTCCAAATGTTTTGTCCCTGTTTGGCCAGCAGGTGTCACTGTCTATCCCATTCCCTCCTCTGACTTTGTCCTAAGTCCCTAGTGTGTTTCTTAGCTCACCAGAGTGCCATATAGCTCAACAGGTTGTGTGAGATACTCAGAAGCTAATATCACTCCTATCATGGGTTCAAGACTGGTCTATGGCCAGCCTCTCCCTTTGTTTATTTTTTAGGTTTATTAGAATCCTTAGCTGTTGATGTTGTTTTTCAAGGTCTTTGTGTCCCTGTTTATAATCTACCCTACCCAAGTTTTTTTGGTTTTAGTTTTGCTTGTACTTGTTTTCAGTCTTTCCTTGTGTAGTTGCCACTTCTTTGGTTAGCCACTGCCAGTGTTTAGCTATGTTTAAGATGCATATGTTTAAGATGCACATGTTTAAGACATGTAGATGTAGTTAGTCATTTAAGACATGTAGTTACTGCTTGCTTGTAGTTGTGATTTTTTCCCAGTCTGTTCTCAGTTTTTGCTCTGTTCTGTAGTATATTATTTTTTGGTTCTTTTAGTTAATTCTTGTTTTTCCTGTTTTGTTCTTCACCTCTCGAGATCCCTTTATTTTCTGGTTTTCCCCTTTCTGTTCTGCTTGTTAATAAACCCCTCTTTGTTTGTATCCCTCTTTTCCCTTTGCCATGCCCTGCCATAACAGCAGGTTCTCCCTGTGTTGTCATAGGGTTTCCTCCGGGTACTGCAGTTTCCCCCCCTCAATCCAAAAACATGCTGAGGCTAATTGCACCAAAATTGCCCATAGGTGTGCTTGTGTGAGTGTGCCCTACGATGGGTTGGCGCCCCATCCTGGGTTGTAACCCAGCCTTGCACCCGTATCCTTCGGGGTAGGCTCTGGACCTCGTGCGACCTTGAATAGAACAAGCGGCTACAGAAAATGGATGGATGGAATGAAATACCAGTTTAACTTGAATATCATAATGGTCTGACAGCACAAACTATTTTTCCAAAAAATATTAGGGGTGACTGTTGTGACTTGAGATGTGATGGGTTGTATTTGTTAAAATGACTCTTATATTGTATTTACAGAAATGGGTGAGATTAAATACGTAGCCCTGTCTTTCGGAAGCACCATCATCATCACAGCTGTATGTGTAGGTAAGTTTAAGTATAACGGTGTGGGGTGGTGTGCATCCTAGCAGGGTAGGGTTCTGTGCCCATGTCTGGAAGGTTGCGAGTTCAGATCCAATTACTGGCAGAGTAACTGTATCAGTGTTGGGCTCTTGAACAAGGCTTCCAAATCAAAGTTGAAAATAGGCACATAGCGTTTAAGACACTTCCTGTTCCCGCCCCTATGCACATGCCCAGTATAGGCTACTATGCATCATAAGCTATGCTTTTTATACTGTGCAATGTGGACGTAAAAGTTCTTTTCAATGCTAGTGAAAAAGCATACAGTAATGGCGCAATGCAAGAAAACCGATGAACTTGTTACAAGTCATACAAGTCAGCTCAGAACATAGACTGGGAGTCTTGCCATTTGAAATCTGATGACATAATGCATAGCATAAAAGCCAATACTCATGACCCGAAGTGGCAGGATGTTGTAGAAAGGACGACCCTTACAAAGATGAAGCAATTTCAAAGTTAATATTGTCATCAAAGCTGAAATCTTTATGTATATTATTTATATCTTTATGTATACAGACAACCTTTCGATTCAGGGAGGAAAGTATTTAGTATTTGTGTAATTGTATATATTGTACATATTAATGTATATATTGTTAATGTATATATTTCTGACATTCTTCATTTGCACATTTGACCAAAGCTTTTTATAATATACTTTTAGAAGTATCGCAATTTATATTTTACTTGTTTGTTGTGACTTGAGCACAAGATGTGCCATTTGCAAGATTTTTTGTTCTATCAAATTTTTTTATAATTCTAGAAATGGCGAAGTACATATTTTTAATTATTTTGACTTTGTTTTGTAATAAAGTTCCATATTTCTAAATGCTTAGCTGTCGATTAATCTAAGTGCATGTATTATATTTAGCAAAAGCAAAATATTACAGTACTGTAGCATAAAAAATGTAAGTTTGTGAGCCTCCACACTGAGGAAATCAAGTTCCACTGTATTGTGGATAGTAGGCTAAATTGGAAGAAAATTTTGTGTTTCTAAACAAAAACATATTAGTGTGGACATAGGCTTAATGTGGGCAGTGTGTTGCTCTGCGGGTTTTGGTTCTCTAAGCCTGATCAGAAGGTTGTCGGATCAAAGCATGTGGGTGGCAGAGTCATTTGATTACCTTAAATGCAGACTGACCCTGCTCTTCGATTCTCACTTGCATGTTACTTTGGACAAAATCATCTGCTAATGAAACGAATCAATGAACACATTTTCTTTTTCCTGTGTCTGTCATTAATTACATGATGACTGACTATTCTCACCGCATTTCAGGTTCTCTCATCGAGTTTTCAGCAAAATATTCTCCAACTCCAGATGAAAAAGCAACATTTGGAAAAATTTTTGGTGGAATCATATTTATGTTCATCTTTTTACTTGTACTCCGAAGTAAGTATGTTTATAAATTAGGGCTGCTTTAAACTTCTTAACACATTATTATTTCTTTGTTGCCCAACTGGGAGAATAGTACTGTATGAGTATATATTTTAACAAAGACCTATAATTTTCCGTTCCGGAAATGACGTGAGGTTGTGACTTTGCACAGAATCCCAGAATTCAGAGCTAAAATCAAAACATTCAAGTAGTGCATCTGTCATGGTGCGGGCGAGGAAAAAAGGCGACGATCCATTTGAAAGCTCCAAAACAAAGGGACTCATTGGGGAAACAACAAATTGGGTAAACTGCAGAACAAAAAGGAAAACATGGAGTCAAAAGAAAATGGGGGGGGAAGCAACTACAAAAATATCAAAAAGGTAACATGAGGGAAAAGAGCAACACAGGGAGCAGAACTAGAAAAACTAAAATGATGGTTTTTCTATCATCTTGCTGGATGTGTTGTCATAGCAGCACATCCAAATCCTCAAACCTGCTTGGGGCAGGTTTGTTCTATGTAAAGAATGATTAGCTGACATATTTAATCAGTGTCTGTACATGGAAATCCATTCAGTCATGTCCTCGCCTTTCATGGATGAGCGACCAATTGCAATCGGTGCACAAATAATAATAAGGGAATTTCAAACTGAGAGGGCTTTGTGCGATTGGCAAGATCCTTTATTGTTGCCGGATAATATTCTTTTAGAAAGATGCCGCTTCAGCCAAAATGGAATATTATACCTTAATGATTTATTAGCTCCTTATAGTACAATTAGCTGAAGTCAGGCTCTCACAGCCACACAGACAATGTGCATTGCCTTGAGATATTTTGCAAGCGGCACTTTTTTGTGTACTATAGGCGATGCGGAAAATATGTCAAAGAGTACAGTTTGCCAGGCAATTGGCAAAGTCTGTTTGGGCCTAAAATATTTCATTTGGGTTTTCATTGTTTTTCCCAGACAATTAAAGAGGCGTTTTATGCCATTGCTGGTAACGCATACGCAATAAAATTGCAGTTCTAAAAAGAATTTTAAAATCACACTAATATTCTCATTACCTAGAATTTCCAAAGGTTATATCTGCCGCCTTATTAGCTTCAAAAGGAATGTTTTATAAGTATTAAAGATTTCCTACATTTCATATACATAAAATTAACAAACACATACGTTCCCATTGTCTCCTGCTTCACCTTATTCTTGTGTGCTGCTGTTTTAGAAATGTTGAACCTGGAAGCAACCTGCTGCTCAGCATAGCCTTCTGCCAGCAGAATCATGATTAAACCAGGATTTAAAAATGCAGATTTATTTAAGAATATAGGGTGGTCTCAATTTTGTCCGGGGCTACATTCAGCTTTCATAAAAATAATAAAGATGAATAATTTTTGTTTTGTTCACTGTTATTCTCTGTGGGGTAGCACGGTGGCTCAGTGGTCAGCACTGTTGCCTGACACCTCCAGGCTGCTGGTTTGAGTCCCCCCTCCTCTGTTTCTCTGTGCAATTTGCATGTGCTCCCCATATTGTGTGGGTTTGAATCTCCCTCCTCTATGTCTGTATGCAGTCTGCATGTGCTCCCCATGTCATGTGGGTTTGAGTCCCCCCTCCTCTATGTCTATATGCAGTCTTCATGTGTTCCCCATGTCATGTGGGTTTGAATCCCCCTCCTCTATGTCTATATGCAGTCTGCATGTGCTCCCCATGTCATGTGGGTTTGAGTCCCCCCTCCTCTGTTTCTCTGTGCAATTTGCATGTGCTCCCCATATCGTGTGGGTTTGAATCTCCCTCCTCTATGTCTGTATGCAGTCTGCATGTGCTCCCCATGTCATGTGGGTTCGAATCCCCCTCCTCTATGTCTATATGCAGTCTGCATGTGCTCCCCATGTCATGTGGGTTTGAGTCCCCCCTCCTCTATGTCTGTATGCAGTCTTCATGTGTTCCCCATGTCATGTGAGTTTCCACCAGCTATTCCAGTTTCCTCCAGCAGCCCAAAGTCTCCCTGTCAGGTTAATTAGTGTCTGTAAATTTCCCATAGCATGTGACTGTGTGTGTATGGCCTCCCATCCAAGGTGTACCTCTGCCTTGTGTCCTGTGCTACTTGGGGTGGGCTCGTGGCATCCTGTGGCCCTGCCCAGGATGGGTGGATGGATATGTATGTATTATAGGATGTGCAAGGAACTTCTCCCAAAACATCCACGTTACCTCTTAAGTACCCATTTACATCAGCAAATTAAAGTGGGATGTTCTTTTACTACCACAGTGTTTTTTATACTGCGCCAGGCAAGAATTTCATATCATCTGACTCTGTCCTCTCCTCCTTTCAGTTCTTCGCTTTGTGCTTTGGATAAAAGATTCCTCAATTAAAATACGTGTCTATGTAGCAAGAATAACTGGAATTATATTCCTGGTCATCATGGCTTCATCCATAAGTAAGTCTGTGTATAAGATCACATCCGTGCTGTTTGCATGTTCTACGCTACTTAAATAATTTTATAAAATAATAAAATAATCTTACAGTAATCAAGTAGTCTGCTTACAATGTTCATTTTTGTTTTTTAATTTTTTTTTTTTTTTATGTAAAATTACAACATATGGAATTTATTTTTTTACTTTACTTTGATTGCCCTACTTCACCTTGCAGTAATCCATCTGCATCTGGCTAGCTACCTGAGGTTAATGCTGCATGCATTTTTTCTTTTTGTCCGACATGAATTTCATGGTGACTGACTCTATTCTCGCCTTATTTTAGTTGCTGTAAGTGCTTTCCTTATACAATATCACTCAGATGCAGCTTGGAAAGAACAATTTGGAACGTTTGTAACTATGTTAGTGGTTCCAGTCCTCATGGTTTTATTGCCACGTAAGTATGTTTTCGAGTTTTGTAAATGTGTTTATTTAAAATTTGCTTTAGACTTTGGAGCTTCAGGAATTAGCGCAGGATTATATACAGAGATAAAGTAGCCTACTGTGCAAAAGTCTTACACAGTCAAAAGATATGTTTAAAGCTATTTATCCGAGCAGTAAGTACATGCAACAAAAAACACAATTTAACATTAGAACATATAGAAATTAAGAGTAACACAATAAACTAGTTAGAATTTCTTATGTTCTCCAAAAAGTAATTATTATCTAGTTGGATGGCTAGATAAAAACTACTTCCTTTGCCAAACATCTCTTCAGGGGCACCTCATCCATTCCATACATTTATTAAATTTCACCTCCAGCTCACTTCATTAATTAATTAGTTTAAAAAAAAAATCAATGAGATATTGAGATACTGATATACGAGGTGTGCTAGTGGTCGAGTAAAAAATACATGAGTGTTGCTCATGTTGAGATGGTTGCTGCAAATACCGCAGTGATTTTTGCAGAGGTTTTCAAATGGCTAAGCACTTCGACAAGTATAAGACCTTTGCACGGTACTGTAATTATTTGCCGCCTTGTAGTGAATTAAACACACATATGTTGAACTTGTGCATCTGCATGACATTGATTATGAGAGTGTATTTTCCATAGATAATGTGTACACGGTTAGGGTATGACACAATACCCAATCGAAGCACCTCTTTTTAACCTATCATAACCCAGTAATATTTACCTCTTAAACTAGAGTGAACTTTTAGTAACAACATGGGATTCAAACCCAGAACCTTCTGGTGACAGGGTTTTATAGTGCAGGAGTCTTAAACACAGAATCACGGAATATGTATGTTTGGTAACGCTTTACAACTGCACTTTCATAATGCTTCTATATTGCATTCATAAAACATTCAGTACACCTCCATAATATATTAATTAACTATTCAGAAATCATTCATAAACATCATGCATGTATACTGTACCTTTACATCCTAACATCCCTTAACAGCTGTAATATACATTAATAACAAACATTATAATTGCATAATCATGTAATGCTTCATATGAATGTATATTAAAGCTGTTTAGGAATGTTAGGATGTTAAGGTGTACTTGTATGCTGCTTATGAATGTTAAATTCGTAGAACTACCGGGATTCAGAGTAGTTCGCTTGGACAGAGATAACAAACTTTCGGGCAAGAAGAAGGGAGGTGGACTGGCGTTGTACATAAATAACAGATGGTGCAATCCCCATCATGTTACAGTTAAAATGACCGTATGCAGTAAGGATGTGGAGTTGCTAGCGGTTAGTCTCCGGCTGTACTACATGCCGAGGGAGTTCTCTGTTTGTGTTTACGTCCTGCCACGAGCTCTTCCAGACACAGTGTGTGACGTCATTCACGCTACAATTGCAAGGCTCCAAACTCAACACAGATGCTTTTTTGCAATCTCTGTGGATTTCAATTATGTAACACTGGATTCTACCCTCATTAATTTTTACCAGTTTGTTGAATGCTAAACTAGGAAAAATAGGACAATAGACCTCATGTACTATATGCAAATTTGAGGGATGCATACTGCTCTACCCCCCTACCCCCACTGGGAAAGTCAGACCACAACCTCATTCATCTTCAGCCAAGGTACAAGCCACAAGTACAGAGGCTACCAGTTGCTACACGCACCTTCAGGAAGTGGACACCAGAAGCAGAAGAGGCCTTGAGAGACCACTGACTGGAGTGTGCTACAGAATGGAGAGGATCTAGAGAAGGTCACACATTACACAACAGACTACTTGAACTTCTGTATGGACGTTGTAGTTCCCACAAAGACTGTGCGCTGCTTCCCGAATAATAAACCTTGGGTGACCAGTAATGTCAAAAACCTCCTTAATAATAAGAAGAGGGCGTTTAAGGATGGTGACTTAACTGAACTGAGGCATGTGCAGAAGCAGCTCAAAGAGCGTCTGAGAGTCTTAGGAGGAGGTGGAGCAACAACCGTGTGTCTTCATTACGTGTGAGGTGAACACAGGACAGGAGAATGTTGAAAGGAAGTTGGATGAAAACAACATGACAGAGGTATGGAAGGGGATGAAGGAGATTACAGGATGCGGGAAAAACAGCACCAGGACAGAGGGTGATGTGGCTGGAGAAAATCAGCTAAATTATATCTATAACAGTTTTGATGATACTACTGTCACTAATGCTAATGGCCTTTCCATTGTAACTGCTGCAGCAACCACCCCAACACACCCCCCACCACTGGCTGCTGGCTACACAGCTACGCAGCCCAACGCCTCCATCCACAACCCGGGACATTCTACTGGACACTGATTGCTGGGCATTGTCTGCTGACATCTCAGCCATCAATCCCATCAAACCTTTGCCAACCTGTAACATTCCATTGCAGACTCCCTCCCCCCGCCACTGCTACCAGGCTCTGCAAGTGTCCCCTCACCCCCCCCTGTCACCGTAGACCAGGTAAGGAGAGAGTTGAAGAGGCTGAAACTGAAAGCTGCTGGGCCAGATGGAAACTGTGTAAGATTGCTGAAGACCTGTGCTGTGGAACTGGGGGAGCCACTCCAACATATCTTCAACTTGAGTCTGCAACTGGGGAGGGTACCTACACTATGGAAAACATCATGCCTGGTACTGGTTCCCAAGAAGCAACAACCCAAAGAACTCAACGACTTTAGGCCTGTTGACCTCACCTCACACGTAATGAAGACCCTTGAGCGGCTGCTGCTCCACCTCCTCCTAAGACCCCAGGTTCGCCATGCCCTACAGTTTGCTTACCAGGAGAATGTGGGGGTGGATCCTCTATCTGCTACACAGGGTGTACTCTCACTTGGACAATGGAGGCAGTGCTGTGATTCCTCCAGTGCTTTCAACAACATCCAGTCCCATCTGTCAAGAGACACACTGCTGCAGAAGAGAGTGGACCCAAGCCTGGTGACCTTGATCACTGACTACCTCACTGAGCGGCTCCAGTTTGTTAGACTGGGGGACATCACATCTGGGGCTGTGGTCAGTGCTACGGGGAACTGTTCTCTCTCCTGTACTGTTCACCTTGTACACCACATACTTCAAATACAAGTCTTAGTCGTGCCATATGCAGAAGTTCTCTGATGACACTGCAGTTGTAGGCTGCATCAAGGATGGGCAGGAGGCAGAGTATAGGAGCTTTGTGGAGGACTTTGTGGGATGGTGCAGAACCAACCTGCTGCAGTTGAACATAACCAAAATGAAGGAAAAGGTATTGGACTTCAGGAGGTCTGCCCCTCCATTGCTGTCTGTCACCATCGATGGAGTGAATGTGGAGACTGTCAGTGCATACAAGTACCTAGGGGTCCACCTCGACAATAAATCGGTCTGCCAATACTGATGCACTTTATAAGTAAATGGCAGAGCAGACTCTACTTCCTTAGGAGGCTGGGTCCTTCAATGTCTGCAGCAAACTCCTGTTTATGTTCTACCAGTCTGTCATGGTCAGTATCCTTTTCTATGCTGTGGTATGTTGGGGAGTCAGCACTAGGAAGAGGGATGCTGGACGACCAGACAGGCTGGTGAGGAAAGCTAGCTCTGAGGTGGGCATGGAGCTGGAGTCACTGACATCAGGTGCAGATAGGAGGACCCTGAGCAGACTGCTCTCAATGCTGGACAATGACCGTCACCCTCTGCACACCACCTTCTCCAAACAGAAGAGCATGTTCAGTGATAGGCTCCCGTCTCTGTCATGCAGAACAGACTGGCTCAGAAGGTCCTTTATCCCAAAGGCCATGCAGCTCTTCAACGTCACATGGAAGCAGAGGAGTGTGATGGACTTAAGTGTTTAGGCCTGTACAGCACACCGCCCTCTATACCATGCTTTTATCTGGATGCCTAATTTTTATACCTAATTTTTTATCTAACATTTAAATCATTATATCTACCTTTACTGTAATTGCACACAATTGATATTTTCATGATATTTTCTTTTGTATTTTTTGCAGTATGCATGTGTGCGTGAATGTCATGGGTCTGTGAGCCAATGTGCATGTAAACTGTATATGAGCAACTGGACACTTAAATTTCCTTCTGGATAAATAAAGGATCTCTATCTATCTATCTGTCTATCTATCTATCTATCTATCTATCTATCTATCTATCTATCATCTATCTATCTATCTATCTTATCTATCTTATCTATCTATGCATTATGAAGTTGCACTGAATGTTCTATGAATGCATAATGAATGTATTTTGAAGGTGCTCTCCATGTAAAGTGTTACCGTATGTTTTTATTCTGTGTGAATTTCATGGTGGCTGACGCTATTCTTCCCTTATTTCAGTTGGATTTGGTATCTTTTGGATGATACACTCTCGAAGCACAACTGGGAAAGTAGATCTTAGAGACATTCTTCTGATCGGGGTACTTTTCATGTGTAAGTACCGTGTCAGGGTTATGTTAAAACAACTACACGCAGTCTGTGGTGGGTGAACAAGCATCAGCCCTGAGAGACTGTATTTACTCAGGGAAAAAAATCCCAAGAACAGGGAAGGTACCTAAAAGGAAAACAAAAGATAGTAAGAAACTACATAACCGAAAGACCACAGGACACCAAAAGATAGAACTAGAATGGAGATTGCAAGCCAGGCCTTCACATTCAAAATCAGTGCCTGACCTCAGAAATGCTCTTCTGGATGAATAGTGTCACGCCCACGCGGGGCGGAACTCACCAGGTGCACAGCGTCACAGGCAATTAGTGACCAGTCAAAGGGAACAGAAGAACCCATATTCGGTGCGAAATATTGAGCCAAATGTATTTGTGCCTTGCTGAGCGTTTCTTTGTCTCGTGTCTCCCTGCTTTCCCGTACCGAGTCTGTCTGCCTAGTGTTTGTACCTTACCTGTTCCCTTTCCTCTCCCCAGACCCGTTCCCGCTCCTGACCAGCCTTCCTTGCCTTCCCTGCCGAGACCAGCACGTCTTGTGCCCTCTGCCCCTTGTGTTCGTGTCCCGTGCATAACTGTAGGACGGACCCCCTGGCAACTGACCCCTGCTCACGTTTTACGACCACGACCTTCTCTGCTCCTTCCCTGTGCTTTAGCCCTGACCTGCTCATTAAAAACCACACTTACCTGCATTTCTGGATCCGTGCTTTCCTGGCCCGGCCCGCATTACAAATAGGCAAAAAAAATTCTACAGACACACTCCAAAATCTTGAATCATGGAAAACCTTCCCAGAAGAGTACTTGGGGACCAACTCCATATTGCTGCCGATGGATTTAGAATGGGGTGTCATAAAAGTTCCTGTGAGTGTAATGGCCAGGTGTCCCAATACTCCTGACCGTATAGTGTAGTTCTTTGCAGACGGACTGTTCATATTTCTGTAGTCATGCCCACACAATTTGTACATATACAGAATGTGTGGGAGGAGGAAAGGACAGTATTGTTGAGGTACCATAAAAACTGGCTGTCTGTATAGAGTAATGAGAGAATGAAGATGTCTGATTTGGTCTTTTTGTCTTACAGATCATCCCTTATTCTTCAACATGCTGTTTCTTACTATTTATTCTCAACTCTGTGCCTGGATGCAAAACACGTTCATATTAGGTAAGTTTTTATTAGGGCTGGAGAGTTTCTCACATTTTGTGTTCATTTTAAAGCCATAACGTATTATTATTCCTTTGATCACATTAAAGCATGTAGTATTATCTTACTGAAATGAGAGAATAGTATGAGCGTGGATATATATCTAAAAAAACACAAAGATAAAGAACGATGACGCAAGATGAAATAGGGAGGACAATAAAATAACATGGATGCACAAAAGTGGATGTCTGGAGTCAGTTTGGGTCCAGAGAGGAAAGGGTATTCATATAGTATATACAATAATAGGCTTCCACATTTAGTAAAAATTGGCCAATGAGCCTTTTAAGGAGTATTACACTTTTTGTAATGACATTAAATCCTTTAACCAGGATGTAGCACAGGGTGAATTTGGGTCTTCCACTATAACAACATATGCCTACAAGTTATAAGGGAGGAAAAAGCAACAACATCAGCAACTCTTTTAGTAAGAAAAGCTGGCATACGAGGCTTCCCATTGATAGCTATCAACGGGCAGGGTTCTTATGTAACATTAAGGGCTTCGCTTAATATTCTGAAAAAAACAAGATCAGAACTCAGATAATTTTAGACCAGAATAAAACATATAAGTACGATTTGCCAATGACAAACCGCACCTATTGCAGGAATCACATGTATCTGGAAACAGTCTACTAAGATTAGAATCCTATGTAAGCTGAATTAAACTAAGGCGGGCACATGAAGATGTGGAATGGGCCTTAATTAATGACACTTCCCACCATTTTCAATGTGATGATCTTTTTGTTTCAGTTTTGTCATTCATAGCCCATATATATTTAAAAAAAAATTTCAGTTCCAACCTTGGTAATGAAGTAATATTTGAAGGTGCTCTGACCCAAGTGTGAGAGACATCACAGAGCCTTGGGATCGCCGTTGTGGTGGTTGGTTCATTCTGTTGTGGTGGGGTGGGGTATGACGGAAGGAGACACAGTAAATGATTTCTTAGGCACAGGCATTAGCAGTGTGTCTGTCTGCGGGGAGAATGTCGACCTTGTTGAGAGATTTACCTACCTCAGCAGTGACATTCATGTCTCGGGTGACTCTTCCAATGAAGTCAGCAGACGGGGGTCATGAGGTCACTGGAAAGGGGTGTGTGATGTTCCTGATATCTTTGCAAGAGGATGAAAGTCCAAGTCTTTAGAGTCCTGATGCTCCCTGTCTTGCTGTATGGCTGTAAGACATGGACGCTACCCAGTGAGCTGAGACAAAGGCTGGACTCCTTTGGTACTGTGTCTCTTCGGAGACCAGGCCAAGGGGACGCCCACGTAACACTGGCGGCGGCAGACTGATGGCCATTTCTGGAGGGTGGGACTGGACCGTGTGTCTTCCTGGGGGATCGCTGGCCGGGATCCTGAGGAGTTTTGCCGTATGGTGGGTGCGACAACGCGCTGCATCAGGGCATGCTCCCCAACCTGACCTGAATCAACTAGCCATGAAGCTTTACACATTCTTGTACGTTGTTTGTAATAGGAATGTAAATACAACAGTACATATTTGACAAAATTTTTCATGACATTTCAGAGAAGGCACAGCTTCCCTTGTAGTCTTACCACTGTACTTGCCGCTGTACTACATTATGTAATAACTTGACAAAATGTAACAAATTTTCACATCCTTATATAATAGAATCTGCATTTTCTAATAATTTGTTGCATTTTGTAAGAGACAGTTCATTTAAAACCTTGAAGCTTTTAAGTGGCTATTTAAAGTAATATCAGAGTCAAGTATAACTAATCTAACTAATATATGGGAAGTTTCTTTTAGCTTAATTGCTGAATTATATATATTGCTGTGACTAGCCATCCATCCATCCATTTTCCAAACCGCTTATCCTACTGGGTCACGGGGGGTCCGGAGCCTATCCCAGAAGCAATGGGCATGAGGCAGGGCAGAACAACCCAGGATGTGGGGGGGAACCGGAGTACCCGGCGGAAACCCCAAGACAACATGGGGAGAACATGCAAACTCCACACATGTGACAGTGCTAACCACTGCACCCCTATGTCGCCCTCTTGCTGTGACTACAGTTGCAAATATTATTAAAAAGTATAAGGTCCATAGGACTGTAGCCAACCTCCCAGGATTTAGCCTAAAAGGAAATGCAATCACTGGTTGATCTGAAGGATATTGTGGAAAGTAGACAAAGAGCCAAAGAAAACATCCAAAGCTGAACTCCAAGGTCAAGGTACATCACTGTCTGATCGCACCATCCATCACCTTTTGAACAACAATGGGCGCCGTGGACGAAGACCTAGGACTCTACTATTGAAAGAAAAACATAAAAAAAACCAAACTGGAATTTGTTAAAATGCATTTAGACAAGCTGCAAAGTTTCTGAGAGAATGTCCTTTGGACTGATGAGGCAAAACTATAGCTTTTGGGCAAGTCACATCAGCTCTGTGTTTACCAAAGGAAAAATGAAGCTTTTAAAGAAAATAACACCATACCTTCTGTGAAGCATGGAGGAGGCTCAGACATGTTTTGGGGCTGCTTTGCTGCGTCTGGTACGGGGGACCTTGAATCTGTGCAGGACACAATGAAGCCTCATACTGTCTAGTGTCAGAAAGCTCAGCTTCAGTCGCAGGTCATACTGTAGGTCCTTCAACACGATAATGATCCAAAATACTAAAAACACACAATAAAAATGATAAAAAAAAACTTTGGACTATTGTTAAACAGCTATCTAGGAGCCCTGATATTAATCCTATTGAACATCTATAGAAAAACCTGGGAAATGCAATGTGGAGCAGTTTGCTCAGGAAGAGTGGGCCAAACTAGCTGCTGGCTGACATAGACGTCTCACTAGTACAGAGATCGCTTGTCGACAGTGATTGCTGCTAAAGGTGGTGCAGGGAAATGTTAAGTTAAGGGTCCAATCGTTTTTGTCCATTTCTTTTTCACTTGTTTTATTATGTAAAATATTCAGTTGAATCAGAAATCAACAGAAATATCTGATTTCTGTTGGACATGTAATAACCAATGATGGAAGCCATTAACTTTTGTCAGATTCAAGTTATTTCAGAGATAGTTGTGGGTTCTTTTTTGGTGGAAGGGTACCAAAAAACTGTGCCTGTGCAGTTACACGGAAGTAATGAACACCCATGTGTCATCTCTGGACCAATAGGAAAATAGCATTTACCAAAGCCATGGTATATGTTATTTTTAATTGATTCATAGCCCTAACTTTTATACTTATTCCCAGTCATGTCGTTAATAAATATGTTAAGTAACGCATGTTGTGGTAATAGTGACTCAGTGGGCACAGCTGTAGCTTCACTCCGCCAGTGATGGCGATTCAATTCCTGGTCCTTTGTGTGTGGGACTGATCCCTGATTGGTCCAAACCCATTAAATCTGGTTTATCTGTGGGCCCTGATTATGTAATTGTGACGGTTGAGGGTCATGTGACTGTGATTATGAATAGTTCTTTTGTAAAGAGAGCAGAAGGTCAGATAATTGTCTGAATAAGGAAAACATCTTATTTATGAAGTACAAATACCAACGGGCCTGTTTCTAAATTTTATTTTCACGTTATTCATAGGATGTGGGAGTAGTCTGGATAATTGTACTCAACAGACTAATGTGATCTTTCTCTTTTCAGATATTTCAATTCCAATCGCAGTAGCTGCTTTGGGATTAAGTGCCTGCATATATATTCAGGAATTTTTGTGTGCATATGACGTACCCTTGAAGGGATTTTACTGTGAGTATGTGACTTTGTACTAAACCATAATCAGGACTTTTCATGTCCATAATTAAAATGTCACATTTAAAATGAGCTATCAGAGTGCAATCCATGCAGTTCACAAAATGTGATGCTCGCCTGTATGTATTCTAAAATTGCAGCATATTATGCAATAATACTGTAACTAATATATTTCATTTAGGTAGTGAAAAGTACTATTAAAAACTTTGTTTTGTGATACAACAAAGAACCAGTCCATGGTCAGTATCACCTTAATTAACCCAACTGACATTGATGGAAGTAACATATCCATCCATCCATCCATTCTCCAAAACGCTTATCCTACTGGGTCGCGGGGGGTCCGGAGCCTATCCCGGAAGCAATGGGCACGAGGCAGGGAACAACCCAGGATGGAGGGCCAGCCCATCGCAGAGCACACTCACACACCATTCACTCACACATACACACCTTTGGGCAATTTAGCAACTCCAATTAGCCTCCGGGGAGAACATGCAAACTCCGCACACATGTGACCCAAGTAACATATAATAATAATAATAATAATAATAATAATAATAATAATAATAGTCACACTACGTGGATGAGGGTAAGGCAGGCAGGCAGGAAGGACCAGGCAGGAAGGCGGATAACGGGGCAAACGAGGGTTTAATCGGGATAGGCAGGACGGAAACACGGGCATAGACGAACAGCAGGTAACATCACGTAATGACGGACACGGAAACAGGGGAGACCAGGACTTAAATACATCAAAGCAGGGCAACATAATCAGACGGGGCTGGAAACAAATCGGGGAAGCACACGTGGGTAATCAGGGGGCGTGGCACACATGAGGAGCGGACGGGTCAGGCATCACAATAATAATAATAATAATAATAATAATAATAATAATAATAATAATAATAATAACATGAATGCACTTAATTGATAAAGCAATTTTCATTAGAAGAGAATCTTAATAATTAGATAATTCTCCCTGACCTGTGATGATTTCTTTGTCAGTAAGATATCTGCTGTTCAAGTTCTGGTATATTCCAGTGGTGTACTGGTAGTATAGCTACTCCAGTGCAAACTTCTACCTCAATTAACTTTTACTCCACTCTCACTTAAGCAAAGTTGTCTCTTATTTGAGACCCTCCATACAGTATACCTACTCAAGACAATTCCACTCTTGGTTTGGAAAGAGGCATTTGACAGCATAGCTCCCTCAGTTCTGTTAGTTATGAATAGTTCCCTTACTTCAGGATAAGTACCAGCATTTTTAAACAGGTTATCAGTCAACCTGGTTTTGACCCCACTAACCCAAATTTCAAAATTTGCATATTGTTCACTGTGACGTTCATTAAACTACATCCAAAGCAAAGTGTGACCTGTTTTCGTTATTCCCTTTCAGACCTGGCAGCCCTGGTGCACTGAAATGTCTGTTTGACTGTATGAAAGACATCAGGCACTGGATTGCTAGTAGCTTCTTAAGACTAAACAAGAGCAAGTCAGAAATGTTAACTTTTAGATCTCCGGATTTTGTTAATAACATAACCTGTGATCTAGGACCACTCTCCAGTTTTATGCCAAAAATCTTGGCATTTTATTTGGCAAGCAAAAACACTCTAATTAACGCCTCCTTTTAACATCTTAGTGTAAATCACATGATTTCTTTTAGGGATGTCAAGACAGTAATCCATGCCTTTATTTCTTCTCACCTTGTTTATTGTAATACGCTATATTTTGGGGTCAGTCATGTTACTCTCTTCCATCTTCAGCTTGTGCAAAATGAAGCCACACGCTTGCTAAGAACATCTAAGGATATATCTAAGGCATATTATCCTATTTTTAGCACAGTTGCACTGGCTACCAGTGAAATTTAAAGTTGACTTTGAAACGTTACTGATCGTTTTCAGAGTTGTCAGTGGGCTTAGCTCCTGTCTATCTCAGTGACCTCATGCATAAGAAATAAAAGATCAAGATGGCAAAATTCAGGAAGTCACTGTACAAAAGTATTTCTAATTTGAAATACTTTTGTGTAGTATTCAATTATAATGAATTGCCTAAATAAATCTCTTAACTCCATTAAGCAGTTCTTCTCCATCTTTGTCTGCAAGTTAAAATTTTTTACAAAATTAAATGAGGACCAGAACTATCCATTTAATAACAGTGGTGTAGAAAAGAAGTTATACTACTGTATTAGCCTGGCTAATTGATTCAGCTTGAGCATTTGAGTGAATTAGAGCTGTGTAAGAACCTATCAGCACTGGATATGTGAGTTTTTAAAGCAAAGTGAGGCAACTAATAGAGTCCATGATGGGCCAAATAGGTGGTACGTCATCAGAGCTAAATTAATATATTAAGGCAGACAGTCTGAAAGATCATGACAGCGCAGGACAAACATGGACAAACTGCACTGGTGATGAGGAGTACTGGTCACAAGTCACAACACAGACACAGGGACAGCCAGACAGGGCAGCCATCTTGTGGGAGGCATTAGGTGTGATGATGCTCTGCATGGTCCTATAACAGCCAAGGAACATGAGGGCTTTTTACAAGAGCAGCTGCTCCCTGTGGCTCAGACACTGTTCCCTCATGATGTTCCCTCGTTCCAAGATGATAATGCCGCCATATACACTGCTAAACACATTCAGGAGAGGTTTCATGAGCACCAGGATGATGTCAGATGCCTTCCTTGGCCTCCCAGCCACCAGATCTAAACACCATTAAAGCTTTATGAGAAGTTCTGGAGCCCAGTGTGTGAAGTCGATTCCCGCCTCCTTAATGCTCCAAAGACCTGAAGGATTTTCTCTCTGAATAACCCAGTATCCCACTGCACACAGGTCAGGGGGTCCAAGGAGGATCGGAGCTGTTCTCTTTATTAGAGCCTTAACCTTCGGCCTATGTTAGCTTTCTGTTCCTATCTCTTATGTTAAATGGGTCGGTGCCAACCCGTGTTTTAAATCAGCCATAAAATACCCTCAGAACAATTATTTATCATCCAATTTGTTTCTTACTTCTTGGTTACCCTGTTAAGCTTCCTTATTCATGAAAAGATTGGTTTTAATATTTTTGGTGTGGCTTTCTCGACCTTTCTTTTGACAGCATACCTCTCGTTTTCAATAAAAAATTATGGTAAAATAAACCTCAAGAGAATTATCTAAATAAGCTGAATTGGTCTTATCTTGCCTTACATGTCTGGGTATTATCAGAGAACCCTGGACAGGAAGACACAGATCCAGATGTGCAAACCAACGCCGTGTTTATTGGGGCAAATGGGGCAAAAGCACTGATAGGGACAGGCAAGAGTCATAGTCGTTGGACTGGCAGAGAGGTCGGGATCCGGGAAGTCAGTCCTACAGAGAGGCACGAGACGAGACCACACAAGGGAGCGGGACGTGCCGGACTCGGCTGGGAAGGCGGGTCAGGATCGGGAGCGGGTCTGGGGAAGGAAAGGGAGGCAGGTAAGGAATCAACACTAGGCAAACAGATCAGGCGGGGAAGATGAGGGAGACAGTAGACAAAATAACGCTTGGTAAGGCTCGAAATCATCGGCTCAATACTTCGCGTTGTGCGGGGGTAATTCGGCCGTATTTGTACTCCCGCTCATTGCCCGTAACGCTGCACACCCGGTGGCTCCCGCCTGTGTGGGTGTGACAGGTATGCCTTGCCTGGTGATTTTTTATTTTTGAATTTATCTTATTTAAATAGAAGTTCCTGATGTAGTACACAAATTTATGTGGTGCTTTTATGCATTTTAAATTTACAAACAGGTCGGTGCCGACCCTAACAGCATAATCTTAAACAGAGCATTTATAATTTAGTGCCGACTCTAACACCATAGGAAGGTTAATATTAATATATTGATATTTTCTTTATTTTGTAAGCCCACTGCGAGTGTCCACCCTTCCAACATATCTTGCCAAAAAGCAAACAGAACAACAATGTTTAATGAAGGTCTGTTTTATGTCTTCTCTTGCTTCACATGTTTTTATTGTTTTTCAGATTTTGCTCTGAAAATCCTTTTATGGATTTGCTTCATGCTTCACTTAATATTAAGTTTACTGTTTCTAAGTTTGATTCAAGAAAATGACAAAGGTAAGGATGACCTTTAATTGTAAGGAAACCATTTGAATATAAATATAGCTTGAACTATCAGCCATTTGTAAAATCTTTAAATCAAGAATTCTTGTTTGAAATGCATATAATACAGCATTGCAATCATTTCAGGTATGAATCCTTATTGAGTTGTATTATGCTTAAAATAAAAATACATTTATTTTAATGTACACTTTGTATTGCCTAAAGTATTAGGACACTCCTCCAAAGCATTGAATTCAGGTGTTCCAGTCACTTCCATAGCCACAGGTGTATAAAATCAAGCACCTAGGCTTACAAACTGCTTCTACAAACAGGAGCTCAGTGAATTCAAGCGTGGTACCGTGACAGGATGCCACCTGTGCAATAAGTCCATTCGTGAAATTTCCTCACTACTAAATATTCCATGATCAACTGTTAGTGGTATTATAACAAAGTGGAAGCAATTGGGAACAACAGCATCTCAGCCATGAAGTGGTAGGTCATGTAAAATAACAGCGTGGGGACAACGTATGCTGAGGTGCACAGTGTGCAGAAGTCGCCAACTGTCTGCAGAGTCAATAGCTACAGTCCTCCAATCTCCAGTATGCCTTCAGATTAGCTCAAGAACAGTGCGTGGAGACCTTCATGGAATGAATTTCCATGGCGGAGCAGCTGCATCCACGACTTGCATCACCAAGTGCAATGCAAAGTGTCAGATGCAGCGGTGTAATGCACACTGCCACTGGACTCTAGAGCAGTGGAGACGTGTTTTCTGGACTGATGAATCATGCTGGATGAGTTTGGGTTTGGCGGTTGCCAGGAGAACAGTACATGCCTGACTGCATTGTGCCAAGCAGAAATTATGGTGTAGGGTTGTTTTTCAGGGGTTGGGCTTGGCTGCATCATTCAAAGCCATTTTGGACAATTTCATGCTCCCAACTTTATGGGACCAGTTTGGGGATACACCCTTCCTGTTCTGACATGATTGCATACCTGTGCACAAACTAAGGTCCATAAGGACATGAAAGAGCAAGTCTGGTGTGGAGGAACTTGACTGACCTGCACAGAGCCCTGACCCCAACCTGATAAAACAACTTTGGGATGAATTAGAATGGAGACTGCAAGTCAGGTCTTCTCATCCAACATCAGTGCCTGACCTCACAAATGCTCTCCTGGAAGAATGGTCAAAAATTCCCATAAACACACTGCTAAACCTTGTGGACAGCCTTCCCAGAAGAGTTGAAGCTGTTATAGCTACAAAGGGTGGGCCAACTCCATATTAAAGCCTATGTATTGAGAATGGGATGTCATTAAAGTTCATGTGTGTGTAAAGGCAGGTGTCCCAATACTTTTGGAAATATAGTGTATTCCTACAAAATTGTTAGTTTTAGGCTGTGCTTTAAGGTAAACATTTTGTTTCTGTGCATAGATGTGTAATAATGACCTCTGTCATATTAAAAACTAAAATGAACTAATTTTGACCACAGGAACAGCTGTAACGATATGCGAGTATGTGTTTATCTACATGCTGACTGCCATATCATGTTTGCGAGACTGGCATCGGGGCGAAATACTTGGTACACATCACTTTTTTACAGAAGCCACGAACGGGCATGCTTACAATTATTTTTTTAACATAATTTTTCCGGTATCAAACTTCGTTTTCTTGAGGTAATCTCAAGGTATCTTGGCAGCTGTAGCAACTGATGTATGCTAATAGTTTTATGTTGCCTCACAAGTTGTATAAAACATTTTATTGATTGTGAATAAGAGCATAGCTTTTAAAGTCAGTATGAATTTGATCTAATTACAAAATACAATATTCTTGTGTTTGTGTTTGAAAGTTAAAACATGTATAATAAAGTTGTAATCAAAGCTATACTTTGGTCACTGTACAAAGATGTAGATGGACATGGCAATTATCCTATATTTCCATTATCTTTTCCCTTTGGTAGTGAAAAGTGACATTGACAAATGTTTCCTGTTTATCAGGGCAGTTATGCACATGTATGTACTAGTCATTTCCCCATCAGTTCATCTTCACGCAAACAAAGCTCATTAGCACAAAATAATGACAAAAAATAATTGCAGGCATAGCCGAACTTGGCCTATACACTTTCTCATTTTGATATTTTTAATTATTTCGATATTTTTGTTGTTTAAACTTTTAAATCCGTTTGCTTTTTATGAGTGCCTTTGCAAAATCAGGTATTTTCTTTATATCAGCTACAAAACAAAATTAGATTTTTGCTAATTTTATTAAGAAAGTATAAAAAAATTCTAAATTATTGAAAAAATACACTGATACCTTTGAATGTATATATGCAACTTTATGACTAATGTTCTTCTCTCTAACTTCCAGCCAAACCCCATAAATATCTATATCTCTCTGGGGTTTTTGCTCTCCCTCTCCTGAATTCTGTTGCCCTGGCTGTAGCATTAAAATTCAAAACAGGTAAATACACTGAGATTTGAGATTGTTCTCCAGCAGTTTTACTTTTACTATGTAAACTTAACCACACAACTAAATTGTACAAACCCTTTATGAAATACTATATAGATTCCTGTGGTTTAATATCTGTCACTTACTGCTCATTTACTGACCTCAGTTCTCAGTGATTTTTGTGATGATGTCATTTCAGACACAGGAAAACAGCCACTTGATCTACGGCTGATTGTCCTGATGTCCGGATCTCTCTTTCTCTTTGTCTGGCTTGTTATACAGATCTCTGCATACTGTAAGTATAACAGGGGTATGGTGCATATATTTTCATAGAGGTTAAATCTGTATACTGGGAATATCCCAGCATGTTATTAGCTTTCCAGTCATTGTTTACATCAACCCATATCCTGGTCACAAAAGCGAGAAATGCAGCAAACCAGTACAAAATAAAGGGCACAAATCAAACAGTAAACTGAGTAATCGCTCTGTAATTACTGAGTAAGTTTCCTTAATGATATTGTACAGAAAGTAATACTTACTGTATAGAGACAATTTATCTGACCTTTATGTCCTGTATTCAACCTGGATGAATATTATAGCATTAGTAATTTTTTAATTATTCACCACTTAACATTCCATAACACTCCTGATTTAATTCTTTTAAGGATTTTTGTTCTGCATTTATGATGCTGTTACAGTGGTGTAGGACTGTAATGGCCTCCTGCCAGTAGGGGGCACTGAGGCTGTAATGGGGAGCTCTGACTATTATAAAGGAAGGGAGATGATATAAACATCCTCAGTGATGCAGCACATGTGTGAATCTGATACAGAAGCCTTTCACTCAGTAATCTTTATTATGTAATAAATATGCAAGTCATTATTACATGTCTTAATTGAATTAATCATTGTTTATAACCTGGCCGCTACAATAGTCTCCATATTGATGTATTAGTATTTTGCGCTCCAGTATCTAATTGTATGTTGTTTAATTACAGGTTTGGCCAAAAAAGAGAAGTAAGTAGACTTCTTTATATGTGGTGTATGTAAATTTCTGGTAATATTGTGTAAATGTGGGAAAAATATCCATCCATCCATCAATCATAGCGAACCTGGCACCTGTCACAGGAAGCACAGGGCAGAAGGCAGGGGACACCAAGGGCAGGATGCCAGTCCATCACAGAGCAAACACACATTCACATGTGGGGGACATTTAGGGATGCCAGTTGGCCTAACCTCATGTGGAGGAGGTGTGAGGTGCCAGTGTTACCCACTGAGTCACCATGTAAACTACGCAGAGCCCAAGCCGGGGGGTGTGAGGTGCCAGTGTTACCCACTGAGTCACCATGGAAACTACACAGAGCCCAAGCCGGGGGGTGTGAGGTGCCAGTGTTACCCACTGAGTCACCATGTAAACTACACAGAGCCCAAGCCGGGGGGTGTGAGGTGCCAGTGTTACCCACTGAGTCACCATGTAAACTACACAGAGCCCAAGCAGGGGGTGTCAGGTGCCAGTGTTACCCACTGAGTCACCATGTAAACTACACAGAGCCCAAGCCGGGAGGTGTGAGGTGCCAATGTTACCCACTGAGTCACCATGTAAACTACACAGAGCCCAAGTCGGGGGGTGTGAGGTGCCAGTGTTACCCACTGAGTCACCATGTAAACTACACAGAGCCCAAGCCGGGGGGTGTGAGGTGCCAGTGTTACCCACTGAGTCACCATGTAAACTACACAGAGCCCAAGTCGGGGGGTGTGAGGTGCCAGTGCTTCCCACTGAGTCACCATGTAAACTACACAGAGCCCAAGCCGGGGGGTGTGAGGTGCCAGTGTTACCCACTGAGTCACCATGCAAACTACACAGAGCCCAAGTCGGGGGGTGTGAGGTGCCAGTGTTTCCCACTGAGTCACCATGTAAACTACACAGAGCCCAAGCCGGGAGGTGTGAGGAGCCAGTGTTACCCACTGAGTCAATATGCTGCCCATATTACAGTCATGGCCAAAAATATTGACACCCCTGCATTTATGTCAGAAAACGCACCACCTCTCCTAGAGAATTGTTGGAGTTACACATGCTTCGTTATTGTCATGCTTATTTCTCTTGTTGGCACAAAAAAGCAGAAGAAGAAAAAAAAATCTGTATGGGGTTTTGTTTATTCGTAGTTATTATATTATATTTGATATTACAGATGTTTCATTCCACCTCCAACAAGAAGCAAAATCTGTGTTTAACATAATGATTATGGCTGTTATTTGTTAGTAAATCAAACATTTTACAAATGAGTGTAACCATGTGTTAAATATTAAAATGTTCTGTAGGTTAATGAAGTTAAGCTCCTTTATCCAGCTCTTGTATGGGAAAGATGAGATCAGTTGAGCTCCTGTTACTTCTTATTAGATGATGAAATTTCCTACATTTTAAGGTGATATTGGAAGATACATATGATGAATTTAAATGAAGTTAAATGCAACATTCTGACAAAGCCCAGTTGTAATAACTCAATATCTTTTCCTTAGAATAATGGAAGAGTTGCACTTAGTTGAGAGACACCAAGATCCTGAGCCAGACCAGGTAGGTGGCCAAGATACATCTACCCCTCTGGTTAGTGCCCTGGGGCCTGTTTCTCTAGATCAGTCTGACCATCTTCCCTCAGGTTATTATACATAATTGTGTCTGTAGCAGATCTGTAGCCCTTGTGCTCTTCCTCCTTCCCTGTAAGTATGGAGTCTGTTGAGATAGAGGAAGAGCCCTTATTATGACTCCAGCACACAGGAACATATCAGTACATCCTCACTGGCAAAGGTTGATTTATAAACAGAAGAAATGCTTTTTGGAAATGAACAGCTTGGATAATCTGCATATATACTCAGGTTCGCGCGTCATCCACAAAACTATTGGGCATCAGAACTGGTGTGGTAATGAGGGGTTGCCTGCTGTATGGCTGCACTTGGGTCCCACTTTGAGGCGGCCCATCTGGGTGGATGCGTAGAATGTTCTGTCTCTCCGGCATGATGACCATCTTCCTCTGCTTTGTAAAGTCTGTATTTCTGTGGCAGCACTCTCTGAGGTATGCAGACTGGGGAGTGGACAGATCTCTGTAGGTGGGCATACCTACTTTTGGTCTGGTTGGTCTGGTGGCTGCCATACTCAGGGAGTAGCTGTTGCTGTAGCAGATTGGCTCCTTCCGATGGTGTCTGATGTCACTCCTTTGATGAGCGTATTATGAGACTCAGGCTAAGGCACTCCTTGGGTGTCTTGTCTGTTGTATCAGTGTCTGCTCTGACCGCGGTGAGTGATGTCTCGTTGAGGGAGACATTTTACTCACAACTTCACTCGGTGGTTGATGGGTGCCCAAGAGATGACACTCCTCTGGTCAAGGGTGACTTCAATGTGACGACTGGCACTGACAGGACTGGCTATGAGGACTGTGTCAGTCCTCATGGGTCTGGCAACCATGGTGAAAGTGGTTACATGTTCCTGGACTATGCAATAGGTCAGAATCTGCAGGTTGCTGGATTCTGGTTCCAGCACCCTGAGCCGCATTGCTGGACTTGGTCCTCCAAATTTCATCACATCCTTGTAGACAGACACTGGAAACTCGTATAGTCTACAGAAGTGTCCAGTTTGTGAATTCTTTCCACACTCTTGTTGTTGCTGCTCTGAAGATTCAACTCCAGTAAGCTACCACCTACTAAGAAAGGGAATGAGGATTGACTTAGCCAGACTCTGATGAGTTTGCATGCAGATTGTGTGAGGAACTTACAGACCTGGGTGCGACTGCTGGTCCTGAAGGTTGCTGAGGGCTGTGTTGGTGTTGCTGGTGTTACCAGAAGGAGGTGCTTCATCTCGCAGGGCACCCTGGATATTATCAAGCAGAGTCGCAGTGCATAACCTGTTGGCAACTCCAGTCTGTACTGGGAACCGAGAAGGATGGCTGTGAGGCCTCTGAGGGCAGATAAGGAGGCGTCTGTTAGAGTGGTCTGATCTTATACATAGGAAGCCTACTGTGGACCTCATCAAGGCACTGAGGGTTCTCATCAAGCGAAAATGTGAATATTGGCGGGGTTTCTTTGCAGTCTTTGTCAATTTTCGTAAAGTGTCCAGCTCAGTTGATTGAGCTGCCCTGCAGGACATCCTGATACTTTGCAGGATCCTCCTGATGTTGCTGGCCATAGCCAGCCTGTACACTGATACTGTAAGTGCTCTGCAGAATAAGTCAGAACCTATGTGCTATTCCCTATGGATTCTGATGTGTTCTTGCTCCTGCTCTGGGTGTAGGGCAGGGTCATGAGGTCCAGTGGCTGGGGGACATCTGTTACCATCAATACTGTGATCTTTCCGGAGATAATAGTCCACAGCAATAATAGTAATAATAATTAATATAATTAATTATTAATATAATATAATTTTGCATTTGGGTTGTGGCCTTCGCATTTTCTGGGCCACTGTAGTTATTAGTAATAACAATAACCCTACAAACCCTTCCATACAATTAGCAGCTATTAAATTCCTCCCCTTAATTTAATCGGCCCTATCATTGCATCCCCCTCCATATGTGAAGAATTTGCTCAATATTTAAATATTACAGTTACCAATATTCAATCAAGTATATCCCAGTATAAACCACGATACTAGACCCTGCACCCATTGGCCAATACCTCAGCACCACACTAGTCTGAATGGAATGGAACAGTGTGAGTTTTTTCTGGTGGCTGGAGTGCCAATCCTGCCACCAATCCCCAAATTTTCCCTGTAAATTGGAGAACCTGCTTGCAGGGCTGGGTGTAGATTAACATCATACCCAGGGTGAAGCAATTGTAGGTTAAGGGCCTTGCTCGAGGGCCCAACATAGTACGATCGTTACTGGCATTTAGGGGATTTGAACTAACAACCTTCCAATGACTGGCACATAGCCCTAGCCTCAGAGCCACCACTCCGCCCGTAAGTATATGATTAATGACATTCAGATTAAAGTCCTTGAATATAAGATAACACCAGTTTTTTTAGATGTTATTCTTTGGAAAGAAACACCGTCTTATATTCAGGCTAATACGGTATCTCAGAGATGAGGCTTTTACACAGGTCGTGAGGCTGATCGGTCCACTTTGTCTGTTCAGCTCGGCTCCATGCCTGCTGCCAGCTGGCAGATTGTCCGTTTTTTTGGCTTTACCATTTTTATTATACTGGAAAGTGTCTTGGTGTCTCCCTAAAGAAAGGCATTGGCACACCATTAGATGGGCCTCGGAGGAAACAGTGCCCCCTTCTGGTAGCACTATGGACATGGCACAGGACAGCACTTTGGGGGTACAGGGGTCACTAGTGTGGAAGGGGTTGGCACCCAACTCCAGACCAAGTCCCCCCTCCCTAACAGACTGTCCCCCCTCCCAGCTCACCTCCTGGGTGCCCCCAAGGTGGCAAACCTGGTGAGAGCTGCCCCCCCCCCAAACCAGCAGGGACCCCAGACCACGTTCAGATGGGGACTCGAGGGAAAAGGCTTTGAGTGGCGCTTCAGATATCCAGCTTTTCCAGCCGCACAGAAACCGCTCTGATTGTGATGGAGAAACACAGCTGAGGTTTACAGGCCCAGGAATGCAGAGCATAGAGCATGAACACTGTTCTGGTGACTGTAACAAACATACAGTGACCCCTGCTGATGAGACTGTTGTTCTGCCCCCCCACCCCCCGGGCCTCTCGACTGGCTTGGAGAAGCCCAAGCTGCTGGAGCTCCTGTGGCATGCTTGCGAGTGCCAGGACTATAAGCAGGCCAACAAGGAGGTGTGGTGGTGTTCCCTGCCCCAATGCCGCAGCATGAGGAAGGTCCTGGACCACATGGCCCAATGCCAGGCCGGCACGTCCTGCCAGGGTGAGATCTGGCTCTCACGTTTGCCTTCATTCAGGTGCCCGGTCTGTTTCTTTCATCTAAGAGTTTGAATCCCTCATTGTGCACCTGCAGTGAAGCACTGCACTTCATACTGTCAGATCATCTCACACTGGTTGAGCTGCACACAACCTGAATGTCCTAATTGCCTGCCACTGAAGAAGGAGGATTACAGGCAGAACTGTAATGTAAGTCCCCCCCCCTGCCCCCGTCACTTACCCCTGTGCTCAGTTGGGACCCAGGCTGGCCTGCTGTCTTACATAGTTCATGCATCGTTCGATGGTTTGACATGCCTGCACATCTAAATCTAAGAATTCATTGTTATTTACCGCAGGATGAGACATACCTCGTGACAATGCGCCGATGCCTATAACTGATACCACGTATAGGAAAAATGACCTCAGATAATTTGTGTCTTCACTAATATACAGGGAAATGAATTGATATTTTATAATTCATGAATTAGTTGTCATTATTAATTGATTATTATGCTTCAGTTGTTTGTTTCTCCAACAACACTATTACAGAAGTCCGAATTAGTCCATTACCGGAAGATTTAGTTCCAGGATATGAATGGAATTCACCAATTACAGATTAACTACTTAACCTGTGTTAGGATGTTCGTCCCATGTACATAACTCTCACCAGTTATGTAGTAACTCTGTAGCGAGAGCGTCTCGCAATATTTTAAGACAAGCTTGAGAGTTTTAAAAGCTTGGGGCAGTTAGCTCCAGTAAGGTAACTTAATTATGAGGTAATCAATCATTCAGCTGGAGATTCAAAGTGTATAAAAGACATGCATTTATTCCTAACACTACATCTAACACATGGCAGACATCACACTTAACATGAAACAAAGACACAAAATAACAAAAGAAAATCAAAGAGCAGGATGGAATATGGGGAGGCAGTAATTTAAATGGGTACCATTAAGGGCAACGTAATTTAAATGGGTACCATTAAGGGCAAATACTGTTCTGCACAGGAAGCCCTTGATCTTAAAAGTGTGACCCAAAAGTATAAAACAGATGAACAGGACAAGTTATGTTGTCAGATAAATGAAGGTGAGTTAATGTGGTTGCAGATGAAGTCTCTGGAAGCTGGTATGGAGGTGATGAGATGATTGAGAGATGGAGTTGGGGGGGGGGGGGGGAGTGGAGCAGTGCATCTTTGATGTTCTGTCTTGTGGCTCTTTTGTAGTTTGTGACTTTTCTCCCCCCTTCTGTGGCGGCTGGTCTACTCAACCCCCCGGAGGAATCTGAGGTGTGTGATTTTGAGGTGTGTGTGATTAAAGTTTTAAGTCCATGAATATTGATCACTGGGAATTCGACACTCGGACCAATGATTGGGGACATCTGACCCGGGGGCTGGTAGAGGGAGTCTGCAGCAGACCATTGGATCTACATCAAAGGAAGGTGCCAAATGGCTTATTTATGACTCCTCAGGAATGCAAAGGAAGGGGGAGTATCTGAATTAGTTTAAACAAAGAAAGTGCTCTCCTATAACAGGTCTTACAGTATAAGAGGCAAAGTGATTTTGCTTAATTTGAATTGCTTTGAATTTGAAATTAATTACAATCTTCTTGCTGTCCTTCCAATTTAACATCTTACAAGGTGTGATCAATTCAATTCAAATTCTAATTCATGAATGGAAAGAGGCACTATTAATAAATTATGAACTCGCTAGTAGGCTACATAATGAGCTAACCAATCAAGCTTGCTATGTCATCAGTCACCTCCTTTGAATTGAGAAGGTGAATTACCCCTCACAACCAGCAATGGCAGAGAATTGTGCTACTATAATATAATGTAATCAGTTTCAGGTTGGGTTCAGATAGGGATTGCATACTGTTGTGAATAGGAAAAGGTAATTTATATATGAGGTATATATTGCAAGTTCTATGCCAGAGGACTGTAAATTCTGGGATTTTAAAAGATAAAGTACCCAAACCCTCTCATAATGATCTCAAGTTTTCACTGTAATATGAAAAGTACAGCGCCCTCCAGCACCCCTTGTATATGGGGTGCCGTTTGTAAAGATAGCAAACATTTTTGTACTTGCCACTTTTTCAACATTTAGTGCAATTTTCTGACATTTAGCTAGAAGTCAATGGTGTTGTGGATCATCAGGTTTTTTTGCTGTGTAAATTATGTTCAAAATTGTTCATCATATGTAAATATAAATGGCTTGTCTATATATAAATATTAAATGTAAATGTTAAATATAAATGTTAAATGTAAATATAAATATAAATGTTAAATATAAAACTTAAATATAAATCTAAATATAAATGTTAAATATAAATGTTAAATGTAAATATAAATGTTAAATGTAAATATAAATATAAATGTCCTCTCCTGGAGCCGACACCTTATCGTGGTGGAGAGGTTTGCGTGTTCCCGTGATCTCAGGAGCTATGTTGTCTGGGGCTTTATGCCCCTGGTGGGGTCACCCAAGGCAAACAGGTCCTGGGTGAGGAACCAGACGAAGTGCGGCTCAAATAACCCCTATGAAGAAGCACAGCATGGACACACGTTTTCCCTTGCCCGGACGCGGGTCACCGGGGCCCCCCCCTGGAGCCAGGCCTGGGGGTGGGGCTCGATGGCGAGCGCCTGGGGGCCAGGCCCACACTCATGGGGCCTGGTCGGGCACAGCCCGAACAAGGCAAGTGGGTCCCCCTTCCAATGGGCTCACCACCCATGGGAGGGGCCATAGGGGTCGGGTGCAATGGGATCTGGGCGGCAGCCAAAGGCAGGGACCTTGGCGGTCCGATCCTCGGCTACAGAAGCTAGCTCTAGGGACATGGAATATCACCTCTCTGATGGGGAAGGAGCCTGAGCTGGTGCTCGAGGTTGGGAAATTCCGACTAGATATAGTCGGGCTCACCTCGACGCACAGCTTGGGCTCAGGAACCAGTCTCCTTGAGGGGGGTTGGACCCTTTTCCACTCTGGAGTTGCCCGCGGGGAGAGGCGCCGAGTGGGCGTGGGCATACTTATTGCCCCCAGGCTGGGTGCCTGTACATTGGGGTTTACCGCAGTAGACGAGAGGGTAGCCTCCCTTCGCCTTCGGGTGGGGGGACGGGTTCTGACTGTTGTTTGCGCTTATACGCCAAACGGCAGTTCAGAATACCCACCCTTTTTGGAGTCCTTGGAAGGGGTCTTGGAGAGCGCTCCTCCTGGGGACTCTCTTGTTCTGCTGGGGGACTTCAATGCTCACGTGGGCAACGACAGCGAGACCTGGAGGGGCGTGATTGGGAGGAACGGCCCCCCCCGATCTGAACCCGAGCGGTGTTTTGTTATTGGACTTCTGTGCTCGTCACGGATTGTCCATAATGAACACCATGTTCAGGCATAAGGGTGTCCATATGTGCACTTGGCACCAGGACACCCTAGGCCGCAGTTCAATGATCGACTTTGTAGTCGTGTCATCGGACTTGCGGCCGCATGTCTTGGACACTCGGGTGAAGAGAGGGGCGGAGCTGTCAACTGATCACTACCTGGTGGTGGGTTGGCTCCGCTGGTGGGGGAGAGCGCCGGCCAGATCTGGCAGGCCCAAGCGTATAGTGAGGGTTTGCTGGGAATGTCTGGCAGAACCCCCTGTCAGGGAGAGTTTCAATTCCTACCTCCGGCAGAACTTCTCCCATATCCCGGGGGAGGCGGGGGACATTGAGTCCGAATGGGCCATGTTCCGTGCCTCCATTGTGGAGGCGGCTGACCGGAGCTGTGGCCGTAAGGTGGTCGGTGCCTGTCGCGGCGGCAATCCCCGAACCCGCGCTGGTGGACAGCGGTGGTAAGGGATGCCGTCAAGCTGAAGAAGGAGTCCTATCGGGCATTTTTGGCCTGTGGGAGTCCAGAGGCAGCTGACATCTACCGGCAGGCCAAGCGGGATGCGGCTTTGGCGGTTGCTGAGGCAAAAACTCGGGCGTGGGAGGAGTTTGGCGAGGCCATGGAGAACGACTTCCGGACGGCTTCGAGGAGATTCTGGTCCACCATCCGGCTGCTCCGGGCGGGAAAGCGGTGCACCATCAACACTATTTATGGTGGGGATGGTGCGCTGCTGACCTCAACTCGGGACGTCTTGGGTCGGTGGAAGGAATACTTCGAAGACCTCCTCAATCCCACCGACACGTCTTCCGATATGGAAGCAGAGTGTGGGGACTTGGGGGTGGACTCGCCTATTTCTGAGGCGGAGGTCACTGAGGTGGTCAAACAGCTCCTTGGTGGCCGAGCCCCGGGGGTGGATGAGATTCGCCCGGAGTTCCTTAAGGCTCTGGATGCTGTGGGGCTGTCCTGGCTGACACGCATCTGCGGCATCGCGTGGACATCGGGGGCAGTGCCTCAGGACTGGCAGACCGGGGTGGTGGTCCCCCTCTTAAAGAAGGGGGACCGGAGGGTGTGCTCCAACTATAGGGGGATCACACTCCTCAGCCTCCCTGGTAAGGTCTATTCGGGGGTGCTGGAGAGGAGGGTCCGCCGGATTGTCGAGCCTCGGATTCAGGAGGAGCAGTGTGGTTTTCGCCCTGGCCGTGGAACAGTGGACCAGCTCTATACTCTCAGCAGGGTTTTGGAGAGTTCATGGGAGTTTGCCCAACCAGTCTACATGTGTTTTGTGGACTTGGAGAGGGCATTCGACCGTGTCCCTCGGGGAGTCCTGTGGGGAGTGCTCCGGGAGTATGGGGTTCCGGGCTCCCTTTTAAGGGCGGTTCGGTCCCTGTATGACCGGTGCCAGAGCCTGGTCCGCATGGGCGGCAATAAGTCGGACTTGTTTCCGGTGAGGGTTGGACTCCGTCAGGGCTGCCCTTTGTCACCGATTCTGTTCATAGACAGAATTTCTAGGCGCAGCCAGGGCGTTGAGGGTGTCCGGTTCTGTGACCTCAGTATTAGGTCTCTGCTTTTTGCGGATGATGTGGTTCTGTTGGCCTCATCGGACCATGACCTTCAGCTCTCACTGGGGCAGTTCGCAGCCGAGTGTGAAGCGGTTGGGATGAGAATCAGCACCTCTAAATCCGAGACCATGGTTCTCAGCCGGAAAAGGGTAGAATGCTCTCTCCGGGTTGGAGATGGGGTCCTCCCCCAAGTGGAGGAGTTTAAGTATCACGGGATCTTGTTCACGAGTGGGGGAACGATGGAGCGGGAGGTTGACAGGCGGATCGGTGCGGCGTCAGCAGTCATGCGGGCGCTGCATCGGTCTGTCATGGTGAAGAGAGAGCTGAGCCAAAAGGCGAAGCTCTCAATTTACCAGTCGATCTACGTTCCTACCCTCACCTATGGTCATGAGCTATGGGTAGTGACCGAAAGAACGAGATTGCGGGTGCAATCGGCCGAAATGAGTTTCCTCCGCAGGGTGGCTGGACTCTCCCTTAGAGATAGGGTGAGGAGTTCAGTCATTCGGGAGGGACTCAGAGTAGAGCCGCTGCTCCTCCGCATCGAGAGGAGCCAGATGAGGTGGCTCGGGCATCTGATCCGGATGCCTCCGGGACGCCTCCCTGGGGAGGTGTTCCGGGCATGTCCCACTGGGAGGAGGCCCCAGGGAAGACCCAGGACACGCTGGAGAGACTGGCCTGGGAACGCCTCGGGGTCCCCCCAGAGGAGCTAGAAGAAGTGGCCAGGGAGAGGGAAGTCTGGGCTTCCCTGCTGAGACTGCTGCCCCCGCGACCCGACCCCGGATAAGTGGAGGAAAATGGATGGTTGGATGGAAATATAAATGTAAAATATAAAACTTAAATATAAATATAAATGTTAAATATAAATGTTAAATGTAAATATAAATATAAATGTTAAATATAAAACTTAAATATAAATCTAAATATAAATGTTAAATATAAATGTTAAATGTAAATATAAATATAAATGTTAAATATAAAACTTAAATAGTGATGTCACTGTCTAAGCAGAGGGATGTTGTGCAACCCTATGGAATATAGTCCAGATAATAATAAATCTAAATGTTCAATGTTAAATCTAAATGTTAAATATAAATGTTAAATGTAGACTCTAAATGTTGAAAACGTATGCAAATTAGCCACGCCCATTTGCGTAAAATGGGCGGTACCGACGAGAGCGCAGGTTAGGGCTGATGCGGGACAATATGGCGAATTCCGCTCACTTAGAGGCCATAGAATGTGCAGTTTTGGCAGTTGTTCGCGCTGCGTTACATGGTATTGCTACACAGCCGGGAGCAACATCATGTACACCTTTCGCTGTGACATCGGGAAGCTATGAATGTATTTTGGGGCGGGAGGGGGTACGTGGTTATCGGTCACATTTACGCGTCGCTCGTTCGCATATTGGTCAATACTGACACGCGAACGTGCTATCTTTCATGTGATGTGTTTAGTGATTTTCATCTGACAAACAGAAAATTGAAGTATGCAGTAATAATAATGGAATGAAGGGGAAACATTAATGCAACAGTCTTCATGTGCAAATGAAAAATCATATTGTCTACCCAACAGGAAGCTACCATACAAATAAATAAAAAATATATGTATACCTATATGTATTCGTTACATTTTACAAAAATACTCTGCAGACTGACGTTGCTACCTATCTGTTAGCTGTCACTAAAGTCAGAACTTACTGATATCGGTGATGTAGGGGCATTAATACTGGATGTGCATGAGTGCTAGTGATGGGATTTATGGCTCTTTGAGGGGATCCGGATCTTGGCGATCCGTTCCTTTCAAAGAGCCGTTCAATAGAACGGCTGTTTTGGCTCTTTTTAAATATTTAGTCAGTTTTAAGAAGCCAGCTTGGGGGCATCTCAGTTTATCCTGGAAATAATCACTGGGAGGAATAATGAGGTGAGATTTGTAGTCAAATAATTAAAACTCAGATATCACACACCAATATCTGAGTTTGAATTATTCTGAAATATTGATTATTACCTCATTTGTCATGTGTGGACTATATTCCATAGGGTTGCACAACATCCCTCTGCTTAGACAGTGACATCACTATTTTGGATTTACCTTTAGTATAAAGTGTGTGTATGTGTAAAGCTAAGTTGACTTATGTTATTCATATAATACCTACTCACAAATAAACATCAAAAACAAAGCCGGCTGCAATGAATTTCTGTGCAAAACAGCTTTTACTACAAACACTTCCACACAAGAACATTGTTATCACGGCAGCGTGCACAAGTCATGGCTCCGCTCCTATACCCAATGACAGAGGCACGCAGGGTTTTTTTCCACTGGAGTACTCACGTGAAGGATGCGTGCACAACTATCATCATGCTGTTAGGCAGGAGCACCCCTGCGCTGGGTGCGCCCCTCCCCCTATAACTGTTCTGTCTCGCCGAGGAGCTAATTTGTGTGCATCTGTGTGAAACACGCACAGGAAAAACAGAACGACAGAAAGAACGGCTCCCCCCCAGCCGCGACTCGGCTCCCATCGTTCATGTTTATGAGCCGTTCAAAAGAATCGGTTCGTTCGCGAACGTCACAACTCTAATGAGTGCACTGCCGTTATTGAAACTTGAAATGAAAGGGCCTCTTAAATATCTACAATGTGCATTAATTCAACCCAAATAATATAAACAATTATCCTTTTATAAGCATAATTTCACTACTAAAAAGATAAGATCAAGGGTTTGATTTGTTAAGAATTTATTATTTTATTAAACAACTTCTGATAAATTTAACTTCTAACGGGGTGGTAGTAGCCTAGCGGCTAAACACATTACATGAAACATAGCACGTTCGCGTGTCAGTATTGAACAATATGTGAACGAGCGACGCGTAACAATGACCGATAACCACGATGGATTATGATCCTCATAGTTCCTGTGACTGGACCTGCCATTTTGCAAGCGATTTCTTTTCATTTCCGAACAAAACGTTCAGCAGCAGCATCTTACGAACTGCCGCCACCAACGAAAGTATGGTGGGAAATATTTAAGGCCAATTTATACGATACTACTGATCCCCCTCCCCTAATTTGCATACGTTATCAACATTTAGAGTCTACATTTAACATTTATATTTAACATTTAACATTTAGATTTAACATTTAACATTTAGATTTATATTTAAGTTTTATATTTAACATTTATATTTAAGTTTTATATTTAACATTTATATTTAACATTTATATTTACATTTAACATTTATATTTAACATTTACATTTAATATTTATATATAGACAAGCCATTTATATTTACATATGATGAACAATTTTGAACATAATTTACACAGCAAAAAACCTGATGATCCAGTGGCCCTTAAATATCAGAGGTGGCCCTTCTACTAACAGATACAGTCCCTGATACAGAGGAAGTCGTAACTCCTCCTGCTCTGTTTCACCTTTGATTCCTGCCTGATTCTCACTCATCACTCTCTCACTTTCTGCTCTTTTCTCCAGGCCTCTCCCTTTGCCATAACCTCAGAACCTCCAGTTGCTCACTCATTTTCTTGTTACACCTTTCTGTGTTCTTATTAGCCTTATGATACTTTATCAGAGTCTCCATCTCCTCACACACTGCCACATCCAGAAATATAGCAGAAATATAAAGTACAGATATTGTATGGGTTCCACTGAAATAAAGGTAGCTGATTATAAGAAAGATCTCAGTGTGTATGTTGATGCTTCCATGTCCCACTCTCGCCAGTGTCTGTTGAAACTGTTGTTGTGTGTAGTTCCTGGCAATCAAGCGTAGTTTCGGTCTCTGAGTTTAAATTGAAGGGACACCGCCACAGACACAGGTGTCTGTGGCGGATAAAGGTAAACGGTCTAGTTGTTACTACTGCTTCTAACCTTTCTCTCCTACTCTATCCTATCCTCTACTTCGCAATCTCTCACACCATCACTACAGACATGTGCCTTAGACGTATACCAGTACACTTATCTTTGAGACCTAGAATATCTCATCCAACATCCAGGCGCCGCACTCTCAGTAATCTTGTCTACCCTCCCATAACACCCCAGTCCCAGCGAAGCGTGTTGGGTGGCCTCTGGAATTGCCAGTCTGCTGTAAAGAAGGCTGATTTCATTTCCGCCCTTGTTTCACACCACTCTCTTGACTTTCTGGCTCTGACGGAGACCTGGATATCGCCTGAGAACTCGGCTACCCCGGCAGCTCTCTCCTCTGCTTATGCTTTCTCTCACTCTCCTCGCCAGACTGGCAGGGGTGGTGGCACAGGTCTATTGGTAACTCGGAACTGGTGCTACACGCCCCTCTCTCTGCCCCATCTCAACATTTCATCCTTTGAATTCCATGGAGTTGCTGTTACCTCTCCACTTGATATTCGGATCATTGTTGTCTACCGCCCTCCTGGCCCCCTAGGCTGCTTTCTAGAGGAGCTTGATACTCTCCTCAGTCTCTTCCCCACTGACAGCTCCTCTCTCATTCTCCTTGGTGACTTCAACCTACCCCATGACAAGCTCCCTTCTTCTGGTCTCCTCCCTTTTCTCGATTCCTTCTCTCTAACATCCAACAGCTCCTCTCCTACACACAAAGGAGGTAACGTCCTCGACCTGGTTTTCAGCCGCCCCTCTCCGGCTACTGACATCTCTTCTACTCCTCTACACATTTCTGATCACCACTTTGTATCCTTTACCATTGCCCTACCCGTCTTGCCCAATCCCAGTTTTCAACGTTTCCTCCCCACTCGACCAAACCTCCACTCTGTCTCCGCTTCTTCTGTTACTTCCTGCACACTGTCTTACCTTCCTGACCCTGACTCCTTTTCCTCCTTGGCACTGGAGTCTGCAACTGATACTCTCATCTCCTCACTTTACACATCCTTGGACAACCTCTGCCCGCTGTCTTCCAAACCAAGGAAAACTCGGCCTACTCCTTGGCTTTCAGCTGCATTACGTACTAACCGAAGAGAATTGCGGGTAGCTGAGAGGACGTGGAAGAAATCTAAGCTTGATGCAGATCTGTCTTCCTACCGTACTCTGCTATCCAAATTCTCTATGGACGTGACTGCAGCTAAAACTGCCTTTTACAAAGACAAACTAGAATTATCCTCACGAGATCCTCGCAAACTCCATAACATCTTTTCGTCTCTTCTCAACCCTCCCCCTCCTCCTGCTCCTTCCTTCCTGACTGCTGAAGATTTTGCCAACTTCTTTGCCGAGAAGATTGACAGAATCTGTCAGACATTCTCTCCCTCATCCACTACACTACACACTAAGGATTTCCCTCCCCCCTCACTGGCCCAGTTTTCTGGTCTTACGGCAGATGAGATCATGAAAGTCATCTCATCTTCCAATCCTACCACCTGCCCACTTGATCCAATCCCTTCTGCATTATTTCAGACAATCGCTCTAGACCTTCTCCCCTTCATCACGACTATCATTAATGGCTCCATAACCTCCGGTCATGTACCAACAGCATTCAAAATAGCCAGGGTCATTCCCATCCTAAAAAAACCCACTCTAAATCCCTCAGACACTTGCAGCTACCGACCAGTATCGCTTCTTTCCTTCCTTTCAAAAATCCTCGAACGTACAGTCTACAACCAGCTTTCTCTCTATCTCTCTCAGAACAACCTCCAGGATCCTAATCAGTCTGGCTTTAAAGCAGCTCACTCTACAGAGACTGCCCTCTTAGCAGTCACTGAGAAGCTACATGCTGCCAGATCAGCCAAACTGTCATCTGTCCTCATCCTTCTTGACCTATCAGCAGCATTTGACACGGTCAACCACAAAACTCTCCTATCCATCCTTAGGAGTCTTGGCATTGGTGGCCTGGCCTGGCGCTGGCTGGCTTCCTACCTAGAAGGCCGAACATACCAAGTGACATGGAATGGATCCACATCTACTCCACGTTGTCTTTCCACCGGTGTCCCTCAGGGCTCGGTTCTTGGCCCTCTCCTATTCTCCCTCTACACTAAATCTCTTGGCGAAGTTATATCCTCACATGGCTTCTCCTACCACTGCTATGCTGATGACACTCAACTCATCCTCTCCTTCCCTCCCTCAGACACTCATGTCTCCACTAAGATCTCTACATGCTTGGCAGACATCTCATCTTGGATGACCACTCACCAGCTAAAACTCAACACTAGTAAAACTGAGCTGCTTTACATCCCGGCTGACTCATCCCCCCTCCAGGACCTTGCGATCTCTTTCGACAACTCCCTGATCCGTCCTTCGGTTTCTGCTAGAAACCTTGGAGTTACCATAGATGATCGGTTGTCATTTTCCTCACATATCGCCAGTCTTTCTCGCTCTTGTCGGTTTCTCCTCTTTAACATCAGGAGGATACGTCCATTTCTTTCCACTCAGGCTACCCAGATACTCGTCCAGTCCCTCGTCATCTTACGCCTTGACTACTGTAACTCGCTTCTAGCGGGTTTACCACTGAGCGCCATCCGTCCCCTCCAACTGATTCAGAATGCAGCTGCTCGTCTGGTTTTCAACCTTCCCAAGTTCTCCCACACCACTCCTTTGCTGCGCTCCCTCCACTGGCTTCCTGTAGCTGCACGCATCAGATTCAAAACACTGATGCTGGCATACAAAGCCAAAAATTCTCTGGCACCATCCTACCTAAAGGACCTCATCACACCACGCTCTGCACCACGATCTCTCCGATCCTCCAGCACTGCTCGACTGGTCCCTCCTCCCCTCAAGGCACAAGGAAGACACGCATCTCGGCTCTTCTCTGTCCTGGCACCTAATTGGTGGAATGAACTCCCCCTAGATGTCCGAACAGCTGAATCCTTGACTGTCTTCAAGCGACGACTCAAAGCATTTCTTTTTCAGAAATACTTGACGTAGAACTTCTATATTCTTTCTCGACTCTTATTCTGGTGTGTTTTAAAAAAAATAAAAATAAAAAAATTCTGCACTACTCAATGGAGTTCTCAGAGATAGTATTCATAGCTTGGGTCCTTATTGAGCTAGCATCGGAAATTCATTGCAGAGTCTCAAAGCACTTATGTAAGTCGCTCTGGCTAAGGGCGTCTGCCAAATCCTGTAAATGTAAATGTAAATGTAAATGAGTTTAAGTCAAACGAAGTGATGTTACGATTATATAATTCCTTCGTAAGACCCCACCTAGAATATTGTGTGCAGGTTTGGTCACCATACCTTAAGAAGGACATTGCTGCCTTGGAAAAGGTGCAACGTAGGGCGATGAGAATGATTCCTGGTCTTAGAGGAATGTCTTATCAGGAGAGGTTAGCTGAGCTGAATCTGTTTAGCCTCGAGCAAAGGAGACTAAGGGGGGGACATGATCTAGGTATATAAGATTCTAACAGGTCTGGATGCTGTTCAGCCAAATGGCTACTTCAATATTAGTTTGAATACTAATACTAGCACTCGAGGCTTTAAGTTAAAATTAGTGGGAGAACATTTTAAAATGAATTTGAGGAAGCACTTCTTTACACAGTGTGTAGTTAGAGCATGGAATAGTCTTCCTGTTAGTGTAACACAAGTTAAAACCCTGGGCTCCTTTAAATCAGAGCTAGATAAGATTTTAACAACCCTGAGCTATTAGTTAAGTTCTCCCCAAACGAGCTTGATGGGCTGAATGGCCTCCTCTGGTTTGTAAATTTCTTATGTAACAGAAGATGAAATAAAAGAATTAATATTTGCTTCAGGTTTTCCCTTTGGCACAATTTTTTTATGATATCGTGCATTTATTATGCCTGTCAATATCAATGATATCGATATCTGAGTAATCTACTAATTTAATCTGATGATTCATTGAGTAATCGTTTATATATAGGTCTAATGTATAATTATATAGGGCACTAAGATGGTGCAGTGGTTGCCTCACACATCTGTGATCAGGTTTCACACCTGCACCATGGCTCCAATGTTTGCAGAGTTTGCATGTTCTCCTTGCTTTGTCATGGGGTTTCCTCTGGGTACTCCTCTTCCCCCCCCCCCAACCCCCCCCCCCCCCCCACTGTCCAAAAACATGCTGAGGTTAATTGGACTTGCCAAATTGCTTGTAGATGTGCATGTGTGAGTGAATGGTGTGTGAGTGTGCCTTGTGATGGGTTGGGGCCCTATTCTGGGGCCCCAACCCAGAGAAACAAGACATATTGTATTTTCAGTTTGAGTGAACTTCCCCTTTAATTTTATGTGGTTATTTGGTGCTGTATTATGTAATATGATGCAGCTAAGCAAGAGGGGCTAACCTTTTTACCAATGATTAGTTAGAAAGTAAGTGCAAAGTGTGTCAAAACCCAAATGTGTTTTAAAATGTATTTGTATTGCAATCCTTCTGTGGTGATATTTAATTTCTGCTTTGCAATACTGACAGTCAATTGCATTTTCATTTCACTTAAGAAGTGCTTCCACAGAACTGATTATTTCGCTGCTTATTTGGAAACTCATCCCCTGTGTGCCGTCTTAATTCCTTCCACAGTATCGCAAAGGAAAATTTTAAATCAATGCTTCAAAATAACTGGGTAATCACGTTTAATCGAGTAATGGTGTCAACTCTAGTCTTATTACTCTGTTTTCTTTTCTCTTACAACCCTTTTCTTATTACTGCATTTTATTACTGTGCACTTCTGTTGTACTGTTGTATAGGGCTGCCGTGGTTAGTTAATGTAGTCAAGAACGTTGATGCTGAAAATGCGTAGACATCAATATCTTAAATTAACGCTTTTATTATTGTTATTATTTTAAAGTTCACCCTTATGATTTATAATTCACATCAATTCACTATAACAAATGTTTTCTTTTAATATCAGTACGTAACTGGGTTATTCAGATTATCACAAAACAGAAAGGTGATCTTACAACGAGGTTCTGTGGTATACCACGGCGGCACTAGTGCTATGCACGAGCACCTGAAGAGGAAACGCGCAGGAGCTATTCTGGATGATGGGCTGCCGTGTTTTCTATTCATATTTATTAAATTGCCATTAGTATTGTCATGCCCTGCTCGTCGGCTCCTCCTGTGTGCCACGCCCCCTGCCTACCCACATGTGTTTCCCGGATTGTACCCAGCTGTGTCCGTTTGCTTTCAATCAGTCTTGTGCATTTAAGTCCTGGTCTCCCCAGTTTTCCTTGTCTGTCATTGATGTCAGTCGATGTTCGTGCCCTCGTCTGTGAGAATAAACCCCCGTTTTCCCGTATACTGTTGCTTGCCTGCTCCTTCCGCACGATCGCCGCTCTCTGCTCGCGATCGTTGCCCACGACCCGTGACAAGTATGGGGAGCTTTTTAATATCTTTTGTTCCTGTAGCGGCTAAATACACTCATTATTAAAGCTATGAAGTTGTCTGCCTGCTACATTAGTATCTCCGTTTAAGTGTCTGAGAAAATGTTTAGACTAAAATCTGGCCGCATTTTACATTGATTGACGGTACAGTGTGTGTGTAGTTTGTTGTTGTCAAATAAAATTTACTTAAATTAAATTGTCAATTTGATTTTCAAGAGGAAAGTTAATCATTAATCAACCAATCAGTAAAATAATTTATAGATTAATCAATAGAAAAATAGTCATTATTTGCAGCCCTGCTTTTGTGCATTTGATAAACTTGTATTTGATTGGAGTGCAGTATTATAATGCACAATTATGGTTTCCTTATTACTTTTTAATGTAAGACCATTAAGAGGAATCATGCACAAAAAAAATGCACTGTTATTACAATCTAGTACTTTAAGACTGTTTTGGGAAAATGACTAATGGAATGTAATTCTGAATATTTTATGTTATTCATCCCTGCATTTGCTGATTCTGGTGCTCTGCATCACTGTCACACCTGTAGTCCTACTTACTGGTGCTTTATCTGTCTGGAATTTAAGAAGGAAAGGTAAGTGGTTTTTATTCAACTTCTATAAAGCACGGATCAGACCTCAAGTGCATCTAGTGAGACTGACAGTCTGTACTGGGTGTCTGTAGGTCAGCTTGCAGCAGAATGACCATCTGAGGATGACTGTAGATCGTTACCTTTGCATAAACCATCATCTAATGTCAAAGAGCATGTGGTTAAATTTGGTTCTATTTTCTGTCTATAGGTAAAATCACACAGGCTCTGTTGAGTCACTGGTCACATGTCGCAGTTCCACAGATCATGGTTTCCGCAGCCTTCATCCTATGGGGTGTAACTGAAGGTGAGCCTATTAAATACAAAAGAACGCTTTGAAATCAGGCAGGTTTTGTTAATCATCTCTATCTAGTGATTTTATTATTATTATTGAAAAATCTCTTTTATGAACAATACAGCAAAGGCCGTAGTTAATAAATAGAGAAATCCAAAATATTAGTATAGCATCTCTGATAGTTGGACAGATAAGTTCACAAGCCAACGGTCAACTGTAATGTTAATGGTGGGGTTTTTGTTCACTGAGGGGGCTCATACCGTTATACCGTTATGTCCACCACACAGACATTTCAAAAGAGACCAAGCATGAGTACCTGCATTGGGTCGATGTCCAAGTTGGTCGAGGTATGAGGCATTCAAGTTCCAAGTTTCTACTATATAAATATTTAGAGAGAAAAATATAATAATATAAAAGACATCTTAAGACATGGACATTAAGACAAAAACATAAACGTAACCACCTAATTGCTCTTGAAAAGTTGTGCAAAATGGCATGTAAGTGGAATACACAGTAAATGAACAGGTGTCATTTCTGTTATGTGTCACAACTATGACTCAATGAGCACTTTTTAAAAAATTGGCTTTCATGTCTCTTGTTAGTCAATCCAGTAATTCTAGAAAGGTCAGGGGATGTGGGAGGAGTAGGAATTATATTTGCTGGGGGAGGGGTTTGATGAGGCTTTTGGGGGGAAATACAGCACATTTTCTAGTATGTTGGCAATGTAAATATTGCTTGTAGAACTGTGCAGATTTTATTTCATGTTTATTCAAAATGCGTATCTGCTTTTCTGGATTACAGTACCTACATGAACTGGGAGATCATTAAACACAGTGTGATGAAATATATAGGTACTGTAGCAGAGTCTCATGGTGACTGTAGAATTTTAGATGTTAGCAGTCAGTAATGAAGTGACAGGTAACATGAAATCCAATGTAAAGTTCAGCAGAGTAGAAAGAAGGAAGTTATGAGAAGCTAAGAAATTTAACAACAACAATCGATACTTTTATTGTCCCCGTAGGGAAATTGTCTTTACGCCTCCCACAACTTGCTCTTTTTTCATAGAGGAAGTTGTCTGCGAAGGGCTGCCACCCGTAGCGGCGCCCAGGGAGCTGGGAATTAAGGGCCTTGCTCAAGGACCCACAGTCTGAGGCGGGGTGTGAACCTGTGACCTTCTGATTACAGGCACACAGGCTTAGCCCACAGAGCCACACGCTGCTCCCAAACAGGAATAACAGGGATCCTAGTGCTGCATTCAGAACTGGGGAACAATTCTATGGCTGCTCACATAAATACTGTAAGAGGAAAATATTCCTTCAGTTTTATCTGTAACTCTTGTTTCTCAGGATCCACAGAAGAGGCTGTTACTGGTTCTGTCATTAGTCTGCTGATTATCCTGATGCTATTTAATATGGCTCCATATACAGGTGGGTCTACTTATGTTCAGGTTTCCTTGTGTTTCCAGTATACACTGTTTAAAATGGCAGTGTTGGCACCAATGGGCAGAGACTGACACCCAAATGACTGCATGTATCCCCCAAAAATAATAAACCAAAGAAAAGAACTTGTGACATTTTGCCTTCACCCCTGTCTGAGAGTATAAACAATTTTCCCCCAAATAATTAGGTGTATTTATTGTGACTTGAGATATGTTGTATTTGTTATAGTAAGACATATTAATTTTACAGACGAAAAGGATGAGAATGAGGTAATGGCCAACTCTGTCTTTAGGAAGCACCATCATTATCACAGCTGTATGCACAGGTAAGAGTAAGTGTAACGATGTGGGGAGGTGTGCAGCTCAGCAGGTTAAGGCTCTGTGCCCATGTCTGGAAGTTTGTGGGTTCAAATGCTATTGCTTTGCAGAGTAACATTATCAGTGTTAGGCTTTTAAGCAAGGCCCTTAATCCCAGCTGCTTCAGGAACACTGGCTGACCATAATCTCTGATGGCCAATTTCATGCTGCTTTGGACAAAAGCTTCTGATAAGTAAAATGTCATTTTATGGATTTGAAACATGGACAGTAAATCTGAATGAAGCAGCAGCTCCTGTGAAAATATTAAACACACTGTGGTGCATCTTTGAAGATGGCAAACATACTTCAGTGTTTTATAATATAATTTTTCATCTCATTTATGACTTGTAGTAATTTTGTCTGTCACTTAGGTTTTGAAATACCTTTAAATCAGAGTTTGATTCCCACCTGAATCCCCAGCTTACTCCCCCATGCAGTAACCCAGTTAAGAGGGCCGGTCCTTAGCAGGGTGGGTAAGATAAGGACCAGTAACCTGAAGTTTTCCAGCCCAAGTCCTGGGAGAAGCTCAGCCTGTTTACCTTTAGACAGCTGCTTAACCTGAACTGCTCCAGTGCCCAGCTGTCTGAAAGGGGACCATTTTAAATAGATAAGGAATGAGGTCTATTTAAAATAATAATAAGCAGAGGAAGAGCAGCATGAAGTAGCTGCTCCACAGCTCTGCAGGCCTGGAGATTCCTGTCAGCACCTGGACCAGAGGGAGGCTGATGGATTAAGGGAGTAAACTGCCTTTGTTTAGACTGGGGGCAGTTTGGCTTTATAGCTGTTTGGAATCATGATTTAGGGTGAATAATGTCTCCCAGCCAAACACCCTCACTGAATTTTTGTAACTCTTCTTAATCTAATTCTCTATCTGGAATGTACATTTGGCACCACAAAATATGATGGTACGGCTAGAGGGGAGTACAGATAATAAAAGTTCTTGATTGGGGGGTGGGGGACGTTTAGATGTTTTTATTTAAAACAGGAAGTAGGCCAATGTTGTTGCAATAGTCTGGAAATACTGAATTATTCCTTACACTCTTTCCAGACCAAAATCAAGTTCTATTCTGTTCTGCTGCATATATATATATATTTTATGTGTCTGAAATGAATTTTATGATGACTGACAATTATTTCATTTCAGGTTCTCTCATTAAAATTTCAGCGAAATATTCCCCAACTCCAGCCGAGAAAGCAATGCTTGGAGGCATTTTGGGTGGAATCTTTTTTTTGGTTATAGTCCAAAGTAAGTTTGTCAATCAATTTCAGGAGTATTGATTCAGAATTATCTGTAGTGGTATTTCTTTTGTACTTTGTATTTAAAAACAGAAATGTATGACAATTTACATAATTTACATTTGTATAATATCTTTTTTGTTCACTGTTAATCTGTATCCATGGGGCAGCAGTGGCTCAGTGGTCAGCACTGCTGCCTGACACCTCCAGGGTGCTGGTTTGAGCCCCACTTCTCTGTGTCTGTGTACAGTCTGCATTTGCTCCCCATGTCATGTGGGTTTCTACCAGTTACTCCAGTTTCCTCCAGCAGCCCACAGTCTCTCTCTCAGGTTAATTGATGTCTGTAAATTGCCCATAGCATGTCACTGTGTGTGTATGGCCTCCCATCCAAGCTGTACCTCTGTCCTGTGCTGCTTGGGAGAGGCTCCAGGCCCCCTGTGACCCTGCCCACTATGGGTAGATGGATATCTATGTATTATAGGATGTCTAGTATAACATCCCCCATTTATAACATACCCATTTACATCAGCAAATTAAAGTGGGATGTTCTTTTACTACCACAGTGTCCAACATGGGTTTCAAACCCAGACAGGTCTGTGCAGTGCACAGCAACAGTGAACACATAGGTTTTTTTTATGCTGTGCCTGGGAAGAATTTCACATCGTTTGACTCTGTCCTCTCCTCCTTTCAGTTCTTCGCTTTGTGCTTTGGATGAAAGGTTCCTCTGTAAAAATTCGTGGCATCGCAGCAAGAATAACTGGAATTATATTTCTGCTCATCACAGTTTCATCCATAAGTAAGTCTGTATAAGTTCCCATGTGTGCTGTTTACATGTTCTCCCTGTATTTGCACTGGTTCCCTCCATGTAGTCTGAATTCCCCCCACACAACAAAAACATGCATTTAGGTAAAATGGGGTCTAAAAATGGCCCACTGTGTGTCAATGGATGTGATGTATGATTGGATAGCACCCCACCAGGGTTTACCCTACGCTAACTGGGACAGGCTCACCTTGGCACTTCTTTGCAGCTGGTCACTTTGTGATTTAGATAAATGATTTTTCACGGAAAATATGTGCCTACATATCAGCAATGACGGGAATTATATCTCTGCTCATCATGGCTTCATCCATGAGTAAGTCTGTATAAGTTCTCATGTGTGCTGTTTGCATGTTCTCCCTGTGGTTGCACTGGTTCCCTCCATGTACTCTGAATGTTTTTCGGGTGGGGCGGGGGCATTCATTTAGATAAAATGGTCCATTGTGTGTGAGTTGTTGTGCCCTGTGATGGACTGGCACCCACCAGGGTGTACCCTGCTCTGGGCTTTTTAGGGATAGACTCACCATGGGACTGTACTTGAGAAGGGGATATGATGGATGGAATGGTGGATTTGTTCATTTTATCCTTTCTGTGACAGTTTCATGGTGACTGATGATATTCTTACATTTTTAGTTGCTCTCAGCATGTATTTGAAAAAAGATCATGCAGATGCTGCTTGGAAAGAACATTTACTGCATCACTTTTTCTGCTTTCCTTGGTTTTATTGTCTTGTAAGTATGTTTTCAAGTTTTGTAAATATATTTTTTTGTCTGACATTTGTTTCATCTTCAGGAATACTGCAGTAAAATGAATTGTTTCAGGGTTTATGTTGTACATTGCATTGAATTAAATAAGCATGAAATATGAGCATTTGCATGACTTTGATACTTAAGTGAATGTTTTCCTTTTGCCATGCACATTACAGATGCATTTGATGACTCGACCTTGTCATACTGTGTTTAGTTAATCAATATCTCATGAAATAATCGAATTAAATTTAATTAAGTGACCTTTAATCATAGGAGATGCTTAGGAACCTGCATCTATTCTAATGTTAAATTTTGTGGGGGGTTTGTCCAAGCAAATAAACACTTACTCACCAGGTGCTTACACTATATGGATGAACGTGTTGGGACACGCCTCTTGATCACTGAATTCAGGTGTTTCATTCAGACCCATTGCCACAGGTGCATAAAATTAATCACCTAGCCATGCAGTCAGGTTTACATACATTTATGAATGAATGGGTCAGTCTGAAGAATTCAGTGAATTCAAGCATGGTTCTGTCATAGGATGCCACCTTTGCAATAAGACATTTTGTGAAATTTCTTCCTTGCTAGATATTCCACGGTCAGCTGTAAGTGGTATTAATGCAAAGTGGAAGTGTTTAAGGCTAACAGAAACGTAAACCGTAAAGTAACAGAGAGGTGTTGCCAAGTGCTGAGGTGCATAGTGTGTAAAGGTTGCCAACCGAGCAGCGGCATTCAAGCCTCATATCACCAAACACAATGGCAAGGATCAGATGGAGTGGTGTGAAGCACACAACCACAGTTAAAAGATTTTTTTTTTTTGATTGACTATGATTTTGCACAGCACTCGATGATGGAGTACTCGACTGAAACTCCCTTGTTTAATTCAGTTCAGTTTCAATGTGATGTGGTTTTATGAAGCACCATGAGCAACAGAGTTGGGCCATGGTGCTTTACCTGGGTGTGTTGTGACACAGGACAACATCAGTGAGACAGAACAGTAGACATACAGAGAGAGAGAGAGATCAAGCCAGGCAGCCACAGAGGACAGGAACAACAAATTCCCAAGAAGGAAGGCAGAGAAAACTTTCAGTGGTACAAGGCATGCTAACATTACAGGAAAAGAAAGAGCAGGCTTTTATATGGTTATTGAACTGTGTTTCTGGCATGAATTTCATAATGACTGATTCTATTTTTGTCTCATTTCAGTCGGTGTTTGTGTGCATCGAACAATACGTTCCCGAAAGACAACTGGAGAACAGTCACTTAGAGACATTCTAAGTAATGATTTTCTTTGTAAGTATACTTATACTTATGGATATATTGCTTTATATTGGCCTATAGTTCTTGACACTTAAAAAAAATTCCCATAGCATAGTTACTTTTGAAAAGCCTTAGTGGGCAGCACTGTTGCCTGACTCCTCCAGAGTTTGGGGTGTGAATCCCACCTCTGTCCTGGGTAGAGTTCGGGGCTGGCTCTACGCTGGGGCAAGAGGGGACAACACCCCCTTAAACAAATGTCCTGCCCCCTTAAATTAAACTTTAAGAAGTTGAGAAAGAAAATAATAGGTTACCCACAAACTGAATATGGACAAGATTTACTACATAGTAAATGAAAAATCCACTGGAAAAGGCACAAATGATGATAGGTTTCACCTCTTGTTCGCTCTTTCCCTCTGCACTCTGTTTGTGTGCAGGCGTACACTGCCCTCGGCAGAGATCACCCCACTCACCCTCCCACCAGCTAAACATCCAATCACTGTTAGTATGCAAATGAGCTGGTTTCTCACTAGGCAGGGCACAGCAAAATGAGCTGCGCAACAGCGGGAGGCTTTGAGGAAGCAGGGTCAGTCCATGCCAAATCAACCAGGGGCTCCATGGGCATCATTCCTGATTTTGATGAAAACTTGGTATTTTGATCCTTATAGAGAACACTGAAAATTCCCCAAGTTTTATTGAAAAATGCTGATGCAGTCCAAAGTTATGGCCCTTTCAAATATGGGTGCCACGCCCCTTTTTTGCACTTGTGAATCACGCATATAATTTGTAAGGGTTTTCAGGAGACCGTATTTTCATTTCTAAGCATGCTAGAGAGCTGAAAATTGCTCTCCTGACATACTTTTCCCTGCTCTTTCGGAATCTGGAAAATCAGATTGGTTCAACCCCAGGCACTTTTTTCGGATTTTGATCCCAAGCTGTGGGGTCACCACCACACCTACATCCAATATTCTTCTATATTTTTATTATTTGAGGAAGATACTGTAAGTAGATGCAAATTCATTCTAAATAACAATTTATTCTTTGATATATTGCCATCTGAAAATGGTCACAGGTGAGAAACCCCCCACAGGACTCCCTACTTCGGGGGCGTGGTTGACTGTGTAGATAGTTAGTGATAGGAATTAACTTAATTTTAATGCCAGATACTGAAAGAGCAGAGAAAAGTAGGTCAGCAGAGCAATTTCCAGCTCTCTAGCATGCTTAGAAATGAAGATACGGTCTCCTGAAAACCCTTACAAATTATATGTGCGATTCGCAACTGAAAAAAAAGGGCGTGGCACCCATATTTGAAAGGGCCATAACTTTGGACTGCATCAGAATTTTTCAATAAAACTTGGGGAATTTTCAGTGTTCTCTATAAGGATCAAAATACCAAGTTTTCATCAAAATCAGGCCAGCCCAGCTTCCAGCAGCTCACAAAAGGAAAGTTAATGCTGAGAGATGCATCCTTTTTTCCAAGCTTTTAGAAAGTGTGGTGCTGCTCCTGCCTGTATCAATAGCAGTAGCATAGTAGATCAGGGGGTTTGTGTGCCTCAGTGACCCTAAGAGCTACACCAGCAGAAGCTCAGCCTTCAGGTGGGACACCCAAGTTGGACAGGTCTTAGGGTAGAGTCCTGACAAAGTACAATCCAATTACATGACAAAAACTGTTATCCAGAGCACCCCCACCCCTTTCCTGCCTCCATCGCCACCATGTGCCCCTTTCACATTTCTGTCTGCCCCCTCATAATATATGCCTGTCTAGAACCGGCCCTGATTGCGGGCCTGTTTGATTTTAATTTATATGCATATTTTCAGTAAACAGTTAAACTCCATTACATTTCTTCTCTATTGGTAATTCTCTAGTGGGGGTAACATTTGTATTTAAAAAAAGGGTAAAGGAGTGTTACATTTTTGATTAAAACTCATTGAGGTAAGTATTACGGGGAGAGATGAATATGGAACTATGCTGTCCATCATCAGTTCCTAGAATAATTTGAAAGATATTACTAACTTCCTGATTGTCTGTGGTAAATAATTATTTCTAATTAATGCATTGATTAACATTAGAGAAAGATCTCTTACAGCAAAGAAAAGGATTTGGGGGGCGCACTCCAACACAGCCAGACAAGCCAGGGGGCGTTACACATGAAATGACAACAACAACAACAAATTTATTTTTGTATAGCGCATTATCACAACATTACATTGTCTCAAAGCGCTTTACAGTATCAGCACCCAAAGCCCCCAGTGAGCAAGCCAAGCCAAAGGCGACAGTGGCAAGGAAAAACTCCCAAGAAGGAAGAAACCTTGGGAGGGACCAGACTCAAAGGGGGAGCCCATCCTCCAGGGGCCGGCAGGGAGAGTCAAATAAGAGTCAAGTCATATTGTCCCAATCATAAGATTTGGGAAATAACTGGAAAGCAGGAAAGATGACAAGCCAATGCAGAGTCTTCTTCCAATCGCCAGGCAATTAAAGGTAAGGCAGTGGTGTCAGACATGAAAGATGACACAGGCAGAAGGCCGAGCTGGATGCAGGGACGTCACTGGTGGTGGCAACGTCACATGTAGTAGGGTATGCTGGACATCTTGATAGATTGAGGTCTCCAGGCATCACCCTCCAGGAGGAGTAGGGGAAATAAAATGTACAATTAGTCAAAGTAGAGGAGGCTATCGGCAGTGCTAAAAGCTAGATGAGTGCAATATGAAGTCCAATGTACAAGCTCCGGCAAATATGGCTATGGCAGCATCAATAGGAGGGAGAGGCAAGTGGGAATGCAGGCATGGGGAGTCCCTGAAATGTCAGCACTCCAGCTCCACAAGGGATTGTGAAGCTAGAGTGACAGCACTGACAGTTCAGTTTATCCAAAGCCAATGGCACCGATCCCCACCCAGCTCTACACCTCACACTACAGGTCTGACTGGGAGTGAGGAGTTAGCTAGAGCTAGAACTAGTGTCCCTATACGCTAAACTAAACAGGTGTGTTTTTAGTCTAGACTTGAATATTGAGAGTGAGCCTGAAACCCGCACATCCAGTGGAAGACCATTCCACAGCTGAGGAGCTCTGTAGGAGAAAGCTCTGCAGCCTGCCGTAGCTTTTTCTACCTTAGGTACTAACAGGTATCCCATGGCTTGAGAGCGAAGCAAGCGTGGAGGGTTGTATGTGGTCAGCAGATCACTAAGGTATTCTGGTGCAAGGCCATTGAGTGCTTTATAAGTTAATAGCAGTAATTAATTAAGATTAATTGATACTTTATTGATCCCCTGTAGGGAAATTATCTTTACGCCTCCCTCAAATTGCTCTTTGTGGAGTAAGTTGACTGCGAAAGGCTGCCACCTGTAGTGGCTATAGTGGGGATAAGGGTCTTGCTCAAGGACCCGCAGACGTGCTGAGGCTAGGTTCGAACCTGCGACTTTCTGATTACAAGGACACAGGCTGATTACACTGAGCCACACGCTGCCCCCTTTTTTTTATTTTGTTTTATTCTATTTTATTTTTTATTTTATAGTCAATTCGGGACTTAACTGGCAGCCAATGAAGAGAGGATAAGACCGGTGTAATATGATCAAATTTTTTTGTGTTTGTTAGAACTCTGGCTGCAGCTTTCTGTACCATCTGCAGTTTATACAAGGATCCAGACGGGCAACCCGATAGGAGGGCATTACAGTAATCCAGTCTGGAGCTTACGAAGGCATGTATTAGTTTTTCTGCATCATTAAATGAGAGCATCTTACGAAGCTTGGTTATGTTCCGTAGATGATAAAACGCAGTTCTAGTAATACTACTTATGTGAGCATCAAAGCATAGATCTGAATCAACAAGAATGCCAAGATTTCTAACCACCGTGTTAGGTTGTGTAGGAAGGCTACCAACATTGAGGTGGTGAAACTTATTTCTTGCAGCCTTGGGACCAATTACCAGAACTTGTTTTTTCTGTTTAACATAAGGATTTTTTTTGCCATCCAGCACCGGATATCTAATAGACAGTCTTCTAATTGAGATAGGGTTAACAGATATGTACAACTGTGTATGACACGAGGAATCGGAATTTGTTCACAACGAGAGCATAGTTTGATACTCTTAAAACTCAAACACGTTCAATATCATGGTAGCACGTCTCAATGCACACATGATTTAAAAAAATACGAGCAAATATTCCTTAGAGGCCCTAAGGAGCTCACCTTAACTTAAACTGTGACTGCACTTAAAACGAAAATACTGTTATTAAAATGAACAACAATTAAAACAAGAAAAGAACGTTAAATCAATCTAATAGCGAAGCATAACTTCTCAAACTTTTTTTGCTCATGCAAAAAAATTAATCATTTGCGTCACTTTCGTTACGTATTTCTCAATCTCCACATCGATCCATTTCGGGCTATTCTCCGTGGAGCTGATATGAGCGGCTGCTTCCGGTTTCTTCCCGTTACAGCTTGTGTAAAGTGAAAGTGCATGTAGCCGACAGAGCTGCGTTAAACAAAGCATATATATCTGTATTTCGGCTACAATTTGCTGGCCTGTCGTGTAGAAATTGTTCTTTAAGTACAATAAAAAGTAATCGGCAATTAAAGGATGAAAAGGAAGATCGACGCTGTCACTATATTACTAGTATTGTTCAAGTCCGTTATCAACTCGAATGGTACGTATCGCTTAAGAATAAGACCTACATTTTGTTTTTGGTGACTCGTGTAATAACGTTGAAGAAATTGATTGAAATATAACTTTTGTGCATACTAATTGACGTAGAAATTTTTATTGATGATTTAAGCTTATTATTTAATGCTTTGAAGCATAAAGTGATTTTATATCTCTTATCCCTGTGGTAGGTTTCCTGCTGCACAGCTATGCTGGTCCTCTAACAGCCCGGCTGGGAGGAGCTGTACTGCTGCCCTGCTTTGTGGACAGACCCCTGCCTTTGGAGGAGCTGGAGGTGGACTGGAGAAGGACTGATTCAGGCACCATCGTGCACCTATTCATGGGGGGTCAGAGCAGACCTGAATCACAGGGGGACGCCTACAGGGGCAGAGCCCACTTCTTCTCTCAGGAAATCCCCAAAGGCAACTTCTCTCTGCTGCTTGAGGGTGTGAGGACTGCAGATGCAGGAGTGTACAAGTGTGTGGTTTATACAGAGCAGGAGAACCATGAAACACGGGTGGAAATACATGAAGTAGGTAAGTGAGCCTCTCTGATTTATGACTTAAGTATTATCATTACTTATTTTTTGGAGTTGATAATTCCACTGGTGTATGTAGAATACATTATAATTAGTTTTAGAGTTATTTCTTACATGTAGTTTTCAAAGAAAAATCACAGAAATCTTTCATCTTACAACTTCCTAAGTGGGGTAAGGAGCACACGCTGATTATAGCTCGTTTCTGCACCCACCACATGACAAACTACCTAGGATGAGAACCTGAGCACAGCCATGCAGTGGGTGATACCTCAGCACTACACCAGTCTGAATGGACCAGTGTGAGTTTTTTTTCTGGTGGCTGGAGTGCCAATCCTGCCACCAACCCCCAAATTTCCCTGTAAGTTGGAGGACCTCCTTCCAGGGCTGGATGTGGATTAATGTCATACCCAGGACAAAGCAATTGCAGGTTAAGGGCCTTGCTCAAGGGCCCAACAGAGTAGGATCACTGCTGACATTCACAGGATTCGAACCAGTAACATTCCAATTGCTGGCACAGATCCCTATCGTCAGAGCCACATGTTAAAATGGAAACAGCCCAAACTATCTGAGTTTCATCCCTAAACAGGAAGGAAAAACACACAGATGTCAGGTTGCCAGGTTGTGTGAATCTTCCTGTTCTTGTTCCAGAGTGGCTGGTGGTGACGGGTGCAGATGAGCCTGTCTATGCACATGCTGGAGAGGATGTGACTCTCAGCTGCTCTCTGGACACCCATGTTAATGTGACAGAGCTTCAGGTGGAATGGAGAAAGACAGACAATGACGGTGACATCATGGTGCATCTGTATGCTGATGGAGAGAACAGACCAGAGTCACAGGATGGGAGATACTCTGGAAGAGCTGAATTCTTCACTGAGGAAATTCCCAAAGGAAACTTCTCAGTGAAACTGAGAAAAGTCAGGATGGAAGACAAAGGAGAGTTCAGGTGTGAAGTCCACTCAGATACTGATTCTGCCAATACAACTGCCAGGATAGCAGCTCTGGGTGAGTCACTAAAAGAACTGGTTTTAACATGCATCTCAACATAGTTTTGTGTGATTCAATCTCATTTTCATTCTCCTGAGGGTCAGTGGTTCTGTTCTATACTGAGTTTTATGGATGTACCATAGTCTAACTGGGTTTAGTCAGCTCAGTGTAAAGACTAAAACACACCAAGCTAATTTTCGGTTGTTGAAAGTTGTCAGGATGTCGGGTGGAGTTGGTGACTGGCCAGTGTGTGCAGTACGATCAGACATGGTCACTCCTTGTCTTGGCCAATTGAGCATGTTGAATGTATGAAAGCTATTTGGTGAAATACTGATGATACAGTGTGTAATTATTAAATATTAATAATAACACAATCATTTCGGAGACCATGGCACTGGAAAAAATACTATAATAACCATGGTTTTTTTATTTATTGTACGAAACATTTTATTACTGGACAAATACAAATAAATTGTTCTCTGTGAATTTTTTGTAAATATATTTCAAGCCGTATATGGAAATTTAAAAAATATTATTATGTTTTAGGCTGGACAACTGTTAGGAATGACACACTGGTGGAAAAATATTTAATAATAAATTTCTGCTCCAGCTTGAGTGTAATTGGTGGTTTGGATGTAATGATCATGGCAAACAGTCTAATTTAGAAAATAAATAAAAGATTTGTGTTAATTTTGTAGGTTATTCATCCCTGCATTGGCTGATTCTGGGGCTGTGCATCGCTGTCACACCTGTAGTCCTACTTACTGGTGCTTTATCTGTCAGGAATTTACACAGTAAGTGGTTCAAAAAGATCTTTTGATTTTCATCCAACTTTTATGAAGGACTATGAGGCTTTACACTCTGTTGGTCAGCATGCAGCACAATGACCATCTGAAGGTGATTAATTGTCGCATAACAATGAAATATGTCCTCTGAATATAACCCATATGTGACATAGCAGTGGGCAGCTAATTCAGCACCTGGGGAGCAGTACCTTGCTCAGGGTACCTCAGTGGTGCCTTGATGGTCAGGGACTTGAATCAGCAATCTTTCTATCACAAGTGCACAAGGCCACCACTGCCCACCTGATGATGGTTATGGATCATTAAACTTTGCATGAACTGTCATATAATACTAAAGCGCATGTGGTCAAGTTTGGTTCTACTTTCTGTCTGTAGATAAAAGCAAACAGGCTCTGTTGAGTCACTGGTCACATGTCACAGTTCCTCCAATCGTGGTTTCTGCAGCATTTATCCTGTGGGGTGTAACTGAAGGTGAGCTGAATCAATTTTAAAGAATGCACTGAAAGCTGACATATTGCAATTATTTCTGTCTCTTGAGTTTTATGGTTTAAAAATGTTCTATGGACAACAGAGCAGCAGTAGTAAAGTAAATGGATTTATGAAGGTTAGTGGCTAAAGGCTTAAGAGAGATCAGGAATGTTGTTAGTGAATGTTTGTGTGAATATTGTCTGTATAAATTTAAAAAAAATGTTGAAGGTGTTAAAAAGCATTAAAGTACCTGCCTAACCGCTGTAGAGTATTAATCTAGAATAACTAAAGTTCATTTAACTTCCATACATCCATCCATTTTCCAAACTGCTTATCCTTCTTGGTCACGGGGGGTATGGAACCTATCCCGGAAGCTATGGGCACGAGGCAAGGAACAACCCAGGACGGGGGGCCAGCCCATCACAGGGCGTTTATTTAATTAGATTTTTTCTATTTGTAAAATGGGACAGCCCAGAGCGCCTCCTGCTGGTGAACTAACCAACAGGCTGACAGAAACATTCTAACCTTTTAAGATTAGCTGACAGGTGGATCCCACTAAACGTGCTTTTTAGAAAAAGACTTGCCAACCCCAAAAAAACTATTTACTGTAAAATAATTTTTGTTAAAAGTATTTACTTACCTATCTACTTGATGGATTATTAATGCAAATTCAGTAACGAATTACCTAAATTAGTTAATAGGGTAGCAAAACAAGACCAAATTTACCTGGGTACACTGATGGGTTAATATAACAGGGAAGAGTTACTTTAATCATTGTCTTGTTTTGATTAGTCCTTTTCTTTGACAATCATCCTTTTAGTCGTTTATCAGTTAATGTAATTGTTTATATTTTGGTGTGCATCCCACAAAGGATTATTTATGTTGGCATTGTAAATATTTTGTGTAGGTTTGTGCACTTTGTAGTTATTACCAGAAAGAGGATTTGTGTTTCTTCAGTACCTGAAAGCATTTACAGGGCAATAACTGCCCTTCAGGTCATATGGGGGTGCGCGGTTAGCACTGTTGCCTCACACATTGGGACCTGGGTTCAAGTCTCCACCATGGCTCCCTGTGTGTGTAGTTTGCATATCTCCCCATGTCATCAGGGGGTTTGCACCAGGTACTCTGGTTTCCCCCCTCTACAGTCCAAAAACATTTGAGATAAGTCAGAGTTATCAAATCACCCATATATAAGAACATAAGAACTATACAAACGAGAGGAGGCCATTCGGCCCATCAAGCTCGCTTGGGGAGAACTTAACTAATAGCTCAGAATTGTTAAAATCTTATCTAGCTCTGATTTAATGGAACCCAAGGATTCAGCTTGCACTACGTTATCAGGAAGGCTATTCCATACTCTGACTACACGCTGTGTAAAGAAGTGCTTCCTTAAATCCAGCTTGAAATGTTCTCCTGCTAATTTCCACCTATGGCCACGAGTTTGTGTATTTAAACTAATGCTGAAGTAACTATTTGGTTGAACAGCATCCAAACCTGTTAGAATCTTATATACCTGGATCATGTCCCCCCTCAGTCTCCTTTGCTTGAGACTGAACAGATTTAGCTCAAGTAACCGTTCCTCGTATGACATTCCTCTAAGACCAGGAATCATTTTTGTGACCTTACGCTGCACCTTTTCTAAAGCTAAAATGTCCTTTTTAAGATATGGTGACCAAACCTGCACACAATATTCTAGGTGAGGTCTCACCAAGGAATTGTATAATCTTAGCATTACCTCCCTTGACTTATACTCCACACACCTGGAGATATACCCCAACATGCAATGCAAAGCAATTTTATTTATATAGCGCATTATCACAACATTACATTGTTTCAATGCGCTTTACATTTCTGCCACGTAAAGACCCCCCAGTGAGTAAGCCAAAGGCAACGGTGGCAAGGAAAAACTCCCTAAGAGGAAGAAACCTTGGGAGGAACCAGACCCAAAGGGGGGGCCCATCCTCCAGGGGCCGGCAGAAGAGTCAAACAAAACAAGATTATATAATTTAAGCTAATACAACATCCTATTGGCCTTTTTTATTGCTTCCCCACACTGGCAAGAATGGGACATGGAAGCATCAACATACACACCAAGGACTTTTTCATGATCAGCTACCTTTATTTCAGTGACACCCATAAAATACCTGTACTTTATATTTCTGCTCCCTACATGGAGTACCTTACATTTGTCTACGTTACATTTCATCTGCCAGGTATCAGCCCAGTCACTAATTAAATCAAGATCCCGCTGTAGCTGCTGAGCCGCTAATTCAGTATCTGCTACACCACCCACCTTGGTGTCATCTGCAAATTTCACCAGTTTACTGTATATATTGGTATCCATATCATTTATGTAAACTAGGAACAATAGTGGTCCTAAAATCGAACCCTGCGGTACCCCACTATGGACGCAGGCCCACTGTGACATTGTGCCTCTTATAACTACTCGCTGTTTCCTATCTGTTAACCAGTTATCAATCCAGGTCGCTACGGTACCTAAAATACCAGTCGCTTTGAGTTTAAGTAGGAGCCTCTTGTGGGGGACAACATCAAAAGCCTTTTGGAAATCTAAGTAGATGACATCATAGGCCTTCTTATCATCAACTTCCTGAGTAGCTTCCTCAAAAAACTCCAACAGATTCGTTAAACAGGATCTACCTCTCCTAAATCCATGCTGGCTATCCCGCAAAATGTTATTGGAGTCCAGGTAATCTACCATTTTCTCTTTGATTATAGCCTCCATAACTTTACCAGTTATACAAGTTAGACTGATTGGCCTATAGTTTGACAAATTACTTCTATTCCCTTTTTTGAAAATGGGCGTTATGAAGGCATGCTTCCAATCAGAAGGTACCACACCTTCAGATAAGGATTTTTGAAACAGTAAAGTTAAGGGTCGCCAAGTAATATCCCTCATCTCTTTTAACACTATAGGTAAGATGCCATCAGGGCCCTGTGATTTATTTATTTTGAGCTTAGCTAGGCTTTGCAAAACATCAGCCTCAGTTATATCCAGCACAAAACTGTACACTTGGGTCAAAAATTAGAAATTAGGATTATGGTATCAAATGAAAGAGCACAAAAAATCCTCAAATATCTAAAAATACGGCCATGCGACTTCCGTACGGTTTTGTGCTGGAGGGTCACATATGTGAGGGTTCTTTGCCTTGTGCCTGTAGCCTTTGAAATAGCCCCAGTGACGCTGAATGGAACAAGCAGTTGTAGAACATGGATGGATGGATCAACACACTTGATCACATAAACATAAAATTTAAAACTGCAAGGAAGCTAATTATAGTGACTATAGAATTCCATATGCAGTCAGTCCTGCCACCATTAGTGCAAGATGCCCTGGGGAGTTCAGCAAAGCAAGATCAAGTTGATACAGGAAACCTGGTATCTAATCTGCAGAACTACATTTAAACAGGGGCATCGTCGGGGGGAGTTAGGATGATTCAGAGGGCCCCTGACTGACAAGGGCCCTTAAACATAATTAAGTTGGTCTAGGTCTAGTGCCCAAAATGATGTGCTTTGATGGGGGCCATCCCTGCATGTAAATACTGCCAAACATTCACTAAGTGTTATCTTGTGTAACTGCTGTTTCTCAGGATCCGCAGGAGAGGCTGTTACTTGTGCTGTCATCAGTCTGATGAATATCCCACTGCTGTTTATTATGGCTCCATATGGGGACTTAACAGGTATGGTTACTTATTTTTGTATTTTTCCTTCTGTTTCCAATATACACAGTTCAAAGAAGGTGACAATGAAAAAAGAAAATACATTCAACATGATTATGAAACTCTTGCAATATAAATTAGTTTTTTTTGAATTGCTTTGCCACATTTCATGAAACATACTCAACATTCTCAAGATTATAAGAGCATTTCTCAAAACAGGCCATGCACATAGGCTATAGCACAACAATATGTGATCTTTTTGTAGTCTCATTCAGCCCTATTCAAAACACACAATATGTGAACAAAAAAATAATTAATATTAATCACTTATTATGTGCGGGGCGGCATGGTGGGACCTGGGTTTGAATCTCCGCCTGGGTCACGTGTGTGGAGTTTACATGTTCTCCCCATGTTGTCGTGGGGTTTCCTCCGGGTGCTCCGGTTTCCCCCCACAGTCCAAAAACATGCTGAGGCTAATTGGAGTTACTAAATTGCCCGTAGGTGTGCATGTGAGAGTGAATGGTGTATGAGTGTGCCCTGCGATGGGCTGGCCCTCCATCCTGGGTTGTTCCCTGCCTTGTGCCCATTGCTTCCGGGATAGGCTCCGGACCCCCCGTGACCCAGTAGGAAAAGCAGTTTGTAAAATGGATGGATGAATGAACAGAAAATAAAACAGTCCTTTGTCAAACTGTATTCCTCTGTTTGCTTTTGGTGAGATAGAAGGGTGGGCACTTACAGGGGGTGGAAACAATAAAGAATACAGTAATGACTAATACCGTAGTGAATATAACTACTGATTTACTACACCATTGTTATTAAATTAATAGTTCTGGTCCTCATTTGCTTATCCTTCTGGGTTGTGGAGGGTCCAGAGCCTATCCTGGAAGCTGTGGGCACAAGGTGGGGAACAACCCAGGATGGGGGGCCAGCCCATCGCAGGGCACACTCACACACCATTCACTGTCACATGCACACCTATGGGCAATTTAGCAAGTCCAATCAGCCTCAGCATGTTTTTGGACTATGGGGGGAAATGCATTCTCATTTCCTTTTAATGTGAAGTGCTTCCACACAAATGATGCATGCGCCGTCTTTCGTCCACCATATTTCCGACTAAGCCTGCTGGTTCGGGTCCTCATACTGCAATACTGTCTGTCTGACACTGTCCCGGAGCCTGTTGGTTTGGGCCCTCATACTGCAGTACTGTCTGTCTGACACTGTCTCGGAGCCTGTTGGTTCGGGCCTCCATACTGCAGTACTGTCTGTCTGACACTGTCCCGGAGCCTGTTGGTTTGGGCCCTCATACTGCAATACTGTCTGTCTGACACTGTCCCGGAGCCTGTTGGTTTGGGCCCTCATACTGCAGTACTGTCTGTCTGACACTGTCCCGGAGCCTGTTGGTTCGGGCCCTCATACTGCAGTACTGTCTGTCTGACACTGTCCCGGAGCCTGTTGGTTTGGGCCCTCATACTGCAGTACCGTCTGTCTGACACTGTCCTGGAGCCTGTTGATTTGGGCCCTCATACTGCAGTACTGTCTGTCTGATACTGTCCCGGAGCCTGTTGGTTCTGGCCCTCATACTGCAGTACCGTCTGTCTGACACTGTCCCGGAGCCTGTTGGTTTGGGCCCTCATACTGCAGTACTATGTGTCTGACACTGTCCCGGAGCCTGTTGGTTCGGGCCCTCATACTGCAGTGCTGTCTGTCTGACACTGTCCCGGAGCCTGTTGGTTCGGGCCCTCATACTGCAGTGCTGTCTGACTGACACTGTCCCAGAGCCTGTTGGTTAAGGCCCTCATACTGCAGTCCTGTCTGTCTGACACTGTCCCAGAGCCTGTTGGTTAAGGCCCACATACTGTAGTACTGTCTGTTTGATACTTTTCCATGGCTGTATATAATTTTTCAACATAGACCCCATTGGAAATGTGCACTTCCAGTTTGTTTACATGAATAATAAAGCAGTCATCGCTCAAAGTATGTTGGCTTCACTACTGATATCTCCCTAACGGTCTGATGATCGATTTCTGTCGTAACCCTTTATAAAAAAATTAACTAAATTGAGCAAACATGGAAAAAAATACCCCTGTTTACTCCTTGCTTGTGAAGTCATCCATGTTCACGTGGATTTCAACACATAAACTTTGCATACACATGATTCACTCTGGGGGGGGCAGCTTGCTAAGTTAAACTTTTCATAGCTCTTCATAGCATAGGACAATGGCTCTTTATGTTTTGCTTAACTGCTGTTTTATCAAGTATCTTGCTGAAAAATTAAGCATTTTTATCTCATGCATAATGAAAAGCATAAGGATAATACACGATTATGCTCTCCTGTTAGTGACAGTTCATACAGGGGTAATGGGCAGGATTTCTGTAGTTCTACTGCCTGCAAGATCAAGCAAACCAGTATGCAAGGGGAGAGCAGAGCCACCTGTTGACAAAGGTGACCTAGTGGCTGCTCTACCAACCCTAATAAGCATTCTGAACATTGGAAAAGATAGCGAATGCTATTGCCATCCACATCGAGGGTTTAAAGAAGGTCATAGATTTTTCCTGTACGGAAATCAAAGATACGAAAAACAGTCTGAAACAACTCGCCTCTAAGGTGCAGCCTGGTGAAACGGGCATAGACCAATGCAAAGCCTGCATCCTGGATATAGAAAGAAGTTTCAGATGCCAGAATCTGTGGCTATTGGGATTGCTGGAAAATAAGGACAATGATGGGCTGACCCCCCCGTCCAGCCTCGTGCCCATTGCTTCCGGGATAGGCTCTGGACCCCGCGTGACCCAGTAGGATAAGCGGGTTGTAAAATGGATGGATGGATGGATGGATGACAAAGAAAATATAATGTATGTTCTTCGAAGTGTTGAGGGGACGTATCCAGAAGGTAGAGACAAATTCCCTTGTATTACTGATTCTGTGGATTGGCTTAGAAAGAAATAAAGGCTGGCAGGCAAAGATCCAAAAAAGTCTAAAAAAACTGAAGGCCCTGACTCCCATAAAAGAGAAGCAAAGGCGACGCACCACTAGACCAGTACCTGCAGACCTGAGGGAATGGGCAGGTGTGTAATGGAGGAGAATCTCTCCAATGTACTGTGCATGTAACCTGATTTTATTGATATATAAATATATATATAAAAAATAATATTTACGGGGTAGTCGGTGTTTTCTCTGCAACAGGTAGTCTGTGAAGTTTATAGAGGAGCAAAATGATATGTGTGTTAGTGAGAAGTCTAGCAGAAGAATTTTGTGTGTATTGGAATTTGGAGTATGTTTTAGCAGGAAGCCAGTAAATGCAGAATTACACTAATCGAAATGGGAGGGGAGTAGTGCATGCATGAGCGTTTCAGTATCTCTGCTGCCTAGCATGGCAATATTGCGAAGATGAAAGAAGGCAGACTTGGTCAGTGAGTTAATGTGAGTATAAAAGGTGAATCATATAAAGCAATAAGATTATAGACAGATTTAGAGGACTTAAGCAGAATATTGCAGTACATGAAAGACCATGATGATAGACAGACAGACACGTTGCAGTTTCATTATTTCTTAAGTGACATGTTTACAGATCAGTTTGTGTGTTATTCACAATTAGGGCAAATACTTTCTCACTGCGCTGTATGTAGCTGTATGACTAATGCTTTTCTCTCTACCTTTCAGCCAAACCCCGTAAATATGTATATTTATCAGGGACTTTTACTCTCCCTCTCCTGAATTCTGTTGGCCTGGCTGTAGCATTAAAACTCAAAGCAGGTAAATACACTAGAACTTTCAGATGTTTCTCCTGCATGTTCTTTGAGTAAGCAAACTTTCCTTAAATTAATGCAGCTAAATTTTACAAACCCTTTATGAAATACTATATGGAATTCTGTGGTTTAATGCCTGTCACTTACTGCTCATTTACTGACCTCAGTTCTCAGTGATTTTTGTGATGATGTCATTTCAGAGACAGGAAAACAGCCACTGGATCTACGGCTGATTGTCCTCATTTCTGGGTCTGTCTTCATCTTTAGCTGCCTTATTATACAGATGTCTGCATACTGTAAGTATAACAGAGATATGATGCATAACTTACCATAAATGCTGAATATGTCTACTGGGACTTTACTAAAATGTTGTCATTACTGTTTTGAGCTCTTGCATAGTTGTTTGTTTTATATTTGCAGGGTTGGAGAAAAAGACAAAGTGAGTAGACATTTTTGTACGTAATACATGTACGAGTAATTTTTTTCTGATGAAATGGTAGAAATGTATAAGAAACTCATCCATCCATCCATCACAGTGAACCTGGCACCTGTCACTAGAAGCACAGGGCAAAAGACAGGGAACAGGATGCCAGTCCTTCACAGAACACACACACATTCACATGTGAGGGGACATTTAGGGATACTAGTTAGCCTAACATGTTTTTGGACTGCGAGGAAACCGGAGTTTCTGGGGAAACATTGGGAGAGCATATAAACTACACAGAGCCCAAGCCGGGGGGTGTGAGGTGCCAGTGTTACCCACTGAGTCACCATGTAAACTACACAGAACCCAAGCCGGGGGGTGTGAGGTGCCAGTGTTACCCACTGAGTCACCATGTAAACTACACAGAGCCCAAGCCGGGGGGTGTGAGGTGCCAGTGTTACCCACTGAGTCACCATGTAAACTACACAGAGCCCAAGCCGGGGGGTGTGAGGTGCCAGTGTTACCCACTGAGTCACCATGTAAACTACACAGAGCCCAAGTCGGGAGGTGTGAGGTGCCAGTGTTACCCACTGAGTCACCATGTAAACTACACAGAGCCGAAAAATATTGCAGATGTTTCATTCCACATACATAAATAAGCAGAATCCACGTTGTAAAATGTTACAAATGTGTACAATGATGTGTTAAATATTCAAATGTTCAGCAGGTTCATCACAGTTCAATTCCATAATCCGATTACTTCTTATAGATGATGGAATTACATACATTTTAAGCCAATATTGGACATAAGCAAAATACACGATGATTGTCAGTTTTATGTAAAATGTGATATTCTGAAAATGCTTTGTTCTAATAACAGTATTATGTTTTCCATAGAATAAAAGAAAAATTCGCCATCTTCAGAGACCCAAAAATTTTAAGCGTGACCAGGTAGGTGCCCAAGATACATCTGTCCCTCTGGCTGGTGTCCTGGGGCCTGTTTCTCTACATCAGTCTGACCATCTTCCCTCAGATTATTATACATAATTGTTTCTGTAGCAGATCTGTGGCCCTTGTGTTCTTCCTCCTTCCCTGTAAGTATGGAGTCTATTGAGATAGAGGAAGAGCCCTTATTATGACTCCAGCACACAGGAACATATCAGTACATTCTCCATGGTCACGGGCCCCTGTTGTTAAGCACAGGTGGTTCTTAGTGGTCACTGTAATGGGATAGACTGGCAGGGTCTGTAGATTACATGTTTGATGAAATTTGTCAGTGTGAAATATATGAACTGACACTTTATAGATCTCGTGTGACAGTCAGTAAATGGAAGTCCTGTCACCCGCTGATCTCAATGGACCAAACACAAAGAAGGTAAAACGAAGAACAACGTTGATATAATGGACAACATCAACGGTCCTTACATGCTGACACCTGTCATTTATTAGCAGTATGATTTTAAAGTAGGAAGCAGGCTTTTTACACTTTTCTGTATATAAACATTATCCCTTCCGTAGGCATCAGATGACAATGAGGAGGCTGAAGCATCGTCCCCCCCTGATCCCAATGGACCAAACACAGAGGAGGTAAACAGAGGAACAAGAACTCTGTGATTCTCAGGGTTCCTGTCATTTACTCCACTTTGGATCCAAGGACACACTTACCTGACAGTTTAAACAGTGAATTCCAAAGGAATAATGATGCTAGCTTCTTAAAACATGAATGAGAGTATTTTATTTAGTGCTATAATTGTTGGAATGTAAACCATTTTCAATTTTCTGGTCACATTAAAACTCGTCCTGTAACCTGGAAACATAATAACATTTCAAAATGAGTACATTACATGTTTCACAAAAAAGAATATAAAATGTACCAATTAACCTTTAACTTTTAGGGTACAGAGATCATATGAAAACCATGAGATGGAGGTGTCATCACCCGCTGATATGAATGAACCCAGCAGAAGAGGGATTACTGGGAGAAGATCTACAGTTGAGGGATTTTGCTGGGTAGCAGATAAACATTTCAGGGACCAATTACTCATGCATATAAGCAGTATATTATTGGGGGAGTCAGGGCGTACTCACACTTTGCCTGGTTGCTTCGTATCATACCCGAATCAGGGCTCGCAAAATCGCTAGCCCGACGTCCCGGGGCTACTGTGTCTTCCAGTCGGGCTACCAAAATCTATCTCAGCCCTGCCCATCGGGCTATCATATGAATTCTTTCGCAAACGTAGCTGGGTAATTATGTCATTTTCGGGCATCGATGAGCCACTGTCAATATGTGAAATATTGAAATCGCGTTTGAATTCGCGTTTGTTTTTTACTTTCACTTTGCGATCGTGAAACTGTGTATAGAGAGCGGCAGTACAGATTGGTCAGTGACGGATTAATTGCGCACCAATTCCACTGACATCGTTTTATCATACATTAGCTTACTATTAAAACGTGACAAGTGAAATCTCCCGCAGCAAGCTTAAACATGTGATAGAGGTTGATTGCGCTGAGAAAAATAATACAAATAAATGGATTTACGCAGGTATTTTCGTTCTGCTGAACCAAATAAGACAGGTCAGGGTGAAGAAGGGACAGCCAAAGAAAAGCCTACGACAAAGCGGAAAAGTTATAGCAAATCAGACTATGAGGCAGAAAGAAAGCGCAGCTTTTTGGTTTCATTGACAAAAGAATTTCTGTGGCTGGAATATGACAAGCTAAATAACATAATGTTCTGCCGGGTGTGTCGTGAATTTCCCTCGATTTCTGACTCGGCAAGCGCCTTTGTTACTGGGACCAGTAATTTTAGGAAAGACCCCATCAGAACCCATGAGAAATCTCTGCATCACAAGAAATGCATTGGTGCTCAGTCTGCAGCATCTTTCCCAGAACAAACACAAATTGCAAAAAACATACTAAAAATAAACCAAGCACAACAAGAAGTCCTGAAAAAGCTGTTTAGAACAGCGTACTATGTTGCAAAGAGTGAACTACCATTGGCAAAATTTAGCAGCCTTTGCAAACTTCAAAAAGCAAATGGCCAAGATCTTGGTTCCACTTACATCAATGACCATGCTTGCAGAGAGTTTATTGGAGCAATAGCACAAACTTCAAGAAACTAGATCGAAAAGGAAATTCAAGAATGCAGGTTCTTATCCATTCGTGCAGATGGCAGTACAGAGACTGGTATAATAGAACAGGAGTTGGTTCATGTCAGGTATGTGAGAGATAATGGTGACATATCCACATACCTGATCAAATGTCAGCCAGTCAAGAGTGCAAATGCTGCAGGTATTTTAGAGGCTATTGATGGAGCAGTGAACACCATGGGTATAAGAGAAGACATATGGAAAAAGAAAGTAGCGTGTGCAAATTTTGATGGTGCTGCAGTGATGATGGGTGAGAAAACAGGAGTAACTGGGAGACTGAAACAGAGGATACCCCACATCATAACAATCTACTTTGTGGTACACTGAATGACTGCATGCAACTCTCCATTAATGGGGAAACAGTTCAATCTTTTTGCCCTGAGAAGTCAATTAGTTTCTGGATGTTTTCTGGAAAAGGTTCAAGACACCTGGATCATAAAACCCCGACAAGAACAAAGAGAAATGAAATGGAGGCCAATGCACAGAAAGAGAAAGCTGATGTAGGAGATGCTATGCCCTCAACGTCGAGTGGCATTTTCTCATCCATGACTTCAGTGGAAATTTCAGATTCAGAATCTGACAGACTGATTCATGTTCTACACAGTTCTTACAAGTTCATAGAAATTTCTGTTTAATTAGAACCAAATATTTGAGTAATTGTAATTTGTGTTTTAACAATTTTTTGATTGATGTTTTGTTTCCTTTACAATATTATACATTAAAAATAATCTATTATTTATTTGGGCTACTTAAATTTATTTTGGGCTACCAAAAACTAAAGAGTGCCTGCCCGAAGGACTACCAAGGATTTTGAAATTTTGCGAGCCCTGCGAATACGACTGTCCCCCCTCCCCAGTTCTCCGCTGTTCTGCACTCACACTGTGCTTAATGTTCCAGGCCCAAGCACACTTTCACCATCACCGTGCAACTTTATGTGTTGAAGAAAACGTCGGAAGAAAAGCGCCATCGCACAGTGCAATGGGGATCATGAATAATTTCCTTAATTTGTGGCCTATTTGGAGTAATTTTGGCCAGCATTATGGCCCTCTTAGATTTATTGCGTATGCAATGCAGTAATTTTCATTTAATCATGCTGCGCATAGAGAAAGTCCTGTATTTTGGCACCTCACACCTCCCGGCTCCATGTGATCTTTGATCATTTCTCAGCCCAAATTTCCAGCAAACGCTGCACCTCTGCCGTAAACCAAAGTGATCTCTTCATTGTAACGTTCGCTAAATATTTATCGCTACCTGAACTGTACAGCCTATCCGCTCCATTCTTTCCAGCTCTGGTTCTTGGATCCTGTTGGTTCGGGCCTTCATACTGCAGTACTGTCTGTCTGACACTGTCCCGGAGCCTGTTGGTTCGGGCCTTCATACTGCAGTACTGTCTGTCTGACACTGTCCCGGAGCCTGTTGGTTTGGGCCCTCATACTGCAGTACCGTCTGTCTGACACTGTCCCGGAGCCTGTTGGTTCGGGCCCTCATACTGCAGTACCGTCTGTCTGACACTGTCCCGGAGCCTGTTGGTTCGGGCCTTCATACTGCAGTACTGTCTGTCTGACACTGTCCCGGAGCCTGTTGGTTCGGGCCTTCATACTGCAGTACTGTCTGTCTGACACTGTCCCGGAGCCTGTTGGTTCGGGCCCTCATACTGCAGTACCGTCTGTCTGACACTGTCCCGGAGCCTGTTGGTTCTGCAGTCTGTCTGATACTTTTCCACGGCTGTATATAATTTTTCAACGTAGACCCCATTGGAAATGTGCACTTCCAGTTTGTTTACATGAATAATAAAGCAGTCATCGCTCAAAGTATGTTGGCTTCGGTATTGATATCTCCCTAACGGTCTGATGATCGATTTCTGTCGTAACCCTTTATAAAAAAATTAACTAAATTGAGCAAACATGGAAAAAAATACCCCTGTTTACTCCTTGCTTGTGAAGTCATCCATGTTCACGTGGATTTCAACACATAAACTTTGCATACACATGATTCACTCTGGGGGGGGCAGCTTGCTAAGTTAAACTTTTCATAGCTCTTCATAGCATAGGACAATGGCTCTTTATGTTTTGCTTAACTGCTGTTTTATCAAGTATCTTGCTGAAAAATTAAGCATTTTTATCTCATGCATAATGAAAAGCATAAGGATAATACACGATTATGCTCTCCTGTTAGTGACAGTTCATACAGGGGTAATGGGCAGGATTTCTGTAGTTCTACTGCCTGCAAGATCAAGCAAACCAGTATGCAAGGGGAGAGCAGAGCCACCTGTTGACAAAGGTGACCTAGTGGCTGCTCTACCAACCCTAATAAGCATTCTGAACATTGGAAAAGATAGCGAATGCTATTGCCATCCACATCGAGGGTTTAAAGAAGGTCATAGATTTTTCCTGTACGGAAATCAAAGATACGAAAAACAGTCTGAAACAACTCGCCTCTAAGGTGCAGCCTGGTGAAACGGGCATAGACCAATGCAAAGCCTGCATCCTGGATATAGAAAGAAGTTTCAGATGCCAGAATCTGTGGCTATTGGGATTGCTGGAAAATAAGGACAATGATGGGCTGACCCCCCCGTCCAGCCTCGTGCCCATTGCTTCCGGGATAGGCTCTGGACCCCGCGTGACCCAGTAGGATAAGCGGGTTGTAAAATGGATGGATGGATGGATGGATGACAAAGAAAATATAATGTATGTTCTTCGAAGTGTTGAGGGGACGTATCCAGAAGGTAGAGACAAATTCCCTTGTATTACTGATTCTGTGGATTGGCTTAGAAAGAAATAAAGGCTGGCAGGCAAAGATCCAAAAAAGTCTAAAAAAACTGAAGGCCCTGACTCCCATAAAAGAGAAGCAAAGGCGACGCACCACTAGACCAGTACCTGCAGACCTGAGGGAATGGGCAGGTGTGTAATGGAGGAGAATCTCTCCAATGTACTGTGCATGTAACCTGATTTTATTGATATATAAATATATATATAAAAAATAATATTTACGGGGTAGTCGGTGTTTTCTCTGCAACAGGTAGTCTGTGAAGTTTATAGAGGAGCAAAATGATATGTGTGTTAGTGAGAAGTCTAGCAGAAGAATTTTGTGTGTATTGGAATTTGGAGTATGTTTTAGCAGGAAGCCAGTAAATGCAGAATTACACTAATCGAAATGGGAGGGGAGTAGTGCATGCATGAGCGTTTCAGTATCTCTGCTGCCTAGCATGGCAATATTGCGAAGATGAAAGAAGGCAGACTTGGTCAGTGAGTTAATGTGAGTATAAAAGATGAATCATATAAAGCAATAAGATTATAGACAGATTTAGAGGACTTAAGCAGAATATCGCAATACATGACAGACCGACAGACACGTTGCAGTTTCATTATTTCTTAAGTGACATGTTTACAGATCAGTTTGTGTGTTATTCACAATCAGGGCAAATACTTTCTCACTGCGCTGTATGTAGCTGTATGACTAATGCTTTTCTCTCTACCTTTCAGCCAAACCCCGTAAATATGTATATTTATCAGGGAGTTTTGCTCTCCCTCTCCTGAATTCTGTTGGCCTGGCTGTAGTATTAATACTCAAAGCAGGTAAATACACTAGAACTTTCAGATGTTTCTCCTGCATGTTCTTTGATTAAGCAAACTTCCCTTAAATTAATGCAGCTAAATTTTACAAACCCTTTATGAAATACTATATGGAATTCTGTGGTTTAATGCCTGTCACTTACTGCTCATTTACTGACCTCAGTTCTCAGTGATTTGTGTGATGATGTCATTTTAGACACAGGAAAATAGCCACTGGATCTACGGCTGATTGTCCTCATTTCTGGGTCTGTCTTCCTCTTTAGCTGCCTTATTATACAGATCTCTGCATACTGTAAGTATAACAGAGATATGATGCATAATTTACTATAAATGCTGAATATGTGTACTGGGACTTTACTAAAATGTTGACATTACTGTTTTGAGCTCTTGCATAGTTGTTTGTTTTATATTTGCAGGGTTGGAGAAAGTGAGTAGACATTTTTGTACGTAATACATGTACGAGTAATTTTTTTCTGATGAAATGGTAGAAATGTATAAGAAACTCATCCATCCATCCATCCATCTATCACAGTGAACCTGGCACCTGTCACTAGAAGCACAGGACAAAAGACAGGGGACAGGATGCCAGTCCTTCACAGAACACACACACATTCACATGTGAGGGGACATTTAGGGATACTAGTTAGCCTAACATGTTTTTGGACTGCGAGGAAACCGGAGTTTCTGGGGAAACATTGGGAGAGCATATAAACTACACAGAGCCCAAGCCGGGGGGTGTGAGGTGCCAGTGTTACCCACTGAGTCACCATGTAAACTACACAGAGCCCAAGCCGGTGGTGTGAGGTGCCAGTGTTACCCACTGAGTCACCATGTAAACTACACAGAGCCCAAGCCGGGGGTGTGAGGTGCCAGTGTTACCCACTGAGTCACCATGTAAACTACACAGAGCCCAAGCCAGGGGGTGTGAGGTGCCAGTGTTACCCACTAAGTCACCATGTAAACTACACAGAGCCCAACCCGGGGGGTGTGAGGTGCCAGTGTTACCCACTGAGTCACCGTGTAAACTATGTCTTATGGTAAAAACATGTGTATTGTCTTATGACAAATACAAAATGTATAGTAATATTGGGTATCAGTAAGATATACATAACTGACTAAAATGTGATACACTGACAAAACTCTATTGTAGAAAGTGTATTAACTTTTTCGTAGATTAACACAAGGGTTCACCTTTCTTCAGCACCGCAAAGATCCTGAACCAGACCAGGTAGGTGCCCAAGATATACATCATACATAAATATAAAACATCAGCCCCCCTGGTTGGTGTCTTGGGGCCTGTTTCTCTACATTAGTCTGACCATCTTCCCTCAGATTATTATACATAATTGTGTCTGTAGCAGATCTGTGGCCCTTGTGCTCTTCCTCCTTCCCTGTAAGTAAAGAGTCTATTGAGATAGAGGAAGAGCCCTTATTATGACTCCAGCACACAGGAACATATCAGTACATTCTCCATGGTCACGGGCCCCTGTTGTTAAGCACAGGTGGTTCTTAGTGGTCACTGTAATGGGATAGACTGGCAGGGTCTGTAGATTACATGTTTGATGAAATTTGTCAGTGTGAAATATATGAACTGACACTTTATAGATCTCGTGTGACAGTCAGTAAATGGAAGTCCTGTCACCCACTGATCTCAATGGACCAAACACAAAGAACAATGTTGATATAATAGACAATATCAAAGGTCCTTACATGCTGACACCTGTCATTTATTAGCAGTGTGATTTTGAAGTAGGAAGCAGGCTTTTTACACTTTCTGTGTATAAACATTATCACTTCTGTAGGGATCACATGACAAGGAGGAGACTGAAGCATTGTCCCCCCCTGATCCCAATGGACCAAACACAGAGAAGGTAAACAGAGGAACAGGAACTCTGTGATTAGTCACATGGCATACTTTTACAGGCACACTATCATAGTTTTATACCAACATTAAGATCATTTTCTTTGGCTGCCTAAGACCTTTGCATAGTACTGTACACTGATACATGCCGCATCCACCACCCCAAAACCTAAATCAGCAGTCCAGGTCAGCCACTCCCCTCCACTCAACCCCCAATTGACAGCAATATACGTAAGGAATAATTGACGACGGGCCGTTGAATTATTAGAAAATAATGCACACCCGAGGTGGTGATGCGGCCACGACGCGAAGCGGAGTGGCCGTTACACCTCGGGTGTGCATTATTTTCTAATAATTCAACGGTCCGGAGTCAATTATTCCGCTTATACTACGGTTGCCACACCTCAAGACATCGATCAGATATATTTCAAGGGATTCGTCCGGTTTTTCTACTTAAATCGCTATTGTGAGTAGGATTATTTCTTCCTCATCTCATCCGACTCTTTTGCTAGTTCCAAAACGTCATTTTAAAGCTGGCAATGGAGGCTTCAGCCGTTGATAGCAGACTAATGCAGTTAATAATGAAGTTATTAGAAAGAGAGCGAGAGAGACAGAGACACAGAGAAAGAGAAACAGAGAGAGAGAGAGCTTGTATGAATTAGGCTACCTCTGTGTGTCCCTCAACAGTGTTCTGAAGCACCGTCTCTAAACTGTAAGTCTGCTTTAAGATGCAGCGCTGTTATTACCTCGCTAGTGAGAAATGTCATGTGTAGCCTTTAAGTTGGTACACTAGGCTAACTGATAAAATCGTCAGGGCAGCGCTGACAACACGTTTTTGTGTGAGTGTGTAACCGTAGTGTGCGTGTGCAAGGACGTGTGATTGCAGTAATGAGATAGAAAAGCTTGTGCATGTATATTTATTCATTTAATTATTTATTAGTTCGTTGCATTTTTCTATTTATTGCAATATTATTACAGTTAACTATGCAAAGTGATATGGAACTGTAATGCGATCAAGAGAGCTGCCTGGAACTACGTTCGCCGTGCGTTTCCCTGAAAATAATTGCACACCTCAGAACGTTCGTCAGCCAATCAGATTCAAGCATTCAACAGTCCCATAGTATAAAGCCTAATATACATGCCTTCCTATGACTGGCAGCTGCATTTCATGCTACAATACTACTTTGTCATGGTTTTCTGGTTTCTCAGTTACTATAATGAATTGCGCACCGTCGTCATTATGTCACACATTTATCAAAACCTATCACTAGGGAAGCAAATGTCTTACATTGTCCATGCATGAATGTTGTGAATATTTTATAAGTTTAAGTAGAGAGGGATGGAATACCGGTTCCATCAAATTGACAGGTCGGGTCAAAAGGTCACTTGTGGGCGGGGCTTGTGTAGGCGGGGTTTGGTTGTGGTGGTACGATGTGACGTCACGGGAGTTGGATTTATTAATTATTTATTATTTATTTCATTATTTATTTATTATTATAAATTATTTATTTATTAAATGATTTATTATTTATTTTACATTATTATTTATTATTTTAAATTTTTTATTTTAAATTATTTATTTCATTATTATTTTATTTTTAAATTATATTGAGGAGAGTGCTATATTGAGGAGAGTGCTTATGAGTGTGTGTGTTATTTTAATAAGTTATTATTTTGTCGGGCACAGCCGTGGCTGAGCGGGGGTGGGTTACCTGATGGAGCGTGAGCGTACGGCGTGTCTGGTGTTACGGTACCGCGGTAAGGTCCCGGGCTTTGGAGATTCAGCAAAGGCCTTAGAACCCTGTGTCTGGTGCGGTACTGCGCTAAGGTCCCCACGGGCTCGGATAATCCTCGGAGAGAGCGATGCCGGAGAGCTGAGAGCCGTGCCGCGGCGCGAGTCTGATGCCGGAGAGCTGAGAGCCGTGCCGCTGCGCGAGTCTGTGAGAAACTCTGAGAGACTGAGACTCTGGGAGAAAATGATAAAGTTGGAGCAAAGAATGAGAGGAGGAGGAGGTGGAGGGTCTGTCGTCCAATAAAAACGCTTGGCGGTAGTTTTGACAATGTATGTGTGTTTCTTCCTCACGCAGGCGTTTGTATTACATCAGCGTATGGTGCCACACTTTTGAAGGCCGTCTCTAACGACTTGGGCCATACATGCACCCCCAGTAAAATCAGTTTGAAGCTTTGTTTTCCATATATGACCTCGCACAAGTACAGATATGAGTGCACCTGGTTAATTGCAATTAAATAATCTAGTAAAGACACGCAAGCGTATGGGGCCATACTTTTGAAGGTCGTCTCTAATGACTCGGGCCATACATCAAGTTGGATACCTTGTCTCCCAGTAAATCCTGTTTTTCATACATGACAGTACAGATATGGGTTAATAGAGAAACGATATGACTGCACCCGGTTGATATTGCGGCGAGCGGGGGGGCCTATTCCTCCTAGGGTAGAGGCACAAGTATCTTCGAGGTCTTACCCTTCCTGCCAGCCAAAGAGCTTCATCCAGGCCTTACCCGGTGAGTATATTATTTCTTTTATTCGCGTGATAAAAATGCTAATTAATTAAATCAAATTAAATTAACATTCTAATAATAGGTATTCTCTGTTTTTTTCTATGTACAAGAGAGAGAGAGACTGCGCTGACCGATCAAGAGAAAATCTACAAGAGACCTGAATCAGCAGTGTTATAAAGCACATAGCCAACGCTAATTAATAAAGAATTTAAGCATAATAGCCCAGACGTACCATGGCCTATAGCTGGTAGAAATGGAGCTATCATACGGCCTACAAGATAAAAGCATATGGCACCAAATTGGAATCAGTAGTCTTTTAAAAGAATAAATGGACTAGCAACTGTCTCTGGGGGAGCACCCCCGGTTAGGTACTATTAAGCAGCATTTAGTGACATGCATCAAAACACATTTAAAAAAACTTTGACAGAATAAAGTCTTAGTTATTTTAATAAATATGTTTTTCAGTAAATGTTTATTCACGCGCATGCGGACAAACACACACCCCGGAGGTCAAACTAAAAAAAAAAAAAGTTGATACAAACTACAGTTGTATCGGACACGCACACAAAAACACAGAAGAGTTTGCTCGATCAAAAAAACACCAAACATATATATGTCATGCCCTGCTCGTCGGCTCCTCATGTGTGCCACGCCCCCCTGCTTGCCAACGTGTGTTTCCCTGATTGTTTCCACCTATGTCCGATTACTGTGATCAGTCCTGTGTATTTAAGTCTGAGTCTTGCCTGTGATCGTTGTCCGTCATTACGTGATCTGTGCACATGGTGTTGGTGGTCCCTCGCCTCCCGTGTCTCCTTGTCCCGAATAAACCCCGATTACCCCGATCCTGCTCGTCAGCCTGGTTTTCTGAACCACCGCCCGCACGATCGCCTGTCCACCCGAACCTTCCCGTGACAGAATGACGGACCCAAAGAAGAAGCGGAGAGGAAGGAAGAGGCTCCCTCAAGAGCCGATCTCTCTCGGCGCCTGCTCGCTCTCCAGGCTTTGGCTTCCGGCGGAGGACGAGAGGGAGGTACCTGCCCTACCTCCAGCCCGGGGGCCGACCACACGCGTCCCCGATCCTGCGTGGAAGTACTGGCTCTCAAGTGAGGACGAGGACGAGGAGCCCTTCCACTACCCGGAGCCAGAAGCCTTTTTTCCACCGTCCGTTTTTACGGACATCGCGCCGCCTCCCGCAACCGCCAGGCGCCTGCGAGGGAGACGGAGGAGAACGGCGATCGCCCGTACGGAGGACCTCCCTCCGTCATTGCCGGCGGACCCCGCTCCCGTGCGGCCGCCATTGCCGGCGGACCCCGCTCCCGTGCGGCCGCCATTGCCGGCGGACCCCGCTCCCGTGCGGCCGCCATTGCCGGCGGACACCGCTCCCGTGCGGCCGCCATTGCCGGCGGACCCCGTTCCCGTGCGGCCGCCGCCGCCTGCGCAGCCGTCTTCGCTGCCGCCGCCGCCCATGATCCTCGCTGACAGGTACTTCACCCTCCAAGGACTGTATTGGAGGGTGATGGGAGAACCGGCCCCACAGGGCCCTCCGGAGGGGGAAAAGCTCGCAGTGCAACTAGGGCAGGATTTCGCCTCTTTCACTCCAGAATCCCCGTATTCAGATCTGGAGAGGATGGCTGAAGACCTCCGGAGGCTGATCAAGCTCCGGAGAGCTCCGGAAGCGCCCCCTCCGCCTGCAGCTCCAGGGCAGGCGCCCCCACTGCAGCAGCCTGCAGCTCCAGTTCCTGACCGTGCTCCAGTTCCTGCAGAGGCACCCCCTCTGCAGCCGCCTGCTGCAGCTCCCGGGCAGGCGCCCCCACTGCAGCCACCTGCTGCAGCTCCAGGGCAGGTGCCCCCACTGCAGCCACCTGCTGCTCCAGGGCAGGCGCCCCCACTGCAGCAGCCTGCAGCTCCAGAGCAGGCGCCCCCACTGCCTCCAGTTCCTGACCGTGCTCCAGTTCCTGCAGAGGCACCCCCTCTGCAGCCGCCTGCTGCAGCTCCCGGGCAGGCGCCCCCACTGCAGCCACCTGCTGCAGCTCCCGGGCAGGCGCCCCCACTGCAGCCACCTGCAGCTCCAGGGCAGGTGCCCCCTCTGCAGCCACCTGCAGCTCCAGGGCAGGCGCCCCCACTGCAGCAGCCTGCAGCTCCAGAGCAGGCGCCCCCACTGCCTCCAGTTCCTGACCGTGCTCCAGTTCCTGCAGAGGCGCCCCCTCTGCAGCCGCCTGCTGCAGCTCCCGGGCAGGCGCCCCCTCTGCAGCCGCCTGCTGCAGCTCCCGGGCAGGCGCCCCCACTGCAGCCACCTGCTGCAGCTCCAGGGCAGGTGCCCCCTCTGCAGCCACCTGCAGCTCCAGGGCAGGCGCCCCCTCTGCAGCCGCCTGCTGCAGCTCCCGGGCCGGCTCCCCCACTGCAGCCACCTCCAGTTCCTGACCGTGCTCCAGTTCCTGCAGAGGCACCCCCTCTGCAGCCGCCTGCTGCAGCTCCCGGGCAGGCGCCCCCACTGCAGCCACCTGCTGCAGCTCCAGGGCAGGTGCCCCCACTGCAGCCACCTGCAGCTCCAGGGCAGGCGCCCCCTCTGCAGCCGCCTGCTGCAGCTCCCGGGCCGGCGCCCCCACTGCAGCCACCTCCAGTTCCTGACCGCGCTCCAGTTCCTGACCGTGCTCCAGTTCCTGCAGAGGCACCCCCTCTGCAGCCGCCTGCTGCAGCTCCCGGGCAGGCGCCCCCACTGCAGCCACCTGCTGCAGCTCCAGGGCAGGTGCCCCCACTGCAGCCACCTGCAGCTCCAGGGCAGGCGCCCCCTCTGCAGCCGCCTGCTGCAGCTCCCGGGCCGGCGCCCCCACTGCAGCCACCTCCAGTTCCTGACCGCGCTCCAGTTCCTGACCGCGCTCCAGTTCCTGACCGCGCTCCAGTTCCTGACCGCGCTCCAGTTCCTGCAGAGGCACCCCCTCTGCAGCCGCCTGCGGCAGCTCCCGGGCAGGCGCCCCCACTGCAGCCACCTGCTGCAGCTCCAGGGCAGGTGCCCCCACTGCAGCCACCTGCAGCTCCAGGACAGGCGCCCCCTCTGCAGCCACCTGCTGCAGCTCCCGGGCCGGCGCCCCCACTGCAGCCACCTCCAGTTCCTGACCGCGCTCCAGTTCCTGACCGCGCTCCAGTTCCTGACCGCGCTCCAGTTCCCGGGCAGGCGCCCCCCCCGCGGCCTGACCGTGTTCCTGTCCCGGCGCCCCGGCGACCTGACCGTGTTCCTGTCCCGGCGCCCCGGCGGCATGCAGCAGCTCCAGAGGCGCCCCCTCCGCCTGCAGCAGCTCCAGTCCCTGTCCTAGTCCCCGAGGTGGTCCTGGACAACTCCATCTTGGCTCCTCCCTCTTCGGAGGTGGAGGAGCTGGAATGGGACCCCTCGGGGACAGAACTCGTAACCCCTAGTCCCTCGCCCCGGCAGCGTCGACCCCGACCTAGGGTCGGCCTGTCTGTGTCCCGCAGGGGAAGGGGACACAGACGCAGGGCTGGGGTCCCGCCCGCCCTGCCCCCTGGCTCGCCCTCCCTCGCCTGCGCTCTGGCTCGGCTGGCGCCTGCGGGTCCTGGCCCTCCGGGTCGGCTGTCGCCTGCGGGTCCCTCTCCAGTGCCTCGTCGCCCCGCCTCGCTCCCCTCTCCAGAGCCTGGTCGGTCGCCTGCGGACTCCCCGTCGGCGGCTCCTCGGTTGCCTGCGGGGCCCCTACCTCCGGCCCTCCACCGGACGTCGCCGCCTGCTGCGGCTCCACCCTCCTCCGGGCCTTCGCCGAGGGCCCCTCCTGCTCCCTCGTCCCCTTCCCCGGTGCTCCCTCCTGCTTCCTCCCTGGCCCCTCCGCGGGTCCCTCGCCCTGCCTCCTCGGCCCCTCCGGGGTCCCCTCCGGCTCCGGCCTCCCGGCCGCCTGCGGCCCCTCCGGCTGCCTCCCGTCGCCCGCTTAGGCTCCCTCGGGCTCCCCTTGGTACCCCCTCCTTCTCGCCCTGTGCCCCTGCCTTTGTCCCTCCTGCCTTTGTCCCGCCGTCCTCTGTTCCTGGTCCCTTTGTTCTGCCCCGCTCGGTTCCTGGTTTCCCGTCGTTCCCTCACGTCACTCCCGCTCCTTTTGTTCCGCCTGTTCCCTCTGTTCCGCCCTTTCTAGTCTGTCTCTCTGCGTTCCCTGCCCTTTGTCAAGTCCTGTCTTACGTCTTGTCCCTTGCCGTGTTCTGCGTCTCAGTTTTGTTTCCTGTGCTTCGGTGATTGTTCCGTTTGGTTCCAGGTCCGGGTTCCCGTGTTCCGTCTGTCGCCTCCTCCCTGGCGCGCCCGGTGAAGCGCGCCTTTGGGGGGGGGTTCTGTCATGCCCTGCTCGTCGGCTCCTCATGTGTGCCACGCCCCCCTGCTTGCCAACGTGTGTTTCCCTGATTGTTTCCACCTATGTCCGATTACTGTGATCAGTCCTGTGTATTTAAGTCTGAGTCTTGCCTGTGATCGTTGTCCGTCATTACGTGATCTGTGCACATGGTGTTGGTGGTCCCTCGCCTCCCGTGTCTCCTTGTCCCGAATAAACCCCGATTACCCCGATCCTGCTCGTCAGCCTGGTTTTCTGAACCACCGCCCGCACGATCGCCTGTCCACCCGAACCTTCCCGTGACAATATAGTTCACGTTTTTTATTAAAATGTATAAGGATTGTTTTTTTATAGCAAAATTTTAAATTAATATGAGTGGGATATAAGTCATTTAGGCAACAGGATTTGAGGAAGAACCTAAATAGCGGCTAGAAATGACCGACCAGGCAGGCAGATGTCTGCTTTTCTTATCTCACAAGTCATGGAAGGGTGGGAGGGGGGCCACATAAGTGTGGGGTAGGAACTGTGGAATCAGGCAGGGGTGTAAGAATTTAGGATATAGTCTTGTTATTTTAAAGAAGGTGTACATGATTATTTAATTATATTTAATAGGAAGCTGCATTTAGCACCATGCTGCAAATACACATTAAAAAAACTTTAAAGAATAAGGTCTTAGTTATTTTAATAAAGACATCCTACAAGGTGCCCACGGCCCCAGCTTATATAATCTACAAGCTTGATCTGAGATGCTTGCTGGAGTACAATGCTAAGTTGACAACGGTAACGGAGCTGCAGACTGTTTGATAGTTAATGAAACATAGTTCAAATTCAACAGTGTCAGCAGTCATCCACTATGCAGGGAGACTACAGATTCACTATAACGACCCCATTTATCTGCTGGCATTATTTAAAAATTGTTTTTGACAGAATAAAGCCTTAGTTATTTTAATAAATATGTTTTTTCAGTAAATGTATATTCATGCTCATGTGCACAAACACACACACACACACACACACACACCGGTGGTCAGGGGCTTTAGAGTTTAACTTTAGGTCTGTGAAAGTATAATACCGCGATGTGTATACAGACCCCAAAACATACTAACTTAGTCGTTCATGATTCTTATTGTGAAAAACCACACAAAATAGACTTGTAAATTTTAAAGAAAACACATTAACAGCTTTTGTTAATGTTTAAATGTATAAAAACTTTAGATGTGTTTGTTAAACAGTCAAACAAAAATGTGTTATTTTCAAGTAGTATAAAATATAACCTTAACTTTGGACGCAAGATGAACAACCTACACAGACACAGACACACACACACACACACACACACACACACAGCAAAACCCCAAGCATGCGCACAAGCGCACAACCAAAGGTTGGGAAGTGTGCTTTCCTTATCTCACAAGTCATGGAAGGGTGGGAGGGGGGCCATATAAGTGGGGGGGGGGGGGGGTAGGAACTGTGGAATCAGGCAAGGGTGTAAGAATTTAGGATATAGTTTTGTTATTTTAAAGAAGGTGTACATGATTATTTAATTACATTTAATAGCAACCAGTAAGCTGCATTTACACATTAAATGCAAATACACTTTAAAACTTTAAAGAATGGTAATATAACTTGACCATAGTTTTTAGTTACACAAATATTTTAAGACGTAACATGAAAGTTTTTCAAAGTAAGATGTACAAATGTTTTAAAATGTGACATGAAAGTTTTTCAAAGTAAGATGTACAAATATTTTTAAATGTGACATGAAAGTTTTTCAAAGTAAGATGTACAAATGTTTTAAAATGTAACATGAAAGTTTTTCAAAGTAAGATGTACAGATGTTTTAAGATGTAAGATGTTTGGGTGTTTTACAAAAACATTTTGTTATATGTTTGCAGCCCAAACGTATTTTTAAAATGTACAAAGTTTTATGCATTCATTTTGTGAATTAGTTTTGAAATCTAATATGAACATGGCTTTTATTTTACAAAAGCAAAGTTGTAAAAAGTTTGTAGGGATTTTATCAAAGGAGATTTTGTTAATGTAACATGAAGTTTTTTTATTTTCAAAGTTGCACAAGTGTTTTAAAATGTATCATGTATACGTGTGTTTTATTTTTCAAGCTTGTGTACATTTATCAAATGAGTTTTTAAAATGTACCATGACCGGGTGTTTTATTATTCAAAATAAAAGTTGTGCATATGTTTTGTTATATGTATGTAGCACGGTTGTGTTTTTAAAATGTACTAATTTTGTGGGGTGGTGGGAATAAACCGTATTTAAAGGGGTACCTCTCATGGAATCTACCAATCTTTAACAGCTGATGAACCCTGAGCCACACGGGGACTGGGGGTTTTAACCATGAGACTCGACACCTAGGCATTAGATCCTTATGTCAGCAATGCTCCCCATGCATGTACCCAGTGTAGGGTCAGGTCCAGAGAAAGCTGTAACTACGAGTGCAGCTGATTAATAGCATTTAATTTATAACAGTAGGAGCTAGTAAACTACATTTAGCAGTCGCATTAAAACACGTTAAAGACTTTAAACAATAAAGCCTTAGTTATTTTTTAATAAAGATGGCTTTTCAGTAAATGTTGACTTCCCTACAAGGTGACCCCCAAGGCCTATGCTTATAGCATCCGGGTGCCTGATTTGAGATGCTTACTGAGGATGCCATGTTAACACCGGTAACTGAGCTGCACCATGTGTCACACTTAATGAAACTTAGTCCTAATTCAACAGAACCAGTCGTCATCCACTTTGCAGTGAGATTTCTGAGCGAAAAGTGAGCGAAGTTTCATTTTCTTACTTTACCACCTATCGGTTAGTAAGGGAAATGGAGGCGGTAATATGTCGGACACGTCAATGGCACTGAGCGCGAGGGAGTGTGCGGTGTGGCGCGAGCTGCTAGCTGATGTAACGCTGCGAACAGTGGGGCTCTGACGTTTTTAAGATGCGGCTAACTATCCCTGAGACACTTTAGCCAGGTTCGTGTATATTTGCTCTTAAAGCTGCTGTCAACGCCAGGAGGGAGCTGGCTAGCAATAACATCTTTAGCTGGTCTTAAAGCTTGCTGTATTTTTCATTCAGTAAATACACGGTTTAGAAGAAAACCTAATCGACATTTAAATAAATAAAAAATAAACGTACAAAACTATTGAAATCCACAAGAAGCATGTGCATATTTTTCTGGTTTGCATGTTATGTGTGGTTGTCTAAGCACCGTCGGCCTAGTGTTTGATAGGTGATGGAGAAGCATACGGTCGTAAACTGCATGCGCTTATGCCAACAGGTGTTTAACATACAAACATAGACGCTTTTCTTTAACGTAAAACATTTAAAGGCTCATTCTGTTTTGTCGACATTCTTTAATTTTATTCAAGTAGCCTCTAATCACCTTACACTTGTTCTATTTTACTGTAGAGTATTTTAAAACAATGTCACTGAAATGTCACCACATGTCAAAGCTAACAAGGTAACATGATTGTATCAGCGGAACAAAAAGCCGTCGCCTGGATATGTATAGACAGATCATGTATTGCTCAGCAAATCGACAGCATTTTGAAATCTATTTGTATTTAGACAAATATATTGGGAATGAAGCGTCGCGTTTTAAGAGGCAGACATTGAGGCCGAATTTAAGTTGGTCACAAATGTATTTTTCTTCTGCAGCTAGAAGCGTCGTCTGAGCCTGATTTTAACTGGCATGTCGGTGTGGGATTCTTGTAGTAGAAGTTAAGTGAATTGCGGTACTCTGAAATTAAGTGATATATGTATTAGAATCGTGAAGTGTCATCTTCCTTTTGTTTTAGCTTCCCCCTGGGCATTTTTATGAACTGTATTGCAATATCAGACAGTGTGTCATGAATTTCTGAAGGCATGTTATATATGACCGTTTCTTGGATACGTCTCTTGTACAGTAGTTGCAGTTTGTCAGGACAAGACTGTTTGCCTAATGTGACATGGTGAACAAGTCCTGTGATTAAAGCATGTCTGCTGCTTAAAACATTGTGTTGTATGCTGAAGGTTTCTTGCCGGTACACGTTGAATTACCGTTCCATTAGAATATTCAAGTGTTATTTTTAAATCATTTAATGAAATAGGCATCTCATCATTGATGATGACTGTGGTCCACCTGTATGACAAGTAACCTGTCCCGGACAGAGGTTTCTTCAAGGCCTGTTGTAGGAACCCCATGGTGTAGCATTATGAGAAAGTATACAGGGAGTAGTACAAATGAGCAGTCGCCCTGCCCCTCTTTTACTCATTTTGGATGCTTAAATTACTAAATTGTGTCTTTAATGCTATTCTGTATGATTCTATGGTCTGAGTGAGTCTCCAGTACTACATGAATGGTAAACTTAAAAACTCTACTTCTCTTAGCTTAATAATATTTTCTTTCTTGAGTTGAATTAGTTTGTGTCTAATTTTCATTTTACTGATTTTCTGCACACTTGGATTATTTATTTGCCCCCCTTGTCTTAAAGGCTAGAGGGGGTCTGTGCTTGTGACCTGGCAATTATTTTCGGTGTTTGTCACTAAACTTGCAATATAAAATTTGAAGACAGGTCTGTGACCTGTGCTTGCAACAAACGTCTAAGTGGTAGTAGGCAAAGCACAGCACTGCCTATACTTTCTGAAAAGGCTAATCTTTTATGGCACAGGCAGGAAAAAGGTGATGATCCACTAGCAGCTCCAAGACGAAAATGGGGTTTATTAAAGAAAAACAGAGCACCCTCTGGTAAAATACTAAACAAAAAGACCGCGAGGGGTCCGAAACAAGCTGGGAGAAATAAGATTGAACTAAAGAAATCATTAAGTAACACAACTAAGGAACTAGGCTAAACAGACAGCAGGACTAAAAAACCAAGCACACAGTTCACAACTAACACTGACCACAGACAGACGGACGGACAAACGAATGCATGTGCCACACACACACACACACACACACACACACACACACACACCGGTGGTCAGGGGCTTTAGAGTTTAACTTTAGGTCTGTGAAAGTATAGGACCGCGATGTGTATACAGACCCCAAAACATGCTAACTTAGTCGTTCATGAGTCTTATTGTGAAAAACCACACAAAATAGACTTATAAATTTTAAAGAAAACACATTAACAGCTTTTGTTAATGTTTAAATGTATAAAAACTTTAGATGTGTTTGTTAAACAGTCAAACAAAAATGTGTTATTTTAAAGTAGTATAAAATATAACCTTAACTTTGGATGCAAGATGAACAACCTACACAGACACACACACACACACACACACACACACACACACACACACACACACACACACACACACACACACACACACACAGCAAAACCCCAAGCATGCGCACAAGCGCACAACCAAAGGTTGGGAAGTGTGCTTTCCTTATCTCACAAGTCATGGAAGGGTGGGACGGGGGCCATATAAGTGGGGGGGGGGGGTAGGAACTGTGGAATCAGGCAAGGGTGTAAGAATTTAGGATATAGTTTTGTTATTTTAAAGAAGGTGTACATGATTATATAATTACATTTAATAGCAACCAGTAAGCTGCATTTACACATTAAATGCAAATACACTTTAAAACTTTAAAGAATGGTAATATAACTTGACCTGTTGCCTAAATGACTTATATCCCACTCATATTAATTTAAAATTTCGCTATAAAAAAACAATCCTTATACATTTTAATAAAAAACGTGAACTATATATGTTTGGTGTTTTTTTGATCGAGCAAACTCTTTTGTGTTTTTGTGTGCGTGTCCGATACAACTGTAGTTTGTATCAACTTTTTTTTTTTTTTAGTTTGACCTCCGGGGTGTGTGTTTGTCCGCATGCGCGTGAATAAACATTTACTGAAAAACATATTTATTAAAATAACTAAGACTTTATTCTGTCAAAGTTTTTTAAAATGTGTTTTGATGCATGTCACTAAATGCTGCTTAATAGTACCTAACCGGGGGTGCTCCCCCAGAGACAGTTGCTAGTCCATTTATTCTTTTAAAAGACTACTGATTCCAATTTGGTGCCATATGCTTTTATCTTGTAGGCCGTAGGATAGCTCCATTTCTACCAGCTATAGGCCATGGTACGTCTGGGCTATTATGCTTAAATTCTTTATTAATTAGCGTTGGCTATGTGCTTTATAACACTGCTGATTCAGGTCTCTTGTAGATTTTCTCTTGATCGGTCAGCGCAGTCTCTCTCTCTCTTGTACATAGAAAAAAACAGAGAATACCTATTATTAGAATGTTAATTTAATTTGATTTAATTAATTAGCATTTTTATCACGCGAATAAAAGAAATAATATACTCACCGGGTAAGGCCTGGATGAAGCTCTTTGGCTGGCAGGAAGGGTAAGACCTCGAAGATACTTGTGCCTCTACCCTAGGAGGAATAGGCCCCCCCGCTCGCCGCAATATCAACCGGGTGCAGTCATATCGTTTCTCTATTAACCCATATCTGTACTGTCATGTATGAAAAACAGGATTTACTGGGAGACAAGGTATCCAACTTGATGTATGGCCCGAGTCATTAGAGACGACCTTCAAAAGTATGGCCCCATACGCTTGCGTGTCTTTACTAGATTATTTAATTGCAATTAACCAGGTGCACTCATATCTGTACTTGTGCGAGGTCATATATGGAAAACAAAGCTTCAAACTGATTTTACTGGGGGTGCATGTATGGCCCAAGTCGTTAGAGACGGCCTTCAAAAGTGTGGCACCATACGCTGATGTAATACAAACGCCTGCGTGAGGAAGAAACACACATACATTGTCAAAACTACCGCCAAGCGTTTTTATTGGACGACAGACCCTCCACCTCCTCCTCCTCTCATTCTTTGATCCAACTTCATATCATTTTCTCCCAGAGTCTCAGTCTCTCAGAGTTTCTCACAGACTCGCGCAGGGGCACGGCTCTCAGCTCTCCGGCATCAGACTTGCACCGCGGCACGGCTCTCAGCTCTCCGGCATCGCTCTCTCCGAGGATTATCCGAGCCCGTGGGGACCTTACCGCAGTACCGCACCAGACACAGGGTTCTAAGGCCTTTGCTGAATCTCCAAAGCCCGGGACCTTACCGCGGTACCGTAACACCAGACACGCCGTACGCTCACGCTCCATCAGGTAACCCACCCCCGCTCAGCCACGGCTGTGCCCGACAAAATAATAACTTATTAAAATAACACACACACTCATAAGCACTCTCCTCAATATAGCACTCTCCTCAATATAATTTAAAAATAAAATAATAATTAAATAAATAATTTAAAATAAATAATTTAAAATAAATAATTTAAAATAAATAATTAAAAATAAATAATTTAAAATAAATAATTAAAAATAAATAATTTAAAATAAATAATTTAAAATAAATAATTTTAAATAATAAATAATAATTTAAAATAAATAATAAATCATTTAATAAATAAATAATTTATAATAATAAATAAATAATGAAATAAATAATAAATAATTAATAAATCCAACTCCCGTGACGTCACATCGTACCACCACAACCAAACCCCGCCTACACAAGCCCCGCCCACAAGTGACCTTTTGACCCAACCTGTCAATTTGATGGAACCGGTATTCCATCCCTCTCTTTAAGTATTTGATGAGTACTTGTGTATTAGAACTGCTGGTTGTTCATAAGTTTATTTGGTTGCATGAAAATTAGTCACAAACTGAAATGTAAATAGCACATTATGGTCTTTCCTCTTACTTTGAATGTTTATTACATTAAAGCTTGTCATGGTCATGTAAAATAAAAAAAATTAATGTTCATGTTGAAATAGTACATAGCAACTTATGGTCACTGCAAAACTTTAACACCTGTACATGTATAATAATTAGTTAATTCTGTCACTTCTGTAGGGATCACATGACAATGAGGAGACTGTTGCATTGTCCCACACTGATCCTAATGGACCAAACACAGAGGAGGTAAGCAGAGGAACAGGAACTCTGTGATTCTCAGGGTTCCTGTCATTTACTCCACTTTGGGTCCAAGGGCACAGTTACCTGTCAGTTTTTACAATGTATTTCAAACAATGAGGCAGCTAGCTTCTTAAAACATGAATGAGAGTTAAAGTGTTTCATTAAATACTATATTTGTTGGGATTTTTAATTTTCTGGTCACATTAAAACTAAAATATATTTTATTAGAGATGCTAGAAAATAAATAACATTTCAAAATGAGTAAATTACATGTTTGACAAAAAACAAAAGACAAAAAAACAAGAATATAAAATGTACCAATTAACCTTTAGCTTTTAGGGTACAGAGATCGTATGAAAACTGTTGGGGAAAGCGCCCGGCGTTTCCACCCCAACTCCACATTTATGAGACACACACAGGTTACAGTTTTACTTGCAAGGGTACCCACACTCTCTGCAATGCAAACTACAGCAGAATGTGTTACAAAGGGTGGTTCCCCTTGACTCCTTTATTTATAGTCAGTGGGAGGCGCAAGAGTAATAGGGAGGTGAGAGAAAGTTCTGGTTTTGCTAAGGTGGGAATGCTATTATTAATATAATCTAAAGTATGAGGCTAGGGGAAAACAAAATAATATATATACATATTTACATTCATTGCTGATCATACAGGAGTGATAACAAAATGATTAATAACAGTTTCTTCAACCTAACAGTCCCTCCTGTTTATCATGACAGTATGATCAAAAACATCAGTATTGTACAAGTTGCAAAAGCATTTCCAGTACAACTGTCATTTAGATCACATCATCATCATCCTAACTGTGGAGTACAGAAAACCATCAGGAGTCGTTCCTCCTGTTTATCATAGAAAAACATCTAATTCCGTTACTTCTGGTCCGAGCCCTGCACGGGTGCTTTCGGCTCAGCCGTCATTATGAATTACATGTCTTCTTCATCGCTATCGCTGGAAACAGGCTCTGTCTCCATATTCTGAGTAAGGGAGAGAAACATTGTACTGTGTGTCCGAAAAGCAGCATTAAGAGCTTGATTAATAAACATTTTCAAACATGGTATAACAGTTATAAAACAACAGAAAAACAAAATAAAAAACAAAACAAAAGAAAATATAAGTGAAACAATACTTTGGTACCCTATACCTGCAAAAGATGCGGCACATTTGGCCTGTGACATATTCATGGGTTTTCCATATACAGTGGGTCGTTCACTATGAGTAGGCATCACAGAACAAACATAGCAATTCGTCACATTTTTTGCTGTTACAGTGTCATGTACATATCGATACCAGTAGTTCTTCATGAACGGGTGTGAGTGGTCAGCAGGCAATGGGCGTAGATGGAAGTCGTCATGGGTCCATCGCCGTAGGTGTTGCAGTGGAGCTAGTGGGAGCAAGGACAACCATACAAGTCCAACAACAAGAATGACCCCTAGAGTCACCTTACCACATCCCCACCCCGTCAGAGCCATCCTAATAGAGTGCAGTTCAGTTGTTTTCTTCACCGGGTTGAGACAGCAGCACCCTATTGGTTACTGTGCCTTTGTAGCGGACTTCCACTGCTACTCTGTCGCTGAGGCCTCTGATAAGGGCTTGATGGGTTTACAGTGACTTTTGTGTATCCAGGAAGGTCGTTCTGCTATTTTCACAGCTGTTGGTGTTGTGAGGAGGACTTGATAAGGACCGTCCCACCGGGGTGTGCTCCACTCCTTCCGCAACAGGACCTTGACCAGGATCCAATCCCCTGGCTGCAAGTTATCCTGTTGGTTAGAAACAGAATTTACTGGCAGACTACTGGGGCTATGTTTTTGTTGTGATGATAGCAACTTTCGCATCCAATTAGCCAATGTATTTTCTCTGTCCGCTTTCCCTATATCACTCATTTCGGTTGCTAGAGGAAACGGCCTTCCGTACACTATCTCAAAAGGTGTTAATCCTGCAGGAATGGGAGTTATTCTCATCCACAATTTTACTAGAGACAAACATTCTGGCCACGGCCTTTTTGTCTCTTCCATTGTTTTTCTGAGCCTTGTTTTAATAGTGCCGTTAGTTCTCTCCACTAAGCCTGCACTCTGAGGGTGATAAGCACAATGATTCTTAAGCGTAAAACCTAATGCTTGTGAACAAAGGGACATGGTCTGATTTACAAAATGAGTCCCATTGTCTGATCTTATAATATGAGGTATGCCATAAGTAGGGAAATAATGGCCTACCAAACATTTTGCAACAGTCATTGCATCACAGTGCTTTACAGGGTATATTTCTACCCACTTAGAAAAGGTGTCTATAATGACTAGACAGTACTTCTTCCCTTGTGACCAAGATAATTCAATAAAATCCATATGTACAACTTGAAACGGGTACTCAGCTACAGGGAACTGGCCACGTTTTGGTCTCATGTTACCCTGTGCATTATGTTTACAGCAAATTAAGCATGTTCTACAAAATTGCTTTGCATAATCAGAAAAATTTATAGCATAAAAGTATTGCTGGATAATATGTACCATCCCTCCTGTTGAGACATGAGTATTTCCATGGCTCACTAAGGCAGCTGTTTTGTATAAGTTTTTTGGTAGGATGGGCTTGTCATTCATATAGTAAACTTTCCCTTGCTGTATTGCTCCTCTCTTGATCCAACTCTGTATTTCTGTTTTAGGAGCATGAATTTGTGCATCACACAGCACATCACTATCTATGAAAAGAATGTCTGCCACTGATAAGGTGGGCTGTTTCAGGGCCGCTTCTTTGGCAGTTTTATCTGCAAAGTTGTTTCCTTTAGCTATTGTGGAAGCATCGGTTTGGTGTGCTTTACATTTGCACAGTGCAAGGCGAGTCGGTAATTGTACAACATCTAATAATCTAAGTAGTAAGTTTGTGTGAGTTAGAGACGTTCCCTGCGATGTTTTAAAACCTCTATTTTTCCACACTCTTGCATGGTGATGAACAGCTCCAAACACATATTGACTATCAGTGTATATAGTAAGTGACTTATTTTTGAATAGCTCGCATGCCCTAATTACAGCATAGAGTTCAGCCGCTTGTGCTGAACAAGCAGGTGGGAGTGCATTGGCCTCTAACACTTCAGTGGACGTAACTACAGCATACCCGACCTTATTTTTTCCCATATCATTTTTTGATGCTGATCCATCTACATAAACAACCATTGAATCTGATATTGGGGTCTGTAAAATATCTGCTCTGGGTTTTGTTTGCTCTTCCACAACTGCTTTGCACGAATGTGGCTCTCCATCTTCCGTTGTCGGAAGAAGGGTGCTAGGGTTAAGAGGACCACATCGCTGTATAGTAATGTTTGACTGTGAAAGCAGGAGTGAGACTAAGGTCAGATGTCTAGCATGTGTGAGGAACGGAAGCGGCGTCTGCAGTAAAACTAATGAAACTGAATGTGGCACCTTCAGGGAGAGTGGGTGACACAACACTAATTCTGCTGATAATTTTACTGCTTCTGCAGCAGCTGCACATGCTTGCAAACATTGTGGAAAACCAGCTGCTACTGCATCTAATCGTTTAGAATAGAATGCTAGTGGTCTTTCCTTTGTCCCGAACGGCTGTGTTAATACCGCTTTCATATAACCTTGATTAGCATCAACACATAAGGTAAATGGTTGTTGATAATCTGGTAAGGCAAGTATCACATTTGTTTGTAGCATCATTTTTAAGTTTGTGAATGCCAATTCTCCTTCTTTTGTCCACTGAATTTTATCTTTTAAGGCCATGTCTTTCCCATAAATTAAGGTTTGCAGAGGTTGAACGAGTGCAGCATAATCAGGTAGCCATTCTCTGCAATAATTACAAAGTCCTAAGAAGGACATCATTTGCTGTTTAGTCTTTGGCTTTGGTGCCTCTTGTATTGCCTGTTTTCTAGTTTCTAATAATGATCGACCTTGTTGGGAGAGTTTATGTCCAAGATATATAACTTCCTCCCTGCAATATTGTAATTTTTGTTTTGATGCTTTATGTCCTGTATCATATAAATGCTGTAACACCAACAGTGTGGCTTCCTTACAATGCTGTTTTGTATCTGAAGCAATTAATATATCATCTACATACAGTAGCACTTGACTATGGGATGGTATTTTACAGGTACTCATAGAATATCTAAGGGCCATGGTATATACATGTGGACTTTCTGAAAACCCTTGAGGGAGTCTAGTATATGTGTATTTTTTTTCCTTATAGGTGAAACCAAATAAATGTTGAGAATCAGAGTGCAATGGTACTGAGAAAAATGCATTACTGAGATCAACTACTGAGAAGTAACTTTTATCAGGGGTTAATGAGTTGAGCAATAAATGCGGGTTGGGCACGTCTGGTGCTGCGTGTTGCACTATGTTATTAACTGGTCTTAAATCCTGCACCATGCGCCATTTCCCTGTATGTCCCTTCTGGACAGGGAAGATAGGAGTATTGCAAGTGGCCTCAGGAGCCTCTCGCAATATTCCTGATGCCAACATATCCTGCACTACAGGGGCTATACCTTTCTCTGCCTCAGGTTTTAACGGGTATTGTCTAACTACCGGGCGGTGTTCTGATTTCACAATTACTTTGTATGGTGGGAACCCCTTTACCAGTCCTACATCAGTGGGGGAGGACGACCACAACCCTTCCGGGAGGCGATCTAGATCTGGACATGATCCCCCCTCCAGAACAGAAAAAATTTGTCAGGTTGGGTCCTGCAAGTGTGTGGTGAGAGTGGTTTGAACTCTCCATCCCAAAGGGAACCACCACACATTGTGTTTTTTGTCATAGCTCCAACAGGAGCCAGGTACGGGTTGGTAGTCATTGTAACTGTGCATGGAATCTCGTAAGAACATCTCTACATCCCTCCACTGCATCTGAGGTGATTTTGATAGAGATACGTGAGGTGTTTCCCCTCTGAACACAGCCTGTTGTTTATTAGATAAGATGACTGAGGCAGCAGAAAAGCCAGTAGTGGAGTTAACATACAAATGTTGTAAGGTAATACAAGTGTCTTGAAGGGCATGAAACGTTTTGTCATAGGCATAATCTGGTCCTGGGGTGCCTTTGTACCACATAGTGACGTGTAAGGCATCATCAGGCATGAACTGGGTTTGTTTAGGGGACTGCTTTTCTCTAGTTTTTCGCAACAATTCTCGTGTCTGTGCAGTTCCCCCTAGGTCCAGTGACCAGTAATATTGTGGTGCTCCGGTTCCTTGCACAACATAGGCTTCCTCATTTATGATTGCTTTCATGCCAGAGTTTGTGGCAACTACACTAATGCCCATCTGTACCATAAGGTCACGGCCTAACAGATTGACAGGGCAAGAAGGGCTTATTAACACTTGTGCTTGACATTCAATCCCAGTTTCCTTATCTTTTACTGCAACTGGGTTTGTTAGCTGATGACTGTCTGTTTGGCCTCCTGCTGTTTTTATATTTATGACAGATGAGGAGTATGTGACTTCAGGAGGACTGGAGGTTAGGACAGTCCTACAGGCTCCAGTATCACACAGGCATTCGTATACTTTGCCATTTATGATTAATTTCCGACTTGGCAAAGTTCCCCACTGCCTTTCTGCTAATAGCTGACATACTGCTTGCAAATCTATTTCCTCATCCAGGAGGTCTTGTAAGGTAACCTCCGTTTCTTCCCTTAAAATGACCTCTGTTTCACCTCGGATAGTGTCGGCAACAGGGGTCTCCGAGGAGGGTCATTGGTCATTTTCGGTGGAGTTTGGATTAAATGGTCGCTTCCCTGACCTGCAGTCCCTGCTTAAATGTCCAGGTTTCCCGCATGTCCAACACTCTGTTTCCTGTGAAAACCCTCCTGTTTGTTTATTTCTAAATCTTCCTCGGCCTCTAAATCTTCCTCTTCCTCTACCTCTGAATCCCCCGCGTCCCCGAGGGTTCGTTTGCACTAGCGCTACCACGTCAGAGGCGCTGAATATTGTATCTGTCTTTTGCTGTTTCTGCGCTTTCTGTGCGTGTTGGGCATATTCTAAGGCTTGTTGGACTGAGCCAGTATTCTGATGTACCCAATGTTTGTCGAGATATTTTCGCAATTCAGGCTTTAGGCCTGCGACAAAAGCTCGTTTTAATTGTTGCTGATACACTCCTCCATCTTCCTCGTCGTGAGGAATTCCTGAATTTCCCCTGAACACCACTCGCATCCTATCCATAAAATCCTCAGGTTCCTCTCCATCTTTTTGTTTGCACTGCGCTATTCGCCCATAATCTGCACGTCTTACGAAGGCTGTCTCTACCCTGTTTCGCAAGTCTCGTAATGCTTGTATGAGTTCCTGCGAGTCATGTGCTAAGACTTCATCATTATTACCATGTCCTGTGAAGTCTCCCGCTACACGTCCCCATTTATGGGTAAACAACTGTCTTAGGCATCGGTACATTTCCCTGCCGTTCAAATGAAAACTACTTTGTAATTCTAGGATGGCAGTCCAAAACTCGGGTACCCCTTCTTCAACCGGGGGTATTCCTTTTAAAGCCGCTGTTCTATCCTCAGCGGTCCAGGGTCTATATACTAACATAGTTTCGGGTCCTGCATTATTTGGCCCTCGATTTGGGTTTGCCACTTCTACGAGGGGACACTGCCATTCTACCTCCTCTTGTTCTGTGTTATTTTTTGGATGCCATTGTACTTTAGCTGTGGCCAAATCTTTTACAGGATATAGAGAGGGATCAGACCCTCGAGTTAACATGCGAGATGGTTCCACCCCCCCCCCTGCTTCTTGTCTATCTGTGGCTGGAACCAGCGCCGGTGCAGGCACCGGAATTTGTGGGGGCGGTGGAGGAGCTGGAGGGGCAGAAGGTCTTGCTGCCGTTTCTTCGTCTAGTGTGATTAAAGCCACCTGCAGTTTTTTCTCCTTATTTCCCTTTTTCTGTTGTCTCTTATTATCTCTTAGTTTACTCTGTTCTAACCATGCATCAGAGAAAACGTATTCCTTTTTTCTATCTTGGCCTTTTTTATTATTGGTAGTCTGTAACATCTCCAGTTTTAAGTTTCCCTGTAACTTTAATATATCTGGAGTGTGGAGTTTTCCTTCAAACCCATGTTTTTTCCTCCATCTCTGACTACTTATTTGTCCTGATCCTGGTTTATATCCTTCCATAAACTTCTCTTCTCCCTCTAGTTTGATTTGTTTACTCAGATTTTTTCCCATTGTTACCTTTTATTGAATACACTACAAAACATAAAAAATCCTAAAAGCAAGTCCCTGGCATGAGACCTCAGGAGGACACCAACACGGCCTTCTACTGCTCACTATTAGAGCAGCGGTGTTAGTTTTCAGGGATGAAACCCGTCCTTGATCCTTCAGTCACCAGTATGTTGTTGCTTTTAGGGTGGATCGTGTAGGTTAATCTAAAACCTATAAAAACACATCCACATACATCAATATATATATTTCCAATAACGCCTACTTTCTCTCCCGGTTAATTTCGGCTAACCTCAACCACATGCATGTCTTGGCCACCTACTTATTTAGGTGCCGTATCTCTCACTTGGCCACCTACTCACTTAGGTGCCATATCTCTCACCTGTATAGTGTGCTCTCTGTTCCGTCACCGAGGTCCTTCAGACATCACCAGACGTCGAGCGCAGTTCTAACCACCGGCCTGATGACGAATTCACATCACAGGTCTTTCTTGCACCCGTCTTCGAGTGACTGCCGGCAGTTTTCGGTGTCGCTTCTCTCGGCGTACTGGAGACGTCTTCGGGGTTCCTCGGATCCGGCTCGAAGGACCAAATTCTATGTTGGGGAAAGCGCCCGGCGTTTCCACCCCAACTCCACATTTATGAGACACACACAGGTTACAGTTTTACTTGCAAGGGTACCCACACTCTCTGCAATGCAAACTACAGCAGAATGTGTTACAAAGGGTGGTTCCCCTTGACTCCTTTATTTATAGTCAGTGGGAGGCGCAAGAGTAATAGGGAGGTGAGAGAAAGTTCTGGTTTTGCTAAGGTGGGAATGCTATTATTAATATAATCTAAAGTATGAGGCTAGGGGAAAACAAAATAATATATATACATATTTACATTCATTGCTGATCATACAGGAGTGATAACAAAATGATTAATAACAGTTTCTTCAACCTAACAAAAACCATGAGATGGAGGTGTCATCACCCGCTGATATGAATGAACCCAGCAGAAGAGGGATTACAGGGAGAGAATCTACAGACTTGAGGGACTTGGCTGGGTAGCAGATAAACATTTCAGGGACCAGTTACTCATGCATATAAGCAGTATATTACTGGGAGAGTCAGGGCGTACTCACACTTGGCCCGGTTGCCTTGTATCACGCCCAAACACGATTATCCCCCCTCCCCAGTTCTCCTCTGTTCTGCACTCATACTGTGCTTAATGTTCCAGGTCCGAGCACACTTTCACCATCACCATGCAACTTTGTGTTGAAGAAAACGTCGGAAGAAAAGCGCCATCGCACAGCGCAATGGGGATCATGAACAATTTCCTTAATTTGTGGCCTATTTGGAGTCAGTATAGCCAACATTATGGCCCTCTTAGATGTATTGCGTATGCAATGCAGTAATTTTTCATTTGATCATGCTGCGCATAGAGAAAGTCTTGTATTTTACCAAATATCTTCAAATTTTTGTGTTTTGCATCCATGTGATCTTGGATAATCTCATCAGCTCAAATTTCCAGCAAACGCTGCATCTCTGCCGTAAACCAAAGTGATCTCTTCATTGTAACGTTTGCTAAATATTTATCGCTATCTGAACTGTACAGTAGGTACTTGGATATCCTGCATTGGTCACGTCACTCTACTATTCCGTGTGATGACGTCATAATTTTTATTTTTTTTTATCCCTTTGTCCTGTCTGGCAGCTTTAGCAGAATCATGGTCTGAATGCCCTGCTGTGCCAAACATGTTTGCTTTACCATGAGGGGCTCTATAGACTCTGTATAGGTGCCTCATGTTGATCGATTTCTTTTTATTTTAATTTTATTTGTTTATTTAATTTTTTACACATGTAAAATATTGCAGTGGGTGAGCTGGCCGAAGAGGAGGAACAGATTAGGAGGGGGGGGGGGAAGAAGGAAAAAGAAAAAAAAATAAAAGAAAAAAATGAGAAACATGTCAAGAGTGGATCAATTCAGGAACAAACAAAATTAAAGAGTGAAGAAAGTAACACAACTATACAAGCATATAAAATCTTAGTGTGAGCTTGGATAGGTGCATGCAAGTATATGTACATGTGTGCTCAATTGTGGTGGCGAGATGCAGGCTAGTGTGCATGTGCTGTGTGCATGTGTTGTGTGCGTGTGTTGTGTGCTGTGTGTGTGTGCTGTGTGCGTGTGTTGTGTGTGTGTTTTCAACATGGAATATACTAAACAGCAAGGGTGGGAGGCTGCAACCACACCACACAAGAGCCAGAGGTTGGCGGAGACAGGCCCAGGACGTCCACAGCCCCCATGAAAATGTACTTGTGCATTTACTCGGTCGGCATTACGTTGCCAACAAGCCTGCCTGCTTTTCTTGGCCGCAGTGGTATTGGACCTTCTTTGCAGCGTTGATTTAAACTCCTCATATCCTTGCATGATTAGCATGCAGTCTTCCTCCGTGAAATATGGAGATCACGCCATGAGTCAAATTGTGACTTGCGTTGCCGAACTTGCTCCATTTATGTGAATGTGCACAAACTCCAATGCAGTTAACACCGATTTAACAAATCAACTTCTTAACTGGCGTCGTAGTACTGATTAGCACCGACTGAGACAACCCTAACCCTAACCCAGCATTCGCAAATTAACTCCAGGTTAAATCTGATTTGGTTAAACCCCCTTCGTAGTACAGGCCACTGTTGGCTTAATAATATTTCTAACTGTATTTTGGTACTTACCACAGGAGAAATTCATTTCACGGTGAACAATAGCTAAAAATTTTAAAACCATTATTCCCATCAAGCATTTAAATTGCTTGGTTCAAGTAATGGTGAAATATTTTTTTCTTATTGTTCTGTCTACAATGTTATAACTCTATAACTATCCTAGTATTCATCTCTTTCAGGATGTCCCTCCGGAATTCACAAGAGCTTGCTGCATATATCGATACATTTGCTGAGAAGATTGACAATGATAAGCTATTGGGGGATGTGATTGTTATTCAAAATGGACTAGTGTGTCACCTTCATTCACAGAATAAAATCAAGGACTATGCTTCAACAGCTAAATTGGTTAACCTAATTGCACGATTAAATCATCTTATTCCTCTGGATAAAGTTGTTAAATTTGAAGTGTAGTGACACTTTTGATCTCTCCTTTCCCAATTGCTATGGTGCCAACGGATTTAGTTCCTCTGTTTGGAGATTCTGTTGAAACTTTGTTAGGAAAACGTAGATATGACTGTACACCCAACCGGCCTATTCCTGAACTATCACCTAAAAAACTGAGATTTGATTGTGCTAGATGTCCCAAGAAGCGCAAATCTATTTTGGGTTTAATGAGTAAAAACCATTCTCAAAAGGAGACAACTGCTAATCTGTATTTTTCTACAGAAAAAGCAAGAGCAATCAATCAAGCTTTAAACAGAACGCAAGAGACTGAAGCTGGACTGCGGGCTGATAGGAGGCTCCTTAAAAAGAAAGTGGCTGAGTTACTGGCCGAGATAAAGAGGCTAAAAGGTGATGGCAGAAACAGCACTAAACATAAGAAAAGAAAAAGAAAAGAAAAGAAAACGGAAGAGCAAATTTGCACAGCAATTGAAAAATCTTCAAAAGGAAGTGCGACATCTTAAAAACAAAAACAATAAGTTAGAACTTGAAAATGAAGGACTTCGGTCTATAGTTGTAGATGAACAGTCTCAGCAGAAGTTAATATCTGCTAAAAAGGATGGAAAAACATACAGTTTAACTTACAAGAAGGCTGCTTATCACTGCATCCTTCATCAGGTACCAGTGGAAAGCACTGGTGCAGTCATTGACAATGTTGTGAATGAACTGACTGGTTTGAAATTGGATGGACAAGCAGACAGTTCAACTGTGAGCCAGTTTGCTTTGGAACTTGGTGTATTAAGTGACTATCAGGTCTGCGAAAGAATCATCAAAGAAGATAATTTAACTTTGGGATGGGACGCCACCTCTTTGCAGGGTGACCATGTAAATGAGGTTCATTTGACATTCCCTGGGGACCCTCCATCTGGTATGGAGTTACAGATAAGTTCATTAGCTGGGGGTACAACTTCTGATTACACTGCGCATATTACTGAGGCACTGGAGGATGTGAGTGATACTTATGCTGCTTTTCATGAAAGAAAAAATCTAAACATCCAAAAGGAAGTTAAATCCAAGCTGAAGATCACAATTTCTGACCGGGTGGCTGTTAATCACTGTCAGGACACAACTGGAGCAGAATTTTGATATTCAGTTATTAGAACTCAAATGTAATGTCCACCCCTTGGACGGTATTGCTCATGCAGTGAACAATGCGTTGAAATCTTTGGAAAAAAACACTGAACTCAAAGGCCAGTTGCTTTAGGATGCTTACCATGTTTCCCCGGTTTTGGAGGGGCTTGCTGAAGACAGGGAAAGGTGCTGCTCAATATGTTTTGTACGACACTGGTCAGTGTATGAGACACCTGCCTTATCTTCATGGGAAGTGAAAGCACTGCTCAAGAATACTTGTTTAATTATTTTAGGAACTGCACCTAGTCGGTCAGTGTGTGTAGAACGCTTACCTCCATCTTAGGAGGAGGGGGTACATTGATTATAGAAACTTATTTTATCACTTCCGATTGAAACTGCAGGCGGCATTACTCAGACAAAATTGGGAATTTGAGAGCGCATTGCCTGAGGGGAGAGGTGAGCCTGGCCAGCTTGTCCCCTGCCTGCACGCAGCACCCAAAATTAGTATAAAGGAAGGAGGAGATCTCAGTACTGACTGGAGCTCAGCCGTGGGATAGAGCGCGCGTCACCCGGCACTTTCTCGGGACTCACGTGTTGGTCTACTGCTAGGACTGAAAGGGGCTCCCCAGTCTAAGAGTGAGGGTAGGTGATGATGGCATGTCCAAGTGTGAATAACTTTTCAGTGTCAATGTGTTGATTCACATTTTTATAAATATTCCGAAAAACTCTTGTATTGGCAGTTTTATTCTTGTTAATGATGAGATGGGCCTTAACTTTCTGTAACTGGGGAGAGTGTAGGTCTGGCAGATGGTGAAAATTCCATTATTATTTTAATAGTTTAGTGGGGTTTCCCCCCACAGTCATAAAAACATGCTTGGGTTAATTGGAGTTACCAAATTGCTCATAGGTTTGTGTATGTGAGTGAATGGTGTGCGAGTGTGCCCTGTAATGGGTTGGCCCCCCATCCTGGGTTGTTCCCTGCCTTGTGCCCTCTAATGGGTTGGCCCCCCATCCTGGGTTGTTCCCTGCCTTGTGCCCTGCAATGGGTTGGCACCCCATCCTGGGTTGTTCCCTGCCTTGTGCCCTGCAATGGGTTGGCACCCCATCCTGGGTTGTTCCCTGCCTTGTGCCCTGCAATGGGTTGGCTCCCCATCCTGGGTTGTTCCCTGCCTTGTGCCCTGCAATGGGTTGGCACCCCATCCTGGGTTGTTCCCTGCCTTGTGCCCTGCAATGGGTTGGCACCCCATCCTGGGTTGTTCCCTGCCTTGTGCCCTGCAATGGGTTGGCACCCCATCCTGGGTTGTTCCCTGCCTTGTGCCCTGCAATGGGTTGGCACCCCATCCTGGGTTGTTCCCTGCCTTGTGCCCTGCAATGGGTTGGCACCCCATCCTGGGTTGTTCCCTGCTTTGCCCCACTAGCCTCCAGGATAGAGCTCCAGACCCCCCATGGCCCTGAATAGGAAAACAGTGACAGAAAATAGTTGGATGTATTACAGAAAATGAATGGATGGATAGTTTAATACTTAAATAGTTTAACACAGTTCATTCAACTCGTACGGCACATACACGGTTGTCAGATCCTGTAGTGACACTTCCAATGCAGATCGGCCAGTGCGATGGGAAGTAATATACGCATGTACGAAGGCGGTGCGCATGCGTGTTGCCTATCGGGAAAAAGATGTTAGTGACAGTGACAAAGGCCATAACAGTATGTTGCATGAAAGCATAGGGAGTAAAAAAGGCTAATATTTCAAAGTCGCCGCCTGTTAAATTAACTTCTTATTTCCCATATTTTTGAAACACCTTTATGGTTCTTCTTATACTTCCGGAACAGTATAATACGCGTGCTTTTTAAACTGCATCTTCTGAGTGTGTGCTAGCTAAGGTAGCTTCTATTCCTTAACCCTGAGCGTCCAACGAAAACTGGTGGGGTCTTAAGTTATAAGTTAACCAATTGCGGTAAGTTTTACTTAAAAGTCTTTTGTATCTTTTATTTCGTATCGAAATCGTGAAATATACACACATAGCGGCTTATTTCCTGTAAGTGTGTGACACCTGGTTTTTTATATATTTAGATATAGTTAGTCAGTGTTAACCTTGAATTTTGATCGGCCCACAGATGCATCTTTGATTGTATCTGTTCGGGTTTGCTTACGTAAGTTGCATTATTTGCCGCTAGCATTTTTGTTCGATGTTCTGTGCCATCTTTGCTGAAAAACGAGACCAAATAACTAGTCTAAGGTGGCTAATTTACTAGTCTAAGCGGCTTATTTACCAACAGCTTAAAACTTTTAATATATGTTTATTAGTTGTGTAGTAATATTTTCTTTAAATCTCTCAAAACATGGGTGCGCACTATCTGACCAGACGAAGTCTAGCACCCGGACCCGGGACCCGCATCAATGCCCCGCATCGAAAACGACGTCAAGCTGGACTTTAAGGACGTACTGCTGCGTCCCAAGCGAAGCACGCTGAAGTCCCGCAATGAGGTTGGAGTGCACCCCCTCTTACAGATGGATTTCATTTGTAACGTTTTGTCCACTTCCTGTAAGTGGCTTTTCCGGGAAAACCATACAAAATATAAATATAGTAAGTTCCTCTTAACCAGACCTTTATTTATTAGTCTTGTCAGTGTTGTCCTTAGCCTTGGACCCTGTTTTACTGCAGTAGACTAATTGCAGACTCTGAGCCGGTTGCAATTTTGTAATGGATAGGTAGTTTAGAGTATTCATTAGATGGAATAACAGTTGCAGTATGCATGTAGTTAGGGAATTAATCAAGTGTCAAGAGGGAATTGCATGTTAGAGCATCTAGACAGAGTATAGTGGTATTCATTGAAGAAAATGACTGAGTGAGTGTCTCTAAAAGACTCTGAAAAGCAACCCCTTCGCCTTAGTGCTTTTTGTTGAGAGTTACGTTGGGTGGAGATCTGCTGACTGTGGTTATCAAGACACAGAGTTTGCACTTAAAATCAATTAGGTGAACATTGTGGTCCATGGATGTGTGGTCCTGGAAGATTCCAGTCTAATCAGTAGTGAAATTTAGGACTATGAGCTGTCATCATCACCCAGAATGGCCTTATATTCTTGGCCTTCATGTCTTCAGGTTTCCATGCCGACATCAGCCATGGTTTCTATAACCATCAGCAAGTCAGTCCATCTTTGTCTCTGATGCTCCTGACCTGATCCAACAATCATCTGTCTTTAAGGGTGTTTTTCCACCGCACCATATACGGTATTTTTGGTACTTCGAGAAAGTGTCAGGAATATGGTACTTCAAGGTGTTGGTTTTCCACTGACATAAAAACTGATACGAGTGTGACTGACATAACAACATGAAGCAGGGTATTTTGTACTGAATTGGCTGTAGTACTTTATAGGACCAGAGGACGTGCGCTATCAATGCCAACATCGCATGTTACGCACATCCAGTTCTTACATCGCTAGTCAGCTATATTAAAATAAGGCTTTTTCTTACTTTCAATTCTGTAGAGACATTATAGTGCTGGAGGTTAAAGTTTCGCTAAAATATTTTTACTCTGTTACTTTGTCATAGGAAATAAATTTGGCAAGCCTTGCAATTTTAATTATTCCTTTTATAGATTCTTATATAGATTTTTATAGATGTTTAAAAATCGGTTTAAAATTTTACCACTACTGCTTTTGAGTATTACGAATTTAGTGATCACACAACAACAAAATGTGTCCTCTGCATTTAACCCATATATGGCAATGTAACACAGCAGGAAGCAGCTAATTCAGCGCCTGGGGAGCAGTGTTTGGGGGTTTTACCTTGCTCAGGGTACCTCAGTGGTGCCTTGCAGGTTGGGGATTTGAACCAGCAATGTTTCAATTACAAGTGCGCTTCCCTAACCATTAGGCCACCGCTGCCTACTGTTTCTGCATCAGCGCTGCATGTGTTCTCTGAGACAGTTGTAATCATTTTCATCCTTGTCATTTAAATCACTCAAACATGGGTTTGAGAGAAATTTATTAACTCCATCCATCCATTTTCTGAGCCTACTGGCTCACGGGGGGTCCGGAGCCTATTCTGGAGGCAATGGGCACGAGGCAGGGAATAACCCAGGATGGGGGGCCAGCCCATCGCAGGGCACACTCACACACCATTCACTCTCACATGCACACCTACGGGCAATTTAGCAACTCCAGTTAGTCTCAGCATGTTTTTGGGAAACCAGAGCACCCGGAGGAAACCCCACGACGACATGGGGAGAACATGCAAACTCCACACACATGTGACCCAGGCGGAGACTCGAACCCGGGTCCCAGAGGTGTGAGGCAACAGTGCTAACCACTGTACCACCATGCCGCCCCGATTTATTAATTCCTTTTTTGTTTTATAAATACCCCAATATTTATTACAACAAAATCGCATAGCTAGTTTGGCACTTTCTGTACTGAAAATTTTCGTGCTGGTGCTCAACTGGAAGTAAGTAGAAAAGCAAAAGGTTCTGGCATCCATTCAGGAACATGTGTGTAAAATCATACCTTGTAATGTGCTTTGTATCCCTCATTTACATAAATGTTTTCTTTAATTTGGTAGTTAACAGTTAACTGTTACCCTCATGTAGAATCACTGGTGACAGCATTTTCTCATGCTGCCTTTTGTTTCCGTTCCTTCCCGCATTCCCTGCCCCTCTCTCGGTGCTCCTCTGCTCTCAGGTTGACCTGATGCGCAGCTTCTCCTTCAGGAATTCCAAGCTCAGCTACAGGGGCATCCCCATCATCGCGGCCAACATGGACACAGTGGGCACCTTTGAAATGGCTCAGACCCTGCACAAGGTGCCTGGGAACACGCTGCTGCTGCACCTCACAGGCGACGCTTTCCTTTCCGCTTCTTGTTTTCTCTCCCGTTTTAAGCAGCACGCTGTTCCTTTCTTTGTTTCTCTCCTCAGTTCTGTCTCTTTACGGCCATCCAGAAACACTACTCAGTGGAAGACTGGAAAGAGTTTGCGGGCAAGCACCCAGAATGCCTCAAGGTCAGCTTGATATTCTCTCGTGTTTGCAGTAGTTTTGACCGCGTTTCAGAGGGTTCAACAATCATTTCTCAAAAAATTAGTAGGACACAAAATGATATGGGTCAAAATGCTTATTTTAATAGTAATATATGTAAAGCAAATGGAAAAAAAAATCTCAAACGTTTTTACTGTAGATATGCAACAGTTTTCGTTTTACACATGTGATTGAATTTCATTCAGAGCAAATTGCATGGATAGCTTTCCAGTACAAGGCAGCATATGGGCAGTAATGAATCTGCCTAAAAGGGCATCAGTAGACATGGTGACATCATGAGCCTGCTGTCTGTGTCTTTTCCCCTAGAGTGTGGCGGTGAGCACAGGTACAGGTGACGGGGACTTCGAGAAGCTGAGCCAGGTTCTGGCTGCAGTGCCCCAGCTGGAGAACATCTGCGTGGACGTGGCTAACGGCTACTCCGAGCACTTTGTCCGCTTTGTCAAAGACGTGCGGCAGAAGTTCTCTTCGCACACCATCATGGTGGGTTAGGTCTCTGGTCTCTGAATCCCTAGATGGCAGCTGCTGTTGTTGCAAGGGGGTTGGGAAAGCGTTGGATTATTGTTCTGTGGAAGCATGTTGTGCAGGGTAGGGTGGGTGATGGTAGCCCTGATGGTAATGATGACGACGATGATGATCATGAGTGTGTTGCAGGCAGGGAACGTGGTTACTGGGGAGATGGTGGAGGAGCTGATTCTCGCCGGTGCTGACATCATCAAAGTGGGCATCGGACCAGGTGATTCGGGGCGCTGCTGTTACCTCTCACCCTGCATGGTATGTCGTTTTCCCCCCTAGCATGTGTGACTGTCTGTGTTCCCACCCCTCACTCCCCACACCATAGGGTCAGTATGTACAACGCGTAAGAAGACCGGGGTTGGGTACCCCCAGCTCAGTGCTGTGATTGAGTGCGCTGACGCTGCCCACGGACTCGGAGGACACATCATATCTGTGAGCCCCTTTTGCGTCCAGATGCTGTGCGATTGCTACATTTATCGCCAGAGGCGTTAAACCTCATGGCATGATAAACTGTTTTAACAGTTATAAAGATATTATAAAATACAGTAATAATATTCAAAATTTGAGACAATAAGAAAATTTTGCAGAATTTTGTCACCTGTTTGTGTTCATTATAGTTAAAGATCCCTTACAGATCTTGTCTTTCCCCGTTTTCCTTTCTCTGCCAATTAGGATGGTGGATGCACCTGTCCCGGGGACGTCTCCAAAGCTTTTGGTGAGTTTAATTGGCCACGTTGTGATTGTTGGATTGTTTTGACCCTTTGACCAATGACCACAGATGTCTGCAATCTGAGCCTAAGAAAGACGCTTCCCAATTGGTTGTTCCTTGGGACTTACAGTCAGTACGTACTGTCTGATTCGCTGTGTTGTGTGACGATCAGGTGCCGGTGCAGACTTCGTCATGCTGGGTGGGATGTTGGCGGGTCACACAGAGAGTGGTGGCGAGGTCATCGAGAAGAATGGGAAGAAGTACAAGCTGTTTTATGGCATGAGTTCAGACACTGCCATGAAGAAGCATGTTGGGGGAGTGGCCGATTACAGGTAAGAGCTGATATGTGGGGGGGGGGTGGTAGGCAGGACCTGTGCATTATATCCATCTTGGGAGGGTGGGTGAGGCGGGAGCAAGACCAAAAACCATACTGGCAGGCCTCTGTTGAAGGTGTATAATGTCCCCCCCCCTTGATTTACCTTTCCATCTATCCATGTCTGTTTGTTTTAGGGCCTCAGAGGGGAAGACGGTAGAGGTGCCTTTTAAGGGCCCGGTGGAGGAAACCATTCGGGACATCCTGGGAGGGGTGCGCTCCACCTGCACGTACGTGGGTGCCGCCAAGTTGAAGGAGCTCAGCCGGAGGACCACCTTCATCAGGGTCACCCAGCAGCTGAACACTGTGTTTGGCAATGACAGCTAGGCCCAACTTGGATGTTTTAGTAAAGCTGCGGCCTTCATTTTACACACATCCATGCCATGTTTCACCCTGGTCACACGCCCATCCACACAAGCCTAAGAGATCCTGCTTTAATCTGTTTTTAGACACTGGTTTGTCTCTGATACGGTTTTATTTGAATTCTTTCTCATATGCCGCTTGCGTGTCTAAGGTTTATCATCACACCAGGGCTACATTTGTTTGCACATCTAAATCTATATTATCTATTATCCTCAGTAAATATCCTCACTAATCATTTTAATTATTAGTCTGTGAAACAATGTTTTAGTCATTATAGCCATTGTTTCTTGTTTTATTATTGATTGCTTTGTATTTTCTTTAGTTGTTGCCTACAGATTGAAAAAGGACCAAACGTGGAGGCAAATTACTTTTTCTTTTACTTACCCGTACAAGTTGTTACTTATTTTAAAGAGGGGTGAAATATTTAACAAACGGTTATTTGCTTTAACTGAACACATAGCTGGGCTAAAGCTTAAGGCTTCCCTGTCAAGTTGTCAAAGTCCAGCCACTATCTCCGGCTTTCAGCCACACCTCCAGAAGTTACCGTTCCTGTTTCCAAGAGTAAGGAGAGTTGAATTTTAATGTTAACTATTTAATTAAAAAAAATGTTTTATCTCCCAGGAGGAAAGAGAGTTTAATTTTAATGTTACGTATTTAATTTAAAAAATTGTTTTATGGAAAAATATAAAAGCTGTGTCTACATTCATTTTATACGGTTAATCTTTACCAATGTGCAAATATGATGTTAATAAATAGGCTTGTCGACCCAGGGGATCTTAGCAAGTCTGTAGTGAGTCCAAAGGCATCTGCTCCACCTAGCACTTGCTTTTAGTTGCACATTTTCAGCTTTGTCATGTCACTATTGTAAAATGGATTTTTGAAAAAAATTCCTTTAAAAATCCTTAACTTGCGTAGGTCATGTTACTAGCTAAGTTTATTGATTTACTGTCAAATCTTTTATACATATTGATTGTTAGCCATAAAAAATACCAAATACACAGTGAAATGCATAACGACGTTAAGTGCGGTTTCTCAGATTTTATGGTGGTGTTTTCTTCACTTTTGGAGCTGGAAGTGGATTACGTGTGTGCATGTTCTTTTTTTTTGGTACATGTCACTGTTGTCATTGTCACTATTTGTACATGCATGTGCAGCATTTCACACACATGTGCACCTCATCACACATGTTGAAACATACAGTTCTGGGAATATTACCAAAATTCTACATGAGTATAGACAATTGCTGAATTACAATGCATCATTATTATGCTCCTTACTATAAGCTTATCATTGAGAATGTGCCATGTCTGTATGGGCGATGTGCTATTCACAGTTGTTATAGCATTAGACACTTCACGCACACAAAACTGTATCACAGTATTATTAAAGATTATGCTGCATCAAATTATTAGATCTTGATACTGCAGTAATAAAGAGACGCATTCGTACATTTTAAACAGCAGCCCAGGGCTGAGCATTTACCAAAGCAGGCTGCGATTCCCGTAGTAAGGATGCTCTCTAATGAGTAAAAGGCTTTATGAATGGCTGGGGAGACCTCAAACCCTCGCAGCCGTCTAAGATGGTACAGCTGATGTCCTGCTTCAGATATCTGAGGCTACACCTGATTCAACCAGGTGAGGTCATCAGAGATATAGATTCTGAGATTGTGAAAGGTTTTCACCCTCTCAAATGGGACCCCTTTAATGCTGAGAGGTTTGTATGCACTGGACAGTTTGTGGCTAAAGTCCATCACCATCTCCTTTCGCAACATGGAACAATTACATGGTTTACTTTGTCGATGCTACATGCACTGAGAAAAACTACTATCTCTGAGAATTCATGCTAAGATTTTGCTTATTGGACATAGTATAGAAATACAAATGACTATATGGCGTCAGAATACTATAATTCAGCTAGAGCATGGAAGGTGTAAAATGTCCCTGGTGGACTGTTTGGAAATTGTCAGTATAAAACTCTATAAAAAATGTATATTTACATTTTGCTTAGGAAGAGAAGACGTCCAAGATGAACTGTGCTTAATCCCTGATTAGCAGCGGTGTCTGTGCAGTCCCCAGGAAGCCTTATAATAGGAAAGGATGTCCATTTGTGCCCTGAGTCCGGGTAATGGCTACCATGATAGCTAACTTCTGCTGCAATTAGTTCAGCCACTGTGAAGGTTCCTGCATATAATGGCCATCCTCGATAGTCAAAAAGCAAAGCTCAAAAGCAAGATTCATGTACTTTTTGAAAAGCAATATGTCATTATTAAAGAGGCACCCCTTTCCCCACCATATTTCAATCAATCTGCATGTATTGCCTCCAAATCAATAACCTCAGTAATAAGAAAATCATATGTGTAGCTATTGCAGGTGCCAGTCATGTTACCACAAGCCATGAACATTTACTGCTCAAGACTGCTAAAGCTTAGCGACAACCTACTTTGTGTACAGGTTCATCATGGTCAGTGCATCCTTGTTTTTTTTGCATTGTTTTACAAATTGGGTCAATGAGATTCAATCCTACCATCTTCCAACTATTTCCCCAAAACAAATTTTGTGCAGAAATCAATTCCTTTATAGAAAGCCAAATGGAAAAAGTCATTCATCTGGCAGTGATGACAATATCTCACCTGAAATAAGAGTTCATAGCTTTTTTTGCATAATCAGTTTATTGATAAGAAACATAACATCTCAGGCAACTATAACAGGTAACTAGTAATAATATAAAATTGAGAATTATGTTGTCAGTATCCAAGGGAAACGCATTTTCAAAGCACTATACCAGGGTTCCCCAATTCCTGTGCTGAAGGACCAGAATCCAACACAGTTTGCAGATTTCACTGTTCATGAGATCTTGAATTGGGGAACACTGCACTAAATGATGGTCTGGTAGTGAAAGGGCAACTTAGCTTAAAAGTTGGGTATGGCAAATTGCATGAATATCTCATCCACATTATTGTCATATGATTTTATTCAGAAAACAACAAGTGAAGCCAAAGCCATATTTGAATCAAAACCCATAAATGTCACATGCCAATTAATCCAAGTTAGACATTCCTCGGAACTTACCCAGTCAGTTACGTTCTTAAGTTTTATCTAAACGTAGCTCGCCTGTGTCTGTGACTCTTCCGTGATGGCAGCCATCTCCATGGTTACCGTGACACTCAGGCCTACGCTACTCTCCTGACAAAACAAACGCATGGTTTAGACTGACATGGGATATTCCACCGTCAACTATAACTTGATTCTGTGTTCTTTACACGTGGAAGAGTGCAGACTAACGTGAGACTTTAAATTCCCCCAAAACTCCTCTTCATTTTAATTGAATAAAGTTAGTTTGGCTCAAACTTAACAAAACGTTGGAATATATATACTGTCTTTGGCTAAATCCTAAATAAAAGCAAAACATACAGTTTCACAACGGTATAATCAGAGGCGGACATTTCAGGTCCAGAAAGTAAAAATGTGCATTTTTATTTTTTGAGTATAATGAGAAAGACGAAGAGCAACTCCAACTTCACCGAACCCTCAAATTACATGAAACTCGACGTCATAACATAATGCAGAGGCGGAGCTACAGATCGGGCAGCGCGTGTCCCGTGACGTGCAACCGCGTCGGTAAACTTTAACGCGACTGTTGTCGGACTTTGGAGTTTCCAACAACCGCGAGCAGTAGAAGCGCCCTGTGGAGCACAGAATATACGTTTTCGAGGTTCGTTCGTAACTTAATTGCTTTGTGGATAGTTGCGTTTTAGTATTTTGGTTATTGCAAACACTAAGGGAGGAAAAGAAGCAGTTTCTCGAAGGAGAAACAAAAGTCCGCGTTGTTACATAATCGTCTGCTATGCTGCCTTTAACCTAAATACTTTGACTGTCCCGCCCCCTTCGATGTAAAAAAGTGACGCTAAAAATGTAATATAGGCAGCATTCTTGTGCGTGCATACTTGCAGCAGTAGCCTTATCTTTTCCCTTTTCTCAGGACATGTTCAAGTGCGTACGTATTAGTCTCATACTCAATCAGACCGCTGGGAAAAGGATGTTGTCGCAAAGCAACCTTGCTGGAAAAGTCGCCATAGTGACCGCATCGACTGATGGGTAATGGTGTTTTACGTGCTAGACGATTGCTTGTAAACAGTGCCTTTTAATTTCTTCTTTGTTTTGACTTGCGGCTGTTGTGTGCATGATGGCAAACTGTCTCCGTTCAGTATCGGTCTGGCGGCGGCGCGCGCTTTAGGGCTGAGGGGGGCTCACGTGGTGGTGAGCAGCCGACGGAAGGACAACGTGGACAAGGCGGTGTCCCTGCTGCAGGGTGACAGCATTCGGGTGACGGGCACGACATGCAACGTAGGAAGGAGCGAGGACCGAGAAAGACTGGTGGACATGGTGAGGGCTGACCCGATGAAGTTTAGTGCATTCGCTGCACCGAAGGTTCATAAAATTAATTGTTTGTCCATAAGGCCACTTAAAAAAAAAATTGGTTCTCGTTCTTTTTTTTTGGAGGGGGTGGGTAGGGCGGGCGGGATTTAAATTTTTTTTTTTTTTTTTACAAATTTTGATTGACTGTTTGGACTTTCAAATATGTAAGAAAATACATACCGGAGAGAGCAGACCTACTTAGTACGCCTCCACAGTTCTTCCAGTTTGTTGCGTTTCAAATATATTAAATGTAAGAAAATACAAGAATGTAAATTCCTTGATCCATGTGTATCTCATAAATGCCTTCCCAACTATGGATTTGGATACTTTATGCTGATGTTTCATTCGTGAATATAAAAATGATACTATTTGAAACCAATATTCTGTTTGTCATTCCCATTCTAAATGAACAACCAAGATTTTAAAATATATATCTAGAAAGAAAGTGTATTAAAACATGTTAAAACACGAGGAATTTACAAAATACAGGAACCTGAATGGTTGAACAAGGAAATGCAACTCTACAAACAAGTACTTAAGAACATGTACCACATCACTTCCCCAGATTTAAATCTTTGCACCAGCCCATCTCAGGTAGAGACAAATTTAGGTTCATGAAACCATTCCAAGACTAGGATTACACAATGTGGATCAATCGTCGATGTGGAATGCGCGGGAAATTTCGTCATTCTTGGGCATTTTCCATGCGATTTTAACGAAATAATAAAAAAAAAAAATTCGGGTCGGAGGCATTTCGGCGGGTCGGGCGGGGACGAGAACCAATTTTTTTTTAAGTGGCCTAAAAGGAAATTACAAAAATAATCTGGATACCAGTGCATCATCTGTGGACTGAAAGAGAGGGTTGTATAGTTCATACATACTGATATGACACTATACATCAATACTCTGGAAGGTTCATGTAGTATAGTCGTATGACATGTCATTTTGGTATATTAAAATTACAGTTCACAGACTTCCATGCATCATGTGCTAATTCCCACAGACAGTCAAGCAGTGTGGTGGTGTAGACATCCTGGTGTCCAATGCTGCAGTCAATCCCTTTTTTGGAAACATCATGGATTCCACAGAGGAAGTGTGGGACAAGGTATTGGCTGCCCTACAAGTGTATTACACTGGCAACAATTATATTTCTAGGCTGTTTTGCTGCTGTTAAGGATGTAGATTTGTAGAAATATAATAGAATTATCATTCTCCAGTGCTTGCACACAGTGCATCTCAGGTCCTAAGCCTAAGTCATCACCCACCTGTTCTGATGAGGATATTTCTCCACTGTCATTTTATCAGATCCTGGATGTAAATGTGAAGTCAGCCTTTCTTCTGACCAAACTGGTGGTGCCTCAGATGGAGAAGAGAGGGTGAGGAGAAGGCCGTGGGCTCTGTACAGAACTTTGAAAACTGCTCTTTGTAAGTGTGTCACTAATGATGCTCGCAGGGGGTGACCGGGGTGTTTGGAGAGTATCTCAGTGGATTTGTTATTGTATATAAAGCTCTCTAAAGCTGAATAGTCAGCAATCTCACACAACAAGGAACATCAGCAGGCTCTGCCTACAGGCTATTTGTGATGGATAATAATAATAATAATAATAATATACTCAAGATTACCTAACAAAAAATAAATATCATAGTAAAGCAGATGAAAACGCAGATATAAAACCAGGTTAAGACCGCAGAGGTGAATAGTGGTCAGGGGAGTGAAAATGCTTAAATGAGTTCCGAGACATGATTTGAATGTTACAATGGAGTCCAGCTGACAAATCCGGAGGAGGAGGGAATTCCGTCATTTAGGAACCACGTGGCTGAAGGTCCTGGCACCCATTGTACCGGGAGAGAGTAGAGGTAGAGGAGGTCACAGACGTAATTGGGAGAAAGTTTATGAAGGGCTTTAGAAGTAGGCAGGGGATGGCAAAAAAAATATTTAGATTTAGTGAGTGATGATGCTGGCAGTGGAGTTTTGAATGACTTTTAGTCTGAGAAGATTTTCAGGACTGCTGGCTAGAATAGCATTGCAGTAGTCAATCCAGGAGGTGATACAGACTTTACAAGGACCTCAGTGTGATGTTACCAGGGGCAGGACAAACCCTGTGAATGTTGCGTAAATGGGGGAAAAAAGCAGTTTGACAGATATTACTAACATGAGAACAAAACGAAAGTGTACTGTTCACAATCTCACCAAGACTTGTGACCTGAAAGGATATAGAAACGGGAAAACCACAATTAATAAAACCTGTAGAAATGAATTCTTTTATAGAGTGCAAAATGAAAAAGTCATTCATTTGGTAGTGATGGCAATATCTTACCTGAAATGAGCCAAATTTTTTGCATGATCACTTCATTGAAATGAATATCAGTAAAGATTTAATTGAAGAAATATGCCTAAACACGTGATGTTTGGCCTGTGTGTTTTAGGGGCGGGTCGATAGTGTTCGTGTCTTCAGTTGCTGGTTACCAGCCCATACAGGTGAGCTGATGGATTAAAAAGAGGGATAAATACATGACAATGAGTAAGTAAATGTAAAAAAAATGGCCCTTAAGTAAATTAGTGGAAGACAAGAAAGGTGACGGCTGATTCCAAACACTAATGATAAGTGTCATGCTCTGAGAATTTAGCAAACACCTTGACTAAAGAAGCTGCCTTAGGGTTTCTGTCAGTGGTCACTGTTGTCCATTTTTTTTGCTTCTTGCTGCAGGCCTTGGGACCCTACAGCGTGAGTAAGACCGCCCTTCTGGGACTGACCCGCGCTCTGGCCCCAGAACTCGCTCCCAGCAACATCCGGGTAAACTGCGTCGCCCCGGGTGTCATCAGAACACGCTTCAGTGCCGCGGTGAGAAGCTGCACTCGTCCTCCTCCCATTCCCCCATTCCCGACACATGACCCAGTGCCTCATTAGACCCTCTATCTTCTCAGCTTTGGCAGAATGAAGGCATAATGGACGAGTTTAAGAAACAACTGAGTATCAAAAGGTATGTTCCGACGAGTATGTGATGAGAAATACAAGCGCTTCCCTTTTTAATGTGACTAGTGAAAACCTGAATAAATCTGCTAACCACGGCCAATGACTCCAGGTTGGGTGAAACGGAGGAAGTGGGAGCAGTCATTGCCTTCCTATGTTCTGAGGATGCCTCTTACGTCACTGGAGAGACCATCACAGTCACTGGAGGAATGAGCTGCAGACTGTGAAGCAACTCGAGCAGAAGCAGGACAAAGGAAGGCTGTCCCACCTTCACATTCTATCCACATAGAGATTCTCAGTGGTTTAGGGATCAGTGTCCATTACTGGAAGGGTGTGGGATACAGTCCTGTGGCCAGCAATGAGTTGTCCCAGGTATGCTGACTGGCCTTGCTCTCTGATCTTCACTCATATCTGCTAAATAAATGTCTTTATGAATGTGGCGCTGTTTGTCCGTCATTGCTACGTGGGCTTGCTTGGCTCAGTGGTTATTCCTGGCCTCAGACATATGGATTGGAAGGAAGAGGTGGTGTGTAGCTCAGTGGGTTTGGCTTGTGTCTGGAAGGCGATCGTAGCACATTTTGAGCAATGTCCATAATTCCACATCTCCAGGGATACTGACTGACCCTGATAACTTATGGTAAGTAGGTGCTGTAAGAACTCTAAAGGGTTAAGATAGAAGGAAGCCATTTTAAGAAAAAAAAATCCCCTAGTGAAGCTTTTACGTTCCTACGTGAGGCGGAAATCCAGCAGGGATCAATGTGGTTTATAATAATGGCTTCCTCACAGTCAACCAACTGGACGTAGCAGGCGGTAACTAATTGCCGCTCCATAATTTCCTGGGAGCCCCGCCCTCAACTTAACCACCCCCTACTATGTTTGTCCTGTGGGCGCTCTCCTCCTAATCAGCTTATCCATGGTATATGACCTGCCTGTTTGGGGAAGGCAAGTAATGCCCCCCTGACTGCGTAAGCCCCATCCCTCTGATGTTACCATCCTGCCCCACTAGTGTACCAGGTAGACTGACAGGTGTTACTCCATATATAACAAAAAAGGCCCCCTCCCATGAAACATGCAAAGACCAAAGGCTAGTATCTCATCTGGGACTTCACCTCTGACCAAAAAGAACCAAACACAGGGCCGCCAGTCTTGGTACCTCTCACCTCAAAAGCTTTGTACCTGAAGCAAGTTTGCCACTTGTGTAAATGCACAGCGGCTGTAAGCAGGCTTACAAGACAGACACCAGGATTTATATACTTTATTATAATTCACTATTAATCCATTTAAAACTTAGAAAATTGCTGAATTGGAGCATAATTATGATTTGCATATATGTAAGTTTTAAAAAGGTGGAAAGGACCATTTAAAGCATCTCCAACCCATACTTCTCTACTTGCAGCACTATCTCCACAGAACCACAAGTATCCTCAGCATATAAACAATCCGTTGTGGATCTCAGTCTATGTTTAAGTGCTCACATCACGTGTGATGAAAGCCTGGCACCTCCTCAGCACCTACGCGGTCCCGGTTCCTGGCCAGCGAAGCGGGGACAGCATCCAGAGCTGGTCACCTGTGAGCACGGCTGAGGGACAGCAGGGCTGGCTTAGCCAGGCTAGGCTTCCAGAACTCCCTGAGCGTGGGCACATAGGTGTGGTGCTTGGTCCGGTAGTACCGCTTGGCGAACAGCTGCAAGATGAGGTAAAGGTCAGTTCTCTTCATTTTCCCTTAACTGAAAAGCATCTATCGAGTTGAAATGCTGCCACTGGATAGGAGGACTGGTTTCCACCTATTGCAGACATGTCACAGCGGGCACAGCTGCCGTGATGTCATTTTTGTCACATAGGTCGGGTGTACAGACTATGAGGATCACACACACAAGGTGAGTAACACTCAAAGAAAAAACATGAGCGGTCCATTATGATGAATGAATGCCTCAGTTATTCAATGGCCAGAACAGGAGCTTAGACCAAAGATGGCATTATAAACATCTTTTCTACACTTATCAGACTGCAAACAAACATGGCTAGCAGATTTGAAGAAAGGATGACTGAGGAAATTCAAAAATACCAGCATTTACAGGATTCCTCGCTACGGGATTATAAAGACTCCCAGATAGGCGGAAACGACAAAACATTAGTAACTGCAATGATGTATACTTATATACCGTAAATACATAAAGTATTTTACTAAAACTGTGCGTTAACCAGCCTACATTTCATACATGTGGCTTATGAGCGACTTTACCCTACAGCGCCATGCAAGCCCTGGTATCAAGTACACGCCGGCCAAGCGTGGTGGAGAGGCAGGCATGAATTTTCAGGAATACGGGCGGCCCGGCAGTACAGCGTACTGTGCCACATCCGCATCATGTGGAAACCAGCCCATACTCACCCTTCCCTTGAAATTCTTAGTTTCTTCATCTTCAGAATCAAGGACGACGTCACTGTCTTCCGGAGATGACCTGGTCCTCCCTAACAGACAGGATCGGCGCCCGCGAGTGTGTGGGTGTGTTTTATATGCGTGCTTTTTTAATTATTCTGAACATCACAGCACATTGGGGTTTACACTAGGATGAGTGACTATGTATACACCCACAGAGACAATGTTTACCTGTTTTTTGTGTAAACGGCGAGATGACAGGAGATGCACTTGACGCGACAGGATGGTCAGCAGAGTTCCTATTGTGTGACGACAGCATTTGAAATTCATATGAGCACCACCGGAGACAGAAAAACCACAAATTAACCTTTATTGGTGTGAGAATGCTAATTGTCTACTCAAACCTCTGTCCCCACTCTCTTACTCTTTTTCTGCTGCTTCCAGAATCTTAGGTGTCATCCAAAGCTTCCTCTTCCGCTTCACTCTGAATTCTGACGAGCCCTTGTCCTGTTTCGCTGGAGATCGGGCTCCACTGACCACACTGCTGCGAGGATGGATATCTGCTAAGCTGAGTTGTTTAACCAGAACCCTTGGCTGGCTATTAAGGCAGGCGGCAACCAGAGAAGATTGGGTCCAATCTGTCCGGCCAGAGCCCCTGTTGAGAGCCCCACCCTGCTTCTCTCTCTGGGCCCTCTCATTCTCATCTTCCTCCTCCTGTTGGTAACATGACTTGGCCCGTTTGCTGGTTTCTTCCTGAAGTTCTTTTCTCCCTGATTCCCTGAGACTGATGTCAGAATGTAACCCTGGCCTCCTCGTTGCCTCATCATGATCGGAGCCCTTTATACCTTTTCTAGACTCTTCTTTCCCTTGACGGCACAATGCCAGAGTGCTTCTCATCTTCCGCTCCTCTGTCCTTTCAGCGACCGGCCGCACGCACGACCCCCCGTCAGCTTCTCTACAGTCTTGCATCACGCGAGTTTTCCTGGAATCCGATTCCCCGTCTGACGGCTGATTGTCACTCGGCACTCTTCCGGAAAGAGCGAGGGACAGCGATGACAGGATGGAGTCACCCAAGGAGGACGAGAGGTCTGAAAGACAAGGTATAAGCAGCGGAGATGGATAGTTCTTATAAGGCACCACAGACATCTTACAGCTCAAAACAAATCACACGGGCGAAGCAACAGTAATGAAGGCAGGATCACTACAGCAAAACAGATCAGGCGCAGGACTATAGGTCTTTGTCTATGACTGTCACCTACCAGGCAAGTGCAAGTAACCAAGGCACCTCTGATGCTGGAACAGAGACCTCAGCAGCTGGGGCTCAGACAAGAACTGTGCATGTTCCTCCAGGACAACGTGGGCAGTGCTGAGCCACTGCACAGTCTGAAGCAGCAATGCAAACAAAAAAAAAATCACTAGTTCTTCACAGCACTGTTTATCACTCTTGGTTTAAAGCTGCAAACTTTTCTAGAGTATACGAGTGAATTGAGGAAGGTGCTGTCTGTGCCGCCATACCTGAGCGAGGTCAGGCACGGGAAGAAGTATGTCCAGCCGCACCAGAAATTCCCACAACAACTTCTCCAGCGCATTGTCAAACTCGGGACCAAACTCTACAGGGAATACCTCCTATAGGCAAAAGGAAAGTGGGATGTCAAAACCCAAAAAGTAAAATTGGGTTTTGACAAACGGTTTTATTAGACCAGACAAAACACATTTTGAGCAAAAAAACGTACAAATAAAAATCAGCCAAGTTAAATCCACAAGTTTTTTTGCATGAACCCGTTTGAAAAGGAACCCAAATTTCAGACCCAAATGTGACATTGAGGCACCAAAATATTTCCACTCACCACTTTGTCCTGAATCAAAGTTACACAACGGGATTGTTTTTTTTGTTTGATTACTTACGCAAAAACATCATCTAATGGTCACTTATGTAGCCTTAAAAATAAACAAGGAGACGAATGGGAGACAATGGAAGAAAGAACACAAGAGGTAATGATGGGGATTCGGGTTTTCCTCTAAAATTCAATTTCCCCTAACTGGTTATCCTGGAAAGGGTTATGGGGGGGGGGGGGGGGGGGGGGGGAGCAGCACAGGAACAAGACAGAGACACATGCTGGGTAGGAAGCCATTCCATTACACACGAACACATTATGGGTATTTTGAGATGCCAGTATGCCAGCCAGCATGTCTTTTGGCTGTGGCAGAGGCTGTGACATGAGAAGAAAATCCACACAGTGTGGCGGGAATCAAACCTGCAACCCTGGAGGTCTGAGGTAACACTGTTACCCACTAGACCCACCACATGCGCAATCTACCAAACACCACCACCCAAATCTAGACCTGAATCATAGCATGTAAGGCTCTGTGCTCATTATAGAAAGCAGCCACTCAGCAAAGAACGTTTAAGCACCGCAGAATGGATCAGAGGGAGGGGGATTCTCACCTGGAAAAAATATTTTCGTCTTGCAGGGTTGTCCAGGAGGCCCTGCACCAGCTCATGGAATTTTGAAATCGTTTCTCGCACCTTGACATCATCCTTTTGCAGCAGATTTTCAAAAGACACAGGCAGGACTCATGAAATAAACCTCTCATTTTGAGTTTGCGGTAGACTTTGTGCTACAACTGACGGCATTTTGGGTCACCTACACGTCTGCGGTTTGAAGGGTCACCCAAGGGCTGCAGGCGTTCCAAGTGGGGTAGAACAACACTGGGGTCCGGAGGAGCACGGCCTCGACACAACTCTAGGACCATCTGAAAACAAGCAGACCAGACTTAATAACCACTGGCCACAACCAGAAGCATTCAAAGCACACTTTTTCACACTTTCATACCATTTCTTTATCTGCCCAGCCCCATCCCATCGCTCTCACCCGAGCCCGGAGACCCAGAATCAGTTTGGCACGGTGCCGGCAGGACAGCAGTATGGGACTGGCAGCAGAGATGGACGTCACAAACGCTTCCAGCTTTCCATAGTGCAGCACATCTCTGTTTTTCATCACCCGCCACATGGCGGCTGAGACCATCCGCAACGGCGAAGCTGAGAGGCGTAGGGAGGACAGGGGGAGGGGGTCGTTTTCTTTTTGGGGGAGAAAAAAAGGATACACAAGAGAAATATTTGTAGGAGTAGAGAGTCTGGCAAAATGGAAAAGCTGATTATGTGGGCCACTCACTTCATTCTGGAAAGGCCAAAAATCAGTCCTGTTTCCAGGACACTCAGTTGAGAGTTTATTCATTTGAATAATTTGGTTTTTTACACCCATGTGTGTATATTTCAAATTTAATTTCTTGCATAGTGTAATTTACTGTTTGTAGTGTCATTTATTGTCTCTGTACTAGTGAGTCTCTAGCAGCCGGAACCAAATTTCTTGTGTGCCCCAGCACACTTGGCGAATAAAGCTGATTCGATTCGAATACGACTGCAAAACTTCATGATTTCATGCATATCATTACAAAATGTTAGAATTTCTGCGCCGAGGTAGTAGACAACTTGAACAAGCTCAGTTTATACGGCTGGGACTGCGAGCCTCTGAAGATAAAGATATGCAGTCTCACCTTCTGCTTGTAATACGCTGCAGAACCACTTAAGTTTTAGTACAACATAAATGGGTTTGGACTGCGTTATATTTTTTGTTTAGAAATAGGTTATATGACCTGGCTTGTTTACGCTACTGTAGAAACAAAGATTTGCTTGTAAAACATTCATTTACTCTAATCGGGACAGATCGTCAAAATTCAACATTCGAAGACTCAAATACATAGCGTAAATCTACAGATCAATAGTTAAATGTGGAAATAACTGTGATAGACGGGTGATTCAAAAGAATTAAGTTTACGCACCTGTGTTTCGGTTTTTGGTAGCGGGACGTTTCTCCATGTCGGCTTTCCTTAAAATATCCACCTGGAAATAGTTAACTAAATGACTGACAAACTTCTCAGCGGTCGCAACACTATAACAATATACTAATGTTTGAAATGCACGAAAAGAAATTTTCTATTCACAACTCAAAGCAGGAAAACGGGACACTTCCTTCTCCCGCCATATGAAAGCCGGATGTTCCGTACCAGGTGCCGGATGTGGCGACACACGCCGCTTGGCGACATGTGTAATGGGATGTGTAGTTTTTTGGAGACTCGTTGCAACTATTACATGTTGGTGATTAGACAAACACGAGTCAAAAGCCATGAATAAGTTTTGTGGGGAGCCCGACAAAATTTCGAGGGCTGTTAAAATTCGGGGGGGCAAACCCGCAATTTTAGTTAACCTCTAGAGAGACTGGGGAAACAGAAATGTGCGAGATGTATCAGTTGTCTAACTGATGTATAATTTTTGCCTGTTTTGTAGAAATCCCGGAATGTCAGTGACCATTCATGCTACCCTGTTCAGTTTGTGACGTTATCCTTATTCGATAACAGTGCATATCATGAAACGCATCGAGGGACTTCGATCCTTTTTATCTCTGTTGAAATGAATCACACCAGTCTAAAGTCCTGTAGGAGACAACAGCAGGGTCACACTATCGCTGGCAACTCACACATCTCCACATATATGTCTAAGGTCTAAACGAGACATAAACAAGCGGAAAAGTAACAGAAAGAAGTGTGACATTGTTCGGAGCCGGGAATGGAGGCTACATCATCACTGATAAAGTGAGTACGGTTTATATATGCTATCGTTTACAGAAATGGTCGTTTCAAATCCAATTGTTATGTTATGATAATCAAGGATGTAGTTAGAGGGTGAAAGGTTACGAGGACTGAGTCTTTACGGGGTGGAGGGCGAATGCAAACATATGTGATATAAAAAGCTATTCGTGACTTAAGCCAATAAACACATTTTTTGGGGGAGGAGGCTAAAGCCCCCCTAAAAGAGGCCAAACGAAACTGGTTATAATATTTGACATGAGGGTCTTTACATAATTACCATTTGCAAACCTCCATATGTATTATCAGAAGTTATATATAGTTGATTCAGTTTTGTAAATACATTTGCCTAGGTAATGTTCTGGTTGAAAGTCTATAACTGTACATTGCAGTGAAGGTGTGCAGTGACAAAAACAACCCCAATCTCATTGTAAGTATGTTTGCTGACTGAAGTAGCCACTTCTCTCTGTCTGTCTGTCTCAGGTCAGTCTCTAGGAGGGTGTGGTCAGTGCCTCAGAGGCCCTTCAGAGTGTGCTCCCATAACAGGGAGCTGAGGAAGGGCGTGACAGGAGGAACCATGCAGGAACTGAGGGAAAGGGTGAGCAGTGGATAGCGGTGAACAGCAGGGGGCACTAAAGGGGGGCTTTAGCATGTCTGTCACTGAGTGCCTGGCCTGTCCTCACCTCCAGGCCGCCCACGCGCTGTTCCTCTCTGCCGTTTCCCTGAGCCTTGTGTGCGAGGAGGATGGGACTGAGGTCGACTCAGATGAATTCCTCCTGACCCTCCCAGACAACACTGTGCTGATGGCCCTGGAGCCCGGACAGGCATGGAGTCCAGCACCTGTGAGTGTATCTCCAGCAGAATGAGACGAGAGCGTGGGACACTATATGTATGCGTGTTTGTGTGTGAGCATGCTTCACTTTCTTCACGCGAGTGGCTGAAGGTGTGAAATCCTCAGTAAGTAGGGAACTTCCACTATGTGTAATAGCCATGTCTGCTATGGCGGTGTTAGTGTATTGTAATGTTCCCTATACATTGTATTCAGTGTACTTTTCTGGTCCCTCTCCCGCTCCAGGGTTCTAAGCAGAGCAGAGTTACATACTCCACTACAAACATAAAACCCAGAACCGGACGTGACATAGCCCGAGTGACTTTTGACCTCTACCGCCTCAACCCGCGTGATGTGTTCGGCTCGCTGAGCGTGAAAGCCACGTTCCAGGGCCTGTACTCTGTCAGCGCCGACTTCAAGTGCCTGGGCCCCAAGAAGGTGCTGAGGTCAGTTGGTGATAGGTAGGAACACAACAGCTTGAAGCAGTGGGACAGCAAAAGTTTGCTTTATAAGAGAGCAGATTTCCCCATCGCTGGGCAGACCACCTCTATCCTCAGCTCTGTCCTTCCCTTTGTTTCATAGAGAGGCGCTTCGCGTGGCGTCCGCGATGCTCCAGGCGGTGGGACACATGCTTATCACATCGGCCTCCGTCATCCGCCGCATCATCGAAGGCTCCGACAGCTGGCATTCAACTTATGACAAGAGTGACTCCGCCCGGATCACCGAATACTGGGAATGACCCTGGGGTCCACACCATACTTAATCCTCATTCTTCCAACGTTATACATAGAGTGATGTAGGGTGGTAAAGCTGTAATGTATTAATAAATGTTAAATAAATCACATGTAAATATAATATTAATTAGCAAATGAGGAACGTGCATTTTGTGCTGAGGTTTTAAGCTTTTGTTGTGCAGATGTGTTCCCTACTGATGTACAACAAATTAAATGCTAAACCTTTAACAGCTATGTTTGTATGTCGGTTTCATGTCACGTTGAATGTTTTAAAAGCTGTCAGGTGTGTAAGATGCTTTGAAATTTCAGTGATGGCTAATAGCAGAAAACTGTCAGAAAGCACAGCGGAGAAGAATGTTTTGCTCCCTGTCCCTTACACCATCCTAATTCTTGAATTTCACACTGTGATCCTTACAAAGCAACTCGGCACACTGCAAAGAGTAACGCTTCAGAGACAAAGTTACGACAAAGTTCAGTTTATTAGAAACAAGATATAAAAAAGAAAAAGAAATCTCGAGTGGACAAATCTAAAGGCTCAGGCCCAAATGATGCAGCAATGCAAGTGCGTTTCCTAGTAACAGGGATCATCTGTAAAGGGAATCTGACCCTCACAAGTGAACTTGAATTCTTCTCCAGACTAGGATTCTCCCTCGTGTGGCCAAAGTGCACAGCTCAGAGAAGAAGGGGATCATAGTTACACGTGACCCCGAACACAAGACTACAGCCCTGAATAACACACTATCCATGTTGATCCATACAGCAGGCCAGATGGGGTAACACGTTTCACATGTTTATTATGGCCTATGTGAATCCATAGTGCATCATCACAGGCTACACTCACAAGGCCTTCAGCATTTAACCAGCACTCAGCTAGCAAGAGCTGAAAATCACAAACTGGGCAGCTCAGCAGAACGTGCCAAACCAGCCGTGTCCTACAGCATGTCTCAGTCACTGATACTGACCTCCACCTCATCTTGCCGGTTCCCCTGGCTCATGACATCCATGCCTCGGCCCTGCAATGCCCCCTCATGGTGTAGGTCTGCATTGCAGCCTGTAACACCTGCGTTGGGTGCCTTGGCATGGCAGTCAGTGCCCCCGTGTTCGACACTGTAGATATGAGGAGGGGCACCTTCCCCAAAGTTGCACCAGCCCTCCTCCTCAGGCCACGCCCCTCCTGTGCCTTGCCTCTTCAACTTGGCCACTCCCTGCTCCCGCCCACTATCCGTCCTCAGGTTATTCCGGTTACCCTTGCCACCAGGCCGTAAGCAGCGTAGGAAATGCTGCTTCAACTGTTCCCTGGTCCTCTTGCGCAGACGGCCGCTTGCCCCCAGCGTAGGCGAGCAGGGCGGAGGGGGAACACAGCGTGGGCCTTCCTCACCGAAGCCCCCCTCTTCCATTTCTGCGTGACGCGCAACTCCAGCCTCTCCCCTCCCAGAGAAGTGTTCCCCTACCCGGCGTCCCCGTTTCCTGGCTCTGGGAGTCCCCAAGGGATGCGGGTCCCATACCAGCCTATTCATAAGCTCCTTCTGCCGGCGGTGACCGTCAGCAAACCAGCGGTGGATGTCGACGTGAGCGAGTCCAGTCTTGGCCCGCAGCCATCGGATCTCTGCCTCAGAGGGCCAGCCGCGTCCGTCAATGCCGCACCACCGCGCCCTCAAGTTTCCGTTTCGGCCATGGGGTCGACCACACGGGGGCGCCACAGCAAACATTGGGCTGGCAGACACTTGTGACCAGTGGTGAGGGTGTGGCAATGGTGGGGCCGAGTCTGGATCCCCTACGGGATGACCCCCTGCCGAGGAGGTGCATGGTGCAGGTGGTGGTGGGCCAAACACCTTGTGACGTGCCTCCTCGATCTCTTCTGTGGCCCAGCTGATGCCGTAGCGGATGCGCTGTACCATGAACCACGCCTTGACCTGGTCCAGGGGCAGGGCGCAGCGACGGGCCAGTGATGCAGCCTCCTGCTGCGTTGGGTACGGAAACGAGTTAAAGACTTCTACCAGCTCGGGCACGCCGTCTAGATCATCCGTCTGATCCGGCTGGATCCACAGCAGCTTGAGACCCTCCGACACTAGCGGCAGACACACCGCATGCTGGAACCTGGGGCCCAAGCTGGCATCTGTGCTGAGGGCCTCGTCCACCTCTCCTTGGTGACCCTCTGGTGTGTCCGAGGACAGGCTGGGAGTCCTGCTGGAAATGGAGCGAGGTTTCAGAGCATCTCCCGATTCCTGGGAAAAGCATGGCAGTTCAGAAGAGAACGATTCCCGGCTGGGAGATAGCTCTGGGAAAGACTGGGCTCCCTGTGTGATTCCCAGGCCTTCACTGAGGCTGGGGGCTGTCCTCTCCTCCTCCCTGTCACTCGAAATTGCCCCCCCTCCAGGGGATGGTGGGTCCTCCTCCGGCTCCTCCCTCCATCCAGCCCCATCTTGTTCTCCTGGCTCCATCATGGCCTCATTCCCTGTAGGCTGGAGACAGCGTAAAATTCGCTGGGCAAAAGTTAAGCCAAAGGGACACACGTAAGGGAGCGGCCAGGCTGCGGAGCACGTAGGGAGAGAATGAGACGTACTGCAGTATTAGGGGCCTCCGAGGGGCGCTGTCCACCCACTGCTTCTTCAGATTCGTGGGCACTTGAAACCAGGAGCTGGATCCCTCCATCCTGCTGCTGGTCCTCCCCCAGGGACGGCACACTGGCCTGGTCACACCCCTCCTTCCCACACATGCACAAGCCTGCTGGGCTGGGACACAGATGGGGGCTTCGACCTCCTTCTTCCTCGATCTTCTCATCCTCCGTGACCCCTTGCTTGCTTCCTTCGCCCTGGCCCAGCCTGCCCTCCCCCTCCTCCCAGCATACTCTGCCCCCCCCTTGCTGGATGGCGTCTGCAACTGACTCATTTGCACAGCTAGGCAAGTGATTCTCCATGGTGTCCTGCACCAAAACAAACAAAATTAAATGATAAAAATACTACTGTACACACAGATTTTGAAAAACATTCAATTGATCCATCAACTTTAAACTGCGTTTAGGACATGATATGTAAAGAAGTTAGAAAAAAGAAGCATCAATTTTGTTCCACATCATCTCTAGCAAAAAGGAAAAACAGAGACAGGAAAAAGATAAACATTGAGGTGAGAGAGAGAGAGAGGGAGAGAGAGAGAGAACTACACATCACGGTATGGGATACCAGACAGAGTATTAGTCATCTTTTGTGCTTGTGACTGTATGTAAGATTTAATAAATGAAAACGGACTCAGTCATGCCACAAACTGTTGTGATGTCTCATCACAAACCTCTAAAAAGTATTATGGAGAGAAAACAGGCCACATGTAATTGCTTTCATGCAACAGTATACGGTGGCAGGAGGCAGTGCTGATCAAAGCCCTTGTGGCGCCCTAGGCTAGCCTCACAGAAGGCGCCCCCGACACGCACCTTTCCTGACATACGTGAAATTGGTTTGCTAATTCGGCGCCCCCTCATTAAAGGCGTCCGCCTATGTCGCGCAATGGTTTGACTGTCACTGGCAGGAAAAGAGGGAGAAGAGAGGGGTCAAACAGGGGATCGAGCATCCAGAAGTGGGGCGCAAGTGGCCATTTAAAAACTGCTGGGAGAAGGGGGCTTGTACCGTACAGTAGGTAGCCTAATGTAAATTATTATATTAAAGATACTGAAACGTGTCGTTTTAAACACCGTTAACGAACGCATATTGACCTCTGCAGTTAGATATGACTCCGAAATGCCGATGCAAACCATCCTTTTAAAGTAAGGGACCAGGTGGCCTTCAGATGGGTCGGGAGATGCACAGTAGCTGTCTCTGGTCCGGGGAGAGATCATCCTCCGGCATACCACCATGGACACGTCGGCGATCGCGAACAAGCGGACTACCTCAATGTACTGTACAGTATACCATTAAACCCCACTGGGAAAATAATAACAAATCATTAAATAAATTGAATGTGGACTGTCTGACTGCGCTGCGGTTGAACTCTAATTCACGCCAGACTCGGATCGGTAATCAGCTGCCGCTAACCGGTGACTTACCGGGTATCACGGCTGCCCCTCTTCTGCCTCCGGCTTCCCTTTAACAAGGCCCGCGTCCCACTTTATCTTTCCGGGAATTCACTTGCTTAGATCATCCAACTGCGTGTGCGTATTTCTGTTCGATCAGCGGTAAAGCATTGAAAGCTTGCAATGCAAAAGGAGCTTAAATTTCGCTCACTCGTGGAAGCTTTGAAGCTTCACCTCATGAGAAACCGAGGATAATATGCATCATTAGCTTAGTAGGCCCCGTCCGCCCTAAACTGCCCGAGGGGGCGTGGCCATAATGCCATAAAAGGAGGGGGCTGAAGAGAGGGCGGGGCGCGGGACCGCCGTAGTTAGCGGCTTGCTAATGGCAGCGTTTACCCGTGGAATGTACGCGCATGCGCACGGTGCCGATCGCGCGTTGTTGGTTTGTGTTGTTGTCTTCCAGCTGTTTAATTAGTAGCTGCGGTAAACACCCGTATTTTATAATTTGTCCGTACATGTTTCTTGTAGGGAGCGGCATGGTGGTGCAGTGGTTAGCACTGTTACGTCACACCTCTGGGACCTAGGTTCGAGTCTCCGCCTGGGTCACATGTGTTCGGAGTTTGCATGTCGTCGTGGGGTTTCCTCCGGGTACTCCGGTTTCACCCTACAGTCCAAAGACATGTTTGCTAAATTGCCCGTACGAGTGCATGTGTGAGTGTGCCCTGCGATGGACTGGCCCCCCATCCTGGATTGTTCCCTGCCTTGTGCCCATTGCTTCCGGGATAGGCTCCGGACCCCCCGCGACTCGGTAGGATAAGCGGTTTGGAAAATGGATGGATGTTTCTTGTAGAAGTGCTACTGGTCATCTGGTTATTCTGCTTATTTATGACGGTTAAGGAGGTCTGACTGTGTCATCTTACTTACTTGCCCTTGTGCCGTAAAGGATTTAACCCTGCTTTTCCATTTGCTGTCTATGGGCCATTCTACCGATATGGTGCTATTTCTATTCCCAGGACATTGTATGTATAAATGTGCATGAAAGGTAGCTTTATAATGCATGTTATTATCAAGCAAAGTGTCCTCTGCGATATCTATTGCAAATACACAAGTTTAATGTAAAACAATAATAAAAGCTGCCTAAAACACTAGGGGTGTCACCTGTCCTCACTCACTAATGCTACGCTTCATTATAAAATAATAAGATTGAAAACCTTTCCTTTAGTTCATTCCTGGTGCTCAATTGCGTTTTTGTTTGTTTGTTTGTTTTTTTAATAACGCTAAATGATTAGTCCACCATTTATCAAATTCATTAGTAAATTACATGATTTTTTAAAAACCGAACTGAGAAAAAAGTGAATCATCTTTTACTTAACTTTGTTAGAAATGTTAAAAAGTTGCCTGAGACTGACCAATACACCCCATCCATCCATCTATTTTCCAAACCGCTTATCCTACTGGGTCGCGGGGGGTCTGACCAATACACATTTTGTTAAATATGAAGTTATTTCATTCAGTGTTGAAAAAAGAAGAAAAAATTAAGTCTAGTTCAGATGAAAGAAAACACGAATTGGCTTGGAGGTAGCAAAAACATGGACCGTCTGAGTGTCCCTAAGGGCAGAGCTGGGGAAACGCTGCTTTAGGCAACACAGAGTCTGCACTCATTTTGCAGATAAGAAAATTATGACCGATCATATAACATACTCTTCTTTGGAGTCAGTAAGTCAAAGGTGTAACTACAGTAATGTAATGTAGAAATCAAATGTTCAATACAACCACCCACAGAGACAATTTCATTTATCCTTAAGCTAAATATTGGTTTAAAACTCTCATTATCCCAGGCTCTGAAGAAAAAAATGACTTCCTGAAAAAATATCATATTTGCAAATACTGTCAAACCACAAGTCGTGCAGTCCCCGCCTCTGTCTTGTCAGCTCCACCACAAAATGCCCACAAAGAGGAAGAACGAGGAGAACAGGAGCAGACTGGACAGATGAGAGTAAAAGGAGACATTTGCCAAGAGAAGATGGAGCATGAATTTACTATTAATGTTTCTCTATGTATTCCTGAGAATGATTACACAATAATGACCACAGCATTCGCTGAGGGAGGTGATTCTACATTCGATTATGACCCGGAGACAGTGATGCCAATTAAACAAGAAGGTATTCCTGGAGACAATGCTACAGGTACTCAACTAAATGCAGTCCTTCTATGTTTTTGTTTGTCAACTTAAAAAGTAACTTTTATTAGCGTAACTAGCATTACAAGATTAATTATGTTATATACTTAATATTAATGGTTTTGAACAATGAATTCAGTTTTCAAATTGCAATCTTCAGTAAGCATAAGCCTGCTTAGCTAAGTCAGACATTTTTCCACACGTGAGCAAAACTGAAGTATATATTTTAAGGTTATTAACAGGGATTGGCATAACTGGTAGCCAAGCACTCATTTACCTTATGAAGGTTAAAATTCTTGCTGTAACAGTGCAAATATATAAAATAAGTATATGCATTTGTTCTACTATGACTAGAAATTGCAGTATATTTGCATTCCAGTTGTGTCAATTCCTGGCTATTCATATTTTATTAAGTTTGGTCACTTTTAAGTTATTTTCTTACAAGGATTTTGCTGTGCTTCCTGCGATAGACTTTGGTTTCACGGTGACCCTATATTGGATAAACAATTATGGATATATGAAAGCGTGGATATTTAAATATTCGGTAATGCTTTATTTGATGGAGCAGAAATGCTTAGTAATAAGTCAGTTATTGCTGAAGTACAAATAATAAACAAATATAGTCGTTACTTGAGATGCGTCACAGTTCATTAATGATGAACAAACATAAGTATTTCACTTGTGTTATTCATGACTGGTTCCTTCAGTAGTTCACAAAGGTTTACAGAATTAACAGACATAGTAACAAACATAGTAACTGCTTGAGATAAAACTTGTGCCATGATTCACTGGTGATGAATTAGCATAATATCAATATGTAACTAAGTCTTAGTTTGTGGTTAATACATAAATAATAGCATAATACTGTATTTTGTGTGTCCACAAGTGTTACCAAATATCCATTATACTTTATCTATTCTTGTCTTATTTTTTCTTTCCAAGATTCACTGAGTGTAGGATCAGACCTGCATCACCACCTTCCACTGCCTCCAGTCCAAACAGAAGATTATGACAAAGGTAACCTTAGGGTGGGTCTGGGTCTGCTCTGCTTTTAATTCACTCACTTATTTAGTAGTTTAGCATTTTAAAGGAATTTGTCTAGAACAGTATGAAGGAAATGGATGAACAGGTTTGCCTCAGTTTTGCTGCTCAGATACCTATGATGGAGATGTGGTCCAGACTCAGTTTACCATGCGTGTGATTCTGTCTTTCCATGTTCCAACAACTGCACGGCTTGAATGGACTGAAGAAATGCAGCTGGAGAACCCTTATGCGTGTCTGGAGTCGGTGTCACCTGGAACCTACGTTGCCATGCATAGCCCTGTGAACTGGTCACATGGTACAGAGTACCTAATTAAGACAGTAACATTATTAAACCTGAGTCTTGCCAAACATAGCAGTTCATTGATGTTTATTCAGTGCTCATTTTGAAGCAGGACGTTTGGGTGTTGTCCTTTGGTTTTAACATTTCATATTAATTGGCTCTAAATTTGTAAGCCCTTGTACAGTACATGCCCTAAAATGAAATTAATTACTTAATACTAATAGGACCAGGGCATACATTTCTGTCTTCTAATCAGGTATTTCATTCTTCTTAGGTTCCAAGAGGACTGCTGGGAAAGAATCTTTGTACAAGAAAATATCACTTGTTTTCTTCTCTTTGTGGACCATCTCCCTGATTGCTTGTATCACTGGACTAATTTTTCTTTGTAAGTTCTATTTCTTAATGGGCAGTGGTGGCTTAATGGTTAGGGAAGCGCAGTTGTCATTGAAAGATTGCAGGTTTGAATCCCGACCAGCAAAGTATCACTGAAGCCACCTGAGCAAGGTACCACCCCCAAGCACTGCTTCCCCAGGTGCTGAATTAGCTGCCCCCTGCTATGTCACATATGAGTTAAATGCAGAGGACACATTTTGTAGTTGTGTGCTGTGGTGTGTCAACAATGACCACTGATCACCAAATTCTAAATTATTCGAATAGAACCTCACAGTCCTGGTGAAAATCTGCATTTACACCTTTGGCCATAAGGCTCTTATATAAGATGACATTTCAAAGGAAGGTGATTGTCATCATGTTCAGTTTTCAATCCATTTTTTGTACCCCAGCATTGAAAAATGCTTTAGTTGGCAGAATAAGTCGTCTCTGATACTCCACCTATCTGAAGGCCTTTCTGCTTATTAATATACCCTATAGGTCTGGGGGTTCTTGGTGTGTTCCTGTACTCGTGGAAACAGTCTGTCCTATGTTGCATTATAAGGATTATATTGAATATTATAAGCTTTATGCTGCATTGTGTCTTTGATTAGCTATCATTGTTTTCTAAGTTTTACTGGGTACATTGAACATCAACCTTAAATTGTTGCTCCATTTTTTGTGCCTCAGCATTGAAAAATGCTTTTGGGAGCAGAGTAAGTAGTCTCTGATACTCCCGTGAGTGGAAATATAGAATCATTATCAGATCTGGAACTGTGACCATGAGAGTGGAACTGTGACAGGGGCCATTACTGTCGGGCTCTAACTGGATCTGTGACTGGCATTATGACTGGGACGGGAACTGTGACTGTGGGCCATAGGAGTATAACCAGGACTGGGACTTAACTGTACCATTTTTTCAGCTCAACAGAAAAGTGAAGATGAGGTGAAACTTGGGCTGAACACCAAGATAATTTCTGGTAAGAATTCATCTCTATATGTGCCTTGCAATAATCCAGAGGCTGGAAACTGTTAGAACTGGGACCTCCAAGGCTGGTTGCCAGACCTTTATACAGTTAAACCTTGGATTGCGAGTAACTTGGTTTGCGAGTGTTTTGCAAGACGAGCAAAATTTTTTTATAAATCACAACTGAGCCAATGGTTCTTCTCTCTCTCTCTCACTGCCGGATTGTGGGTAATCATCTCCCGTGCCTGACCTTAGTCGGCATCCCTCACACGTATTGTCAAAATTTAGTAGAAAAGCCGAATAAGGGTGTAGCAGTTAAAGTTGTTATGTTAAAGTTGCACAAACAGAAAAAGATTCCAGTGAGCCAACAGATAGCAGTGATTCCATTATTGCTAATTCCCAACTGTTCCAGGAACTGTCTGACCTAGAATTGTAAGAAGTACATTGCATTGGATAAAAGTATCAATAAGAAAATGTAATGTTTTGCATTTTTGTGACAGACCTACAGGGGGAGCTACGTGACGTGGAAGATTTTTGCTCCTCTCTGCTAATGTGTCCTGCCAATGAAAGCTGCCATGCAAGTAAGTGTGCCATCACTTACAGTGGTGCATGATGGGTATGTGTTAACAGTGTTAATATTAAATAAAAACAGTGTAAACCAACACTGATGTAATTTAGAAGTATTGGCACATGGTACACAGACAGAATTAACTTAATAATTAATAGTAATGACCAAAACGATGCCAAGTGAACCATTTTAGGTATTTTTGACTCCATTAGACTCCACCATCTAGTGGGGTGAGAAAATACAGCAAATGTTTCATGAAGTATCATTTTGGCCATAACTGATAATTAGACATTGTGAAAAAAGTGGTAGTGAAAAAACACAGTTGGGTGCAACATGCAAGAGATTATAAATGTAAACTCACTGAATAAAGCCAAGTGTAGCTAGCAGTAGGTATTGTGGTATTGGGTGTGGAATTGTACCCCAAAGTGGAAGTTTCATGTAGGTTTTTAGTGTAACTTAATAACTATCCTGTTACATGGATGGACCAGTCTGGTGTTACCCTGTAAGCAGAGTTCTTTGGATTCTTATGATGGTAATGATGAGCTGAAAGCTTCAATTTCTGTGAAATCCGAACATTAACTCTTCGCTTTCTTTTTAGATAAGATGTCAGAAATATCAAGTGAGTGGGATTTATTTATGTATTGTTTGCTTGAAACTTGTACTGAAATACCACTGCATTTTGTGCTTTATATGAAATTCATTTAGAACTGAACATTTAGGATTTATAAATAAAAATATCTTGCTTTCTTGTAGTAAGGACAGGCATCATCATTAAACCAGGTAACTCTATATATTAAAAGTACCTATTTTCTATTCGTTATTCAGATATTGCACTCTGAAAGTAATCAAACACATTATCATTTTTAGTGTGGAGCTGGATTCGCCAAGCAGCAGGTAGAGTTTGTTTTGATGTATTTCTGTGGTACTGGATATTTGTGTTGTGTTCAGAATCGGTTTAATGCCATTATATTTTCCATATATGTAAAACTGAAATAAATACAGTATGTATAAAAGGTTTTTTTAGCAAGAAGCCAAATTATGATCTTCTTACCTCCATAGTTGATGTGAATCTCGATCCCAGTACAGCTCATCCTAAACTCATCGTCTCTGGGGACCGGAAATCAGTGAGACTTGGGGAGAATCGACAGGCATTTCCTGAGAGCTCAAAGAGGTTTGATTTTGTCGTCAGTGTCCTTGGAAAGGAGGGCTTCTCTTCCGGCAGGCATTACTGGGAGGTTGAAGTGAAACACAAGACCGACTGGACTCTAGGGGTGGCGAAGGGGACAGTCTCAAGAAAGGGGTCTCTACTATTTCGACCTGACACTGGATTCTGGACCATAATTCTGAAAGATGGGATGTACAAGGCTAACAGTGAGTCCCCTGTCCTTCTTTCCTTGAGGGAGAGGCCCCAGAAGGTGGGGGTGTATGTGGATTATGGGATGGGGCAGGTCTCCTTTTACAGTGTGGACAGCAGGACTCATATCTACTCCTTCTCTGGATATAATTTCACCGAAGAGCTACATCCTCTCCTGCGACCGGGCCTGAATGATGACGGCAAAAACACATCGCCACTGATCATCACTCCCATCGATGTTCACCAAAAATAAGTCACTTACGTGCACTTTAGATTTTAATCACACAGAAATGTGTATTTCGAGGTGAGGAGACTTCGACATTTTAGAAAAAGAAGAAGCAGAAGGTTGTATCTGAGTTTTTGAAAAGCAAACAGACACATGGATATGACTTGTGTACATGACCCTCTGTTGTTCAGGTGCTTTCTGTGCCCATGGTCAGCCTCTCCTCTCTGTGATATATTTTGATACGTGTTGATATATTGATATATTTTCAAAGTATTTTGATCTTTGTTAATTTGCTTTTTCAATAATTATTATTCTTCACAGAGATGGAATGCATTATGGTTCATGCTGCTCATGTCTGTGATTAGAAGGAACTTGTGAAAAGGATTCTTTTTTTATTTGACAATGTCATCACTACCCATGAACCCGTTTGCCTTGACGCCTCCTTAGATATCTGCGAGAAATTTTGATTTTTTTTGTGGATAAGAATGCAAGTACAAAAGCTTGTACCTTCCCACCCTCTCGTTACCCATCTATTACTGTCACTTGCTCTGTTGTTATTAACCAGAATCTTTTATCCAGCCAACAGGTCCCATCGATCCTGTCCCTCCTTGTCTCGTTAAAGATTTTGTTGATATACTTGTACCACTTATTCAAGCATCCATCTTCTGAAACCATTTGTTCTACAGTATTTAGGGTCTTGGGTGGTCCAGAGCTTATCGCAGTTGCTATGGATACAAAGCAGGGAGCAACCCAGGATGGGCACCAACCCACTGCAGGACACACTCACACCAATGGGCTATTTGGCAACTCCAATTAGCCTCAACATGATTCTGGACTGTGGAGGGAAACCGGAGTCCCTGGAGAAAACCCCACAATGACACGCAGAGAACATGCAACCATGGCAGAGACTCAAACCCATGATTGCAAAGAAGTGCAAGAAGGGCACAGAAGTGAGAGGCAACAGTGCTAACTGCTGCACCACTATGTCAGCCCACCATTTATTCAAAGCATTATAAATAGCAGCATGACTTGCGATATTGTACAGAGACAATTTTTTACTGCAGCTGTTTATTTAAAAATCCAATCTGGATACCACAGTTCTTTCCAATTATAGACCTATTTCCAAGCTCCCTTTTGTTACAAAAATCTTACAGAAAGTTGTACTTACTCATCTGCAATCGCTTTTAGACATGCACGACATTCTCGAGCCACTTCAGTCTCATTTTGTGGCATTTCACAATGCACTGATGCAGCTGGTGATGTAAGCGTCATTGTATGTCTCCTGTACTTGTCTCTCTGCATTGGCTTGCAATGTGCTATTGGATTGATTTCAAGATAGTAATGTTTGTATAAAAATCACCAAATGCCCTTGTGCCAACCTATCTCTCTGAATTAAGACCACATGTCCCACCACGGACATTAAGATCTGCTGATCGGTCTCTCCTTGTGGTTCCGAAATCCAGGCTAAAGCATAGGGCAGATCTGGTGTTTATAGCTGCAGCTCCAAAGCTGTGGAATGAGCTGTCCCAGTGTATTCCTCAGGCACCAAGACTTTCCACATTTAAAGTTAAACTAAAAACTCATTTTTAGTCTTTGGCTTTTAACTCAGTATAGGAGCTCGCTATCATCTTTGGTGTATTTAAGTAAGAACATAAGAACTATACAAACGAGAGGAGGCCATTCGGCCCATCAAGCTCGCTTGGGGAGAACTAAACTAATAGCTCAGAGTCGTTAAAATCTTATCTAGCTCTGATTTAAGTGTTTGTGTTTTTACTATTTTGATTGTACAGCACTTTGTTTCAACTGCGGTTGTGTGAAATATGCTTCAGAAATAAATTGAGCTTGAACTAAATTATTAGTAGTTAGCTTAATTTCTTTTAAGAACGATATCCACCTCTAAATTCTTCCCGTAATCACTAGTTTTCCCACCAATGCAGGATCCAAACCGGGACTCTCCACTGGCCACTGCAGTACAGTCCAAAGATTCCTGTCCTGGCATTCCTGGCACCCTTAGGGTCATTATACTGGGCTCCAAAATGCCTTGATCATCATTAGATCTCCTGACACCATAATCCCTAGTTACAGTGTTTGCACTATAGCGCACGCTTAGTAAAAACCCTCATGTGAATGACATCAAATAACCTCACAGTTTTTGTAACTGAGGCACTTACAGATCAGGCGACTGCCAACTTTGAAAGTTCACTTATCAACGGCCAATTGATAACTGTCATTCAATGTAATATGACTCAACCGGCTAGGTGTAATTTTCATTTAATTATTTCAAAGTCAGTCAGTTTTATCTGGTGTTTCTACTATTTTGTTGAGGCCCAACGTAAAATGCATTTAATAAAATATTGAAATTATAGCCACTGTGTGGACATAACATTATAGCAATTTTTTCATCATTATCTGCACAACAGAACCAGTCTAAATATCAGTGAAAAAAGGTTATTACTGCATTACCGCTGAAATCTCTCGGCTACTAGTCTTACAGCGGCAATGATTACAAGCTTGGAGGCCTTTCAGTGCCAGTTTCTCCGATTATGCCTGTTTATGTCTCACATAGAGCCCAATAACTTCCTCAAACGCTTATCCGTGGTAGCAGTGTCTTCACAGCTCACTCATAAGCAGTTTTATGGCTTCCCGTTACAGTTGAGAATACGTTGGCGTTCACTTCGCTACACTGCAGCTGGTAGCAGGAAATCCTGTCACTGTCAAGGCACCACAGTTCGCAGTCCCTGAAAATGGTAAGAGAATACTCACTATGAATGGTTCTGAATTACAGCGCCAAGCTACTTACATCATAGCATCATCAGAATGGGCCGCTGTAGTACTGATGGAAAAGTACATGGATAGGGAGCCACTGGTCTGGTTGCCTGCACTGTTCGTTTAATCTATTCAGCAGGTCTGCGATAGAGAAATAGCTCAGAGGGACTTGTGGAAGGTTGCTGCCCCCTAGTGGACATACATAGTTTCTAATGAATCCTCATCCATCCTTGGACACTTTGGGATTTCTAGGTTGTGATTGAACTTGCTGATTCGGCCAAAAAGGTGTGTTTTCTATCCATAATATTTATTTTAATTGTTTTTGCCATTTTATGTTGGTCAGTGTGTCAAATCGATACATTTCCTTGCTGAGTATATAAGGTATGAAACAGCTAAAATGGTGATGAATTCATTAAATTAATAACCAATAATATGAAGCTATCTCTCTGTATGGGGCCTAGAATTGTCAATGAACAAGTCATTTTCAAACCTCGCAAACTTCCTTTCCACATATTGGTTAGAGCATTCCTGGTTGAACTAGAAGTAAGACATTGGTGTTGGGTTTTTGTGAGGTGTCTGGCAACCAGGGAACCACTTTGTAAAACTCGACTAGAATTTCCAAAGCGTAGTAAAGGTTGCTTGGGTAGTGAGAGAACTGCACCTTCCAGGGTGGGGGGTGGGGGTGTTTCTTCATTACATACGGTGCTCAGACAGGTATGCAGCTGGCCACCCTAAACAAGAGATAATACACTTAAAAGGAATCTGACCCTCACAAATGAACTTGAATTCTTGTCCAGCTCAGAGAGGAAGGGGGTCATGGTTACGCATACAGCAGACCACATGGGGTAACACGTCTTTCACATGTTTATTATGGCCTATGTAAATCCATAGTGCATCATCACAGGCTACACTCACAAGGCCTTCAGCGTTTAACCAGCACTCAGCTAGCAAGAGCTGAAAATCACTAACTGGGCAGCTCAGCAGAACGTGCCAAACCAGCCGTGTCCTACAGCATGTCTCAGTCACTGATACTGACCTCCACCTCACCTTGCCGGTTCTCCTGGCTCATGACATCCATGCCTCGGCCCTGCAATGCCCCCTCATGGTGCAGGTCTGCATTGCAGCCTGTAACACCTGCGTTGGCTGCCCTGGCTTGGGAATCAGTGCCTCCATGCCCAACACTGTAGACACGAGGAGGGGTGCCTTCCCCAAAGCTGCACTATGCGTCCTTCTCAGGCCACGCCCCTTCTGTGCCCCACCCCTTCAGCTGGGCCACTCCCTGCTCCTGCCCACTCTCCGCCCAGCAGGGCAGGCTGTTCCGGTTACCCTAGCTTTGATGACATGCGGCTATGGTTCATGTACTTGCTAATTTTATGCTAAAAACTCATATAAAGAGTAACAGGACTGAAAAGCAGTAAGAAGACTGAGAAGTTAGGGTGTAGTAACCAGTTTACTGAAGGTGATGGTATTAAACAATTGTACATTGTGAAAACATTTACAGGGAGCAAATCCACCATTAAGGGCTGCAGATTAAGGCTATATCATGATCAATACAATGCTGATCCACAGAGAAGGTAGAAATACCTAGTGAGACAACATCAAAAATACAGACAGGACCTAGCATCAGGCAGAAAAACTACATTAAATGTTGCGTTCCATTTACCAATGCTGGGAACCGCATTTCAGTGCAACTAGCCAGATTAGCCATTAGCAATACCAATTCTAGCCAGGCTCATTTCTAGAAATACCATATAGCAATGCATTACATAGTATTTTTCACATACTAATACTGTAGTAACATGTCCACAGAAAATGGTTGGGCAGTACTGTGGGTATGGCCAATATAATGAGACATAAATAGGACAGAAGTACAGAATGAACCGTCATGTCTGTGAGCCCTTGGGCAAAGCCCTTAACCCCCAGCTCCATGGGCAGGTGGCTGCCCATCACTGCCAAGTTTGCTCTCACCTACAAACACGTCTGTGTGTCACGGAGAGCAAGATGGAGTAGGGAAAAAGAGAACTTCCCCACAGGGATCAATAATTAATGCTGTCCTGGGTATGAGGTTAAACCTGTTGGGGATCCAGGCTGGTGTGGTGCTGAGGCGTCGCCCGCTACATGGCAACACTCGGGTTCCATTTGGAGATGACCCATCTGGGTGGGCACGTGGAACATCTTGTCTCTCCGGCAAGATGACCATCTTCCTCTGCTGTCGGTGGAGCTTCGTAAACTCCATGTTTCAGTGGCAGCACTCTCTGAGGTACGCAGACCGGGGAGTGGACAGATCTCTATAGGTGGGCATACCTACCTTCGGTCTGGTGGTCTGATGGCTGCCATAATCAGGGAGTAGCTGTTGCTGTAGTGGATTGCAATTGCAATTATGCGTGACAGGTGTTTACACATGTGATGAGTTAGTATGCAAAGTAGGGCAACTGACTTTACAATTTTGAATGACAGTGTGTTCCTTGGGAAAACTTCTTCATGAAAATTGTGCCAAATGCAGAGGGTTGTGTGTAGTGTTTTGAAAAATGTGTGTTTTAAAACTGCAATTTGAGTGTAAAGCAGGAATTGTGCTTGTAGTTTACCAGGGGGTTGGTGCATCAGTTACATGTTGTAGTCATTGTGTCTCAAGTACAAGTAATTGTGTGTAAACAACTAAGAAAAACTGTAACTGTTAATTAATTATGATGCCTTTGTCATACTCAAGGTCGCTTTACATACAAGGACAAGAATGAATGAATGTAAGCAAATGGATTAATGAAAATGAATGCGTCTTACAATGAATGAGATTATGTCACAGGCTATATGAGAAATATGCTAATTAAATGTTTTATGGTTAGGGCCACGGCAAAGTTTGGCTAAAACATTGTCCTTAATTCAGACTAAAACAAGTATATTGTGTTTTAAACAGTTCATTATGGGATAGTGCACAACATTTAGAGATTGTTTATTGCACATTTTTTTTGCTAATTTTTTTTGTGCGCACAAGATAAAACTTATACCATTTTTCGGGACTTTGCGGGCTCCGTAGACCCCAGTTTTTAAGATGTAATGTTAATACACCGTGTGATTGAAGCATGATCGAAACGTCATCTTTGTTTTAAAGACTGCTTTAATTCACAGGCGAGCTAGGAATTTCTCAATGACAGCATTAAGAGACTCAGATACCCCTGAGAGGGGGAGACCCGAAACTCTTATTCTGTAACTATCTTGTGGGAGGCGTGGTCTTCGCGATGTACCTGGCCAATGACAGAAGGCACACCAATAACCTCGCCCATCTCCATGCAAACGGTATACGAGGAGTATTCTGACCTCTTCAGATAGACAACTAATAAACGCGAAAGAAGCCGTGTTCCAATTTTCCCTTTAGAATTGGTCTAGTCGAAATGGAGAAAACGACCCGTTTTTCCGTCTAAAGTTGATAAACGGATTATACTGACGTACACGGACCCTCTATCTCGTCAGCTCCATCAGAAAACGCCCGCAAACAGGAAGAAAGAGGAAAACAAGAGAAGATCAGACAGATTAGAGTAAAAGGACACGTTTGTCAAGAGAAGATGCAGCGTGAATTTTCTATTAACGCTTCCAGAAGTTTTCCCGAAAATGATTGTATAATAATGAACACAGCTTTTATTCAGGGAGATGATTCCACTCACCCCGAGACAGTGATGCCGATTAAGCAAGAAGGTAATTCCAGAGACAATTCAACAGGTACTCAACTAAATGCAGTCGTCCTATGTTTTTGATTGTCTTATTAAAAAGTAATTTTTATTAGCGTAACTAACATTACAAAATTAATTTTTTTATGTACTTTATATTAGTGGTCAATTATTCTGAACATTGAAATTCAATTAGCTAAGTCAGACATTTTTCCACACATGAACAATACTGAAGTATATATTTTAAGATTATTAACAGTGACTGATAAGCACACCTTCACCTTATGGAGGTTAAAATTCTTGTAACAGTATAAATACACAAAATAAATATATGCATTTGCGCTGTTATGACTAGAAATTGTGGTATATTTGCATTCCAGTTGTCAATCCCTGGCTATTACTACTTTATTCAGTTTGGTCACTTTTAAGTTACAAGGATTTTGCTGTATGTACATCCATCTTTCAACTTCTTATCGTGTTCGGGGGGCTGTGATGGACTGACATCCTGCCTTGGGCGTTCCTTGCTTTGTGCCCTGTGCTTCCTGCGATAGACTTTGGTTTCACGGTGACCCTGCACTGGATAAACAGTTAAGGATGTATGAAATTGTGGATATTTAAATATTTAGTAACACTTTACTGACGGGGCACAAATGCGTAGTAATAACTCAGTAACTATTGAAGTGCAAATCATGAAGAAATGCAATTGCTATTTAAGGTAAACGATGTTTGTAAATTAGGATTTTATCTTGTTCATTTGACTTCCTCTGCTGGCCCCTGGAGGATGGGCTCCCCATTTGAGTTTGATTCCTCCCAAGGTTTCTTCCTTCTACGGAGTTTTCCCTTGCCCCTGTCACTGCTGGCTTGCTCACTGAGGACTTTGGGTAGGGATAATGTAAAGCGCTTGTGAAAGTGCGCTATACTGTACAAACAAAACTGAATTGAAATAATGATGAACAAACATGAGATCAGTATTTCACTTATGTAATTCATTACTTATTCCTTCAGTAAGTCCTTCAGTGGTTCAAAAAGGATTGCAGAATTAACAGATATAGTTACAAACATAGTAACTGTTGATAAAACATGCATCATGATTCATTAATGATGAGTTAACATGAGTATAGTATGTAACTAAGACTTAGTTCCACTGCCTCCAGTCCAAACAGCAGATTATGATAAAGGTAACCTTAGGGTGGGGCTGAGTCTGCTCTGCTTTTAATTCACACACTTATTTAGTAGTTTAGCATTTTAAAGGGACTTGTCTAGAACAGTATGAAGGAAATGGATGATGGAGATGTGGTCAGACTCAGTTTACCATGCGTGTGATTCTGTCTTTCCATGTTCCAACAACTGCACGGCTTGAATGGAATGAAGAAATGCAGCTGGAGAACCCTTATGAGTCTCCGGATTCCATGTCACCTGGAACCTACGCTGCCATGCATAGCCCTGTGAACTGGTCACATGGTACAGAGTACCTAATTAAGACAGTAACATTATTAAACCAGGTCTTGCCAAACATAGCAGTTCATTGATGTTTGTTCAGTGCTTGTTTTGAAGCAGGAAGTATGGATGTTCAGCTTTGAAGGTTCTCTATACATATTTAATACTTCATATCAATTGATTCTAAAATTGGAATCCCTTGTACAAGCCCTAAAGTAAAATTAATTACTTAATAGTAATAGTGCCAAGACATACATTTCTGTCTTTTAATCAGGCATCTCATTCTTCTTAGGTTCCAAGAGGACTACTGGGAAAGAATCTTTATACAGAAAACTATCACTTGTTTTCTTCTCTTTGTGGACCATCTCCCTGATTGCATGCATCATTGGACTAATTCTTCTTTGTAAGTTCTTGTTCGAGTGGAACTTCACAGAGCTGGTGAAAATCTGCATTTACACTGTTTTTTGCCATAATGCTCTTATATAAGATGAAATTTCAAAGGCAGGTGTTTGTCATTGCTAGGGAAGAGTAAATCCCTCCACTGCATGCTAAACATCAGAGTTCAGTTTTTGCTCCATTTTTTGTGCCTCAGCATTGAAAAATGCTTTCGGTAGCAGAGTAAGTAGTCTCTGATTCTCCCGTGAGTGGAAATATAGAACCATGATAACATGGTTAGAACATGGAACTGTGACCGTGGGAGTGGAACTGTGACAGGGACCATTACTGTGGGACTGCAACTGCATCTGTGACTGTGATGGCTGGGACAGGAACTGTGACTGTGAGAGTGTAAGCATGACTGGGACTATAAGTTCTTTCCTCCTTCCTTCTTCATCCAGATCACATCGTTCATTTTCCCCACTTAATTGTACCATTTTTCAGCTCAACAGAAAAGTGAAAATGAGGTGAAACTGGGAATGAACACCAAGGTAATATCTGGTAAGAAGAAATTAGTCATCATTGTTGACACACCACTGTACAACAACAAAATTTGTCTTCTGCGTGAATAAGTAAATGTAATACTTTGCATTTTTGTGACAGACCTACAGGGGGAGCTACGTGACATGGAAGATTTTTGCTCCTCTTTGCTAATGTGTGCTGCCAATGTAACCCGCCATGCAAGTAAGTGTGCTGTCACTTACAGTGGAGCATGATGGGTCTGTGTTAACAGCACCAGTCATCGGTGTTATTAATTAATTATAAAACAGTATAATTCATCACTGATGCTGTTTCGTAGTATTAGCACACAGTACACAGACAGAATTAACTTAATAATTAATAGTAATGACCAAAACGATGCCAAGTGAACCATTTGAGGTATTTTTGACTCCACTAGACTCCACCATCTAGTGGGGTGAGAAAATACAGCAAATGTTTCATGAAGTATCATTTTGGCCATAACTGATAATTAGACATTGTGAAAAAGGTGGTAGTGAAAAAACACAGTTGGGTGCAACATGCAAGAGATTATAAATGTAAACTCACTGAATAAAGCCAAGTGTAGCTAGCAGTAGGTATTGTGGTATTGCGTGTGGAATTGTACCCCAAAGTGGGAAGTTTCATGTAGGTTTTTATTGTAATTTAATAACTATCCTGTTACATGGATGGACCAGTCTGGTGTTACCCTGTAAGCAGAGTTCTTTGGATTCTTATGATGGTAATGATGAGCTGAAAGCTTCAATTTCTGTGAAATTCGAACATTAACTCTTCGCTTTCTTTTTAGATAAGATGTCAGAAATATCAAGTGAGTGGGATTTATTTATGTATTGTTTGCTTGAGACTTGTACTGAAATACCACTGCATTTTGTGCTTTATATGAAATTCATTTAGAACTGAACATTTAGTATTTATAAATAAAAATATTTTGCTTTCTTGTAGTGAGGACAGGCATCATCATGAAACCAGGTAACTCTATATATTAAAAATACCTATTTTCTATTCGTTATTCAGATATTGCACTCTGAAAGTAATCAAACACATTATCATTTTTAGTGTGGAGCTGGATTCGCCAAGCAGCAGGTAGAGTTTGTTTTGATGTTTTTCTGTGGTACTGGATATTTGTGTTGTTTTCAGAATCGGTTTAATGCCGTTATATTTTCCATATATGTAAAACTGAAATAAATACAGTATGTATAAAAGGTTTTTTTAGCAAGAAGCCAAATTATGATCTTCTTACCTCCATAGTTGATGTGAATCTCGATCCCAGTACAGCTCATCCTAAACTCATCATCTCTGGGGACCGGAAATCAGTGAGACTTGGGGAGAATCGACAGGCATTTCCTGAGAACCCAAAGAGGTTTGATTTTGTCGTCAGTGTCCTTGGAAAGGAGGGCTTCTCTTCCGGCAGGCATTACTGGGAGGTTGAAGTGAAACACAAGATAGACTGGACTCTAGGCGTGGTGAAGGGGACAGTCTCAAGAAAGGGGTCTCTATTATTTCGACCTGACACTGGATTCTGGACCATAATTCTGAAAGATGGGATGTACAAGGCTAACAGTGAGTCCCCTGTCCTTCTTTCCTTGAGGGAGAGGCCCCAGAAGGTGGGGGTGTATGTGGATTATGGGATGGGGCAGGTCTCCTTTTACAGTGTGGACAGCAGGACTCATATCTACTCCTTCTCTGGATGTAATTTCACCGAAGAGCTACATCCTTTCCTGCGACCGGGCCTGAATGATGACGGCAAAAACACATCGCCACTGATCATCACTCCCATCAATGTTCACCAAAAATAAGTCACTTACGTGCACTTTAGATTTTAATCACACAGAAACGTATATTTCGAGGTGAGGAGACTTCGACATTTTAGAAAAAGAAGCAGAAGGTTGTATCTGAGTTTTTGAAAAGCAAACAGACACATGGATATGACTTGTGTACATGATCCTCTGTTGTTCAGGTGCTTTCTGTGCCCATGGTCAGCCTCTCCTCTCTGTGATATATTTTGATATGTATTGATATATTTTGCAACATATTTTGATTGCTGTTAATTTGCTTTTTCATGAATTACCTTTCTAAGGGAAGAAACACCTTATGATTCAGGCTGTGATCAGAAGGAGCTTGAGAAAGTGATTTACAATTTTTTTTTCTTGTTCTTTTTTGATTTTTTATGTATATACTTTATATAAAGTGAGGTGACTTTAGATCAGTGTGATATGTCCTTATTGTCTTGACTACAAAAGCAGTCCTCTGAAAAGCATAATTTTGAAATAGCTACATTATGCCAAAAATACAGGCAGACAAATGCTAATTTCATCAGCAGTGGTTCTGAAGACCTAAAATTCTTAAAAACACTTAGATAAGTATGGTCCATAAGGTGACCAGGTCCTACTCGTGAAGGAGGACTGTAGTAATGGATGGAGAAAATGGCAGATTTTTCATCCTCTTTGCATATTGTCCAATAATGAGTTATTCTTTCAAGCAAAAACACAGTATTACAATTCAAAACGAAAAAATAAAAAAGTGGGGCGGCATGGTGGTGCAGTGGTTAGCACTGTCGCCTCACACCTCTGGGACCCAGGTTCGAGTCTCTGCCTGGGTCACATGTGTGTGGAGTCTGCATGTTCTCCCCATGTCGTCGTGGAGTTTCCTCCGGGTACTCCAGTTTCTCCCCACAGTTCAAAAACATGCTGAGGCTAATTGGAGTTGCTAAATTGCCCGTAGGTGTGCATGTGTGAGTGAATGGTGTGTGAGTGTGCCCTGCAATGGGCTGGCCCCCCATCCTGGGTTGTTCCCTGCCTCATGCCCATTGCTTCCGGGATAGGCTCCGGACCCCCCACGACCCAGTAGGATAAGCGGTTTGGAAAATGGATGGATGGATGAAAATAAAAAAAGTCAATTACCTATGAGGATGAAATTCTTCCCACTGTCTCCAGTGTCAGATTGACCACATGTCAGGGTTGTATGGAAGTAAATTAATGACAAAAGTAGTTGATGAAAAAAACATGTTGAATTACACTTATCAAATAAAAAAGCATTGCATTATTGATGCTTTGAATTTTTGGGGACTGTAATTTAATATGTGTATACATTTAAACATTGAACATTTCAACTGAAAACATTTCAATTGTAATTTCATTGCTTAAATATTCAGTACAAAAATATTCGGCTTCCAAAATTCAGTTCCAAAACACGTATTTTAAAGTGCCGATAGAGTTCGTCTAATTGCTGTCCAAAATGGAGCAAGCGGGAAATACAAGTACTGACTTGGCAGCAGATTTTCGTTGATTGTGTTATTTATGTTTCTTGTCGTTTACTAGTCAATCCGATAACTTATTGCGCCCCCAAGTAATAGGTTTTTATGTAAGTAATTCGCTAGCTGCATTAATTATCACCAAACTTATCTTGCTAACGTAAGATGCCTGTGGGCACCTACAAGGTGCTAGCTTGCAAGCTGGCCAGCTAGGTAGTTGGGATGGGATAGTACTCGACTTGGAGACTGACAGGTCCGCGATGACACCAGAAGGGACCTTAATAGCACTTTTTGAAAGTATGATATGCCTAATTAAGGAAAAGACGGTGAAGATGAAACGGCATCTGACTGGGCTGGATGACACTGCCTGTGTCATCTTCCATGTATGACCCGCTGCCTTAATTCTGGTTGCCTGGCAATTGGAGGTAGTGTCGGCACCGGCTTGTCATCTTCCCCCTGCTCCCCGGTTGTGTCTCAAATTTTATGATTTGGACAGTATGACTCGGCACTTAGCCATCTCTCCAGTTTGACTCTCCCTGCCGCCCCCTGGAGGTTGGGCTCCCCCTTCGAGTCTGGTCCTTCCCAAGGTTTCTTCCTTCTAGGGAGTTTTTCCTTGCCACTGTCGCCTATGGCTTACTCACTGGGGGCTTTGGGTGGGGATGCTGTAAAGCGCTTTGAGACGATGTAATGTTGTGATAATGTGCTATATACAAAAATAAATTTGTTGGTTTGTACTTGGACTTTGTCTGCTCGCAGGAATGCAATTTCCAGCATAGTAACCATGCCAAGCTTCCATTGCATGCCTATTGCTGGTCCAAAATGCAGCTACTAATAGGATCGTATAATCGTGATCGTATTTCTCCTATACCTGCCTCTTTGCATTGACTTCCAATTCAATATAAGATTGATTTCAAGATAGTAATGTTTGTATAAAAATCACCAAATGCCCTTGTGCCAACCTATCTCTCTGAATTAAGACCACATGTCCCACCACGGGCATTAAGATCTGCTGATCGGTCTCTCCTTGTGGTTCCGAAATACAGGCTAAAGCATAGGGCAGATCGGGTGTTTATAGCTGCAGCTCCAAAGCTGTGGAATGAGCTGTCCCAGCGTATTCCTCAGGCACTTTCCACATTTAAAGTTAAACTAAAAACTCATTTTTATTCTTTGGCTGTTAACTCAGTATAGGAGCTCTCCATCATCAAAATACACAAACACTTTAAGTGTTTGTGTTTTTAAGTGTCTTTGTTTGTGTTTGTGCATTTTGATTGTACAGCACTTCGTTTCAACTGTAGTTGTGTGAAATGTGCTTCAGAAATAAATTGAGCTTGAACTAAATAATAATAATAATAGATACTTTATTGATCCCTGTAGGGAAATTGTCTTTACGCCTCCCACAACTTGGTCTTTTTTCATAGAGGAAGTTGTCTGTGAAGGGCTGCCACCCGTAGCGGTGCCCAGGGAGCTGGGGGTTAAGAGTCTTGCTCAAGGACCCACAGGCTGAGGCTGGGTTTGAACCTGCGACCTCCTGATTACAGGCACACAGATTTAGCCCACAGAGCCACACGCTGCCCCCTAAGTTATTAGTAGTTAACTTAATTTCCTTTGAGAAAGATATCGACCTCTAAAGTAGTACTGATGGAAAAGTACATGGATAGGGGGCCACTGCTGATTGCCTGCACTGTTCGTTTAATCTGTTCAGCATTCAGCAGGTCTGGAATAGAGAAATAGCTCAGAGGGACTTATGGAGGGTTGCTGCCCCCTAGTGGACATACATAGTTTCTAATGAATCCTCATCCATCCAAGGTATCCTTCAACACACTGGGATTTCTATGTTGTGATTGAACTTAAATGACAAAAACATAATAGCATTCCTGGTTTATCTAGGAGTAATAAACTAGTGATTAGTTTAGTAAAGTATCTGGCAGTGTCCCAACCTTGGAACAACTTTGTAAGACTTCCAACTTTGTAAGAATTTCCAAAGCATAGAAAAGGTGGCACTTGTTTGGTTAGTGAGAGAACTGCACCTTCCAACTTGTCCACTATGTGGCAGCAGCACATACACCAGAAACTAACAAGCTGGTCGACTTTCTCTACTTTTTAGGTTTTGACTGTTTTATTTCACAATGATGGAAGATTTTATTCATTAAAACACTACACAGCAACGAAATAAAACAAGGCTCTAAGTATTTCGACAACAAGAATCAGGGAATAACGCGAGCAATCCTTGTTAAAATGACTCGATCTCTCTCCATGTCGCGCTTGTGCGTAGAGCCACGATCCCCACACACATCTTTTATTGAAACCAGCTGAGGCAAGTAGTTTTCTGAATTTTATAATGTGTAAAATAAGTATTAAATGTGTTATAAAGCATATAGCCAACGACAATTAATAAAGAATTTAAGCATAATATCCCACACGTACCCCGTTTGTAGAAATGGCGCTATCCTGCGACCTACAAGATAAAAAGCATATGGCACCAAATTGGAATCAATGGTCTTTAAAAGAGTAAAATGCCTTACATGAATTTATTAATGCGATATTTTAAATAGGTTTTTAAGGCATAATAAGGCTTTTAGCAATAATTTTAACCGGACGCATCGAGCTTTTCTAGCTACAGACGAAAGTGGGTCTGGCAGTTTTGAATGGTAAAAGCAGTGGTTGTGTATTATTAACGGGTTTTTTTTTTGTTTAAACAAAATGCACTATTTTTTATCGGTACCCAGTTTATTATTAATTTAATAGCTGTAAGAACTAGTGAGCGGTATTTAGCAACATACATCAAAACATCTTCAACATTCCAATATGGAAGGTAACCGACAACGTTTTCAAGCAAATTTCATAAAACTAGGCACCGCAAGGAGAGCGTTCGAATAGGAGATGGCGCGGTACGTAGTCCGGGATAGAAACTATAGTGAGCGGTATTTAACTACATACTTCAAAAATATTTTACAACTTTGGTAGAATACCTTAGTTATTGTAATAATTTAAGGGATTAAAAAAAAAACATTTGTCATGTTCGTTAATGTGTTATTGTAAGCAAATGCGTTATTTTCTAATGGCAAAAGCCCTGTCATTATGTTTTAGGTGCGAAATTATATGGACTAGCAACTGTCCCTGGGGGAGCAGCCCGGATAGGAACTAGTAAGCAGCATTTAGTAAATAGCATCAAAACACACATATTTAAAATTTTAACAGAATAAAGTCTTAGTTATTTTAATAAACAAGTTTTTTCAGTAAATGTTTGTTCACGCTCATGCGCACAAACACACACCCGGACGTCGGGGGGGGGGGGGCTTTAGAGCTTAACTTTAGGTTGGTGATCGCGATGTGTGTCCAAATTCCAAAACACCCTAACTTAGACTTGTAAATTTTTAAGAAACGACATTAACGCTTTTTGGTAATGTTTGGAGGTATACAAACTTCAGTTGTATCGGACATGCGCACAAGAACGCATCCACGGGAGGGCCTTTACAGTTTGGAACCTCAAAGGCTATAACGGTAGTAGAAGGAGACCTGAATAATTGATACCATGAAAACGCAGATTATTTTTCAGCCATCGTCTTCTCGCTGAACTGTGTATGTCTTTAATTTTCATGCAAAATCCGTCAATATTTATTATTAATCTATATCTAGCACCTTTCATACATCAAATGCAGCTTAAAAGGCTTTACATAAGTGACAAAAGTCAAGAAGGAAAAAACACATTCAGAATAAGAAATTAGTGACATGGGAAATGCAGTATATGATGCTCTTGCAAGAAACTCATTTTAAACCATCAGACGACAGATGTGTCGATGGGCAGGTCAGATCTATCATTCTACATTCTTTTTGCTGTAGAGCAAGGGGTGTAGCAATATTGTTGCATACATTCCCTTTGTTCTTTGCATATCTGATGTGGATTCCCGATCCAATTGGGAGATGTGTCATAATTACTAGCTTATTGTTCATTACGTCTGTACTATTGGTTAACGTAAATGCTCCTAATTGGGAAGATACTTTCTTTAAGCGTCTGTTCTCACTGGTACCTGATACCTCTAAATATCACCATATCCTGAGGGGGGGGTGATTTTAATTGTTGCATTAATCTGGTATTAGATCATCCATTCCCCAAGATATTTCTGCCTTCAAAATCTGTCGAAACGATTTCTTATCGTTCTTTTTCCAAAGAATTTAATATGTCAGGAGTTTTCACAATTCTTTAATCCCACTCAAAAAGAGATTCATCGCACGTTTTTTAGTTGATAATAGACTTCTTGCTCAATATCTGAGCAGCTATGATAAAATAGCTTTCTCAGATCATGCTCCAGTGTTCTTGAAAATTTTGTTAGAACATGGCGTCCTTAACTGTTAAACACTCAGTTGCTTTTTGACGGAGACTTTGTTGATTTTATTTCAAAACAAATTGACAATTTTCTTTATTTAAATAAATCTCCAGATGCATCTGTTTCCATATTGCCGGAAACCTTGCAGACCGATACTAGAGGGCAGATTATCTTATATATAAGCAATGATAGAGAGCTGTGGAAGGAGAAGATGGCATATTTAACACAGCGTGAAGCAGATCTTGACAATCGATGTGTTTCTCCCCATCTGCCGATGTTTACAAGGAGCACCTAACGATACAAGCAGAGTACGAATTTCTAGTGTCTCAACACACTACTGAACTACTGATGCAAACAAGGTCTCATTATTACGAGCAGATCCTCTAGAAATTAATAATGCATTCAAGCATTTTTACATATATCTTTTCTCCTCTCACTTGCTGTTCAATAGTTTCTTTAGGGATTTAGCCATTCCTTCATAGGAATGTGTGGCTGTGAATGATTTAGATGTCACTATCACTGTAACTGAACTGACCACCATGGCGGCTGCTTCGCAAAGTGGTTAATGTCCCAGACCCGATGGCTTTCCTTCAGACTTCTATAAAAAGTTATGGCCCCAGTTGTCCTCTCTCCTATTGGACAGGTTCAACAACCTGAAACTCTTGCCCAAGCTAATATTTCTCTTATGCTAAAAAAGGGGAAAGATCCTCATTCTTACACCTCCTATTACCTAAAGACTTATTGAATACGGACTAAGATCCTGTCCAAAGCACTGGCCCTTCATCTAAAGTCAGTTTTTCCAACTATTGTGTCTCATAACTAGATTGGTTTTATCCATAATAGACAATCCTTTATTCCTTTTTAATATTGACCGTGGGAATGTAACCATGACTGGGACTATAAACAGAGTGCTTTCCTCCTTTCTTCTTCATCCAGATCACATCGTTCATTTTCTCCACTCAACTACCATTTCTTCAGCTCAACAGAAAAGTAAGCATGAGGTGAAGATGGGGCTGAACATCAGTATAATCTCTGGTATGAAATCATCTTTATATGTGACTCACATTCATCCAGAGGCTGCAAACTGTTAGAACTGGGACCTCCAAGGCGTGTTTCGTGATGAGATGAAATATTTCTTTTTGGTTCTGTTGCCAGACCTTTATACATGATAAATGAAGCCATTACCACATCTAACAATGCCAGTAAGGGAGGTGTTCATATTGACCTGCAAAGTGACATTCCCAGGCATGAATGATTTGGATGATGACAAAATGATTGGGACAGTGAAGACACTGCGTGTGTAACTGGAAGGTCACAGGTTCAAATCCCTTGCTTGGCAGAGTGATCTCACTGCTGGGCCCATCAGCAAGGCCCTTCATCAGCAATTACTCCAGGGACTGTGTGACCCAGCTTGGTAACTTGTATGTTGCTTTGGAAAAAAAGATTTGCTGAATACGTAATTGTAACGTTTGCATTTCTGTGACAGACCTACAGGGGGAGCTACGTGACATGGTAGATTTTTGCTCCTCTTTGCTAATGTGTGCTGCCAATGTAACCCGCCATGCAAGTAAGTGTGCCGTCACTTACAGTGGTGCATAATGGGTCTGTGTTAACAGCACCAGGCATCAGTGTTATTAATTAATTATAAAACAGCATACTGTAAATCATCACTGATGTTGTTTTGAAGTATTAGCACACAGTACACAGACAGAATGAACTTTAGTAGTGATGGTGAAAAGGACGGCTCGTGAACTAGCTTGTGGTATTTCTGACCCCAGTAGACAGTGGTCTTAGTTTGCTTTAGGACATGCTTTGAACAGAGAGCACCATCTAGTGGGGTACAGCAAATGCTTCATGAAGTGTCATTTTGGCCATCACTGATAATCAGGTATTGTGGGGAAAAAATGGTAGTGAAAAAAAACAATTGGGTGGAAAATCCAAGAGATTATGAGTGTGAACTGATTGATTAAAGCCAAGTGTAGCTAGCTGTAGGTATTGTGGTATTAGGTGGGGAATTGTACAAGTTTCATGTAGGTTTGTAGTGTAACAACGATCCAGTCACATGGGTGGATCAGTGTGGTGTTACATTGTAAGCAGGGTTGTCTGGATGAAGTCATTCTTATGATGGTAATGATGAGCTAAAAGCTGTTCTTTTTCTGCGAAATTCCTACATTCACTCTGCTTTCTTTTTAGATAAGAAATATCAGTGACAGAAATATCAAGCGAATAAGATTTATTTATGTATTGTTTGCTTGGAACTTGTGCTGAAATACCACTACTTTTTAATTTCTATGAAATTCATTTAGAATTGAACATTTCTATAGATATTGCACTCTCTTTTGAAAGTAATCAAACACATTATAATTTTTAGTGTGGAGCTGGATTCGCTGGATTGTTTTGACGTGTTTCTGTGGTCCTGGATATTTGTGTTGTGTTCAGAAATGCTATGCAATAAAAGTGAGGACTGTCCTTGTGAAAGGTATTATTTCGATTATTTCTAGTAGTCTGGTTTTAATGTCAAGATAGGTATCAGTTTAATGCTAAGTTATAGTTTCCTTATAAATAAAACAAACAAATACAGTATGAATACAAGATTTCTTGAGCAAGAAATAAAATTCTTATCTTTTCATGTCCACAGTCAACGTGAATCTCAATCCCAGTACAGTTCATCCTAAACTCATTGTCTCTGGGGACCGGAAATCAGTGAGACTTGGGGAGAATCGACAGGCATTTCTTGAGAACCCAAAGAGGTTTGATTTTGTCGTCAGTGTCCTTGAAAAGGAGGGCTTCTCTTCCGGCAGGCATTACTGGGAGGTTGAAGGGAAACACAAGACCGATTGGACTCTAGGCGTGGCGAAAGGGACCATCTCAAGAAAGGGGTCTCTACTATTTCGACCTGACACTGGATTCTGGACCATAATTCTGAAAGATGGGATGTACAAGGCTAACAGTAAGTCCCCTGTCCTTCTTTCCTTGAGGGAGAGGCCCCAGAAGGTGGGGGTGTATGTGGATTATGGGATGGGGCAGGTCTCCCTGTGAAATGTGAAGAAGGTTGTATCTGAGTTTTTGAAAAGCAAACAGATAAATGGATATGACTTGTGTACATGAGCCTCTGTTGTTCAGATGCTTTCTGTGCCCATAGTCAGCCTCTCCTTTCTGTGACATATTTTAGTATGTATTAATATATTTTGGTACTATACGACTGCAATTTAAATGATGTCTCCCAGAACTTTTCATGCACCCCCCCCCCCCCAGTCAAGGCAGTTACAGTTCAGAATACATTGGCGTTCACTTCGCTACACTACAGCTGGTAGCAGGAAATCCTGTCACTGTCAAGGCACCACAGTTCGCAGTCCCTGAAAATGGTAAGAGAATACTCACTATGAATGGTTCTGAATTACAGCGCCAAGCTACTTTCATCATAGCATCATCAGAATGGGCCGCTGTAGGACTGATGGAAAAGTACATGGTTAGGGAGCCACTGGTCTGGTTGCCTGCACTGTTCGTTTAATCTGTTCAGCATTCAGCAGGTCTGCGATAGAGTGGGACTTGTGGAGGGTTGCTGCCCCCTAGTGGACATATATAATTTCTAATAAATCCTCATCCATCTGAAGCAGGGCCTGATTGTCTGTATCAGGTGTTAAATGAGGGCTAAATTACCTAAGCTCTCCAGCAGTAGGATTGGGCACCCCTGATCCAAAGTATCCTTGAACACATTGGGATTTCTAGGTTGTAACTGAACTTCCTGATGAGGAACGTAAAGGTGTAACAGCTGAAAGATGTAGATTAATTCTTTAAACTAGTAACCAATGACATGAAGCTATTTCTCTATATCGTGCCTGAAAGAACATCTGAAGTTAGAACAAGGTGGCACTTGCTTGGTTAGTGAGAGAACTGCACCTTCCAACTTGCCCACTATGTGGCAGCAGCACATACACCAGAAACTCACAAGCTGGTCGATTTTCTCCGTCGTTTAAAGTTTCCACTGTTTTATTTCACAATGATGGAAGATTTCATTCTTAAGACACTACACAGCAACGAAATAAAACAAGGCTGTTAGGTATGAGTCTGTATATAAAGTAAACCTGCAAATAAAAAAGTTAGAAATAGGTCAGTGGAGAGTTTTCAAAGCACTTTTAAGGAAAGTGAAACTGTAAGATGCCCCCCCCTCGTATGACTTCTCCATGGTGGGGGCTGGGGGCAGGGGTGTGCTTCTTCATCGCATAGGCGATCAGATAGGCATGTAGCTGGCCACCCTAAAGAAGGACCCAGCATGATGTTGGCCGCTGCTGCTGGGCTGCTGTCACAGTTGGCGATTTTTGCTACCTGACGCGACGGTGATCTCAGCCATGGTCCATCTGCAGATGTCTCCTGACCCTCATTATATTTCGTGAATGTAAACCCATTTAAGTTCACTGCTGCACAGTGGGAAGCAAGTGATCAACTCTGGCGTGTACTGACAACGTAAAATTCGGATAATACTTATCGACGTCAAAAATGTGTATCTACATGCAACTAACCAACTATTCAATCGGACTCAGGATGTGCAACAATACCATGTCCATTTACAAAACAATACTGATATACTTTAGTTTGTGTTCACTAAAGGTGGGGGGGCGAGGCCATTGAAGCACCATGCTTGCATTGGTTATAGGACAGACATGTGATCGTGTTAAATCCCCAAAAAACAAAAATAACATAACACTACAGTCACCGCATCCTGTCAGCTGGATGGAAGGATACTTTTGTTTTTCCATACACTGGGAAAGTTGGCCGGTGAAACAAAACAGGACACTGAGACAGAAAGGAACCACACAACTCTCCTCACTGATCTGTCACTCGAAGGTCAACCTCTCCCCCCCACAGGACTATAGCTCAGCCAAGGCTGGTGATGTTGGAACGGCCACCGGGGGGCGCCACTATGCGGTGGCCAGAGCGCCTAGGGACATTGTCGTCAGCTTGGGCACCTGAAAGGCAGCAACAGGCTAATTTCAGAAAGGGCCTCAACCAAATGTGTGCAGTGATCATTTGCCTTATAGAATTTACATATTTTAAGGTCCTTCCAGCAAAAATGAACTACAAATAAACTTCAAATTTACCTCAACATGGAGAATTTATTCCATTGCAATTATGGATGTTCAGTTGTTTATAATAAATATATATGTTTATTTATACTTAAAGCTTCATAAAACCACACGGGCAAGATTATATGCTAATCCTGGCTCTACAGTGGACGGTAAAATAATGCATTGATCTTTGTATTCATGCACCAAATTTATCGACCCATGAAATGAAAGAAGAGTTAATCATGTGGAAAAGAAGAGAGGAAGAGACAAGTAGATTGTAGAAGAAGACGTCATGCAGGGAACCTCTGACACATATGGGCATGGATTCGAACAGGAGCCCCAGGTTTGGGATGAGAAACAGACACGAAACACCGGAAGGGAAAAAGAGGACGGCCACCAGGTGCAGGATGGCCTACAGAATGCAGGAAATACCCCAAGAAGCCATGCAAAGGATCCACTCCTTACTCAGAAGTCAACTTGGCCAATACCCAATCAGACCCATACCCAAAATTTTCAGCATCAAGGAACTTTCTTAATTCTCCTTCACTGTCTTTTAGCCCTCAGTCTCTCCCCTGGCTCATTCCTGCCCTGGTACCTCATCTATCACCAAGAAGTTTACAGCCTACAGGAATGTCCATCATCATGACACATCAAAGCAATAGCGGTTAACCTCACAAACCTATAGCTGATGTGTGCTTGTTATGTTTGCTTGTATTTGTGTTACCCTCCAACTGCTGAGAGTCCGGCCCTGGAAATATATAAGATGATGTAGATGAGGTCAGGACATGGTGCTAGGAGACATCAGTGTCAATACAAGTACAGACAATCGTCATTGTGGGGACCCTTGCTCCCCAACATGCTGGGGAACCAATAAAAAGGAAGAAGGCATGGTCTCTGCCCAGTTAAAGACCTTATTGCATGTGTGTAGGAAACCGAATTTCTCTGGGCTCCGCGTGTATCACGGTTACATATGAAGCACACATGTTTTAAAACTTAAAAAAATTAGGATGAAAGGTGCCTTTTTCCCTTTTGCACAGTCATGTTACATGTTTCTCTAATCACACTCTCATCAGCAAGGGGGTGTCTCACTCCCCAAAAATTAATATGAATAATTCCTGTTTTTCACCGTTTTACTTCAGGTGCTCCGGTTTGATAAGCAGACCCTGTCTGCCGATGACCCTGTACACCCTCCCAAAGCGTGCAACGTCACAAAGGACAGTCACCATTGTACACACATGTTTGTGGACAATCAATGCATACACGGGAGGAGGGGGGCACGGAGATTCTGGGTAGCGGTGGTGTGGACAAGGGGCGGGCCATATGCACCTCCCTCTGACCTGCCTGCACCAGTGTCCAGGCCACACCCACCCTACCTGATAGGCTGAAGTTGGATTGGTGGAGGTTCCGGATTGGAGGGGGCTGGTTCTTGGTAGGTGACGTCTTGGCGGACGGCGAAGGGGTGATGTACTTCTGGGTGATGGGGATGTCGTACACTGGGCCGTCATACATGCCTCGCGACACACCGTGCATTGCCATTGCCTGTGAAGATAGTGTGTTCAGAGTCCACCTTCCACGCCACTGCCTGGGGACCATCAGAACACCATACAACCACCAACGTGTGGACTGGGACCTTGAAGTCTAGGGTCTGGTAGGGCACTAGGTGTTGGACCCCACAGAGATAAGGAACATGGAAAGAGGAGATTATGTATCTATTAGAGCAGTGTTTCCCAACCCAGTCCTCGGGGAATCCCAGACAGTCCACGTTTTTGCTTCCTTTCAGCTCCCACTGCTGCTGTACCAGGTATTTGGCATTCCTGATTGGCTAGGACCTAGGAGGGAGCAAAAACGTGGGCTGTCTGGGGTTCCCCGAGGACCGGGTCGGGAAACACTATTAGAGGGATAACTTAAAAGGGTGTTACACTAGGTGATCCGTATTGTGCCCGAGCACGTTTGACCCTCAAAGTCTAGTTTATCTGACTAGTGTGATCATTCTACTTGAAGAGGTGGGCCTGAATATGCTTAGTCAGACTGAGGCATGGTAAGCATCAAGTGTAATTGCTAACTAATCGCTTTGGTCTATGGCAGAGGTGCAGTGTTTGCTGGAAATTTGAGCTGACAAGAGTAGCACAATGAAATGAAAATGTTGCAAATTCGATAAACCTATAACAGGGCCATGTGGTATCGCACCCAAAATGACTGCAAAATGCCACAAAATAAGGCCATTAATAATGAACTCCATTGTGCTGTGCTGTAGTGCTTTTCTTCCTATGTTTTCTTCAACACAAAAAGTCTCACAATGATGATGAAAGTGTGTGCTCAGGCCCAGGATGTTAATCGTACTGTGAGTGCAGACCAGCAGGGCAGTGGGGATGGGGGATAATCATTCTTGAGCACAGCACAAGGCAACTGGGGCAAGTATGAATACACCCTATGGCATCGGTGCTTTGTATAATAATTTATTCATATGGTTAATTTTCTGCTATTCATCCAGTCCAGGGTGTAGCAAAGACTAGTGACCTATGCTGTCTGGGATAGACTCCAGGTCCCTCCATGATCTTGATCAAGTTAAGCGGCTGGAAGATGGAAGGATGAATCAATAGCTGGATTTTCTTTTTTTTGAGAAATTCAGAAGCTCAAGGGCCTTTTGATCCACTCGGGCATAATTGTAGCTCTCTGTTCAAGCTGCCCACTGTGACATGATTTGGGGTTTGACCCATGGCTCAGGGCCTCTTACCTTGTTCCTCATCTTGATGCGCTGGTAGACGTAGTCGGGGAAGGGTTTGCGCGAGATGAAGTGTCCGGCTCCCTGCTGCATGGACAGGTTAGCACCTTCGAAAGCGATCTTTCCCTGGCTGATGACCACCAGCGGCCCCCCTCGACATTCCATGCCCTCAAAGATGTTGTACTCCACAGCCTGAATTGGAGTAGAAGAACAGGGAATGCAAATTCTTTCCTTAAGTTTTTACACAAAAGGCATCTTCCATCCAGCGAGCCATCACACATCTCACCGACTGCTGTGTCTTGGCCGTGATGGTCTTGATCTTGTCGGGGTCCCAGATGACGATGTCAGCATCGGAGCCCACTGCTATCCGGCCCTTCCGGGGGTACAGGTTGAAGATCTTGGCAGCGTTAGTGCTGGTCACGGCCACAAACTGGTTTTCATCCATCTTGCCCACAGCCTAACAGAGAAAAGTGAGGGAAGGTGAAGAAGATATAAAACTAAATCTGCTGGCTATGTGCTTAGTACAGCTGGCAAGATGTTTTAAGCCATTGACTTCAGAAGCAACAACCAGTTCTCAATTAGCACATTTTCACATGTTAGTATTGCAACAATTTAAGCTTCCATGTCACAAAATACTTCAAGCACTGTCACCACTATTACTCCTGAATATTATTTCATTCAACTTACCACAGCCTTGTCCCACACGAAGGACATCCGCTCCTCTACCCCGTTGGTGCCTTCAGGAATGAGTGTGAAGTTGTCCTTCCCAATGGCCTTCTGGGAAGTGCTGTAACCACAGTGGGAGCTGCCCACTGTCTGGAGGTCCCCACTGCAAGGGTGCAGCACAGCGTAAACACAGGAGGTAAGTATTACCAGCAGGACGACAGCACACCGTGAAGCAGCTTCAGCAGCACATCACATCCCGCTGAGACGTAGCAAAAAAGGTTGGAAGGTTATTCCCGCTTTCAGAGAGGCCCAGATTCACTCCACCCATAAGTCCAGGGCTGTCATGTTAACTACATATTTAATTACTGTCAGATTATTGCACTTTCTGGATTTTTAAAAATGCATTACATTCCTCAAGAGAACAATAATCAGCTACTCTGCCTTTCCTTAGTAAATAAAACACATGGGCTGCTTTCACCATTGGAAAGCCAGCAGGCACAATTCCCCTGGCTACAGGGCGTGACCCCTGTGTGACAATGGGCTGTAATATCGACAGCCATGGTTGGACCTCAAAGCTGTTGTTACCTCACTGCCTGCTGATCTGAGTCATCACAAATTAGCCACAATATGGTGCATAAACAAAGACGAAATCCCCTCTCCTCCTTTAGCGGCTACCTTGGTTAGCAACCACACGCAATACAAGGTAATAAAAATTTCATTTCTGACCAATATGCGAGTAACATTGGAGTATCTGTACGAGAAATTTATCTGAATGTGTGCAGCACAATCATGGTCACACACAGACTACTGTGATTTTCACTTAGCTACCATTTGGCTTAATCACCTGGTCTTTGGACCAGAACTCAGTCATTAAACGAGGAGAGGATGTACACCTTTTATCTTTTTAGCACTGCATGTTACAGGATTAGTACTCATGGAAGATTGATGAATGATAAGAGCCAGTAAATGTTTAAGTAGCTAGATGATTTCCTCAAATGGTTGGTGAATACAGCCTGGCTATCTGTGCTTGTCCTGGTCCAGAGCCATACCAGGCCAGCAGAGTGTTGAGATGGTCCGGCGTAGTGGGATCGGGGCTGAGGGGCGGGGATGTCACAAACGCCGCAGCCTTGGCCCAGTTTTTGCTCCAGTAGTGTGTTCCGTCTGTTGCCAAGCTGGCTGTGATGGGCTCCCCATACACCACAGATCCTGAATCAGAAACGACATGCAAGTATGACAAGGACCTGAGCCTCATAAAACCTGGTTCTGTGCTTTTTCTGAGACCCAGAACAGTCATCCGCACCAAAGCCTGAGCCTCATAAAACCTGGTTCTGTGCTTTCTCTGAGACCCAGAACAGTCATCCGCACCAAAGCCTGAGCCTCATAAAACCTGGTTCTGTGCTTTCTCTGAGACCCAGAACCCTGACCTGCACCAAAGCCAGAGCCTCATAATACCAGGTTCTGTGCTTTTTCTGAGACCCAGAACACTCACCCGCACCAAAGCCTGAGCTTCATAAAACCTGGTTCTGTGCTTTCTCTGAGACCCAGAACCCTGACCCGCACCAAAGCCAGAGCCTCATAAAACCTGGTTCTGTGCTTTCTCTGAGACCCAGAACCCTGACCCGCACCAAAGCCAGAGCCTCATAATACCAGGTTCTGTGCTTTCTCTGAGACCCAGAACACTCACCCGCACCAAAGCCAGAGCCTCATAATACCAGGTTCTGTGCTTTCTCTGAGACCCAGAACACTCACCCGCACCAAAGCCTGAGCCTCATAATACCAGGTTCTGTGCTTTCTCTGAGACCCAGAACACTCTCCCGCACCAAAGCCTGAGCCTCATAAAACCTGGTTCTGTGCTTTCTCTGAGACCCAGAACACTCACCCGCACCAAAGCCAGAGCCTCATAATACCAGGTTCTGTGCTTTCTCTGAGACCCAGAACACTCACCCGCACCAAAGCCAGAGCCTCATAATACCAGGTTCTGTGCTTTCTCTGAGACCCAGAACACTCACCCGCACCAAAGCCTGAGCCTCATAATACCAGGTTCTGTGCTTTCTCTGAGACCCAGAACACTCACCCGCACCAAAGCCAGAGCCTCATAATATCAGGTTCTGTGCTTTCTCTGAGACCCAGAACACTCACTCACACCAAAGCCAGAGCCTTTTCCAATACCCAGCTGCCATTGTATTTCCCTGTCTATCTCAAAGGTCTGCATTTTGAAACTGCTGTTATGCATCCACTCCAGGGTGTGGCAAAGACGTGTGCCCTGGCCTGCCCGTTGTAGGCCTGACCACCCCCACCCTCACATTATGGCCCCTCGGCCCTCCATCCCTGTGTCATGGGACAGCAAGACTACAATTACACTTTTGGTCATCCGTTTGCCTCTACAAGTGTAATGTTTAAACTAATCGATTATGCATTTGCTACAACATGGAAAAAGCAGAATAATTATATATTTTTAATCCCAAAGTAACAATCTTTTAAGTTTTTTTTTACACCTACAATGTTTTTGCGTTAGAAACTAATTTCTCCTCGAAACAGTTAGATTGGTTCATCAATTGTTTATTCTAACATATATTGTGTTTAAAATCAATCTGTAATCTGGCTCAAACCACCATTTTTCAGTGACTCAGAAGCTGCATCTGACTGAATAGTAATAAGGCGGCCATATTTGTATGTAGAAGCCAACAGACCTTTCTTCCTTGACTGGGCCACGATGTCCGCCGCGCTCTTGCTCATCACCTTGGTGATGTAGATGGGGCAGTTGACCCGGTTGCCCAGGGTGACAGCACGAAACACAGCTTCGGACTCCAGCTGTGAGGACAAATAAATAACGTCAAGCCTATACGTTGTGATCCTTCTTAGCAGACCAATCATATGACTTCACTGCACTGCGGATAGATCTAGCAAAAAAAATACCCATAGTACCAGTAACCAATAATTACCAAATGATAACCTATTACAGATAGATTTTAGCTAATCAGGTGCCTGTTGTGTGACAAAGGGCCCTCTATATTTGATTCAGTACAGTATGTTTAATGGCATACCTAACAATAATATGTTTAACATTTTTCTGGCAGACCTATCTAGTATAGATATTTGAACAACAATATTAGCCTAAAAGTCTTGGCTGTAGTATCGGCATATGGACACCACGGGGCTCACCTCTTCGGGGCGACTCAGCACATGTCCCTCAGGCCCAGTGATGCCCATCCCGAGGATCTTACTCTGCTCCTGATTCAAACAACATATTACCAACATTAAATTAACATCAGGCTGGTTTTTCACTTAAAAGACTGATTTATTAACCACAGCATACAACTGATACAAAAACGTAGCAAGTCTAGGTGGACTACAAGACCCGGCATATTGAAATGCCTTCCCATGTCATCTGACTTCACATACCGCTCAAGCTGAAACTCATCAGCCTTAATGAATTACCAGGAAGAGCAGGATGGTAGAACATGGTGACCAAACAAGAGTGCAGCCTATGGAAACTCTCATTTCCTAACGCAGCACCTGATTACTACTACTGTACATTTAAACAGGGCCGCCCACTAAATACAATTCTACATTTACACAACTTATTGTGCAGGATATTTACTAATGTAGTTGATGTCACTGTCATACCACCATTACAAATCCTGGAGTTTCTTCACAGACCACTAGCATTACAGGACAGCTGGCTTAAACTCATGAACTTTTATCTCTCTCTCACTTAGACATTTTGCTTTACTAACACAAGTAAACAGATCAAGATGAAATCAGAACCCATGCAGCAACACTGATCTCTAGGAGAAGATGATTTGAGTGACTTATTGCATCCACAGAAGCACAAACCGCTTGGTAAAATAGAGAAGCGCATGTAATAAGAGATGTCTCAGAACAGGACTGTGATTCCTATTTACAGAATGTTGTTAAAAGGAAGAATGGACACCATTGTCTCTGGTAGGACATTAACTCACACTACTGCCTTCTTTCACACACTAGTGACTTTTGTCTTGCTTTTTAGTAACTGTTCTTTAATGACCTTTTCCAATCCATCAGAGAAAGTCCCGACCCCCATTCATCTTCAACTAAGGTTTGATCATTTACAAAAAAAATGAAAATATGCAAGTGTCATACTGAGGGAAGACACAGACCTAGAAAAATACAGACGTAACAGAATGCTCACTCTGAACTACAATGCAAATGACAGTCATTATAGCATCAGAATAGACAGGGGTACTGCTGATTCCAGATCAGTAAGAGAGGGAGACAAAAGCCTGGTTTATGGCAGTGTTCATTGGGTCCAATCAGCAATCAGATAGTCTGGGATGGATTAACAGTCCATGGGAGCTTAGGGAGGACTGCTGCTCCCCCTGCCCTCTTATCGGTGTCTCTGATCCTCACCTGAGCGATGAGGTCACCGTTCTCTGCGTGCACCAGCACCACGGCGCCCAGCTCCTTGAGGAAAGTGAAGGCCTCATAGAGCTGTGGGGAAGGCAGTCAGTCAGTGTGCTGCTGTAGAATGTCTGCGTCCTGTGCCTGCATTTCACTTCAGGATCAAACCTCTACCACCGGATCATCAATCAGCATGGCAACGACCCCACCGAAGGGCAACACCAAACTCTGCGTTTCAGATACTGATGGACTAACAGATGACTTCAGATTTACACATTCAATTAAAATAAACACATTTTCAATGCTACAACACACTACATATCACAACAGGAACTGGAAAAAACACATTTTCTCAGAAACTGCTTTACAGAATAATCCTAAAACAACGTCACGAGACAGACATCTTTGCATTGGTCAATCAGATACCAGTAGACAGGGAAGAAAGGGCATATTATATCTATAGTAAAAGGTCACCATAGTGAAAATGTGGACACACATGGTTCTCATTGGGCAGCCACAATATGGCCAACATTAAAATAGTTCTGATGTAAGGTATGGTAAATTCTAGCCATGCTATCAATTTTAACATGTGGCTAAATTCTAATCATTAAGGAAGTGATGTAAGAGAGACCACACTGCACTGTGAATCATGCATACTGACATGAAGGTTTTAGACACTACATAAGTTCAGGTTTCTAGTACACTTTCATCTAAAACACTCGTCCCTATTCAGAACACAAGAGATGAAACAGCCCTGGGTGTCTAGCTTTCCGATATGCTGTCTTTAAGGGGCACTGTTAGGGTTAGGCATACCACACCTGAGTGTCAGTCATCTGGTACAGATCCTTATAGGCCATGTACACCTGGAAGGAGTTGACCCCTGTTTTGTGCAAGGAAGAAAACATTATTTTTAAGTGCATTTTACAAGTATTCCATTTTTACTTAGGTGTTTTTAAGACACCTACAAAGTCAATCTAGCATCTTCAAAGGTGGTTTACATTCCATGAACTGAGAGCTGGTTTATTAATAATCTTCCTTCTTTCCTACATCCTATGGTTTCAGAAGAAGCACACCCTGCAGCAGCTTGACCCACTGCAGGTCCCTGCTCACCCTTCTCCTGCACCAAGATCTCCAGCTCCTTTTTGACGCCCTCGTGCCAGTGAGGGATGTCCACATGAAAGGAATAGTCGCAGCAGGACTTCTTATCTGCTGCCTCATGCCACTTCTCAAAGGCCTGCAGCAGGCTGGCCCCAGGCTGGGGGGACACGTGGTCAACTGAAAAAGGACAGTGGGGTTAGCACAGTGACCACAGCAGACAATGTAATCAAGGCTCTTTGGAGAAGATCAAGTGGTCAGAATAGCAAATCTCCAGGCGAGATGTGTTACATTATGTCATTACGTAGCGGATGCTGAGACTCACTGATCATGGTGGTGCCCCCAGCCAGTGCTGCCTTGGTGCCCTGGAAGAAGTCATCCACAGTCTGGGTACCCAGGTAGGGCTTTTGCAGGCAGGTGTTGACATCGATGCCTCCGGGGATCACCATGCGGCCGCTTGCCTCGATTATTTTCACGCCTCCTGGCACGATTAGGTTCTCCCCCAGCTGTCTGTCATAGGTGGTGAAATTGTCACAAACTCGCTTTCAAAATGTATCCTTCTCAGTATGACATACTATTCATATCTCCACCTTTTTCCATATAATACCCTAGAGGGGTCCTACTGTTGGGTGGAAGATGCTTAATCTGACTTGCTTCACTAAGAATATTCAACAGAATAAAGAAGTAAAGTAAAAGTACATTGTTTTATAATTAACTAACTTGTCAGCTCATTGATTAGTTCCAGTCTGGAAAACCCTTCACAATCACCACCTTATTGTGATGATCCAAAGGGTCACTACTTACTTAATCACCCCATCTTCCAGATAGATATCAGCAAAGAAGGACAAGTCATCGTTGACGACCCTTCCACCCTTGATGAGCAGACGGTCACTCTGAAAAAGAGGTGGTTTGAGGTGTAAGCCACGTCCTACTGCCACACACAGAACGAGAAGCATGTTTCACTGGTCACTGGGGGTTGACCTGTGCATGGTCCAATTAACAACAATGTGCCCCTGAACAATTAGGATATTCACAAACATCTGGCCCCCATCTTTTAAATCCAACATCTATTATGTGGAAAAACACCTAATAGGTTCATACTTTCAGGCACCGCGTGCATATTACTGGCTGCTTTGTCTGGACTGTGGTCTAAAAAGGCAAAGTACAATCCTGCTCCAGGAGGTTTGTTCTTGCTACAAAATGTAGAATAAGTCAATTAGTCTTTAACGTGGCTCGTAATGGTTTTTAACTAAGACTGGAGCTTCCAAAATCCTAACGATGTTTAACAAACAGACTTGGAAAGGCCCCCCTTTGAGAATCACACTGGGGCAGCTCCTTAAGAGTACAGAGATTCTCATCCTAGACTCCTAAATGACTTGATGGCAAACAGATGGCTCAAAATCAATAGCCAGAGTGAGCGTTGGCACCTCCTTTGTGCTACACTTGTCCATAATGATGTTATCATCCAGATTTAATTCTATAAATTCAATCTGAAAGTCAACAGAATCATTTTCTCCCTCCGTCTTTCCATCTCCGCATTGCTTAGCTTCACAAGTCGCCTGGCACAGCCTCCCTTGTTGTATGTCAGGCTTTAATTAAAAGCAGGCAGCCTGGTATCACTGTGCTCTCAGAAAGGCCCAGTGTGGAGGGCGGGACTGCGCACCACTCTCCACGCTGCAGGCTCTCTAGACAGGGAATGTCCCAGGAGAGATGACACTCGTAGGTCTTGAAAAGACCGTGCAGAACAAAGACAGACAATAACCAAGGCTGTTTCAGTAGACAAACCGGCACTGAACATCTCTCTCCCATAAGTCTGGTCAGCTGCTTTTTATTCAATTAAAAGCATCTTGCTTTGATTGATTTCTATGGCATTTCTGATGACCCTGCTGCTATTCCATCCTGGTCACGTATGGGGGTGATTGTCTGCAGCAGCAGTGTCATTGACATTTTCCATGTATGATAATCGCGTTTTTAAATTCTGATCATATTTCTCATTCAACGTGACGCAGCTTTCACATTCCTCCCTCTTCTCCACAGTCTCCTCCTTCAGCAGTCCATTGATAGCAGGCAACCACATGTCCACCTCAGAGTCTGCTGCAGTACTGTATACTGCGCCTGTGCCCAGGACCAGCCACTGCACTGTACGTCTATAGAGAGTGTGCCATTAGCTTAGCACCCCCACACACTGCGCGACACTCTGGGATGGAGGGCTCTATATGATCAGCCAATAAGCCCCTATGGACTAAGCCTCTTTCCACCTCAGATCCCTCCCACTTCCCTGACTATATATCACCCACCACCAGCAGGAAAATGCCTATAATTCTACACAAAGCATTAGCTGTTAAACGGAGCATGATGTCACAGGAAACTGAGTGAGCCTTGGCTTTGCCACACCTCTGCTGCAGGATCTCTGTGTCTCCCCACCTTCAAACGCCCCCAACACCGCTCCAGTTTTACAGCACACTAAGTCAGGGGCGATACTAGGATTTTGTTTAAGCTGGGGAGCATAAAAGGCACCACAAGTCATAAGGTGGCGCCAACCTTATCATTAGCCAATCATATGATTTTGGATCAGTGAATGACACGGGAGGGGGCATGCTAGGAGCCAATCAGCTTTCATCTGGGGCCAGTGTAGGAGGAATTGGTCGTTTCATTCATTGAATAATCATTGAGGTTAGAGCTCAAAGAACAAGCTATTGCTAATTCCAACATTAGCTGCCTGCTTGCCCTCATCTCTTAATAGGCCAGATGGGCTGCTGGATTCCTGGGGGCGCGGCCTGGGATGCACACGCCCCATTTCCAGCTATGGCTCATGTCATCGGAAAACAAGCCCAAGCATCGCTCGCAGCTGCTAGGAGAATCGCACACACTGGTCTGGCTGGAACAGACAGATCTATTCATTCATTGTTTTCTCCTTTTTTGCGCTATTATTTTAAATGATGGCACTCAGATGACCAGACAAGCTACACGATTCACCAGATACAGAACAGGGCCAAGCATTAAATCACCCACTGCTGTTATGATCACTACATCCAAGCCCTAAAGGTCCTGTCAGGGTACCAAAAATAAATAAAAACCAAAAGACACAATCTGAGATTTTAGAAACAGGCCAGAAAATGATCTAAAATACATCATGCAAATTAGTCTCTTGCACACTAATCTGCATTAGTTACAGCTCTAACTTAACCACCAGTTCATAGTGTGGGCTGATCTACAGCACAATGACAACTGTTCCACATACCCTGCCCTTGGTCTACAATCTGACATCTACTGCACACCAAACACTGTCCTAACTGAGCACTAAAAGCCAGCCAAGAGATTTAGATACTTCCTGTAGCACCTTGCCTGATGATGGCCTGTCTACTGTTCTCCACCAAATAACCTCCTAGTCACAAGGACAGCATGGCAGGTAACAAGCCGACAGCCCAACAAAGTTAGCCTAGCATTCTGCGAGACCACCAGAAGTGGCATCATACGCTGTGGAGAACACAAGAGGACATGAAGCCAGCGCACACCATCAAGGGTCCCCCGTAACCCTGTAATGCCAGTGAGAGTTTCATCATTCATCAAGAACAAGGATGGCAAGGGTGGTGACATCACTGTCATGAAAACAAGCCTGTGCTGTGCCCGTCAGCTGCCATCTGGACGCCAGTGTGATCTGAGGTCACACGCCGCTGAACGGCCCCACAACACGTTGGGTTTGAGGCTCAGCCGTCCTACAGTAGCTGTAGTGCCAGTGATCCTTGAAAGTACTCAGACAATATTACAGCAGAAAATATATATTGATAGCATGCATAATGAGTTTATGGTATGCAGTGTTATGGTCCCCAGAGGCCTGGATGCTGTATTAATTACCAGATTTTCTACTTATATAACGGACGGGATTTAAAAGGAGCCAACAGGATGTCACTTTATGAATATCATAAATACATAATTTCTCCTAAATGATCAGGTCAACTGCGCAAATAGACGTGTCCTCTGAGAGACAGAAATGAATGTCAACGCTTTTGTGAATGGAGAATCGCCACTCTGAAGTATTATTATCTGACGTATTGTCATGCCTTAAAGCACTTATACGGTGGAAACGGGGGTAGAAGGCCAAGAAGGAAATAAAAGAACTGCAGGTTTGTCATTGATGTAAAAAGTTTATAAGGCTGGTTAAATCAGGCTGCAGGGGACAGAGATGTCAGGGGAACCACGATGTAGACACATTCTCTCAAGGCTCTCGGACAGCTCAGGCACGGCTTTCATTCCCATGGACACACAGGGGTTGGGATGACTGGTGTTTGTGAAGAGTGCTGCTGTTCACCCACTGTATCTTAATGCTCCAAATGGAACCTGCATGGAATCGAGAATAAGCACATGCGTGTCCCTGGATTTCCTTACTGAGCTTTATTTTGAAATTCTGACATTAGCTGTCCAGTGGCAGATAGTTGCAATGGCTCACTGGCATGCAGGTGACTTCAGATGATACATGCAGGCTGATCAGACAAATTAAAATTATTCTAAATTAATGAGCTTAAACAAAAACCTAGGAGTGATCGGCATTCGTTTACTTTACTTAGCATCATATTAACATTTTAATAAGCGGTGGGAGGTAAAGCTTCTTTTAATTATCGGTTAATGACGAAGAACTGTGGTGTAATTGAGAAATAGTTTAGGCTGGGTTAGGGTTCTCGTGTGGTTTGACGGAATCATGGCCTGTGATCCTACAAAATGCCGCCCACATTAACACCATCCCACAGTAGCTGTGGGAAAGCGCAGTGTCAGCATCCAGTCCACCTCAGACTCGGCGCTGTGGTGCTGATGGGCCCAGCTTGTAGGTTTGGATTCTCAGAACCACCTGGCATCACAGATGATCTGAGTGCATTCGGTACAAAAACAAAGCGTTCCAGGCCAAACATTGACAAATTTCGGAAACTCTCAACGACATGCAGATATGCAGGGTACCATTGAAGATTCACTTATGTATCTGATGACAGACTGCACAGAATTTTAATATAAACCAGTAATCCATATAAATGTTTTACTCGTTAATACTGTATTGTGCTAGTAAGTAGTCTTTACACCTATACTAAGTACTATACAAAAAAATGTTAAAGTTAAATTGCTAACAAAGGAATTTCAATTTATATAATTTTTACTTAGGCAGATGCAAAGAATTATTCATTATTTGTGGATGCCAGAATCTACCAAACTGAAAAGAAAAGCAGAATGAAAAAAATGACATACAATATGAATCCCTGGTCCACAATAGAGTGGCTAAAACATTTCACTGTTCATTTATTCAGGGAGTGACAAATCACGTAGATTATTTAATTATATACCCATAAATGGTGTAACCGCTATTTTACAAGTCAGGTGTACAGAAAGCATAAAAAACTAATACAATTTACATCAGTTATTTCCTGGATTCTTTACATATATAAAAGAACACAGAACACATCAACGATAATAACAGCCAATTTTCATTTCAAAATATTCTGGAATAAATTGAAATTTATAGCAAACTTTGTATTCAGCGATATACTCAACAGTTAAACAAAAGGGCGTTGCCACCGCTTCCGTGTTTGATTATTTTCTCCTGCAAATTGTTTTTAACTATTATGTTAACAGGTGAATTTTCATTTCTGCAGACCGCTCCCATTCTCCAATTCGAAGGACTGCAGCATATATAGAGTGCAAGCGATTCGAGGATGGAATTATCACCTCCATCTTTTGTCTGTCAGCTTCTCCCTCGCTGTATTTTTTATTCACATTTCCCGTATATGTGCTTTGCAGAAAATACACGAAAATCTGCACACGACCGGGGCTCGCCTTGTGTTACTACCTTTACTTAAATATCCGCACTTTGTTCAAATATATCCGCATATGCAATACAGAGAGCACCGCCTTCAAAGGACCAGTCTAACCCAGTTTCCCCCGTACAACCAGCAGCATGCTTTACTACGGTTCAAGCAGCAGCCGCCCCCAAAACATTCCTATTTCCCGAGAACCTCGAAATAGCACCCAACTCATGCTTTTAAGCTATTAAAGAATCTGAGCATATATTTTATTTATCTAAATGCATGTTGTATTATCAGATCGCCAAAGCTGGCGCATCCCGGCCACCACCCAGGGCTGAATCTGGATTATTTGATGTCGATCTGAGAGACAAGCAGGGTGGACACTCGTATGGGTGTCACAATGGCCATAAGGATCGTGGTGACATTAAAGTGTGCAACAATGAAAGGCGTCGATCGGCGGTGAAACGCCTTTTTTTGCAGCGCTGCCTACCGTCAGATGGGGGATGCTCTTCTTCCCTTGGTATCCTGTGCCGGACATTCTCGAGCAATACGATTACAGCAGTTAAACGGAGGGTGTGTGACTACGTCCGACTGAAGGTCTTTAAAAGTGTAACTGTACCGGGCACCTTTAGGATGCAAAGAAAGCGACGCGTCTCCCGACGGGGGTGTGTGTGTCTGGAATTTCAGCTGGATACTGCAGCGCCCCCAGGCGGCGGTAGGCGGTATCAGATGACCGGACGGCGTTGAGAGGCGCGGCTCCTCTTAGCTCGCCTTTGGGGGAGAGGAGCGTCTGGACGCCGGGTCACCGAACCAAGCATCACAACCTCTCTAAAATTCCCAGCGAATAAGGTCGTAACAGCTTTCCTGTCCAAATAAATTTATTATGGAAACCGTGCAATATAAATAAAACTACTACAGAAATTAACTCCATCGGGGAAAATCAAATTCAATTTCAGCTCTATTAACCTCTTTAAAATCTGCCCGAGGGTAGGAATTATTTATATATATTGATATACAATGCACTTTCCAATATTTATTCCTATAGCAAATGAATTAGAGTTTTATCTTAGTCTAAATACTGATAAGGTCCTCGAAAACTTTATTGCTTGTATTAGCTGCGGTTGTTTAGTTATTTAAAATAACTAAAAGGTGTAACCTTCCTTGATGTATTGATTGATATAAAAATGTGTATAAGAGTAGAAAGAAAAATGAATTATCTAACATTTGGTAAAAGTAGCCTTGGCTACTACATGGGTTCAGTCTTCCGACACGTTTGAACATTAAGTTACCCGGTCGCAACTATAGGACCTGCGTTACTGCGTTGAACAGACACTTTTGCACTGTTGCAAATGTCCTGAACGGGGAATTCAACCCCTTCCAGAACCATATGTCTGAGATGCTATATATAATCTAAATTAAATGCCATTGACAAGAAGGGAAGAACTGGACTGCATGGCTGGGAAATCTTACAGGAAAATTTAAGAATGTATAAGCATTACCCAGAAAACTACAAGGTTGTCAAAAAATATTATAAAAACGATATTTTCACTTAATAATACGACTAGGCTTAAGTGTTTGGTGAAAAACATTTCCAAAGGTAGTTTTCATTTATTGTAGGCCTATTGTAATTCTTTCTGGATCGCATCCCATACGCAAAAATGCTACGTAGTTGCTTTTGGAGAAGACATTTCCTTTATTCGGGCGTGTCATTGCATTTTATTTTTTAGGAGAGTGGCTTTGAAATCCTATCAAAATATTTACGATTCGAAGCAAGGTGACATATAAACGTAACATTATGGAAGGTTTTGCTTGTCTAGTGCCTAGTAAAGTAAAACGCTATCGATCGCACACTGCAGCTATCCCGGGGAAACTTTAAGAAAATCTATCATCCGAAAATGAAACATTAACAAAAGAAAATATCCACCATCTTATATAAAGTTAGATGTCAGTGCCACCTAAACAGGGAGCGTTTAATCCGAGTGCCTCGGCGGGACATACCTTCTCATTCTGCTCCCCTTGGAGAAACTCCTTCCCGGACGAGTATTTTATCTCCACTCCGGGGGTCTTGTCGTCGCTGGGGGAACTGAGCAGCGAGCCGCCGATTTCACTCGTTTCGCTGGCCGATCCACTAAAATAGTCTCCGTCTACAAGGTTTTCCCTGCTCCCGCTTCTCGGGCTCCTGCTCCCCTTCCTGCCGACGCTGTACGAGTCGAAATCTATGGTCTTGTTCTCGAAGGCTCCCTCCACCGAGGAGAACATCCCATACGACTTCTGCCGCGGAGTCTGAGCCGTGCTGCCGGGTCTGGCCAGGTAAACCGGCAGGTCATCTTCCTTATTCCAGCGCCGGTGGTAGTCAGACATGCCTTCGCAAATGCAAATACTGGGATCTCTTGGAAGTATTGCGGCGGTGCTCCGGGAAATTAGGAAGACCGTTCTCCAAGCCTCCCACCAACTCCAGGCTCCAACAGGAATACGATCCCGATAGATCTGAACGCAAGGATAAGGATGCTCCCCTTCGACCTTGGTAGCTGCAGCAAAAACAACGTGCTCCACTGTCCCGATGATCCGCGGATGGGTCAGGGAGGGAGCCTGATGACTAAGGTAAAGTAAGGTAAAGTAAGGTAAGGTAACTGGTTTCGATACCTTGATATACCACTAAAGGTCAGCGGTGGCTGTGGCATAGAGTGAAGAATAACTTGACGCAGGTCCCCTATGCAGAGATACTACAGGCAGTCTCTTCTCCTGGGATTGACGCACTTCTTGTCTGAGCAATAAGCCGACCAAAAAGATGTCTATTTTAGGAACAACATAAATATTAACATATAGGCTGTAAAATCCAATATAGGATTAAAAGAAAAATTAAGAAAATATGAACTCTAATAATTTAAATATAGAGCGAAACGTCATTGTATTGGGCTCTAAAATTAAGGATGCCTAAAAATATTTGCATATATTGTATTTGTATATACTATCTCCGTTATTTCAAGCATAACCGAAACTCATCTGGAAATTAAGGCGCTCAGTCTCACCTCAGATCCAGCGTGCCAGAGCTTTTCTCACGCTTCGTTTGCAAGGAAGCAATGTGGACAAGAAAAGTCTCACTGGGATATACAGGTCAGCTGGCAAAAGACTGAAAAAGGGCAAGTTGATTACCCCCCCCCCCCCAACCAGCTGGCCTCGCCTGCATTCGGAGCTGTCCGTCAGCACCCAAAGCCCGCTGTCTGCAGTGGTTTTCGGACACTTAGCAGGTTCAGAACGGTTGTTTTTTTGGCTCCGGAGTAAAGGTAGTATTAGTTTGCTATGACAAATTAGATTTGAACGAGTTTATTTTCATGAACTTCCTGTATTGCATATAAAATAATTTAAGTGGGAATACTTTCGTCATTTGATAAATTAAGGGAGATACCTTAGTTATAAATTTCAGTCGAAGAAAATGAAAATTTAATGGTGGGACTATGGAAAAATGCAGGTTGATAACTTTTCATCTTCCTCAGATATTACGAAATAAGGAGAAAATAAGAGGACAGCTCCAGTTCAGAGATGCGTCACCATTATCAATTGCTTAATTTGTAATATAGATGCGTCGTCAGTTTTTATAAATCGATATACTTCAAAAAAGTGCAACACGGTTCCCTCGGACACAGAGCAAGGAGGCGAGAGACTGTTATATAAACAAAATGTATTTTCTTTAGTTTTAACAAAAAATTATAGAAATAATGTACATCTAGTGAATATACAAAAATAAGTTTGTGTCAGCAAGTGGATTACCCATGTATTTACATTTAGCTGTAAGTGTTGTGTGTCAGTATATCTGAAACATAAAAAATGGGTCCATAATGGCACAATAATGCATCAACAGAACACATCAGATGGATCTCCTCCATGGGTCTTCTCCACGGAACAGGGGCTAGGTGCACAGCATCTTCAACATGACCGTAGGCCTACAGGGTCACCAACAAAGTCTTCATGAAAAGCCTACTGAAACCAAAACATTGTATCAGGAGGCTTCGCGTTTTGATACCAATCAGTACTCAGAGTGGAAGGTTAAAAAATATATAGTTCTAGAATTACTCCACAATGCCATTTTGAAATGGAGTATAGTGGCCTGTAGCATGGAATCATTTGGGTCTCAACACCTTTTCACAGATTTGCTTGTTAAACAGATAGACAGTCACCATGGATCAGCAAAGAAAATTACGCTTCCTAACTATTAAACACAAGTGTCAGAATACATCTTCTGCAACATGAATATAACAAATGTGTGTATGTGCATGAAATTCCATCATCCATCCATCCATCCATCCACCCATCTTCTATACCCGCTTGTCCTATCCAGGCTGACAGGGGTCCAGAGCCTTCGTACCCATGTAGGCCAAATAATCGATATTAAAAGTAAATGTCTGTAATCAAGTGGAAGTTAAAGTGTGGAGGGCAGAAGTAATCAGTTCTCACATTCAATGTGGAAAGAACAGCAAAACAAAGGTAACCACATTTCCAACATATGCAGGAACTGCCTGGAGAAACTCCAGAAAGTCAGAGTCTTACCTTACAAGTTTCAGTAACAAGAGAAAAGGCAACCAAAAAGCAACACAGTGCTCAGAACCTACAGTAACTATCAGAATCTGTTAAATGCAATTCTAATTGTTACTTTGGATTTTAAGGACAGGCGTCACGCTTGAGACAATATGTTCTTTGTTTCATTATATTTTAAAACAAAGGAATTTAACTGGACAATTTGGGTGGCATTGATGTAATATTTCATTCATATTAAAAATTCATTCCTAATAAAATATTTTAAAAGAAATTCCTAAATAGCCACGGAACAACACAAAAAAACACCTGACCTGGTGAAATGGTCTACAAAGAAATACTTTTAAAAACTCAAATTTAAAAAAAATTTAAACGGGGCACTTTGTGCAAGGACACTGACTATATTTCAATAGGACATTCACATCAGATTGGAACCAAGGACAGTAAATCTGATTCCATGTTTGTCCTGTGAGTGTAGTCAGGAATGATCACACAGGAGAATTTTCTCAGTTTAGACAGAGGTATTTTGAATTGATGACTCAGTCGTTTAGTTTGCGGATTTCAAACCTACATTTCCTTGAATGCTAAAACTGCTTGCAGTGCCACGTCACAGTAAAGGCTGGCACTGCACAGCATTAGTGTTCTTTTTTGTTCTCTCATTAACACCTCAGAGATGTGTGGGTAATACTGTAGGTTGAAAAAGTTGAAACATTTATCATTTAAGCAGAAAGATCACAACTGTATCAAACTGCATCATAGTTAGCGGCTTGCACCATTGTTCGGTCTGAAAGCATCACCACTGCGCTTCACGGTGGGAGAAGAGCGAGGGCTTAGGTGTTCAGTGCAAACCATAAGGATTGATGATGATGGCAGGCTCGTGCGCTGTTAGACAGGCAGGTCTTTTGGCACTGCACACTGAGTTTTACTGTTATGGCAACAAAAAGAACAACACGAACTTCGTTAATGATTTCATGACTCAGAACCTTGTATCAATTCTCCACATTTCATCGGCAAATTCATTTTGTTGTTTTAAGCGTGATTCAGTCAAAGAAGCCTTCAATATCGTCCAGACAGAAAGGGCAGGTCACATGACATGTGCTCATGTCGACGCACTTCAGAGGGTTATGTCCCGCTGATGTTACTTTTTGGTGGGTCTGACGATGTCCTGGATGTTTCAGACCACTGGTTCACTGGTGATGGATCTCAGAGACTTTAGATTGATCACCTATTCCTCTGCAAAAGGGCAGAAGAGGTCGGTCAGTCCCATGGCAGACAGGTGTGGGTCTCATCTGCAAAAGGCCGTGGGTTATGCGAGGTGATGTGACACCAAACCTTACGCTCTGCTTACTCCTCGCTCAGCAGCCTTGAGCTGATCTCCTCCAGGAACGCCATTGGTGCAAGGCCACGTGTCCCGTTGACCTAGGAAATAGTCAAAATCTGTCACCCGATAAGCAAAAATACACCATGCTATTATTTATGTATTGCTAAGCCAATAGAAAATCCTTCTTTGATGACACTAGACTGAGGCAGATGTAGGATCTTCAGCTAGTCCTGGTTAATAGAGAATTTCTGAGTAACATCCAGGCAACCAATCAAAATGAATTATATCAGCCTCTCCATTTGATCTCAGACCAAAAATTGGAAATGAGCTGCTGCCCACCGACCCGTCTCCTAACATGGCTTCTCGGTGTCATTCAGACCAAAAAACCTTCTTCTCACCCACCCTTCATTTTCATCATCCGCAAAAAACCAGCCACCACAGAAGACGAGGGACATGGTCGAAGACATTCAAGGATGCGTTCAGAGATCCATTCAGAGACACACTTGGGGAAACTGTACGAGTCTGTATGGATCTTCATGCAGTCAAGGGGGCCATTGCTATGGAGTTTGCCGTTACACCCAAAGTAACTCATCCCTCGCTAACTCAAACACCAGCAGCCTTTACCATTAAACTAGATGCCTCTGCACTTCTGGTGTGTGTGTGCATGTGACCGTTTGTGTGCACCTCAGCGTCACAGAAGCCATCCCGTCTGGGCTCGCCGAACACCCACACGGCCTCTCCCTCCCGAAAGGCCAGCTCTCTGCTGGGGTGGATGTTGGGGCTGTCCTTCAGAGGGCTGTAGTTATAGACGGCCACACACTGCCAGAGCAGGAAAGGAATTACTGTACGTACGGCAGGCAATTCACAGCCACAGCAGAGAATGCGAGGTGATTCATTCCTATTCATATCAGTATTGACCTCTGCTGATCCCACTGTGAAAGTATAAGGCAGCAAACAGCCCAGGATGTCATACAGCTCACCGCCATTATATCACATACATCACATCCTACACAGATGTGCCATTTCCATACACTCTCCACGCCCTCTTTTGTGCCGCATTCTGTCATCCCTCCGTCCGTTCTCTTTTTCCCTTTTTTCCTTCTTTCGTCAGACTTCACTACATCCTCTTGAATCCTTCCTTTTATCCTTTTCTCGTCTTGGCCCTCACTCACCATATGTGTGGTTGGGTAAATGTCAGTCTCAGTAAGTATGTGTGTGGAACAGGAATGTCTTAGGCAGTCAAAGAAAATGTTTGTAGTTATTTATCTATATCTAAATATAGTTTATAGTTAAGTACATATTGGCTCAGAATAAAAAAACAATTTAACATTACTGAAAAATTACACAATAAAAACTAGTAAGAATTCCTTCTGTCCTCCAAAAAGTTACCAATCTCTTGTTAGATGAACATCGCTTCAGTTCCCAAGTTAATAAATTGACTTCTTAGTAAATTACCTCAATGAGGTATTGATTAGCCAAATGTGGTGTGCTAGAGGTGAAATACATGGATATATTGGATGGTCAGTGCAAATACTGGGGTGATTGTTTTAATGGATATGCTAAATGGATAAGCTAACACACTTTGACAAACATAAAACCAATATTTTTACACAAACAAAAAGGTCATTTAAATAAATTTCCTTTGCCAGCCAAACATTTTCGCAGAGTTTCCTACATGTGTGCACAGGCGTGTGGTGTCCACCTAAATTTGGTCTTTGAAAAGGTCACCTTCGCCTGAGCTGTGACGGACGTTCAGGTCCCACCTCACAGCCAAGGCCGCCTGCGGTGTTTCTCATTCACTGCTCTGCGGACTCCCTGTCTTTGGTGGGGGGAACTTTCTAAGCTGACACAGTAGCAGCCCGAAAGCCTTCATCGTCCAGCCAGGTAGCATTTTTGCTATGCTAGTCCATTTAGCTTCACCCGATCATTTTAGATACATCCTTCTATGCAAGTTGTGGTCGATTCAATGTGGATTTTCCAAAAAGGCACCACGCATGGACATCCAATGAGGGACAGCATGGGGGGTGGGGGGGGGGGGGGGGCGGTGACTGCTTACCAGTGCAGGTTCAGTAGGAGACTTCAGACTGGGCTGCTTCAGGACTGGGGCTCTGGAGGTCACCTGAAAATACAGAGTACATTCCTGTCCTATTCCATTTCCGAACAGGGGGAAGCCAAACGTGCGGCTGAGGCCACACTGTCAACCTTGGGCCGGTCGTGCTGACACAGCGCCACCTATCAGTCAGGCGCGCATGTGCGGACTGCTGCTACAGACCACAAACCCAAACACAGGCCTTTGTTTAATTAAACACAGCTCAACTTATGGTGCCTCCACGAGTCAGGAACAGCAGGATCCATCATGATGGTTAAGTCCACACCCAAAAAGATGATTACCTGTAAGAATCCGGCACCTACATGTGGGATTAGGGTTAGGGTTAGGGTGCAGGGAAATTATGGTAAAGAAAGCTATAAATGTTACATATTACATATGAACTACATAATGCCCAGGGATATAGTTCAGTGGAACTGCAGAGATTATTAATAGAGACATGTCCTGGATTGAGGACTCCTCTGGGAACTGTGGCCTAAACCAGGCCAGCCGCCGCATTGGGCTCCTGTGACGCTCCTATTGACCAGGAGCAAGAGGCAGGTGAGCTGGTGCACAGCCGAAGGGCCCGACTCCATCCTGGGTGAAGACGACCCGGGGACTTGTCATTCGCGGTCAGTGGAGGACATGATCCTCTGGTCCAGCTATTTGGTTCATCTGTGGAACTCGAGTACTAAAATCATTTACCCTGATGAATCTGACAGGACTAAGAATAATCCTGTGTGTGTGTGTGTGTGTGTGTGTGTGAGTCCCTAAGTATGGTGTGTGTAGGGGATTATGTGTGTGGAAAAAGTGTGAGTTGAACCTATCAGTACTACAAATGTCTTGTGTGTGTATCATAAAGTAAAAAAATGATACATTTTTATTTGCCCATGGAGCTGGTGGTTAAGGGCTTTGATCAGGGGACATGTGACCACTCTACGGAAGCCGGGGCTCAGTCCTGCGATCTTCTGCCCTGAGCCGCATGCTGGCCCCATACAGATGTGACATGCAGATGCTTTTCCATCAACATGCATGTGTGTGTTTTTCTAACCGGCTGGCTGGTCCAAGTATGCCACCGCCGAACAGGGGACCCCGGGGTCGACGCTGGTCCAGTGGGCGGCCAGCTGCCCTCGAACAGGACGTGAACCTTCTCGGCAAGCAGCCCATTTGAGCCCAGAGTCTGGACACTGATGTGGACTGGCACAGACAGGTCCAGGTTCTCCAGAACCGCCTGAGGACAAGAGACAAGGCATTCTGCCTTGAGAACCGGAACAGCTGCGGTTTTGTTCAGTTCATTAAAAGGGCTTCATCCCGTACTGCAGGCATGAGTCGCTAACATCAGCAGGTTTCATAGGCTAATTAATACATTCAAACAGTGACATCAATGGCACACAGATGGGTATTTATTGCTGGATTTACCTTGGTACAAGCTGAGCTCATCACAGATTTGTGGAATTCTCCTTCTACATAGACCTGCAAAGAGGAACAGGACAGGTCACATTGAGGCGGTGAGAGCCCCTGGTAACCAAATGAGGTTCAGAATGAAGAGGAGTGGGCAAGAATGATGACAAATAAACATCTTCAACTCAGATCTGGCAGAATGGTGCTACTGGATCCGACAGACGGTCACTTTTGTGGAATTATTTGTGGGAACTAATACAAGATCCCATTGGCTGTTAGATTTAAAATAGGACAATGGTCTTGGGGACTATAACCTCTATCCTGGTTCAGTTTCCTGAAAATAAGACTTAATCCCCATTATATGAATTAATAAGTGAGTCTATCTTAATATCCAGCATTTTGGCTTCAAACCGGGGCGGCATGGTGGTGCAGTGGTTAGCACTGTTGCCTCACACCTCTGGGACCTGGGTTCGAGTCTCCGCCTGGGTCACATGTGTGTGGAGTTTGCATGTTCTCCCCATGTCGTCGTGGGGTTTCCTCTGGGTACTCCAGTTTCCCCCCACAGTCCAAAAACATGCTGAGGCTAATTGGAGTTGCTTAATTGCCCGTAGGTGTGCATGTGTGAGTGAATGGTGTGTGAGTGTGCCCTGCGATGGGCTGGCCCCCCATCCTGCCTTGTTCCCTGCCTCATGCCCATTGCTTCCGGGATAGGCTCCGGACCCCCCGCGACCCAGTAGGATAAACGGTTTGGAAAATGGATGGATGGCTTCAATGGTGTTAGGATTACAAAGGGTTAAATCTATCAGCCTGAAGTTGGACAGCTTCACATTATAAAAGATAAACGGCTGCCAGTCAGTAGAGGTCACACGCAGGGTTCTGTCAGTACCCAAGGCAGGCCTGAGGTCGGCAGATGGCCAGTGTGGGAAAATTAATGCAACAGGCCCCATAGATACGCAGAAACTCGGCACTGTGGACAGTTACCGTGAAGGAGGTTAATTATGTTGTTGCTTAATAATGAGACCTAAAAAGATACAGTTTAATGATGACCTATAAAGATGGAGCAGGGCTGACTGATGTCTGGTGTCCTTCGTTCAGGAGGATGTGTGGGAAGAGTAAGCAGGAGGGTCTACCTCCCTCACACAACCTGGGGCGATGAACATGATCAAACGCTATCAGTCTACTGTACATGAACAGAGAGATTCTGCATCACACTGACAAATATATATATCAATAAAAAGCCTACAAGCACATTTGATGTTTCTACAAAATATCTGTGAGACACCTGGCTCTGTAACAACTGTAGAGATATATAAGGAAACAAAACCTGCCCTCTATGTACCATATAAACAAAGAAATATAAGCTAATAAAACCTGCCTTTTATAACATATAAACAAAATAAGGAAACAAAGCTTAAGTATCTACTGCATAAAGAAAGAACGAAATGCAAACAAAACCTGTCCTATCTGCAAATAAACATACGAAAACTAAACAAAACAAAACATGGCATACATCTTCTGTATAAACAAAGAATTACAAGCTAATAAAACCTGCCTTATATGAACATAGAAGCAATAAGGAATCAAAGCCTCAATCTACTGAATGAACAAAGATATATCCAAAAGTAATCCTGTCCTATATGTACATAAGGATAAAAAAACAAAACTCGCCCTGTATAAACAAAGAAATACGCGCAAATAAAACCTGCCATGTATCTCCAGTGTGAACACAGAGGTGCAGAGGCACATATGTGCAGGTTTTACAGTAGAAGTAGGACAGCTGCTCATGAAAGACGGCGTCTGTGAAGTATGAACCGCGATAAGGTGATGTGACCCACGCGGTATCCGCACACGAAGGTGCCATTACTGCAGCCCAGCTCGTCCAGCGGTGGCCTGTCCCAGCCAATCATCAGTCCACTCTGCCCCACCGTCTTCATGACTTTCAGCGAAACCACGGGAGCTGGAGGGTCTGCGAGAGGAAGCGGAAGGGTGACATAGCAGCACAGCGGAAAGCGGGAGAGGCAGGGCTCTGTGTGAACTGTAGCTCTTCTGCAGTGCAGTGCATGTAGCGTGAGTTCTGATAGAGAGAGCCAGAGAGGCAGGGCTCTGCGTGACCTGTAGCTCTTCTGCAGTGCAGTGCATGTAGCGTGAGTTCTGATAGAGAGAGCCAGAGAGGCAGGGCTCTGCGTGACCTGTAGCTCTTCTGCAGTGCAGTGCATGTAGCGTGAGTTCTGATAGAGAGAGCCAGAGAGGCAGGGCTCTGTGTGAACTGTAGCTCTTCTGCAGTGCAGTGCATGTAGCGTGAGTTCTGATAGAGAGAGCCAGAGAGGCAGGGCTCTGCGTGACCTGTAGCTTTTCTGCAGTGCAGTGCATGTGGGGTGAGTTCTGATAAAATGAGCTGGAGTGCAATACTGAACGAAAACTGCTGTCCCGTCATAAATCCTCTCCTGCTGCACGTGCATAATTAGCCGGCATACTGCTGTGTTACAATGTCACTGTAATGCATGTAACACTGTATTATAACACTGATAGCATATCCTGCACCGATTTCATAAAGCTGATTTACACTGCAGTGTCACTATGCTGAAGGTTGAAGCTACTCATCCATTCAATCACAAGTAATTTTAGGTTTTTAGGAAATTATAGGAGTTATTTTATCTGAATGAATATCATTGTTACAGATGAAGGCAGTGATTTTTGGCACCCTCCCCCCCTACAATACCCACAATGCAAATGGATTTAATCACACTCTACTTAGCCACTGACAAAATGAACACATTCAACGCTATTTTCTCACCTAACCATTAGCTTAGTTTATTCAATCACATACACGGCAGAGTCAGGCCTCGTTGATATAATTAAACATGGTTGGAATAAATACTGACGGTAACAAAGCACCGAATCCCATTCCTTACAGACACCAAAAACTGCTATTTAAAACAGCAGTGGAAATAGGTTGTTCAAAGCATGACATATTATACGGAAGGTAATAATCTTCTTTGGTTTTTGTGTGTCTGTGTGTGGGGGGGGGGGGGGGGGGACATAGACAAAGGGAATGTGTGTGTGTGTCTGGCTGTGTCTGATGGCAGGCTGATCTTTGTGGTTTTGGGGGAAGGTCAAACACAGCGACACACCACAGTGAGCATAAATCTAGGGCGATCCAGCTATTCCGGTGAGAGAAAAATGTCCACAAATCCAGACAACCCTTAACCACAGTCAGAACTAAAAACCCAAAGCCCCATAGCAGTAATAACTGTCTGCTACTGCAGGGAGAGCTTGAGAAGATTTAAAAGCTTTTCATGCATATTAATGTGGCAGCTCAGTGTAACTTTGAGAGCTGTAAACATTTCCCAGCTTGGATTTAGAGTGCTGTTACCTTAGGATGCCGTTTTATCTCAGAATGAGGTGTGCTTTTGACTAATGACTTGAGTGAGTGGAGGATTAAATAGACTCTTACCTAGCTTTGCTCTTAGGGGTCTGTCTTCAGGAGATAGAGCGTTGGGAGTGGCAGCCATGTTGGCTTGGTCAGGCAGACGGTCTTCAGCGGCAGCTCTGCAGATGCTGCCGCCTGGGGGGCTCACGTTGTTAAGCATCACAGGCTCGTCCTTTGCAGCGGTCCCGACTGGCTCGGCAAAGTCACTCTTCCTTTCCTGCTGGGGCTCCTGCCGCTCCCCCCTCCTCATCTCCCCTTTTCTGTGAAAAGGAGGGGTGCTTCTTGCTGCTCCAGAGGCCTCAGACAGGCCACACAAGGCATGCTGGGATTGAATTTGGGCAGAGACAGAAAAGGGACCTAATTCCGGTTTGGCATTGCATTCTGTCAGGGGAAGGATCTGTTAGGAGAAGTGGCAGAAATTAACATCTCCATATATTTAATTCAACCATGCACTAAACGCGAAGCCATCGCTCACAAAACTGATGACAGCCTGAAATTAAATTTGCTTGTAACATTTGATCATGTGACCTCAGACCAACTAAAGTCATCAGTCACATCCTCCTGTCATAGTGTTTAGGGTCAGATGTCCTCCAAGTCATTGAAAAGATTCACTACTAAATACTAGAAAAAGAGGTTGACCTGCTTAGCTTGTAGCAAAGATGGATGTCACTGTTTTCTTAGATCTCTGAAGATAGAATACATATTTGTATATGACATTTTCAGTAATTTACTGATGCTCAGAAACAATGTTGATTTCTTGCTAGAGATTCTCTTGCAGGAGTCCCTCTTTACCGGGCGTTTAAGGGTCATCTAATATCCACATTGAAGCCTGACCTTTGCAAAGTAGACGTGCAAGGCCTGAGAAATAAATACATCCAGCAGAGTGAGAACTGGCACCTGGTAATTACTGCGATGGAGCCGCTGCAGCTGACGGTGGACTTCCAGGATCTTTTCAGGTCCTGTCAGCCACGCAAGGCACCCTGCAGGATCGCTGCCTGAGGGGGGCGATTGCTTTCTGGCGTCTTTCTCCTCCAGGAAACATGCAGGAACCAAGCCAGACTCTCCCTTCACCTCAGCACGGCACAGCCCTCGGCTGTCTGGGGCACCGGCAACCTGCACTTCTTCCCCAGCAGAGAGGGGAAGCTAAAACAAATAAAATTACCTCACTCAGAATTTAAACTTACACTCGTGAAGAATGTTTTTGGTGACATTTATTAATAAAGTCATCAATTGTCTTACATCCTCTGTTGAGTAACAATCGATCATACTTACATCTATAGCAGACGTAGGGGATGTTAGCACGTATTTTAGAACGTGTACAGCATGTGAGAAGAACCTAAATAAACCAGTTGCACTGCCCCTATAGAGGTTTACTACAATGTATCTCACGTTATACAGTATATGTGACTTCACCGCTGTAACGATCGAGATACGTCCTGATTTACTCTTGTCCTCACTTCCAGAAGGAAACATGGACTCAAATCAATGCACATCTGTACTTATTTAGCTTTCCCCAAGTTAATTACAAAGTATATTAATTATATTAATCCAATATCAGGGGCGGCATGGTGGTGCAGTGGTTAGCACTGTTGCCTCACACCTCTGGGACCCGGGTTCGAGTCTCCCGCCTGGGTTACATGTGTGTGGAGTTTGCATGTTCTCCCCATGTCGTCGTGGGGTTTCCTCCGGGTACTCCGGTTTCCCCCCACAGTCCAAAAACATGCTGAGGCTGATTGGACTTGCTAAATTGCCCGTAGGTGTGCATGTGTGAGTGAATGGTGTGTGAGTGTGTCCTGCGATGGGCTGGCCCCCCATCCTGGGTTGTTCCCTGCCTCATGCCCATTGCTTCCGGGATAGGCTGCGGTCTCCCCGCGACCCAGTAGGATAAGCGGTTTGGAAAATGGATGGATGGATGGATAATCCAATAACAAGGGTTGAATAATTCTACGAGTCTGGGTAGTGAACCCTGCCATTAAAAAAAAACCTTTAAAGAGACTAATAATTAAAATACCTAATTTCAGGAGTATAAAAGCACAGGTATGTTTGGGACGGCATTACTCACTATGGGCAGTGCTGTCTGGGGCATATCAGGACTGGGACAGTAGTCAGTCTTGGCCACACACTGTCTGTAGCTGAGGGGCGTGGCCTTTTCCATCAGGCTTCCATGAGCGCTAGACCAAGAATCTGCCGCACAAAAAGCATACATGGAACATCAAGGCAAACAGACATTTTATCATAGTGCTAATGATGTTATACAGGCTTTCTTACCTATTATACTTGGGTGGGTAAAACAGGCTCCAATGGTCATAGTGCTAACAGTGTTAAGCAGGCTTTATTACCCATAATGCCGAAGTGGTTAAGCAGGCTTTATTACCCATAATGCCAAAGTGATTAAGCAGGGTTTATTACCCACAATGCCAAAGCGGTTAAGCAGGCTTTATTACCCATAATGCTAGTGAGGTTATGGAAAACAGCTGGATAAACCAGACACCATAACAGCTAGCACCACGGTAAAACTGCCCAGCAGAGTGCCAAACATGCAGGGCATGAGAAGATTTACATGCCTTTCTCTAAGAGGAGCACACACTTGCCTTCTGCATCGTCTGTTCTTCCTGCCTCCAGCGATTCTCTGAGATTATCCTGAAACAATCCGGCAGAACACAGGGCGAGGGCCATTTTAAGAGGTCATTAGTAAAATTATGGAGACAAATGTAGGTTATCTTTGCACCTCTCTTTGCAAAACAGCACACTCTAAAAAGCTAAATAAACCAGAAAATAATGCATCCTTTGACAGCATTTGGGAATGTTTACCACTTAGCAAGGAGAAATTGTTACATTGTTCCACACATGGACTGTATTGCCCTGGTGATACTATTAATAGGCTGATTTGTGGTTGTGAACAGCCATAGCTTCATGGGTATAATGTGTATCTGATGCCTGTGCATCTGTATACATTTTCTTTGTGGTGATGGTGTTGCAGGTGCCAGGGTGGATGTTTATACACTGAACAAAAATATAAACGCAACACTTTTGTTTTTGCTCCCATTTTTCATGAGATGGACTTAAAGATCTACAATTCATTCCAGATACACAATATTACCATTTCTCTCAAACATTTCTCACAAATCAGTCTAAATGTGTGATAGTGAGCACTTCTGCTTTGCTGAGATAATCCATCCCACCTCACAGGTGTGCCACATCAAGATGCTGATCTGACATCATGGGTAGTGCACAGGTGTACCTTATACTGCCCACAATAAAAGGCCACCCTGGAATGTGCAGTTTTGTCTCACAGCAAAATGCCACAGATGCCACAAGCATTGAGGGAGCGTACAATTGGCATGCTGACAGCAGGAATGTCAACCAGATCTGTTGCTCGTGCATTGAATGTTCATTTCTCAACCATAAGCCGTCTCCAAAGGCGTTTCAGAGAATATGGCAGTACATCCAACCGGCCTCACAACCGCAGACCACGTGTAACCACACCAGCCCAGGACCTCCACATCCAGCAGGTTCACCTCCAAGATCGTCTGAGACCAGCCACTCAGACAGATAATGCACGGCCCCATGTTGCAAGGATCTGTACACAGTTCTTGGAAGCTGAAAATGTCCCAGTTCTTGCATGGCCAGCATACTCACCGGACATGTCACCCGTTGAGCATGTTTGGGATGTGTTTGACCGGCGTATACGACAGCGTGTACCAGTTCCCACTAATATCCAACAACTTCGCACAGCCATTGAAGAGGAGTGGACCAACATTCCACAGGCCACAATTGACAATCTGATAAACTCTATGCGAAGAAGATGTGTTGCATTGCATGAGGCAAATGGTGGTCACACCAGATACTGACCGGTTCTGAGTCCCCAGACCCCCAATAAAGCAAAAAACTGCACATTCCAGGGTGGCCTTTTATTGTGGGCAGTATAAGGTACACCTGTGCACTACCCATGATGTCAGATCAGCATCTTGATGTGGCACACCTGTGAGGTGGGATGGATTATCTCAGCAAAGCAGAAGTGCTCACTATCACACATTTAGACTGATTTGTGAGAAATGTTTGAGAGAAATGGTAATATTGTGTATCTGGAATGAATTGTAGGTCTTTAAGTCCATCTCATGAAAAATGGGAGCAGAAACAAGAGTGTTGCGTTTATATTTTTGTTCAGTATATGTAACCGTTACCCGTGATGATCCCCGTGCTGAAAAGCAGCCCACCTGCACTGCAGCCAGCGTGGGCCCGAAGGCGCTGGAGTACTCCAGCAGTGCCGTGTCGTTGACCAGGTCCTCGGCCTCCTGCATCAGGGAGCGGCGGATGCAGCCGCACCTGCACCGCTTACGCACCAGCTGAACGATCAGGCTGTTCCTCTCTCGGCACTTCTGTACCACGCAGGCCAGCCTGGCCTGGCAGAGAGGGCAGGAACTCAAGCCCATCATCGTCACCCCCGTTCTCATCGCCAGTCAGTACCATCCTTCTCATTCTCATCATAGTCACCATCGTCAATATTATAATGAGCAAAGAATTATAATCAGTCCGGCAAAAATATATTTAAAAAAAATAAATTGTAAAAAATTCCATAAATTTCTCTATTGTATTAGGTATCCGTCCTTGAGAATTTTCTAGCCGGATCTACTGTGACTCTGCCAAGAGGTTCCCATATTAGTCACCTTTAGAGGAGCCATGTCCAGGTCACACTGAGTCTTCTTCTTATGGAGCTCCTCAAACTAGAATAAAAGATAAAGCTTATTAGTTCATAATGGTCACTGATTGTACCATGTACTTGTTATATTAACTCATCACATGATTGTATTTATGTGGTTTAAAAAAAACTTAAGGCTAAAAAATGATAAGACTAAAAGGCACCATGACCCGACTTGTCATGGCAGAGAAATGAATCACACAATTACATTCGATGATTAAAAACCTAGAACTCAACTGGTAACTACTACTGGAGAATGTGTTCAGAAACTGTTCTCGTGTTGCAGTGTCCCAGTTGGGATACCTGGTATTTGATGTCATCATAGTGCACCTTCAGGGTCTTGATTGTATCACACCAGGTCTCCAGTGCACTCTCATAGCCCTCCAGGGATAAGTTCTTTGCCATTTGTCCATCTTCAGTGCCACACTGTATAAATCAGAAAGAACATGTAAATAAATAAAATAAAATAGTAGAATTACTATAACTGGAATACCTACAGAGACATAATAGCACCTAATTGCTGAAATTATGAGCACAACTGAGCATAAGGGCAAAAATGTGCATAAGCACATCATGCTTAGGCGAAATGAGGTGTAACGCTGGGCCAGAAAGTCTGCAGAAGTGAGTGACATGGACAGCATCTTGGAACATGGACCAACCTTGGCATCAAGGCAGGTCAGCAGAGAGACCAGCTTCTCCTCCAGCCGGGCACTCATAGAGACAGCATTCACGTGCTCCTTCTCCAGATGTGTCATTTGTCTCCTCAGTTCTTCTACCTGAAACATGATGTAGGTACAATAAGAAAGGCCGCCAGTCCACCATCAATTTCCGAAACAGTCAGAGGTAACATGTCCGACAAGCTCACTAAAGTCATCACTAGGCAGTCAATAAATGCAGTTCTCAACCCCTACAGAAAAAAAATGCCAGACATTCAAATTTCTTGTAAATAAGTACTTTAACAAGCGCTTTAACACTAATTCATAACCGTCAACGCAGCAGTGCAGAACCTCGTCTTTCAGTTCACTGTTTTCCTTCTTCTTCCCCTCGGACTCCTTGAGGCAGGCTTTAACCCTCTTCAATTCATTCAGAGCCTGGGAAGCCTTCTTCTCTGCTTCCTCTCTCCTGGATTCTGCTAGGCCTAACTCCCGGTACCACTTCTGTGCCTAAAAAAAACAAATGATGCTTAAGGTAATACCAGCTTGCCCACTGTATCATCCTTGATTCTAGCTTGCAGGTAGACCACTGCAGACAATCTAATGTGGCCATTTGAAGACATTTTCCTCCTCTTTCTTCATTAAACACAGTTTCCATTGGGATCATGGTCAGTAAAATCTATCCTCATGGTCACTGGAGACTAATGGCTGTGTACCTCACTTTTAGCCCTATCCAGGCATTCTTGAGATTGCTGTAGGTCTGCTACAGTGGCTCCCAGCTCCTTCCTCACATTGTTCAGCTCCTCTGCAACATCGGACCGTTCCTTACAGATAACATGAAAAAGTCACCAAACAATGCAGATATTTCGGTAAATTTTAAAGGCGAACTTCACAATAAAAATGCCAAATTAATAGCTACCATCATGAGAATATCATTAATTGTCCTATATTTATATTATCCCATTTATATTCATACATGTTGTCCTCATTCTGTACAAGATTATCATTACCTGCAAGGTTGTTTCAAGGTTGACTGTTTTGTATGAGTAGATAGTTGTGTGGCTTTGTTGTGTAACTTTGTTGTTTTGAGGAGACACATCCGTTTCCCTCGTTGGCTTCTGAGACTCTGTAGATAATCTGAATACTGCTCTTGCTTTCTGTACACTCTGTTTCACACCATTGTTGGTTCCTAGATGCTCTTTGTGCGCTGGGTGCTGCTGAATTGCATCTGAAGTCATGCCAGTGTCAGGTGCTCCCTCCTCTTTAAGGTTCTTGCCTTCTACTGAGGTGCTCCTAAACACAGACAAGGTGCTGCTGTCGCTCCTTGGGGAAGTCACCTCTTGTCTCCCACCATTCCTGAGTGTCTGTGCATCTGAACTCATCCTGAGGACCTTCTGCTGCTCATTTTCTTTGGTCTCCTCCACCTGAGGCTCTTTCCAGTTTCCTGCAGAAGCATTACAGGACAAACGGCTTGTCACATCCTCCAGGAGCACCGATTGCTCTGTCTTCTTGCATTGGGTTTCCCGGAGCTCAGCAATAAGAGCCATATCCTCCACCTGCTTCCGCCGCAGGGTTCCCACCTCTTCACTTTCCCTCCACAGAGCATCCTGCAGCTCCTTGATTGCTTTCTGGTCCTCCTCTGCTGCACAGCAGGTTTCCTTGTTTTCCTCCTCCAAACGGGCTACCTCCTTCTCCAGCATGGCCATCTGCAGCCTCAGCTGGGCCAGTTCCCGCTCGTGTTCACCTTCCAACTGGGCTAGCTGTCCCAGAAGTTCTTCGTTGCGCTGGCCAAGTACCTTATTTTCCTGCCTCCAGTTGTTCTTCAGTGTTTCCAGGCGCATCTCATCCTTCTCACAGCTCAGTGTCACTGGGTCCTCATAGCACCCTTCGCTATAGCAGCTGCCTGTGCCACTCCTTTGTAACTGAGGATTCTCCTCTGACAGCCTCTGCAAGGCCTCCTCCTTGCTGTGCACAAGTGACTCCAGCTCTTTTTTGCTGTCAGAGAGACTCACTGTCTCAGACTGCAGATGCACAGCTTCATTTAGTAACTTTATTTCCTCATTTGTGGGCTTGAACCGGTCACTGGTGTATGAACTGCAAGAGAGCTCCGTGGCAGGTGGATCATTATCCACGGAATTACAATCCACGTCCGTAGTTTTAGAGACCAGTGATATGATGTTAGAATTCTGGAATTTGCTCCCAAACAGATTCACAAGGTCTGGTGGAAACGGAACGGCCATAACCTCTTTATGCAAGGACAGACAACCCTCTTCACTCTGGGAGTGATCGACCACCCCTGGCCATGACACCAAAGCTCTCTTAAATGACTCCAGTTGTTCCATATTTTGGTGGACCTGACAATGAATGAGGATAGTTTAATGTAGTTTTTACACCCATAGGTGAAGAAAAACCTCAACTTTTAGTGCAATAATTACTAATATATTTCACAATGTTCCCAGTTTAAACATTACTGTATTCCAACCCCAGCAGTTAGCCAGCAAGGATCTGACATGCACAGCCCTCTGGTGACAGTGGATCACTACCTGCTCCTCCCCCCCGCAGCGGAGGGTCTGCATGATCTCCGCCAAGCTTAAGGAGTTGGTCTCCAGCAGCGGGAGGAAGGATATCTCTAAGAATCCCTCATGAGAGCAGGACTGAGACCTGGATATCTCGGGGATCAGTTCTGTCAAAACCACACACAAACAGAATGAGCCAAATACATCACAAATAATATCCCCATGCATCTTCTAATTGGATATATGGAGCACAATGCAATGTCTTATTGGAGACCTACAAACTTCACAAGGGTTATAAGGCCTTGGAAAGGAAATGGGCTCATCTGAGAGAAACATATGGTTTAGCTTATACACACTGGAAACCACGATGGCCTCCCGGATGCACTGTGTCATGGATGGGGTTTGGACGCCTTTAGTTCTAGCTGGGTCCAGGACAGCTTCCCACTTGAGCTGCAGCAGCTTTTCAATAGCAGTGATGTCAGCAGTCTGAGAAGGCAACGCGAAAATGTGAGATAATGCTTGTGTGTGCTGGAATCCTGAGCTCGTAGTTTTTTTTTATTATTATTTATTTTATGTTAAATAAAAAAAAATAACTAAAACCATTTATCCTAAACAGGGTATACACACCAGGCTAATCATTCTGCCACACGACCAACACTCCCCTCCCCCACCACAAACCATTAACCCAAAGGACTTTCCATGAGAAGCAGTTAGACATGGTACCCCTTGCCTTATTAATGAGGTCTCCCACGGTTAATTAAATCGACAGTCCTAGGAGTGCTGGACTTTGAACATCTTGGATTCAGGGGATTATATCCATCAGAGCACACTCGCGGTTTAGCACTGAATCGGCCACCCATAATCCTTTTCCATATGCTACTGCTCTCTCTCCCTCTTGCAGACCCATCCTGCACCAGCTAGCTGGCTGTCTGTCACTCTGAAGTGCTTTGCCTATGTGAGGCTGACGGTGTAGCCATTAGCCGTGCAGTTAAGCTCCATGTCTGCTTGAATTATAAAATCACACTGAGTGAGAGATGAGGCGGCGGTTTCAGCCCTCACCTGATTATTACCATCCTTTGGGACTGCTTCCTGAGGTCCGTTCTCTATCCCGGGCAGCGTCTGGCGCCCCCTATGGAGCTGCGCGTTCTCCTCAGCCAGCTCCTCCAGCTCCGCCTGCAGCCGCCCCTCTGCCAGCCGCAGCTGCTGGACGCGGGATCGCAGGTCCTCCAGCCGATGAGACAGGAACTCCCCATTATCCTCGGCGGCCTGCAGACGCTCCAGCAGCGCACGCCGCTCCTCCTGGCCCACCTCCTCACACCCCAGCAGCTCCCGCAGGTCCTCCTGCAGGCCGCTGATGAACACGTTTAGCTTGTCCCTCTCCTGCTCCCAGCCTTCCTGCTCTGCTGGTTCCCCGCATGGCTGCCGCACCAGCTCGGCACGCAGCAGCGCGGCTGTGGCCGTCAGATCCACGGACTCCCTCTCCAGTTCGTATACCCGCCTCCGGAGGGCGTGCTCGTACTCCCGGGCCAGGCGCAGCTTCTGCTGCTGCTTCAGTTTGAAGTGCTCAAAGTAATCGCTCTGCATCTTCATCTCCTCCTCCTTGCTTCTCAGCTGCTCCTGACTTCGTCTCAGCCGTTCCTTCCATACCCTCTCGCTCCTCTCCTTCTCCATCCTCTGGAAGGAGAAGCGGTTCAGGTCACACAATCTCTATGCACTTGCACGCCTTCGCCTTCAACAGGACTGGCTCTAGCTACAGGCAGAATACGTAGCTGCCTAGGGCCCCTGGTTTACCTACACAATGGAGGAAGTGAAATGATCATCACTTTCCTTGGGGGGGCTCCCAAGTAAAACTGAGGCCCCTGACAAGGCAGAGCCAGGTGTGACCATCAGCAGCCATTTTGAAGTGCTCTATATTCTCCTACGCACAAAAATAACGACAACTTCCTTCCTTCCTTATTTGTTTGTTTGTTTGCCAGGATCACATGAAGCAAAACTTTTTTATTCAGTCACATACCTCTGACTTACACAACCAAGGCCTGCAGCAGAGTACAGCTCTGTAGGCCATGACACTTAAAGCGTGGGGATTAACTGCTTTCTTGGGTGGGATGCTCCTTACCATACTCTGCACGTCCTCCCTCAGCACGCGGAGCCTCTCCGCCTGTCTCTGCCGGGACACGGCTGCACTCTGGGATGCAGCCTGCTCCATCAGATCCTCCACCCTCACCAGCAGCTTCCTCTCGGATAGTCCTGGCTCTCTGATCCTGTCACACGTGTATGAGCTCCAGGTCAGCTCCTCTCTGAGCCAAACATGTGAGCTACATGCATGTCGTGGATGCATATGGGCATCAGAGTGACCATCTGCTTATGAACAACATTTATCCAAAACTTTAATTGCTTAATGTCTTAATAAGCTTAATAATACTTTAAATACTTCCTGTGCTAGTGCTTGCACAAAACCGGCCTAATGAAACTGATATCTGGATTGAGTTCCTCCCGAATCTTACTCTCTGACAGCTACTAAGCTATCAAGCTATTATAACTCAGGAAACAGTACATGGTGTTACTGACATACTTCATGGATCGTCTAGATTCAGAAACTAACCCCCTTCAGTAACTAAAATCATCAAAATTCAAATTCTATATAAAAAAAATCTATTTGTCATCTAATATTTGAGCTTAAACAAAGATCATTTAGCCAATAATAAGCCAAATGTTTCTGAATACACAACTGAGAGCACTGCTAGTATTTTCAGGAAAAACAGCTTTGTAGCTAACAATAAGCTACTTAAAAAAACACAGATGTCAGCTCACTGTAGGCCAATCATTTCAGTAAACAAACCGTGATACAGTTAGATAACAAGAGTTTAGCCCTCTTCAGCAACCTTCTTTTCATTAATGACTCATAATACTACTTCTAGGTGTTTATACACAGCGACAGTTATTCCGTAGCCTATTCTGTTAATCGCCAGCAACGTACCGGTTCTTGAAGTCCTCCTTGGATCCTGTGAAGATGTTGACATTGTCCCTGAGGCTATGTTCCAGAACCTTCACTCGCTGGAACAGGACCAGTAGTTCCGGTGTCACCTCCGTTTCAAGTTCCTCCGGGGGTGAAATGCTCCTCTTCCCCCAGGCCAGCTCCAGATCCTGAAATGACCAGGCTGTGACAATCAACAACTCCTCTTCTGCAGCTCAGGGAGCCACCAGGTGATTACACACATACACACACTCTCCATGTCCACTGTCGCACCCTGCTTGGGTCACTGTCACTGTCCCCCCAGGCCTTGGCTCTTCACCTTCTCCCTCCTGTACCCTCGTCTACATGCCTCTTAGGACCCCATGGTGACACCTAAATGTCAGTAGCCCCCCACCCCCCCGACATGCCCGCAGAGACACATGGGCGGGAGGTTCTGGCCTAGCTCTCAGCCAAGTGGCCCCCTGTGTTTCTCAATTATTCAGAAGAAAGAGGAGCTGCTCAGTCACTATGGGAGGAACAGACGGGTAATGAAACCTCTCAGGTTCCCCGAGACACTTCTCACTACAAAGAGAATTACATTCTCCTCATACCCCCTCTATTTTGCCAGCACAACTTACAAAGCAATGCTGGAATCAAATTGAAGTCAACGTCTCATATGCAGCAATTTACAATTAATGGCTTTATCAGAGAAAATTTGAGTTCCTTCTCATTTAAAGAACTTGTCATTTTCCTAAAGATTGGATCAGGGTCCTGCCATGGGTACGAGTCCTTACCCTTAATCATTTCACTACATGCTGCCTTGGTTGTTATCTTGACAAAACAAAATTTTAATAAAATCAAGTCCATTCTGTGACATGCTTATTCAGTTTGTGTAACTTTTGCTTGCTTATGCCATGGACGTCAGCCAGGTTTGATACTAGTGAACCGATAGTGATGTTACTCCCAGCGGATGAGTGAACGGTTTACGCTACGACCCTCCTGTAAGTGAGGCTCCTGCTGTTGCCTTATTTGGGTTTTTTCTTCCTTGGCAGCGGCCAGTTCTTTGTCAAGGACCAGGGATTGCCGGGAACTCTGGGACTGCCATGACAGAGCAGCCCCTCGGGCTGGGCTCCTCTGGGCTGGGATGCTGCCTGTTGGCCCCCGCTCCCGCCCCTCCTCCCCCAGCAGCTGATGCCTACCCCCCACCTGTCGCTCCCCTGCATCACATGCATGCAACTCTCCTCCCCCCTCCAACAGCTGAGCATCCAGATCCTGTGCCTCCTGCACACAGGATTCCTCCTTGTCCTCACCGACCACACTAAGGTCTGACAAGAGGCCAGTTGGCTCCGTGTCCTTGGCTTGGGGATCAGAGGTGTTGGCTCCCATTCTGAGGGCCCACCTGGGCCATGACACCACAGCCCTGGGTGGTTCTGACCGTCCTCTCCCTTGCACGGCCCCCCCATTATGGAGCATCTGTCTTCACAGCAGCGCCTGGTGGCCTGCTCCAGATTGGGTGTGGCCAGCATCCCCTTATCTATGTCATTCATAAGCTGCTCCTGGCCGAATGGCTGGTACTGCAGCTGCACCAACGCTTCCACTAAGCCCAGCGGCTCTGTTGGACAGCTGGCCCTGGACCTCCTACACAATTCATGCCGGCCCAGGGCCTCATCACTGGCTGCATGCCCAGAGACTTCATACACCTGCCATGTCCCATTTAGACAGTTCCTCTGTTCCTCTTTCTGACCTTCAGTTTCAGGCATGTAGCTGATCTCTGCGCACACTTCTAATGGATGGACACGTCTGGCCCTCACAGATAACATACATTGGTTCTGTTATCGCACGAGTTCCTACCTGCACAGCTGACTTGTCACCATCGGTGGTGCTACTTTGAGGTATCATCTCCTTCCATTCTCTCTGAAATTTTTTGTCTCCAGTCATGTTTTGACAAAGTGTTGTCTCCGCCTCCTTTATCTCCTGGGAGACCTCCTCCAGCACAATGTTCTCCTCCCCAAAGTCAGATGCCACCACAGATAGCACATTCTTCCAGTTTTCCATGCAGGTCTGAAGCTTCTTTGGTTGCTCGTCCATTTGCGGTCCCGAATGGACCACATGGGAGTAGGGTGCCACCAGCTGTGTTTCTTTGGTGTGAGCATCAGCCACCCTGCCCACCAGGACCTTTGCCTCCTGCTCTTCTGCATGGTTGGGAGCCGCTGCTCTCTTCCTAAGACAGCTGACCGCCAGCAGCTGATCCTGTTGGCATTTCTGGGTAAGACTCTGGGCACTGATCCACTCACGCGGCTCACATTTCCAGGGAAGGCATCCCAGGTCTGAGACACCATTCCATACGTCCCAAAAACGACTCCCAGCCACATCGACGCGCCCTTCGCCTCCTGGGCAGGACTCCAAGCTCTGCATGTTCTCCCTGGGCATCTCAGGCATGTCACCACTGTATGTGACAGCTGCTGGCTTTACACTGGCCCTCAGAAGGTCGATGACTTCTCTGCTTCTCACCGGGATGCCCCGGGCTTCTCTCAGCCTGACTTCGGTTTTACATTCTCCTTCCATCCTTGTAGTGGAGCTTATATTTAAGGGTTTTTACCCTGGTAGTTTTGGCTTTATTTTGTTTTCTTCAAAATTTACTTCATTGTGAAGACACTTCATGGCAAAGACACTTCATGATTATAGAAAATTACTTTTTTCCCCCCTTAAAATGTTTGTTTCTAACATTTTATATACCATTGTTAGTTGGTCATAGTGTCGTTTTGTCTACAATAATGATTAGTTTATTTCACAAAGAGCATGTATGTATAAAAGTTCACCAAAGAAGAATTTGTCAAACTATAAATAATCTTCATTAGGAGATTGGGGGGGGGGGGGGGGGGGGAGAAAAACAGGAAATCAGGACAGGAAATCAGGAGACAGTAGGGTTGAGACGTGTGAGTGCACAACACTGTCTTCCCCAATGCAGTGGATTGCATGAGCTTCTGGGTTTGCACACTCCTGGGGAACACTTCAGCTCCTGAGGAGGGGGAGAAGCGGGGCAGGGGGTCAGAGCCCAGTTTCACTTTCTTGCAGGGCTATGTTATACCCCTCTCTATTTACACTAGTGGCCAAAATTGTGGAAACACTTCCAATTGTTAGTGGTTACTCCAGTTACTTACTATATTTAATCACCCAATATATGACATTTTAATATTCTTTTATTGTTTATAAACATTACTGTCAATATTAGTGTAGTAACGCCAAAAATGCAAGGTGCTTCCACAATTTTTTGCCACTAATGCAGGTCCATTCAACTATTCTCTTTTAATTCATCTCGCACAACTGCTTATGTTGTACAGCAAACCAGTCAGCCTGGACTCTATCCCAGAATGCACAGGGCACCAGGCTGGGGCACGCCCTGCACGGGCTGCCAGTCAAACCCATTTTCATGTCCACCTACTGTACAAATGTCAATGCTTACAAAACAGAAAGAACATGCTTTTTAAGCAGCGTGAGAGAATACAGAGGCTTCTGTGGATTAAAGGCATGTCTAACATTCTGCAGTAATCAGAAAAAAGTCAAGAATCTGCTCAAGTTAAGCTGTCCCAGGACAGAAAAAAACATGCAAACCAAATTGCTCAGGATATTACGTAATCTTTGTACGCGACTTCATGTTTCACCACATATGTACAGTTTGATGCAAACTGCTGTGAAGTCTGGGTGAAAATTATATACAGCATGCATTTTTAGAACAATAAGTAAAGATTACTATTAAGTAGAGGAAGAGGTTATTTCAGGTCCAGAAAATACAAATCCAGACCAAGATTTTGTTTCAACCAACCAGTTGAGTAGTCTGTGACTGAGCCTCAACTGGTTGGTTGAAACAAAATCTGGGTCTGGATTTGTACTCTATGGACCTGAAATCTCCATCTCTAAGTATAGGCAGACAGTACATGAACAGCTCTATAGATGGAGAGCTGGCTTACCTCATACGTGGCTGTCCCTGCGTCATTAAGGCCAAAGAATGAAGGCTAAAGAAAAAAATAAAAAGAGGAACAAAAACTACGAAAAGAACGATGTATTGGCCAAGAATCAGATAAACAGGGGAAGAAAGAAAAGCTGAAATTAGTAGAAATATGACAGGACCTGCAAAGTAAGAGCACATCCTGTCCCACTAACAGCACTCTATAGCAGTGCGGCCCTCGAGTGCTTTGCCATCACCATGGCAACCCAGGAGGGGCACGGGGCACCAAATTCAACCCCTTCCCTCCTTCTTTTGGCACCTTTAATGCTCAGGCTCCTGGAGACCCTCCCAGAAGCCAAAGCTTAGCGTCAGCTGACGTGGGAATCGCCAGAGTGCTCTAAGCACCTTCTAAGTAGAAATGCCTTTGCATTTACTGTGAGAAACACATTACACATCAACACCAGTGGGTTTGTACTGAGCTCATTGGTGCACACAAGTATGAATGGGTACAATATGGTGAAATGTATACATTACACAAAATGAAGGATATGACTATAAAAAAAGGTTTAGTTTACTGATTATAAAAGGACACAATTCAAAAATTCTAAATCAGACAAATTAACAATATCACGGAAAAAAGGATGGAAATACCTTTTCTTCAATATCTTTGATTTGTCTTTTCTGGGTTTCAATCTTATCCACCAGCTCCCTAATCTTCTGTGAACCCAAAGAAACAGACGTAACAGACTTTTTTCCCCCCCCACAATATGGTAAAGTCCACTTTCTGCTCACACATCAGTGCTTAACGTACGGATGACCAGCTGTTTTGTTCTTCATTATAGACCAGGGGACGGTCGATGACCAAGTACCCATGCTGCTCTCTGCAGTGGCATGCAAACTGCAGTAGCCATGGCAACAAGCAGCCAGAACAATGGTGAATGACCCCCCCCCCCCCCCCCCATGGGATGCAGGGTCTTAGTGGACTTGCCTGCTGTGCTGTATGAGGATCCCAGAAGCATCACTGCCGCATATTATGCTGATTATATTATAATATTATTATTGTTGTTATTATTATTGCCATTATTATTGGATCAACTGAAGCGATTTTCTCCAAGGTGCTTTTGGTATTAGAACCACTGCAAATCTGTGTCCTTAGCAAAAATGCTACCTACCGCATAGCCATGTTCTTTTAAAATACATACATTTTAAAGTAACAGAATCAGGTGTGATAGACAATTACGTCACAAGCTCATAAAAACTGAAGACAAAAGGCTACAGTTTGTGTGACACCCGCTCCGTCCGCTCCTCGTGTGTGCCACGCCCCCTAATTACCCACGTGTGATTTCCTGATCGTGCCCAGTCGTGTCTTGTTTCCTGCTGCCTTGTTTCTAGTATTTAAGTTCCTGTTGTGTACTAATCCAGTGTCTGTCATTGATGTTGTCGGTTCCCATGTCCTGTCCTGCCTTGCCCGTATTAAATCCCCTTCTACCCCGTACTCTGTTGGCCTGCCTGCTCCTTCCGCACGATCGCCGCTCTCCGCCGCGCTCGCTCCCCCACGTCCCGTGACAGAATGACAGACCACAAAAAGAAGAGCAAGCGGACGAAACGGATCCCAGAGGAGACGGACATCACTCTGGGAGCCTGCACGCTATCCAGGCTATGGCTCCCGCCTGAGGACGAGGAGGAACAGGTCCTCCTTCTCGCAGATTTGGAGCCGAAAGACTCCGTCCTCCTACCGCCCCTCGAGCGGTGCAACTACCGGCTGGAAAGACTGGACAACTGGGGAGGGATCCGGACCGGGAGAGACGCCATCCCGCGTGTGCCCCGCTTCCCTACTCGGGCCACGCTAACCTCACCCGCGCCGGACTTACCTACCTCGCTACCAGCGGCAGCCTCCCCGGAGGCGTTCACCGCGCCTCTCCCAGGGAGAAAGGCTACCCTGGTGGACCAGTTTTTCACCCTCCAGGGTCTCTTTATAAGGGTGTTGGAGAGGCCGACACCCCCGGGAGACCGGAAGATGGAGGAACTTATCACGCGTTTAACGAGAGGTTTCGACGCGTTTACAGCCGCCTCTGGTCCAGAAAAACTCGAGGGGTTAGCAGGGGACCTTAGGCAGCTGATCCTGCTCCAAAAGGCGTCAGTCCCCGAGCCGGAGCAGCCGCCATTGCCGGCGGACCCCGCTCCCGTGCGGCCGCCATTGCCGGCGGACCCCGCTCCCGTGCGGCCGCCATTGCCGGCGGACCCCGCTCCCGTGCGGCCGCCATTGCCGGCGGACCCCGCGCCCGTGCGGCCGCCATTGCCGCCTTCGCCGCTGCCTGCGCAGCCGCCGCCTGCGCAGCCGCCTTCGCTGCCTGCTGCAGCTCCCGGGCAGGCGCCCCCACTGCAGCAACCTGCAGCTCCCGGGCAGGCGCCCCCACTGCAGCCACCTGCAGCTCCCGGGCCGGCGCCCCCTCTGCAGCCGCCTGCTGCAGCTCCCGGGCCGGCGCCCCCTCTGCAGCCGCCTGCTGCAGCTCCCGGGCAGGCGCCCCCACTGCAGCCACCTGCTGCAGCTCCCGGGCCGGCACCCCCACTGCAGCCAGCTCCTGTTCCTGACTGCGCTCCTGTTCCTGACCGCGCTCCAGTTCCTGCAGAGGCGCCCCCTCTGCAGCCGCCTGCTGCAGCTCCCGGGCAGGCGCCCCCTCTGCAGCCGCCTGCTGCAGCTCCCGGGCAGGCGCCCCCACTGCAGCCGCCTGCTGCAGCTCCCGGGCAGGCGCCCCCACTGCAGCCAGCTCCTGTTCCTGCAGAGGCGTCCCCTCTGCAGCCGCCTGCTGCAGCTCCCGGGCCGGCGCTCCCACAGCCAGACCGCGCTCCTGTCCCTGGCCCAGCTCCTGTCCCTGGCCCAGCTCCTGTCCCTGGCCCAGCTCCTGTCCCTTCTCCCCCAGTGACTTTTTCTCCCTCGCCCCGGCGAACTCGACCCCGACCGGGGGCCATCATGTCTGTGTCCCGTAAAGGGAGGGGACACAGACGCAGGGCTGGGGTCCCGCCCGCCCTGCCCCCTGGCTCGCCCTGCCTCGCCTGCGCTGGGGCTCGGTTGGCGCCTGCGGGTCCTGGCCCTCCGGGTCGGCTGTCGCCTGCGGGTCCCTCTCCGATGCCTCGTCGCCCTGCCTCGCTCCCCCCTCCGGTGCCTGGTCGGTCGCCTGGGGGTTCCCCGACGGCGGCTCCTCGGTTGCCTGCGGGGCCCCTACCTCCGGCCCTCCTCCGGACGTCGCCGCCTGCTGCGGCTCCCCCCTCTTCCGGACCTTCGCCCTGGCCCCTTCCAGCTCCCTCGTCCCCTTCCCTGGTGCTCCCTCCTGCTCCCTCCCTGGCCCCTCCGCGGGTCCCTCGCCCTGTCTCCTCGGCCCCTCCGGGGTCCCCTCCGGCTCCGGCCTCCCGGCCGCCTGCGGCCCCTCCGGCTGCCTCCCGTCGCCCGCTGGGGCTCCCTCGGGCTTCACCTAGTTCCCCCTCCTTGTCTCCCTACGCCCCTGCCTTTGTCCCGCCTGTCTCTGCCCCTCTGTTTTCTGCTCGCCCTTTCGTTCCGCCCGTCTCTGTTCCTTGTGCCCCGGTGTACCCGCCTTGCACTCCTGGCCCCTTTGTTCCTCCCGTTCCTTCTGTGTCTCCCTTCCTGGTTTGCCTGTCTGCCTTCCCGACCCTCTGTCAGGTTTTGTCTTTTGTCTTGTCCCTCGCTTTGTTTTGTGCCTCGGTCCTGTTCCCTGTCCTGCGTTGATTCTGTTCTTGTTTTTCAGGTCCTGTTTTGCCTCGTCCCGTCCGTCGCCCCCTTCCTAGGCGCGCCCGGTGTAGCGCGCCTTTGGGGGGGGGTTCTGTGACACCCGCTCCGTCCGCTCCTCGTGTGTGCCACGCCCCCTAATTACCCACGTGTGATTTCCTGATCGTGCCCAGTCGTGTCTTGTTTCCTGCTGCCTTGTTTCTAGTATTTAAGTTCCTGTTGTGTACTAATCCAGTGTCTGTCATTGATGTTGTCGGTTCCCATGTCCTGTCCTGCCTTGCCCGTATTAAATCCCCTTCTACCCCGTACTCTGTTGGCCTGCCTGCTCCTTCCGCACGATCGCCGCTCTCCGCCGCGCTCGCTCCCCCACGTCCCGTGACAGTTTGTTAGTGGTAAGGTGTTTGTTTTAGCCTGTATGGGATCTGGATACAGCGAGCAAGAAAAAATAAATAAAAAAAGATCCACTATAAGTTCATAACTTCACAGAGATTAATAGTTTATCCATTTTCTGTCTGTCATTTAGATTACTGCTGGTAAATATTACCAGGAAGACGCAGGCCGACCTCAGGAACACATTCCCAGGTTTTAAGATGCCTGACTGATCAAATCTCGGCTTTGCGAAACAGTCCAAGAGCCTCTTACAGAATTCTCATGTGACTGCAGAGAAATACCTTCATAAACAGCCATAATGCGATATCGCAGCAGTCTTGCAAGATCTGCCCACTGCATGACACCTTAGACGACATTGTAGCTTGAAAGATGTGAACGTACTATAGGTAAGTAGTGTATTTATTTTGTTGTGCTAAAGTTTTCATATTCATACCATGTGAATGTACATGTTACACATCCGAATAGCTAGTGTGCGATTAGCTCCGAATAGCTAGTGTCCCATTAAAACATCTAACAGTGTGGTTACCGAGCAGGTAACCCACAAAAGGTTAGATGTCGACGGCAGAAAGTGAAAGGTTGATCCAGAACTCTACTGTAAACGTTTCGGTGCTAAATTCTCATAAACTGCAATGATCAAGCTTTTAAGTTTATTGAACGCAACACTGTGGACTGTGGGCGTCGTTAGGTCTGATCATCCGGGGATACAGCCCCGAGTATTTTAGCCCCGATGCAATAAGTTCTTGCAACAAAAAAAAATTCAAGCCCCAGGTAAAATTGACTTAGCCTCAGATTTTTTTCAACAGCTACAAACCCCACTGCTATAAACCAAAACCTTAAGTATGTATTTTACTTCAGATACTGAAATTTTATGCTACTTGAGATTGTCAGGTTAGCGATTACAGGTTGTCTGCTGCAGACGTGTGAACACCAGTGTGTCATCCTGTGCGTCACTTCGTACTCTGCTTGGGCTGAGCTACATGTCCCATGGAGGAAACACTTATTTAGCTGCGGGGTCCTACTCCTTGTTCACCCGGCAGGTGGGATACTGCATCTTTTAATTTTGTCTTCCTTCCATGACTTACCTGTTGGGCCTGATGCAACAGCTCCATGCGTTCCTGCAAGATCTGACTGTCAAACTCGCGGCTCTGCCTTTGAATCTGCCTCCTCAGCCTCTCCACCGCTATCCTCAGATCCTCCTTCTGCCTCTCTGTCAAAGATTCACCCACTCTGTTCTCAGGGTCCTGTTGCAGAGCATTATACAGTGTGGCCTCCAACTCCTGGATTTTCTGCGGCGATTTAAATTACAGAAACGATCACATCGCAACAGAAGTAAAACAAAGAACAACACTGAAAAATAAGGATGCAGATTTGCAAAAGGTAAACACATAGAGCTCCAAATATTCTCACCCCACCCCCAAAAACGATACAGAAAATATGCTACATAAACCATACTATACGTGTCAGATCCACATACACACTTGTTGCTTCCTACTTTTCCTTTCAAGCTTCTGGACCTTTGTAGCCCGAGCAAAGTTAGATATTAACTGCCCGCCCCGTCTCCCCCGCCAATGGACACCACCCTTAATAAAGCAGTAGACCACTGCAGGCTTGGTGGACCTCAGTGTGCTGAGGCCACCAGGCTTGGCTGAGGTACCGCCCTTCACCATTCATCCATGATTCTTGTAAAAGATGCAGTATCCCTTACAAATTAGCTCATATATTGTATGTGAGCAACACAATAATACATCATTATGTGCATTATAAATAGAAATATATATATATATACTGTATATAGAAATGATAAATTGATTCGCTGGGGAACTGATCCAATGTTTTGTTTGCTCTTAGATGTCGGCCGCACTGAAATCCTGTGCCAAGAATACATGGCACATTCACTACTATGCAATGCATGCGTGACCAGGCCATCTAAGGCTGTTCTACACCTTCCAGCGGTAATGGGAAAACAAAGCAGTCAGCCGTCTTACTCAGGAGTGACTTCGAATCTTACATCTTCAACTTGCCATCTTTGCTCACATTTAAAAATCCAGAGCAGTCGCCACAGGTTGGGATTTTGAAGCATTTTTAAGAGGAAATAAACACGCTAAACAGCGTTCGTGATAGTGGAGACAGCGGGCGAGCTGGCCTCCCGCTTCCCATTACCGACATGATGTGGGCCAGATGTCACACGGAGCAGCATTTGATAGGGCGTAGCAAAGCAGTGCCATCTGCCTCATCCCCCAGGGGGCGCTGTAGGCCCGGGTCAAGCCTGGGAGCCCGGCCCCAGGACGCCCCCACATCGGAGCAGGCAGGGAGGCCAGTGTTGAAGACTCCAGTGTCCTACCATAGAGGCCTGATCCAGGGCCTGCTTTCGGTAGTCCAGCTCTTCCTCCAAGTAGCCTTTCTGCTTGCTGAACAAGTCCTGGGAGGAAATGACAAGGCCAGTGACCAAGCTGTGGCTGTGAGGAAGCTCCAGCTCATCTGTGACACTCGGAGTTGCTCACACCAACCCAGTTTCACCACAAAGAAACAGCCAGAGCGACGGCAAAGGTGACAAGGTTCTGCAGGTGAACAGGTGCTCCCCCCAACCCTCCCCCTCACCTGCCCATTCACCCAGCCATACTCTGCAGGTCCAGACAGCCAACTCCTCAGGCAGGCTGGGCGATCCAACTCACAGTAAAAAAATCTGACCCATTTTTATAACAAATTGACAAGCTAGTGATTCCACTAACTGGGCAAACACTCAGTTAACCATTAAAAGACGGGGAGACGCATCCAGTGAAATTTATAACCTCTGCTAACCAAATTTCTGGAAACTTTTAAAGACGTCAGAAAAAGGGACACTGGAATGCAGCCTGTGGTGCGTGATGGGCGGAGCATGCAGGCTCTGTGTGTGTGCCCCCCCAGCCCATGTGGCTCACCTTCTCATTCTCCAGGTCTATCATCTTCTGTGTCAGTGCGGCCTCTGTGCTGTCGATCTGTTTCAACCACTAGGTGGCAGAAGCAGTAATAGGAAGAGAGGGAGGAGGGAAGGGAGATGAGAAGGACTAGTGGCACCCCAACAAGAGGAGACATCCTTCTGAAATACAGGTGCTCTACTTCCCCCTTTGCAGTGACAATTCATTTTAAGGGATAAAATATATGATTGGGAGTGATGGTTGGTGAATATGTCCTTTTGCAAACTACTGTTCCACAACAAATTTCAGCTTTTAATTAAACCTTTAGCAGGTTATATACTTCAGTGATTAGCACAATCTAGTGTGTCTTGGAGGGTATCACTCCTGTCTCACACCCCCAGGGATGGGGGTTCCAAACCATCCTCTGTTCTCAGTGTGTGCGGAATTTGCATGTTCTCCCCATGTCACAACTGCTCCCCGTGTGTGAGCGTGTTCCCACTGATGGACAGGCGTGCTTGTACTCAAAGTCAAAGCAAACTTTATTGTCATTCGCGCCATGCAATTCGAGAGTGCATAGTAGAACGAAATTGCGCTTCTCCCGGCTCAATGTGCAAAACAAAAAATACTACAGGCTACACACAATACAGAACTACACGGAGACTACTATTCAGGACAGAGGTAAATCTTGCGCAGAGTAAACAGTGCTCAAAGTTAAAAGTTAAAATTTGCATCGAATCAAAATATTGCACAGTTAAATATTGCACAGAGTCAAATAATGCAGTGTCTCACAGTTGCCGTATTAGATATAATGTAGAAAGACACTTAGTGGCACTAGTCAGGTAAGGTGAACGAGGGATAAGCAGAAAAACAATTTTCCACAATCAAAATAGGTAATAGCAGCAGAGTACAGTAAATATGAAAACATGTTTTAGTGTGTGTTATGGAAATGTTTGTAATATGAATATGTAGTGCATTTATTAAAATGAGTTTAAAAGTCACTTTAGTCTACCTTCCTGTACTGAATGGTGGTGAATGACATAACACATAAAGACGTGCTGGAAACGCAGCACTAATTTTAATATGTGTGTTTGTTTTCATGAGCAGAAGAGATCGACAAGAATCACAGCCCTAAAGCCGAGTGCCTCTCAAAAACGGAAAACCTACTGCAGCAGAAATAACGTTTTCATTCTACGCTTTCTCCACTAGGTGTCAGGTGAGCACTAAGAAATAACAGGAGAACGTTAACAACTTAAAGCAATTCTAATTTATTCAGTTAATATTCATAGGAATAAATTATATGTAGATATTTAGATAAAAGGCCAGATTTTCAGTGCTAACAATTTGTTTAGTATATGAAAGTTGCTTAATACTGTAAGAGCTGTAGGAGCCTATTAACAATCAGATATTCCAGTTCTCTTGTGTCTGTAACTGCATTAAATACAATTAAATTTAGTTGAATAACTAACCACCTAATCTCCTTGTGATTTGGTCTTTCACAGCTTATTGGTTAAGATTCTTGTCAGGAACAGTATATTTATACAGGTATTTCTCGACTTGACGTGCTAATTTGTTCCAAATTATTGCTGGTTAATGAAGAACTCGTAACGTGGGAGGTATTTTCCCATAGAAATGTTATAAAAATGTGACTTTTCATACAAGTTTTTGCCAAATAAACAAAAGAAACGCAAACGTATTATTAGAATTAACATTCGATGATCACATTTAAACAAAAAAATCAAAAACAAAAAAAAACACTTCTGTGCTAAAACTGCAACATTCACAGTGAGTTTGGGTCACTTATTTTCAGCAAATGGGGCGTTTTTTTTCTTCATTTAGTCCATTCTTAGCTGGTGGAGATCGTAAGTTGAGTTTGTAAGTAGAGGAGCGTCTGCAATTTTCAATATATCCAAAACCGGCCCATGGTTCTAATGAGTAGAAACTTAACTTTCAAGGTTTAAAATTAAATTAGTATCTATGTAATGAGGAACATGTACCGCATGGGTAGGTTCTGTGTCCATGAGGTGTAAACTAATCTCACACACAGTGTCACAAATAAGAAACCAGAAAACATGGAGTTAAAGCAAGACCCCAATTAAACTAAATCTGGGGGTGGGATTCTCAGAGAATTGGGGGGAGGGGGCTCAGGGTTACCTTTTCACAGAGCGACAGCACTGTCCCGGCCTGGATCACAATCACCTGCTCCTCGTTCCGCAGGTTCTAAAGGAAGCATTGAGAAAGACAGGGGCGTGAACATCTAACAACAGTGATACTGCAAGGGTTTCATATGCTGGCTCAGCACTGGGGGTCATGGTGGTTACTGCAGAACCACAGAGAACGTCATGAGGAATGTCTAACAGGTGGATGTTACTGGGAAGGACTCTTACCCCATTATCACCAAGTATGTCGAGTTTTTTTATGAGGTCTGGTATGACGACATCCTAAAAAAAAAAAAAAAAAAATTGTACATTCCTCAGACCTAGTCAGACAGAGACAAGCGAGATGAGGAAGCCGAGTTTGGTTTGTTAAAAGTTTGTTGCTAGTACATCTCCCATGTGGAATCAGTCTGCAGGGTGACACAGAAGCTCTCCTGGCCTACCTTGATGCCCTCATGGTGGCAATGCAGCTGGAGAGCACTGCTGTTGCCTTCGGAGAAAGCAGCCACGTGCAGATTGAATGCCGGAGAACGGCGCTCCCGTTCCTGCAGGCGGAAAGTGAGTTCCAAAGTTAACAGCCAGCAACACTGCCACCTCTGGTTACCTGGAGAACTGCATCCACACTTCGTCATTACAGGTTACTGGACAATGAGGTGATGTTTAAACATGGGCACAAATAAAGATCGTGTTAGTTTGTGTTTGAACAGTCATATAATCAAACTCAAAAAAGTACTTACATGAGAAGGATCAGTCAAAGTGAACCGGGCGGGGGGAAATTTTATGGGATGGGTGGCAAACCAACTGAACGGAGGGCAACGTTAAGTATGAGAACGAAATGGTAAACTGAAACTAAAAATGAAAGCAGAGAATGTTGCTATGATAACCACCAATGAGCACAGAATGAACAATCCTTTTGTAAAGTCGATTGTTTTTGAACATCATTCGCAGTTAGCAGATTTTTGTAACTCACTTTCTTTAGAGATATTAAATGAAAGACAACGGCATTATCCACAAGTTATGAAAGCAGGTAAAGAGGAACAATAAACTACATGTTACTTTGGTTTAAAACTAAACTAATGGCAAATTATAGTTACAGTGTTAGCTGAAGGAGACACCAAAATAAAGTCCAGTGATCAACGCTGTTAGACCTTTAGCTACTGATTGTGCCTCTATAGTTAATTAAATTGGCACTGACTCCATGTGGGTGGGGCTGGATATAACACAGATATGTACAGGAAACAAAGGAAACTGCATGCGGGAAAAAAGACAAAAGTGAATGATGGAGGTTAACTGGAGAGAGATTTTATTCAAATGAAATGAGCTCAGTCCATAATATAAATGTACATCTTTCAAATTAAAAAGCCAAAAATCTGAACAGACATGAGGAATATTAACAGTTTGTACAGTTTAATAACATGACAAGAACACACACATATGGAATGATTACAACGGCCCAGGAACAGGAGTGTGCATGCGGTTCTGCTCGGCTCCGTCACTGGATGTAGGTTCTGAGTTTGGATTGGAACCCAATGTCGCCCCCTGGTGACAGTTTGGGGATGGGGAGGGACTCTCTTACTTCCAGCTCCAGGACTCGGAACTCTAACAGTTCGTTCTGGTCCCGTGCGTCCTGCACCTCCGTCCTCAGACTACCCTCATCCAGCTCCAGCTTGCTGATCTGCAGGATGCCACGGAGAGACAGGATGGTGGTGAAAAGCAGAAGAGAGCGCTGCTAAAAACCCTAACCTAAACACAAGTTAATGAAAATCCTGCCTTACAAAATGTAAAGTGAAAAACGCTGCCTGTTGTACTATTAGACCACTGAAAGTGACTAAGACAGCAGAGATCTGGCGGATCCAGGAACCAACTGAAATGTAGGCACATGTCCGCAGAAACATGCCCACGAGCTGAATTCACACGTGCTACTGAAAAAAGGAGTTTAACCTCAAGTCCAGTCAATAGACGTTAAAAAATTAACTCATAAGGCCTTCAGAGTATGTTTGGAATTGAATGTGTTTGTAGAAGAAGTGTTTGTATAATAAACCTGAAGTGTTCAGTATTCAGTGCACACTAATGACTGGCTGATCGGGGTAAGATACACAGGTCCAAGCTGTACAGTGTGCTAATGGTGACACTGATAGTGACAGTGATGTTTCACCTGTGGTTTTCAGAGTCTTGGTGAAAGATGCTTTTAAATGTAGCCTTAGTGCCAATGAATGGACAGTTCCACCTACATAGGAGTCAGATGTGCGAAGCTGGAGTTTAGATCACAGAGAAAGATCGCTACTCATTCTGTGGAAGATGATTGAACTGTATATATAATTTGTCATAGGAAGTAAGCAAAATACGAGACTTTTGGCATTTTTACTTTTTTGATTGCATTCAGACCTGAAAAATTGTTCCCACAACGTCAAAAATAGAATTTTTTGACATGCACACACATGCACACGCACCAATTGGACCAATATGCACTCATCCACACTAGACCCCTATTCAGACATAGCGGTGAGGCAGCTACCTTCTCCAAGAGCTCCTGGTTAGTTTTGATGAGGTATTGCTTTTCCTCCACCCACTTGGAATCCTGTGATGAGAGCATAACATAGACATTACTAATCAAACACCGCTTCACACGATCCACTAAAAGTGCACCACAGGCCAGGAAACACATACTGTGTCAGGCTAATGAGTTTTTATCTGTTCAAATCACTTGTCGTTCACCTAGGATTAATGCAAAGGACAGGATGTACATGACACAGAGCATGGAATGAAGACACATAAGCAGAGAATGAGAGACATGGCTACAGTTGAGTTTTATTCAGCCAAAGTAAGTAGCTCAAAGATGAGCCCGTCACTTGGTTTAACAAAAATTTCTATACAGAGAACGCAAGCCACGGACATAGAGACAGTCCAGCAGTGAAGCGCAGGAAACCTCACACCAGAGGCAGTGACACTTCCGGTGGTGGTGCAATTAAGGCTTTCACTGTAGGAACAAAACGATCATCACCCCGCCTATTACTGCAAACCCCTGATGAGGGCACTGCAGCAAGCGCAGCCACTATGCCAGTGATGAGAAGCAATTAACTGCCAGTTCCATTAATAGCATTATTCATGAGGAAACCTCCAGGCTCTGCACTACAGGTGCGGCCGGGGCACTGTGGTGATGTCACAGGACACGCCGGCAGATCCAAGCCACACACACGGAGGCAAGGAAGAGGCAGAGGCAGGCCACCAGGAGGCGGCACAGCACCCGAGCGTCGCAGCCCCCGTTTCCTTTTACCTGCCCCCGTTCCGTCAGGGACTTCTCCAGGTCGTCGATCTTTGCCTGGCACCGAACCAGATCCGCCTGCAGCTGCTCCCGAGTCTGAAAACGTGATGGATTCTGCTTAGTCATGCGAGACGCCTGGACTGCAGAGTACACCATTTGACGGACATCTGAAAGTCCAGGTGATCATGGTCACAGATTTCACATACGTAATGCCGAAGATGATGACCAGAATAGCAACCCTACAGCTGGCCAACCACGGGCCAGAAATTTTGACTATAGCTAACCCTACATGGGAGCTCCTCAAACCTATCTTGGGATAGCCAGCTTAACTGCAGCACTTTGATGTTCCAGGGATACTGCACTACACCAGACGAAGGTGTGCTGTCATGAGGAAGGCTTAACAGGAGCCCTAGACATCCACTCTAAAATCAAGACTAATCGATGGAAGGGACTAGTAATGGTCAAACAAAGCTTAATGAACTCCTTGCTGTATTTTCTGACTCCACTAGATGTTGGTCTCTGTTCAAAAACGGACTCAAAGCACGTCCCAAGATAAACCAAGAGCACCACCTAGTGGGGTCAGAAAAAACAGCAAATGGTTCATGAAGCTTTGACTTTTGTAGGGTATTTTTAAAGCTTCAGCAGAGTAAGCACAGTAAGCAGGATCGCTTTTATCAGATTCAATGTGTTCTTTAAATAAGCAAGTGAACCCTTGGTGGTAGCCTCAGCCCTGCCTGCCTCCCGTCTCACCCGGGCTTCACGCTCAGCATCCAGGGTTCCCCCAACCTGCTCCTGGAGTAGGGCGTAGGCTCGCTGTAGAGCCTGGTACTCTCGGGTCAGCTGACGGAACCGCAGCTCTGACTCCTCGCGAGAAATCCCCTGGCAGGACACGCGAGTATCATCAGATCAGCATCTTGATCAGTACCCAAATGACACCAAATTCCAATTAGCCAATCAAAATGCATCAAAAAGAACTATCTGCATTCAAAAAACAAGTTATTTCTCTGTAGGTGTCATAGGTCCAATAATCAAACGACCTAACAACCAGTCTAAATGTAATTAAGCACAATTGTAACCAGTACCTTAAAGGTGATTTTTCCCAGAAGGAATAATAAAAAAAACAAACATTCTTAAATGAAAATGATTCCATGTCAATGATGGTGGTCACAAACTGGAAACATTCTTTAGCCACTCCCCGCCCCAAACACGGTGGTGACAATGACTTCTGAAGCACCCTTAGCCTGCAACGGAAGCACACCCAGCTCACCTCCTCCAGGTCCTCCTCAGGGGTGGCCGGAGTCCTGTCCGTTCGATCTGTGGTGTAGGATGTCAAGGACGAGGTCTCCGAATCCACGGACTCTTCGTCAAATCCAAAATATGTCTCCACAACATGCCTCTGTAGGACAAGGTTACAGCACGATTATAGTCAGAAACCTAAATCAGAAACATGTCAGTTGTGCCAGTCGGAGAGGTGATGGGCTGCTGCTCAAATCAGGGACCGGCCCAGTCAGTCACCCCCACCGAGGGGCAACAGTTCCTACAAAATACCTCACATAAGCACCTGTTCCCATTCTGCCATATTCAACAAATCATTCTCTTTTCCAACACCGTTAACTAAGGAATGTCAGTTCATTTTAGCAGTTTGGGGTTGATTCTCCTGATGGTTCCCAGTAATGCTGGTAACTGGAAGCCAGTAGCTAGACTCTAACACACATAATGGTACTATGCCAACTACAGTTGTGTGATCTAGCTCAACCTTTTCCAAACCCAATACCTGGTACTTCTGTGCAATCCTGGATCATGCCTTTGCTTGCAAAGAAGCTTTTAAACACTGATTTAAGCAGCGGGCAGAATGCTTCACCACTAGGCAAATCTAACACATAATGAAAAAGGTAGGAATCTTATGGTATCTTTGTGAGGACCGTCCATTCATTTCTATGGACTTAACCCTATTCTCAACAATGTATTTGAAATTTTTTGATAGCAGGCATGGATTTTTATAAAACTGAATTTCCCCTCGTGGGGACCGTTTTTTCGGTTGTAAAAATAACAGGTTTTCCATCACAATGTAAGGTACACACACACACACACACACACACACACACACACACAGACAGACAGAGACACACACACCGTGGGATTTCAGCCAGTCAGCAAACCCATGAGTACCTTGGTTACAGTGAAACATCACAGCTCTCAACCGAGAGCGTCAAAGCCTCCAATGTCATTTTACATCCAGCTATGGGAGATGAATTCCAATAAAAGCCAGAGTCTGATTCAGAGTCTGATTCCGCAAAAGATAACATTTGCACATCTGACTCTAACCTATACATCTTACAAGCTGACGTTTTCATTAAAAAAGGCAATCACAGTTATTCACCTATGTACCATCCCACAAGACAGAACCCTCTATTAACCCAACAACCATTTAAAATACAGATCAGCTGTGCAAATTTTACTGCTTAAACAAACCTAATTTTCTCTAAGTTTCCAAGGGGATCAATGTGTAATTTTCTTCCTGTCGGGATTTGCCCAGTGACTTTTGGCAGGCTAACTCACTGAGTGCTTACACAATCAAACAAACCCGACAAGCAAAGGACGACTCAGGGCTGAAATGACGGCACGTCACCAGCCAACTGCAGCCGAGACGCAGGGCTCATGTTAGTGTGACACCGGGTGCAAAACACGACAATCACTAACGGCTGGGAACGTTTTTGCGGCACCACACCCGTTCCTTGGTAAACGGAAGACGACCAAAGCTTTGTTTAATATGGAAAACTTCAAATTCACTGACTAAAAAGATGTATACCTAACAGACCCCTTTCCAAAGAAGGAATCCTTAGAGGACAGCAGCCCAGGCAGACGGAGCCCAGAGCCGGACGCCCTTACCATCGTGCTTGTAGGTCATCTCCTGACAGCCAGAGAAGTACAGGCACACCAGCGCACACAGGCAGATGAAGGAAGAGAAATAGAGGATGAGGAGGAAGTACTCCGTCATGCTGGAGCCCGGGTTCAGCCGCAGGGTGCCCGAGCCAGTGCCGTTCCCAGAACTCCACTCAAACCCCCCCAGAAGACCACAAGCTCATGTAGGACATATACAGAACCCACAGGCCCGATTCCCAGCCGACTGGAGCGCCAACACTTCTGAGGTGGGGAGAGGATGTGGCGAGCTCTGGCAGAGCGCTGGGAGGTGAAATGGACCAAGCAATATTTCAGGAAGACTCCTCCCCTGGTGTCATCACCTGCTCTCTCAGCTCCCCCCCAGGAGCCCGCTTCCCAAACCCAGCATCCCCCCCCCCGGGTGGGGCTCCAACATAGCCTCTGCCATGACTACAGCCACCCTCAACACACAGTGTTTTAACCAGACTTTGGTGTCCCAACAGCCCCCACAAAAGGAACTGACACCCCGTGGATTAGCTGGTCGGGGTCAGGCAGAGCCCAGGCAAATAAACACCAGTCATTCAGGGAGTACGGGGTTTGTAAACTGAGCTACGGTTCGTGCCTGTAAGGACTCGGCGCCGTACCCACTGCTCGGAACATGCCGGTGTTACAATTTCAGCAATATGGACCAAACCTTCAGAAATGCATCCTGTGATATTCCAACTGTATGTCACATGCGATTTTATGTTCATGCTGAATAAAAAACAAGTGGTACACGATTCCTGAGATAGTCATTACTGTGACACTGTTCCCGCTATTATTTACAAGTCTTGGGACTTTAGAGTGCGGGAACCATGAGGGAAACATCAGCCTCCATGCAGGTCGGGGTGTCACACAGGCCCAGGCTCTGAGTTTGAGGATCGGAGGACGGTGGAGACGACATGGAGGAGAGCACAGCCGAAAACTGCTGCTGCGTCACCCCAGAGAACAATTAGGGGCAGAGGCGCATCCCTGACTCCCGGGAGGACGGTTGCTAAGAGACCGCACTGCGGAAGCACGGCAAGCTTACACATGCACACAGACGCAAACGCTGATACAGAAGAAAACACAGGAGATCCAGGATATGCGGGAGATGTTGACACATACAACCAGGGGCCCAGTATACACTGAAGAACTGTTAAACTCATCAAAGAAATAGACAGCTAAACAAACCAGTCTGCTCACCAAAGACGACAAATTCACAAAGAACACACCCCACCACCCACACACACACACACACAAGTTGGTCTTCCTATCTAAATGGGGAACGTCCATTCATTTCTTAGGGTTCTAAAACCCTAATCACAATCACGACACCCTTAACCCCCACCCAGCCCTAACCTTAACCATAACTAACCAACCAAAATACAAGACTTTTGGCACTTTTACTTTTTTGATTGCATTCACAGATTTTTATAAAACTGAGGTTATCCAAATGGGGACCTGAAGAAGTGTCCTCAAAAGTAAGGATGTTTGAGGTCTTACTACATTTTGGTCCCCAAATGTGATCTACACACACACACACACACACACACACACACACACACACACACACACACACACACACACACACACACACACCATTAGGTACCAGCCAAAAACTGCTGATTGAGATTTGGGCTAATTAAAATGTGAGCAAATGTGTTGTAAGGTAAGATAATCACTCAGCTAATCAGGGCTCATTCAGGCCCGCAGAGGAGGCAGGAGTGGGGCATGAGTTCATGGGGGGGCAAAACTGGCACCACAGAAAGAGCTGGGGCCAAGTAGCCAAGTATGACGAGCAATCAGATGTTCAAGGGCTTTTATGTACCCCCACACTAAAAGCTCGTCGCAACCCAACAGTACATGTCCTTCCCACAAGCTGCATTCAGCTTAGCATATGCATCTAAATAATGGTAGTTATCCACTCTACTTCGCTCCTCCGGCCTACCGGCAGCTGGGACTGGGCCGGTCACTGTGTCGGGAGACTGCATCCGTGCAGCTTATGACCCCTAGGCCGTTTTCTCCCTGATAGGAATCTACCATGATCTGACTTAGGTTGAGATACACAAGTAGGGCAGCCAAGCTGTGTGTATGTGACCGTCCTGATAAACCCCAACGAAAGCAACACAGGCTGAACGGTATCCTTACCTTGGGCAGTTTGAGCCCTTTCCTCTTATTCTTCTTGGTAATGATCAGCCGGTCCCGTTCCTGGAGAGAGAAGAGATTGTCAAACGCGTCACTCCACCTACGGGGAGACCTGGGAGTCTGTACCCAACCGTAACAAGACCAGAGCTTAAGTACACTGCAGCTTATTTGATAAAACAAAAAGAGCCATTAAACAGCCTGTTAATGTCTTTCATTTTGAAAGCCCACAGGCCCTCTTATGGACAAATCCCGGCTCATTTGGCAAGCATCCTGTTTTAATTATTAAAGCAGCCTAATTATGAACAAATTGCCCTTAGCAGTCGAATTGTTTCTCTCATGAACCAAAAGTCTGGGTGATTGGATGAAGGGCCCATTCAGAGCCATAGTGCATCGGCTGGCATCATAAACAGTGTGGCCTGTGGATACCAAGTCAGTGCCAAGCAGGCAGCTGGATGTCTGAGCCAGACCTCAAGGCTCGCTTCCAGGGAAAACCCACCCACTGGCACCCTGGTGCCAAAGCGGCCCCGAGCCCAGCCTGGGACCGGGTCCTGGGGGCTGGGCTCCACCCACCTGGGTGAGCTCGTCGATGATGTAGCGCTGCTCGGCCACCTGCAGCTTGAGGAACTCCACCTCCTGCTCCTCGTGGGTGTGGCTCAGGTCATTGAGGGAGCTGGGCCTCTTTAACAACGGCTGGGGGGGCGTCTGCAGTTTCTCCTTCTGGGGAGGGAACATTATAGTTAACCTACGCTGTTCAGCACTGGAGACATCTATGGACTTAGGATCACATTGAAACAATGTTTCCTAATGTACGTTTTTCTTAAATACTGGAATCAACAGATCTAATTTGAATTATTTTATTAAAATAGGCCAGAGTAATATCTGGATATGCTAATATGACACCAGCATAGCCATCTGATCAGTAAGTCACTTGGCAACTCAGGACATTCAGTACAAATTAAGAAGCATATTTTCAGGTTATATCCTCTCACAGCCACTAGATGTCACCGTTCTTCTACTATGACCACACAAAAAAGTCCTTCATTCAACAACCTATGGTGACTACGTGAAAAGTACTAAACAATGGAAGAATCAAACAGTATGTGCAAAAGTTCAAATGCAGTCACAATGCAGAGAGTTGCTGTGTCTGATAGACTGAGGACATTGTAGAGGTTTAGGGGTCTCAGGGGACATGAGCACCTGACCTGGGGTAACATCACAGCCAAGGCTGACAACGTGCCCACTGGCACTGGGGAACAGCCGGCCATGACATCACGCTTCTGCTGCATTGAGGGGAAGCTCTGCACCGCATGTTTACCAAGCAGATTTGCTCCTTGAAGAAAATGATTCCCCCTCTAATTAGCCGGCAAACATCTGCTGCTGGAAACTTCTGAGCGATAAAACTTAAGGACCAGTTGACTAATTTCTGGAAATAATTAGCAGTCCAGACAGACAGATCCCACATTCAGACTAAGTTTCTTCTGGGCCACATTGAGGGACCCCCCCGCCCCCACCCCGGAACAATAAGAATGTCACAAAACAAGCTCAGTTACGTTTTATGGTCATCACCATCTTCGAAAGCCTGCAAACATTCCATATGATTTTACTCTAAACTCCAGTGTGCCTTAGAAGTAGTAAGTTTACTCTAAGCTCAGTCAAAGAGCTCTCCTGGCAGGAGTCACTGCACTCATATCTCCCTGATCCCGTCCACCTTCCGATGGCTTTGATCTCCGCTCAGTGTGACCTTTCCCATCCTCAGCAGATGCCAAATCCGATCTGTCTTAAAGCTCCTCTCTCCTTAGCCATGCCACGATTCCCACCTAACACCTCCTCTTACCATCTCAGCGTACTCTCTGCTCAGGTTCTTCAGCTTCTCCTCCATGCGCTGCAGCGTCTGCAGGAGGTCGTCATTTTTCTTGGATAGCCTCTTGCTCTTCTCGAAGAGCGGCTTCATTTGGCCCTCGGCCTCTCGGACGCGCTTCAGCTGAAAAGGTCACTGGGTCTCATTCCGTTCCTTATCCCTCTATGCGTTTAATACGCCATGCTAGTTCAGCGATGATGAGAAACATGATATTCATGGGGCCAATTTTAACAGTCATGATTATTCTGATTAATGAATGGTTAAGAACAACATACAGGTGAAGAGCAAACATCCAGCCATTCTCAGTTGCTTACCCAGAACAGGGTTGTGGTCCATAGCAAATACTTTTCTCTTATTTTCAAAATATTTGAAAGACGAATAAAGGTCAGAGGTAACATCGCTTAATTAGTAGCTAATTCCGTTTCATTGAAAATTACAATCACACATAAGTTTTGCTGGAGGTGATTAACTCCGGATAAAGGTCCCCAAACGACCCAGTCCATAAGGAAGAGGTTTTGGAACCTTTTCAGTTTTACTATTCAGCAGCTGCGGGTTAAGTGGAGGATTAAAGGGTGAGACCCTAACCCTACACCAATTCCCGACTCCGCCTTCCCTCACCAGCTCGTTCCGCTCATCGGCAAGCAGTGCATTGCGGTCCTCCAGCTTCCGGATCATGCCGTGGAGCTCGGCGATCTTCAGCTGAAACCGCCGGATATCCCGTTCATCTGCCTGCACATCCTGAGAAAGAGAGAGAAATCATATTTTATTTATGATATAAAATTAGAGTCTGCAGGGTGAATACTGCCTCTGCATTAAAGGATAAATGCTGCATTGTCCTAAATAGAAGATTAAGAATCTCCAGGGTGCACCAAAAAAACCAACAAGCGTTGGAGATCCAGTAAGGTTAGGGGAGGTGAACACGCCTATTGATGCCCAGCATTAATAGTCCTGCTAATTACCAGCCAGCTTCTCAAAGCCCCCGGTCACGTCCACACAAATTACTCAAGTCTCGGTGGACCTTGATAAGGCAGTTGGGCAGAACTGGTTCCACATGTTCTACTGAGCAAGGGAAGGGTCAGGTTGAGGCTAAATGTGTTGCAGGGAGACCTCTTAGACACCTTTTTGGGGAGACAAGCAGCAAAGATGGAGTTGCAGATATTTTTAAGGAGACTCTGAGGCTGACAGACACCTTAAGATAGTGTTTCCCAACCTGCTGCTCAGGGACCCTGCAGACAATCCACGTGAAGCAAAAATGTGGAGTCTCTGGCAGGAAGCTGCGGGGGAGCAAAAACGTAGACTGTCTGAGGGTCCCTGGAGACCGGGCTGGGAAACACTTTCTTAAGAGGCAGGATGTCTACCAACTAGGATATATTACATCACCCTCTCTAAGAGCACCCCACAGCCCATCCCAGTCCCCCCCTCCCCAACTCACCTGGCTGAGGAAGCCGTCGCTGGCATCCCCAAGTGCAGGCATCACCTCCCGCTTGGGGCTCCCGTGGTGCCGCTCTGCCTCCTTCACCTGCACCAGCTGCTCGCCGAGGGCCTCCTTCTGCAGGTAGAGCCTCTGCGCGTACCCTGCCTGCACCCCCAGCTCCCTCTCCAGGGCCTGCACTGCCCGGTCCTTCCCTTTGATCTCATCCATCTGCAAGAGGATGAGGAGGGTGACGAAGGAGAATCTAGCAAGGTTATCACAGAAATAAACCGCAAAATAAACAAATAATGTTTGAATACACGAGTGAGTGCAACATTATGACTAACAGGGCCCGGCTGCAGGTACCTAAACGCTCCACTAGGGTGCGGAGTGAGACCCAAACAGTGGGATCGCCTGTGATGGGGCAGGACAGTATGGCTACCAAAATCCATCACTTGTCTGATTGCTGATCCTTGCATCACATTTTGTTAACAACAAAGCTCCAAAGCAACCTTAATAGACCACTATATCCCCCCCAGCAGGTGGCTTAGAACAAGGGCACTATCGACCCAAAGGCTCTCCTCACTTCTTTAAGGGGGATTTTCTGCTACGGTTTAGCTTTCCCTCAGGAGAAAAAGGAATAAAACTGTCTTGCAGTTCGCTGAAAGTGCAATGCAGTATAGGAAACTCGTATTAGGTCCTAGTGTGACTCATCCCAACATCGAATGCTGGGTGGGGATTATCTGAGCACACTCAGAAAAATCCAGAGGGAATATACAGGAAAGCCCCCCACCCCCACCCCCCCCAAATGGGGGTCGGAAGAGTGACAGATTACATTCAGAACTAAGGCTGGGAGACTGAGACAGGTGGACAGGTGACTTTAGATCAGCGCCCCCCCCCCGCCATTGTGAGCGTAGAGGCAGCAAAGCCTGGTTTACACCTGGTCCTATTAATTCATTATAATTATATTGCACATATATAATTATAATGCACAGTCAGATTAGTAAAGATGATTGGTAACATTGAGTCTTCTGAGCATCTAAATATCAGGCTTCATGGTGAGATACGACTCAAAGTAAAACCCCACCCACAGCTAATATATTACTACAACAGAGATGAGTTTGCAGAGCAGGACTGTATTACAGGTCTTAGGCATGAATTCTAATTCTAAACTAGATAAATTGTACCAACTGTAAGGGCCCTGCTGTAACCATGGAGGGATGCGTCCATCTTTATCCCTATGTAATAAAATACAAAATTCTCAGCGATCAGCCATATTAAATCTGGCAGCTTTCTGGGCCTTCGCTGATCATCTGATGCTCAGAGAATATTCCCTTTGAAAAGTCTTACTTCTGACAGCACAGCTTATGCCCCCCCCAGCTCAGGATGGACAGGGGTGAAAATCCGCCCCAGGGTCCTAGGAGCTGCCAAATCTCCAGGCAAACATGCCCAGCAACTGCAGCCAACCTCGATTCTCACTAAAGCGTCCCAACATGTGCACCCCCCCCACCCCCATGTTGCTGGCCAGCAGTGGCTGATAAGCATGGCTCACGTTTTAGTTACCTAGAGCAGCAACCATGGCAGGCACCCACAAGCTGAGCCCCCCCTGCCCTCCCCCAAGCCTCCTTACCTGCCACCTCCTCAGTAAGCACTCCTGCCTCCGTTCTCCCCCATCCAGCCCACTCTCCTGTGTGGCCCTTCAGGTCCTCAGATTACCTTTGTCTCACTTCCCTCGCATTCCCAACCCAGACCAAAAAAAGAGCACTCTCACACACACACACACACACACACGCACACACAACATGGGAAGGAGGGGGGGTGACCTGCACAGTCTCGTTACCATGGAAACCCATCCCATTACACCTTGTTATTCTGGGAGAGATGGATTGGGGCTGCTACCGAACAATATTTAAATTACATCGTTGACATTCTACCTCAAAGCAAAGCCTGCTGGGAAACTCCAGGTATGGAGATCAAAGGCATCCTAGGATAGCGATGTAAAAGCGTTTGAGTCTGAGCTGGGTACTGTGCCAGGGTGTCAGAGTCTGTTTGAGACTCTCCTCGCTGAGGCGGGAGAGCTGAATTCAGCTGAAGCTGATAGCTGACTGCGCTGGGCTGCCATCCAGCGCAGGGAGGAAAGTGAACAGCCACTAGGACGAGCTTTACCAAAACCTCTAGCAATCATCTACTTGCTATTGAGCATGATCCAGTACTACCTCCCCAGACAGAACATTACACAGCTCCGAGTGATCTTAGACCTTAGAGTGTGACTTAAACTGGTTTCTTTATGGGGACTGAAGGCTTTCACTGGAACCCACTAGTGCTGGAATTCACTCATAACTCTAAGAAACGGATCTCGCTTAGACCCACTGATCAGAGATCAGCCAGGACTGGTCTGTGTGAGCCCTGGGAAGCCAGCAGTACTTCCTTAGAGACTGCATTTCTGTCACCATAGATATCAAACATGACTGAGCTGGAAAGTTAACTTCAATCCATCAAACACTATAAAACGAAACTATAAAGCAGACAACACCACAATCACCGTGAAAAAACTCACAAACTGATAACCTACATAACTGACTGTTTCCAGTCATGCATTCCTGGATGTGGTATGCAACACACACTATGTGCTATGAGCAGGTTTCGGCCAAATTAAATTTTACAGGGTTCTAGAGTGCACTTAAAAGAGCTCAAAAATGATTCAAAACATTCTCTAGGTAAAAATCACAAGATGATTGTGCAGAGAAATTGTCTTCATACTCACAGCAGGCAAACTTGCCACAGATGGGCTTTTTGTAACCATAATGAGTTTATATGCATTGAGACAAATGACAGTCACCAGACCTTATCCCGAGTAAATATTTCTCAAATTCCATATCAAAAGGCTTACCGCATCTTCAGCACCTTCATACAGACAGCGGCTTTTCGTTTTCTGATTTGACCAATGGTTAAGGGTTCTGCCAGACAATGAAAACGGACGGGGCAGAGTCAGCCTGGCTAGAGCGAAGGAACCTGGCCGTTGGATGATCTCGTTCATGGGGTTTAGGAGACCGGACATGCTGCTACCCAGATCTCGCCCGGGTGCTCGTGTGCAGAGCCGGGCTACGCTGGGATCTGGCACAGCAGGCTGGTCGGCACGGCAACACTCCAGCCCTCAGCCAATCGCCTAGCTGATCCAGGGCCTCATTCGTATTTAGTTTGCAAAAACAGGTCCTGCAACTAATCTGCGCTGCTCATCTGTTCTGTTACCTGCCCCTGTTGTTCTACTGGCCAAACCTGTGTGTGACGTCTCAGTGTTCATTACAAGGAGCACTGGACTTGATCCAACAGATAGTAAGAAACACTAGGAGCTGTTCCATCAAGAAATTAACACAAATCTCCATCCAGCGACCAAATTTCAAATTTTAAACTACACCAGCTTCAGAACGGCTTCAGAATTTGGCTTCAGTATAGATAAAGAGAGAAGTGCTACCAATGAACAATTTAATCCTTACACATCATTTTTGTAAGCAAGCAGACTTGACTGCAGCAGACACCTGACAGTCTCTGGGCCCCGATTCATTGCGCGAATGGAAACACCTCAGTCTGCCAGTTATACATGTGGTCACACTATTCAGTATTCCTGGCATGTTGCGAGCGCCCAAACAGCACAGAAATGAGCTGATCTCTGACACAGCAAGCCATATAAGCTTTCCAACATGGAAAACAAGTTAAATCTGTTCTCATTCATTGCACTGAGATCCAACCTAATAAAGGCCCAAGGTCAGTCTGCAATCCACAAGGGCTGCGGTTACAATAACACATATATAGCATGTGCATAGCTAGCAAGGTGAAATGTTACACATCCCCAAATATTTACAGGCAGGGGAACATTAACAAGGAAGGAAATGGGCCTTCAACAGGGAGGGGGAGAAGACCTTCCTGGTGGATATTGGCTATAAAAAGAAATCAAAGTCAGATTTACACAAACAATAAAATTGATAAAGTGGTGATAGAGCATGAGAAGGCTTGTCAACAGGAACTCTTTTTATTAGTACTGATCTGTTGCTAAACCTTGTGCCCCCACCTTGCTCAGGATAAGTAGATGGAGAATGGATAGATGGATGTGTCCAGCATACACCTACATAAAGGCAACCAACACCCAGACAAACCACTGTAACCTTCCGCCCCCAAAACCCACCACTCGGCCTCCACGCCACCTGCTGGCCACTCACCAGTCTGCGTATGTCCCTCTCGCAGTCGCGCTTGATGCGGTTCACCTCGTCCTGGTGCGCCTGGTAGGCAGCGCGGAGGTCGGCTGCCTTGGCTTTGTCGGCCCTGAGGGCGTTGGCCAGAGCCTCGTCGCCTTGCCGACGGGTGGCCTTCAGCTCTGCGATCTCCTGCTGGAGGCGGGCACGCTCCCCGTCGAAGGCCCGCCGCGCCTCCTCCCGCGCCTCGCACAGCAGCGCGCTCTTCAGCTTGTCGGCGGCGCCGTCGCGCAGTGCCGTCACCAGCGCCTGCAGCCGCTGCATCTCGCCGTCCCGCATCTTGAGGGTGCGCGCCAGCTCCTGCTCGTGCTGCCGCTGCAGAGCCTCGCGCGCCCCCGCCAGCTCGCGGGCACGCTCCTCATGCAGCTTGGCCTTCAAGTCCGTCACCAGCACCGTGTGCTTGTGCTGCTCCAGCTCTCTGGCCTGCCGCACCTCCTGCAGCTTCTCGCGTAGCTTCGCCACCTGTGGGGGGCGTCATCATAGTCAGCGACCACTGAACGAGGGGATTTCCCATAAGCAGCTAGGGGATACATGACATGAAGTACAGGAAGTAAGGGAGAGTCAGGGGGTTAGGGACTGGTGCTTGGAAGGTCGTGAATTCGAATTCCATGGCCCCAATTAGCTGCTAGAAGAGTAAAACTGATTTAATGGGTATTAGCATCCAAAATGCAATGCTACCTTTGCTGACAATCATGCATGTTGGGGGTATCCTCTGGGATACATACCACTGATCAGAAGTCAGTTGATTAGAACAGTCCTTCAGGGGCATGGTTATTAACAGGCATTAGAGGAAAGCACTCCCCCCTGTGGCTGTAGGTGAAACTGTCAAAATCATGTCCGGATTATGAGCGCGTCACTATACAGCAGACCCAAAAAGCGACCTGATCTTGCTTAATAACTCCTCACATGTACAGTAACTGCCCATCAAACATCCGGGTTATTCTATAAACCTTACAGGTTCTGGTATAAGGGTAAATATTATGTATGTACAGGTTTATGAGCGATACGCCGTTCAGCTGACAGCATGGACAGCAGGGCAGGGCGGTGTTGGGTACCTTGCTCCTCTCCTGCTGGAGCTCCACCTGAATCTCGGTCAGCTTGCTTCTCAGCTCCTCGTTGGTCGCCTGCACAGTGTCGACGGCGGCCTCGGGCTTCTCCACCTTCCCGCGGGCCTTCTTCAACCCCGGAGCCGACGCCATCTTCGTCCTCGGCGCTCGTCTCAGGGTCCTCGTGTGGCAGTGCAGCGGGCTGGTCATGCATGAAGCCCGGCCGGTCGCTCCGCCGCCCTCGTCATCCTCCGTGTCACGGCCAGCCGCTGTACTTGGGCTCTGCTGAGAGAGTGGGGCCTCGCGTGAAGCTCAGGCTAAAAAGACAAAACCACACAAACTCCCTACTGGACTCGAGCCTCGCAATCTCACGGTACCTCCACTCACAATCCTGACACCTACTGGTGGTACCAGAGATGACACACAGAATAGCGCCAACATTCCTGCTGCTGTCCACCACACAGGGTTAGAACACAGATACTGAGCTCAGACGAGAGTGGGCAGGATCAGGGCACAGCTAGTCTATAATAAGGTTAATCGGGTTTGCCATAATAAAGCTCTTCAATAAAAGGGAGTATTATTATTTTAGTTGCCAAACCTGTAAAGTCTATTTTGATTAACCATGTGACCTGATACTGATACACACTTCCTGTTCATGCAACACATTGCAACACTAGGAGTTTACACAGTACATTAAACATTACACCCATGGCCCAGAGAGACTGGACCTGCAGTTATCTGGCACTCTTTCTGGTTCATTCACCCATGTCCTGCACTGCCCATCTGACGAACTGCCTGATCCGAGTCTCTCTCTGCCAGAAAAAAGGAGCCCACTGATTCATTAGAAGATCCAAGGCAGAAGAAGGTTCCTCCACCTGATACCAGTCCTTGGAGATGGGAGCTCACTTGTTTCCAAAGGTTTGAACGGAAGCTAACAAACCACTATATTTCACTCACATGTGCTCCACAGCAATTTACCATTATTCCATCACCTACCAGGAGATCTGCTCACTGGGTCCATGAAAATGTCTAGCAAAGAACTGACCCTGGTGCCTGGACCGAGAACCCCGAATGCCACTCACAGGGGGGTGCAAGCACATATCCCTAAAAGGATGACCTTCAGTCACATGTGCCTGATTCAAGGTGATTCATTCACACCAAGCAAACATCAATTGTACACTACAAGCAGGAAATCCTTAGGAATGGAAATCTGGTTATGCCATTCGGAAATTCATACGCTAAAAATCAAAACCCAGTGACATAAAACACCAAAGCCCAAAACAGAAAGGTGCATCCCACTGGAAGATAACTTTAAAGCCAATATGTGGCTGTGAAGCCAGATAAAGGGATGGCAGACTCAGGGGGATTAGATGTGCTTATCCATATCAGGGCATCAGCAGGACATTGGCAGCTTGGTGGCCTGTCACAGAACTCCAGACAGCACCACATCTGAATAAAAGTGCTAATGCTAACAACAACCTAGCACCTTCTCATGAAACACATTAGCTCCCAAACCATCTCTGCAAACAGGATTAAAGGGGAATAAATGCATTACAGTCCATTAGTTTGATTTATTTTGCCAAATGTTCTCCAGAATGCCACATCAAGGTGAACCTCCGACAAAGTCAAGCCAAGCTGTTCATATAAATAAGAATCTCCAGGCTCTCAGGAGACTAAATGCCCCTGTGAGGCTGGTCCCGGGCAGCAGTCTACACTGAAGGGATTGTGGGCGGAGCTCATCTATCGCTGCCACCCCTACGGCCTCTGTCTCAAGGTCTCAGCCACACTCAAGGTCAAGGCTGCGGCACAAACACAAACACGATGGAAGGCGGTGATCACAATCCATTTCTTTCCTTTATATTCAAGACACAGCTAACTACAAAGAACCCCCGAGATGAGGGCAGGTTGTAGAATACACTGGATGACAGCACTGGAGGCCTGAAGAGGCATCAAACAGCTGCACTGAAGCAATAAAGTAAAATTGAAATGGCAAAGTCAGTGTCAACATTTTCTGTGTGAATGCAAATACATACCCTTCATTCCTGTATGTACCCACTGAATCAGACGACAACATAAGGCATTTTTATTCATTAAATATGCATACCTCCCGAAAATGCCACTTGGGCAAACAGTGCGGTTTTCAATATGATATTAAAATTAGTGACAATGACATAGTCCCAAATAGTGAAAATGTAAATTTTTATCTATAAGGAATCTATATCCAGGTATAACATTTTCACACTCTAAAATTACAAATATAAAATATTTTGTCTTTTGAGGTAAGAACTTTTACTCTGTCAGCATATTATCATACATTTTATTTATATGTAAAAATTATTTTAAATCATATAAAAAATCATATTATATTAAATTTCCCCTTTAAATATAATTGTCTTTGTCAAGTAACTCAATATTTTATACATTTGTTGTCATTGTTTTACTGAATGACATACTGCAACTGCATTGTGCCTAAATCCAATAACTGGATGTAGTCTTAAATGCCAAAAACGTCTTTGCTGAACTATAAATGTTTTATTAACAATAAAAACACTCCACACTAACAGTCTCATAACATTGTTCTCCATCAGCTCTCAGTCAGCTTATGTGATTTTAAGTAAAATATACCGGTCAGTATGAGAACTTAATTTTCATCACTACCATCAGTTACAGAACGATAACAACCAGCGGGTTTTTATTCAGCTGGCATCAATATGTAAATGAACAGGGAAATCTCATATAATTTAATTTCCAATTTATCAGTTCAGGCTGATAGGAACACAGCCTGTACTGATCACTGCCATTACTGCTCTCGTACACCTTCACATTTATACCCGTCCCTTATCAATTCAGGCTGATAGAAACACAGCCTGTACTGATCACTGCCATTACTGCTCTCGTACACCTTCACATTTATACCTGTCCCTTATCAATTCAGGCTGATAGGAACACAGCCTGTACTGATCACTGCCATTACTGCTCTCGTACACCTTGACAGTTATACCTGTCCCTTATCAATTCAGGCTGATAGGAACACAGCCTGTACTGATCACTGCCATTACTGCTCTCGTACACCTTGACAGTTATATCTGTCCCTTATCAATTCAGGCTGATAGGAACACAGCCTGTACTGATCACTGCCATTACTGCTCTCGTACACCTTCACATCTATACCCGTCCCTTTTCTTTGCTAGTCTCTCCTCCCTAGCAGTAGGATCTGTCCTTATTTTTTCAACGAAGCATGCACTCCTCCTTGTTGGAATTAGGCATCTGGTAAAATATTAAAAATAATTTTTTAATCATTTTTACAAACAATTGTCACTGACTTCAAGTAGGACTGTTCTAACAAATGACATTGTACTTCTTTAATACTATAAAAACCACGCAATTTAATATTATTCACAGAATTGTTAATATTGGTCAAGAAAGTGATGTGAGATTAATGTCTTTAAACAATATTTAGCCTTGTATGTTAAAAAATATAAAATAAACTGCTTGCAGAAACAGAAATCTAACTGTTATTCACCATATAGTGACCAATGAAGCCAATGAAGCATATTAAATATTGCAACAATCAAGTGTTCAAAATCTCTAAATTTTCTTAATTTTTTTTACTCTTTAAATAGCCCCCTTCTGCTTCAATAACAGCATTGTAGACATTTGGCATTTTTTGAACCAGCTTCCAGATGTAGCTAACTGGAATGCAGTAACACTTCACTGGAGGGGGCACAAATAATGCAGTAGTACACTCTTACTTAATGTGTTAATTAACCAGTAACTAACTGTTAGTTACGTACTGATCCCATGTTTGTTCATCATTAATCATTCATAACACTTCTTGTATTTCCTGTAGTTACTATATTAGAACATGATTTTTTCTTGAGTAGTTATTTGTGCCCTGCCAAGTAAAATGTTATCTGCTTCTTCTATCAATACTTCTCCCACAGTGTATTGATAGAAGTACTGATCCAGCTTTGATCCAGCTCATTCCAAACCAGCTCTGTAGGGTTTAGGTCAGGGATTAGGCCGGGTCAGCGGTCACAGCGCTCCATCTCCATCATTCATTATATTTACTACATAACCTCAAGGTGTGCTTAGGGATCGTTATATTTTTCAAAAACAAATGATTTTCAGTAGTTAAGTCTAGTGTTGGGCAGTATGAGCAAAAATGTGTATTGTTTTTAAGAGTCTGGCAGTTTCACTGTATATCTGGCATTTATCAAGCGTTTTATCGACATGTTTTTATTGATCATTTAAAAAATCATTTACATTTAGCTTGATAGTATAACCAACATGTTTTATTAGATTAACATTGCACATTTAGCTAGATAGTGACACGTTTTATAGATTGTGTATATCGGTATACCTAGCTACACAGAGACATGTTTTATCGACTATTACCGTATATTTAGCGTGGTAGCAACATGTTTGCTTAACTGGCATGATTTTAATAATTATTGCCGGTGAACTGGTAAACCGCCCAGTGCTAGTTTGTGTCTAGGCTTTAGACTGGTACTGTACATACCGTGTAAATAATTCAGCTTGTAGGAGCTTTAGCAAAAGCGCTTACGTTTTTCCATCTCACCACCGATGGTTTTAAATACATTGTTTCCTGGGCAACCTTAGCGACTAAAAGCCCCGTCCCTGCTACAGAAGAGCGCCCCCCCCCCCCCCGATGAATTAAATATCTCAAGAGGCTACAATCTAAACCCCTAATTTATAAATTATTCATAATAACTGTGGGATTCACAAGCTTTTCTTCTCTTCCTTAAGTTGGTGACAGACTTGGAGGGCAGTGGTAAGAGACCAGGCCTCCAGTGACCCAGCTCATTCTCAGGCAGCATGTAGGTCCATGGAAATCAAGGACCTGATGCTTGTTGGTCCTGAAGTGTACGACTGGTGAGGCAGAATGACACTGGGGAGAGAGACTGAGCCTCAGCGATCAGTAATCAGTCATCAGTAATCAGAGGACTGGCTGATGTTCGTTAAAAATGAAGACATTGGCATCGGTCCAATGTGTCAGTCTTGGTGGAAATTCCTGGCCAATATTAAGACTTTAGTCGATATTAAAAGTTAGCAGCCCCACAGTTAAAGACATAACCACTAAAATAAAGGAGATAATTACATTGGACGGTTCCATAGTGGAGAACAAGGGATTTCGTCGACTCATGCACCACTTAGAAACTGTGCCCCTTCGCTGATGTCTAACTGTACGCAATGTATCATGTGCTTTATAAACACATTCACCAGATCTTAAGTATTAATACCAGTTTAATAATATCAGTTTCACTACGTATTTGTAGAGCTCAGAAGTTAACCAGTCATCAGTATTGGTAGTATTAGGCCAAAATATGTCAGTTATCCGGACCATTTGAGAACCATTAATAGCTGTACAATATGTAAGAGGGGAAAAGCCAGTGAACCAATAACAGGTCAAAGACTAGACTGAAATATGGCTGCCTGTTTGTGTACAAGTGTGTTCAGAGAGGCAACGCTCTAGTTACTGTGCCCACAATCTGTTTAAATACAGATCAACAAATCACCTCCATGCTTAATCAAACAGCTGAGCCGGAGGTACTGGCTGTGCTTCTGAGCTTATTAATGGCCACCAAATGTGGGGGTTGGGGGGGAGCTAGGCCACACCAGTTACAGAGACTCCTTCATAAATATTAGGGATGGATGTGCTTCTAGCTGCAATTAACCCAACTGAAAAGACAATTGAGAACATCCATCTAACCTGGGGAGTGGGTCGACCTACGGCCTACCTTAGGAAGCACGGGACACAAAGCAGGGGGGGCACCCTGGATGGGATGCCAGTGCAGCGTGGGACACTCTCTGACATGACCACACACTACCACCAATTCACCTAAAGTCATGTTTTGTAATTGGGAGGAAAGCATAGCAAAACGTGCAGACAAGGGGAGAACAGACTCCACACACCCTACAGGAGCGGAGCTACAGCGCCACCTAGAGAGCACGCCGTGGCTTAACGATGTACATGAGAGAGACAGGAATGGGCGCGACAGCTGCTACCTTTGCAGCTGAAAGCTCTAAGACACTTGGGACCCAGCGGGACGCATCCAGTCCCATACACAGCCGCTGGCCTACATTTGTCACCCTGCCCAGGGAATAGCGACACAAACAAACACAGCAGCACAGACAGACAGTCTTCCAGAACAGAGCCCTCTTCCAAATGTAAATATATGCAGCAAAGGGCATTTAACTATCCTTTTTTCTCTGCAGAAAATGGAAGAGACCATGACACAAGGGAACAGAAAACTCCTGAACCACGAGCACTGAGCTCCACAGTGTCGGGTTGCCCTTGGTCAGGAACATGCCCAGTGAGTGCCCACTTTCCAATGCCCACGTTCCTTTGCCCTCTACAGATTATTGCACCAAAAATAAAAGACCTTTTTTTAACCTAGTCTAACAGGTTTGAATGACTCTGCATGAAGGCCCTTAATCTCATTAGAAATTATACTCCAATGAAGAGAATCATAGACTGTAGGCTCCATCTAAGGGTCTTTCTTGCAGGGCGGCAGATCACAAGGCGGTAAAGCCTCGCTGAGTGCCATGTGGCTCCCATCAGCCCTTGGGCTTTCTCACGGTGAGGCCAAGTCTGCCAAACAATGCACACGTCACGCCTCGCCATCATGCCACACCGGGGCCACTCTCGTCTATCTATACCTCACCATGATCAAATGCACAAAAAGTTGTACTTTCAATTTATGTTTTCACTTTACATTTAACTCCTGGCAAATGCTAAGGGTTGATGCGGTTTATCTTTCCAATGAAGGGCACAGGAATGACACAAAGATGAGTCAGGAGGCCAAATAATCTTTTCAAAGAGGGATGGGTGCTCATGTAGACCATGACACTGATTCATGTGTGAATACAAATGGCTCTCAGCTGTTTCCTAGGTGCGACAGGCTATACTGCTAATGCCCTGCCAGGGAACTCAGGCAGACAAACCGGCTGGCAAAGTCACCCAGCCACCGTCAGCAAAGGCACCCAGCTACAAGCAAAGGTGGGCACTTTAATTCCGAGTTTTCATGACAAGACTGAAACCCTGTTTCCTCCGGGTCTACAGGACAAGGCTGAATTTACTCCAGCTGAATCAGAAGCACCCATGTCATCATACAAGCCACATAGTATTTACTACATTATTTACATGTGAAAGCAAGACTGGGGTAGACAGAAGCCTCTTGCTAGTGGTTCTTCCTCCTCCTCCTCCTCCTCCCCCCAGAGTCACACAGTCATGCCACCACCGCAGCCAAATGTAAGGCTTCACGCTTGACTGATGCAAGAGCAGCGGGTGCTGCCCGCAGCCACAGTAAAGGGAAGCTTGCTCCACGAACGCTCATCCTTCTTGCATCAGGGGCTCGTGCTAAATGTCAAATTAATATTCACACAGGGCAAAGCTGGTGAATCGGCTGTTTGTGGCCTGTTGCTGGGTCCCTCCCCCTCACATCTGACACCAGGTGCTGCCACGCGGAGCCTGCCGTGCCTTCGGAGAACAAGGGGCATTCGGCTTACCAATAAGACCAGGGTTCACCTTCGGCTGCAGGCAGAGATGCTGGAGGATAATGCAATGTGGGCACGAGCATTTCTGAGTGGACCTGACAAATTCCTTCAGCAAATTGCGCAATCATTCAGTGAAGTAACATGTTAAGATATTAATTTTTAAAGAAGACCGCGAGGACAGACCACTAACAAGAGCACTTCCCAGAGTATGAATGGAGAGATGTAATCCAGGCTCACAGAATCATCTCCAAGTGTGACACTGATCCAAGTTTTCATCCAACCCCCATTCGGCACTTCTGGGCTCAGCTGAATAGATCATGAAGCATAAACTAATTGACTTGGGCTTCTCACTAGGCTTCCATTCATCACCATTCAGTTCTGTCTTGCATTTAGCTGATGCCATTTAGACAGTAAGCAAACTCAACTGAAGCTGACAAGCGGGCAGCTTGGAATCACGCTTGACCGAAGTCAGAGGACTCGCAACGCAGAACAGACGTTCTCTAACATACTGAGAGATGAGGCAGCACTTAAAGGAAAAGGAGGTCACCTAATCCTGAGTGCAGCATTCACTCACATCGCACTGCAGGAACCTCTCAAACAAGGCCTGATGCCACAGGATTTCAGCCCGTCAATGAAATTCCTACCGCTATGTGCATGACACACAAGAGAGCATAAATACACAAACATGCCAATAAGGAGCATCAGAAATCCACACGCTATAGTAACTATATTCTGCATGCAACCCATTTCTAAGTAGCCTGAGGATGATACCAGCCAGTTTCACTGGAGCCTTCTTGAAATACACTGAATCTTGCACTGAAGCAAAAAACTCACAGCTGCACGTGTCAGCCACCCAGTTCTGGGAATGCAAACGTTCACGTGGTCAAAGAACAGAAAAATAAACCTGCTATTAAACACAATGTTCCTTGAGCAAAAAGCGAGCAATTCTTTAAAACCGCCGTCACAAACCTTGATTATGAACCTTGAGGGTCCGCTGAGTTAGCGCTGCCCTTTGATGGAAAGACTAGCCCAAACAGGAAGTAACGGTTCGTTTTTTTGCAGAGACCAAGGGAAGCAGGTTATCAGTTCATGTCATGCTGGGCAACATACCACAGACACAGGCACTCACACACGTACCAGAACACACTTACACTCCTCCCTCCCCTGCCTATCATTGGGCACCTAGACATCTTTTGATCACGTGGGTTTATGGCAAGGGCAGATTCTCTGAAATGTCACAGTGAGGCCAAGGAGGAAGGAGGCGTGGTATGTTGAGACACAGCATTATGGTGAAGACAGACCACGTATCCACAAGCAAATGTCAGGACGTTTGGTCCTCACAATGCAATATAAACCACACACATATCTGCAATGTCAGCTAATATGTGCTAACATGCTAACCCCAGTTGAGGTAGTGGGGAACCGAGAGAAACAAACTGGAAGAACTTCCTAAATGAGACGCCCGGGGGAGGTGGGGCTCATGCCAGACGACGATGCCACCTGTAAGCACCAGGCACTCTCCTTTTAGCAGCACCATACATTTATATATAGAGCTGGTATAATTAGATGTCATGAAAGGCATGTTAGCCCAGTTTAGACCACGCTGTGACAAAGAATCCTTATTTTAGCTTCCAAACACCTTCACTATGTATAACAAGGATACAAGCTAGCAGAAGCTAAGCCACGTATGGGACCTTCACAAGCTTCGCTCTCAAATCCATGGCAATCGTGTTGAATCCAGTTACTGGTTGGTGTAGCCAACTCTGTCGCTGGGTGAGAGGGACAGCAACGGTGATAGATTGCAGGACAGAGAAATGACACATAACCTAGTCCCACTGGTCTTTAACAGTGCCCTAAACATCCAGGCATCAGACACTTCTTGTCAAATTATTACCCGCAAACCGGCAGCTGTACTCCGGAAACCAGTCATTTAGGGAGGCTGAGAGATGCGAGCCGGCAGGACTGGGATTGGACACTGCAAGGCAAGTGGAAGGTCCTGCTACTGGTCTTTGGGTTCCTCCATCTGAGTCGGATCGAAATGCATGGCACAGCGGTGTGTGGGTGTTGGGGGTGTGGGGGGTGTGGGGTGCCATTCCACAGCCTCTCTCAGTGCCATACCCTGGACACACATACACACACGCACGCACACATGCAGTACAGATTTAGAACCGACAATTTTAAAAGCAGTTTTAATTGACCCTTAAATATTTAATGCGTCATTTAATGCGTCACTGTAGCTGGGGTCCCCTAATTCAGTGCATGGTCTCATTCCCCTATGGAAATGACGCTGTCTGGGCACACACAGCTCCGCTACCCTCCTTTAGTACAACCAGGCTCAGAGCTGCAAACAGCGCCCCCTCTGGCAAAACCTCACAATCGCTCTCGCTCATTCAGAATGACACCGGCGTGCCGACAGTGGACAGGACAGCAAATGCAGCCTGATGTCTCGCCTGTAGCTGGGGCGAGGAAGCTGCTGATGCGAGTGGAGAGAAACGCAAGGCCACACTGGCTACTGGTGCCTGTAGGGATTCCCGTTCTGACAAGTCATTTCCAATAAAGCAGCACATGCTTTCACCAAAGCAGGGCAACCCCACAGACATCATTCGTGGGAATTAGGGTTTGTTTATCATGGAAAGTACTAAGCAAGATTAGCTCACGGTGACAATTCCAGTATGTTTAAAAAACACTACGTCAAAGATGAAGTACAGATTGTTCATTTAAAAAATTCACAATATTAGTATAGTTAAGAATTTATTAACGCCATCTTACTCATTGCCCAAAATATCATTTACTAATTTATTAATACCAGCATTATTTCACTTTTCGACCATCTTTTCGAACCTTGGCTATTGGTGCTTCACACCCACTTTATACGAGTACAGATATGAGTACATCTGAGTACAGATATGAGTACAGATACCTGGCAAAATTAAATTAAAATGAAAAATAAAGAAGGAAACTTGGGTCGCAGCAGTGCCAGGAGCCCAGCAAAACCACCAGCGGTGACCGGCTTCACCATTGGAGGCTTGCTGTTAGAGCACTAGTGCTTATTGGTGCAATCAGCGTCTGCGCCAAGCGGGAGGCCTTCATTGGCTGATATTCAGGTAGCTGTCATGGATGCGCTTCACCGCAGCGGCAGGGTTAGGGTGACCCACGCCGCCCATGTGAGCTGAGGATGCCGCAGGTCACCATTCAGACTTTAATCTGGAGTTAGCACCAGATTACCAGCAGAACCGCTCATGTCCAACAGCTTGCAGTTCTGACAGCACGAGCCAAACATGCTGTTCAGACAGTGTTCAGCCCATGAGCAAAGAGGGGAAAAAGAAAACAGAAAGGGGGCCACGTAGTGGCCAACAGCCTCCAAGTTACAGCTACACATGCCATACCTTACCCGGGAAAGGAAGCACAAAAGTATGCTTTGATGTTAAAAATCAACCGAAACACTTAGCAAACAAACCCAGTCAATGGCAACATTTGTTGCACAGATGGTTCACACCCTTAAACACTGCACATCTGACGCCTGGAATGCAGATGGAAACACTGGTCCAGACGTGACTTTGCCCATCAGCTGCCTCAATGGGCAGGATTCGCCCAAGGTTAATAAAGGCCCCGATCCTCTCTGGCGTGTCAGCTGGCCGACAGATTAGTTATTTCACAGATTTCAGAATTTTAGTGTCATGAGTTACAGCTGGAATTTCAGTTTAGTTCAATTTCAGTTTAGCTCAAACTAGAATTACAAAAGCAGTAGACAGTTTTTTAAACTGGCTCACGAGACCACAGAAGACCAGGCCACAGCCCACCCACTCAGAAAGCCAATCGCAAGAGATAATCTGGTCTAAAATTTTAACCATAATAGAAGATCAGGGAAAAGATGTGCTTTACCACACACAGCAGGCCTGTCAAGTTAACTTGACTTAGTTTTAACCCCTTTCCAGTGGACAGTGAGGCAAAAATCTATAATACCGAACCATACATAAAGCTTGAAAGTAATAACAATGGCATTGATGTTTCATCTGCTACTCCTCTATAAAGCCTTTGGAAAGGAAGTCGATGCCTACGGCAGAAACAGGGTACACTTCCCGCAATAACCGCCTGTACAAATGTACAACTAATTGTGGCTCCTTTAAGACAGCAGGCATAATGGACACGAGAATCAATCGGGATACTGATACATTAGCCTGTAATGTCAACAAGGATCAGGTGTATCAGCCACGTGTGCTGGTCAATCTTATGCTACAACCGCTATTTCCATTCTACCCATGTTTTCTTTGAGAAGTGCAGCTGCCTTAGGTTTATGCGTTTCCCCCCCCCATACACAGGGACAAATAGTGTCAGTGAACATGGCGCTGGGCCAAGGTACCCTGACGAGAGCCGCACCAGGGACGGGGGGGGGCGGGGGGGGTGGCTAGGCTGCTGAAATAACAAAGAGCCACCAGTCATTCAGCATTTAGGGGAAAAAAACAAACACATAAACTATAAAGCAGGTTCATCTCAGGTCCCTGGAATGTTCCGGGAAGCATGGGAAAATCAAGCATATCTAATGAGATGTAAAACCGCACAACTACCCAAGCAGGGTGGGGGGACACATCCAACACTTGGGCATGAGCCCACCCCCGGGAAGGCGGTCAGAACGGCGACTGCGGAAGAGCTGATGTTTCTCATGCAGGGTGAAGACACAGATTCATTGATGTGTGATGCTGTTCCGTGTTCCAGTTTGCCCATCACCAGGGAACTTGGTGCTTTACTGCATTTCTACAGTGTGCGGAGGACTGCAGCCTTTAAGTGCATCAGAAAATGACAATGCGGCCTCCAGTCCTCCCCACGGCTGCAGGCAGTCGCTACATAATGCATGTGCAGGAAGTTTGGCAGCCCTTTGAAATTGGATTTCTGCATGAATGGCTAAAACGTGGGCACCTGACTATCATCATCCTCTTTTCAAGAAGCCACCATCCGGTGGGTTCACATACTTTCTTCACTAGTGACCTTGAGTGTTTAACTTATTTAACAAAGAAATGGCCATTTAAAATCTAAGGTCTGCTTATTCAATAAGTGTGACTTAGACTGACGATAAGATCAGATTTTAGTATAATTCAATCTTTCTCACAGCAGTACAATGGCATCTGTGGGAATGAATGCATCTCTGCCATCACTCAGTCTACAGTAGTTCACTTGGCTCTCTGCATTGCCAGTGCCTCACCACACCCCCTGGCGCTGCCCTCTTCTGCCACCAAAGTCCATAAAGAGTGTACACTTGGACATGAACTTCAACCCTTAACCAACACACAGACACAAATAAACACACGCGTCTGCCTTCAAGGACCTTAACTCGATTCAGACAGAGAGCATAACCCTGTCCTGTGCTACACAGCCAACTTAACCTTCCCCAAAATGTGCATTTTACAGTAAAGTCGCCCACTGCTTTTCAGGCCTGTTAAAATTCCAAAACGAAAGCTCTGAGGCAAATAAAACCTGTCGCTTGAATGAACGTAGGTATAATGAGAGCAAACTTGTTGAGCGATGAAAGGAAATTGCTTCAGTGGATGGAAAAACAGAGTCCCATGGGGTCAACCCTCCACACTGAATGCACCGAGCCAATGCTAAAAGACGACATCCTAGAGGAGTCTACTCCTCATCGCCAAGTACCACTATCAAGCTGACTTATTCTACTGGTTAGGAAATGATGGCGGACCAACGCAGCTCAGACAGCCAAGACGGCTAATTCCCATTCCACAGCTTCCTCCTGGAGTTTACAGGCCAAAGATTTACGTTCCCATGCCATTCCAAGGTTTCAGGCAGTACACAGTTTTCAGTATCAAGTATCAGGGATAAATAAATGAAACAGCCAGCAAAGTGGTGAGCTGCAATCGTGCTGCCAGCTTAATATAACCCATTTGCCAACAGCCTCCACACCCCCAACCCAAACTGTACCGCCAGCAGATACGAGATACAGATGCTGGTAACGAGATTTGTGAAGGAAACGCAGGGCTCGGTGCATTTCTCATAACGTGTGCAAAGCATGTCTATGGGCGGCGTCTCTGTAGGGACTGCAGCTCTGCCTATGGACGGACGGCAGAGGACGCCTAAGAGGTTCCATATGTTCTGCACGATTCAGGTTATCGGAACTGCACAGGTCACAAGCTAACAGACCTCCGGCCCCTCCGTCCTTTTTCCGACCCAGAGCACAGGAAGCTTATTTTCCACCCTTGTTCTTTAACAGTCTCCAGGCACTAAGCTGGTGACAATTATCATGTAGGCCTTCAATATAATTAAAAGCACTTTAGTACATACTGCACAGGAACCAGCCGTTTTTTTGAACGTCTGTCCACTTCTTTTGAATCTATGCTACCTCCTATGCGCCCATGTCTGATCAAATAATTGAGCCCCAAGAAGGACTAGAGATCGACACACAAATCTAATTGTAGAGTTAAGTGATCTTGCAGCAGTAACATGGCTTTTCCCCACACAAGTTGGAATAAAGACTGAAATCTCACCCGGGAGCATTACTGTAGCAGCGAAACTTAAATGGGGAAATCCTCACACGCTATCCAATCAGAAGTCAAACAGCACCCTTTGGGGAACCTAGTACGTATTTGCATACAAAGGTGAGAGCTCAGGGACCAAGTGTGACAGACTGGCTTATACTGGTCAGGCGTTTTACCATCTACATTACCGTCTACATCTGTGAGGTCTGTGGTCTTTGAAGGAGCCATGCAACAACTTAGCGGGCATTGGATTTGGTTTATAATGTTTTGGGTTTTTTTTTTTTTGCAAAATTCTGAACAAATCACAACGTACAGTGCAACTTCAAATTTTAAAGAAAACAAAATGAAAATAAAACACGTATGTAACTGCCATGTAATAGTAGCAAGATTAAAATTTTAAAGTGTGCAAATTCAACATACTGTCCACATATCTAAACCAATGGGGGGAGAAAAAAGCACTAATAAATTAAATTTTTTTTAAATGATGAGGGAAAAATAAATGATACAAAAAAAGAATTATGTGGAAGTATTCCCCCCCTCCACCCTGGATACTCACATATCAAACATTATATTATGTACATGTATTAAATATGATATTTATGCAAATGCTCAAACAGCACTCTTCTAATCCGGCAGCACGTGTAGTTCTGAGAAATTACAATCTTTCTGAAAATTACTCCGTACCAATAGGTAAGAAAACAAACCCCAGCCAGACCAGGAGAAGTAACAGCATCATTTTCTTGATTCAGAGTAAAGAGCTTGCTCACCATTGAAGACTAAGAAAAGTGTTAAAGGTACGAGAACCCCATCCATAACGTTAAACACTTTGATGTTACATCGAACAGTTACAGCGGGAGGGGTTACGCTCTCCCCCCGGCTCAGCCTCCTATCGAAGGCTTTATCTGCACAAGGCTTGACAGCTTGTGGTGCCTAAATGCAGCAGAGCAGGACCCCGAGATTTTGTCTAACGCTGTGACCACATTATATGCGCCACCCTCACCATGGAAGCTAATGGATCCAGCCTTTGATGGACCTGCAGTTAGCAGAGCAAGGACCCGTGTCCAGGGGCAGGGTACAAAATTGAGTTTTCCGTAATTTCTCCTCGACATGATCGTACAGCTTCCAGTCTACAGGGAATGATTTTCTAGCAAAAGTGGGGGGGGGGGGGGGGGGGTGATTACATCTACAGAAAAACAATGGCTTCAGCGACTATACCACTGCAGGGATGCCAAATGACGAGGCAGCTCCCAGTCTGCTTTTTAGACTGGATTTACAACCAGAGCATCTTAAGGTTCTGGATCGGAGATGCAATCAGGCAAACAGAAATAAGATTACTCATACTTCCCATTGCAGGATTTTTAGCCACTGATAACCATTTCCTGCTTAACATGATGTTGTTTGTTTTGTTATCAAACACACGCTTTAGCAGAAAGATGGGCCAGACGCCGCGACTGACTGGTGACCCAAAAGGCTGCATAATAAAACGTTTTCCGCAGCAGTGGAGCTGTCGCCACCTGACACAGAGATGCTGGGGGGGGGGGGGGGGGGGGCTGCCTGCAAAGCTGCTGAACAGACAGGCTGGCTTCCTTTGAGCCTCGCAGAGTGGTGCGGTTCCTTAAGGAAGCAGAGCAGGCAGGGGCCTGAGCTCTACAAATGAGGAGCAGGCCGACAAACGGGGCCTGACATCACCAGGAGTCTGCCAATGGCCATCCAGCAGACCCGGCTCATTGCGCATCCGTTCATCTTTATCTAAAACCATATCGCTAACATAATAGCATCGTTCACCATCACTCCCTACACCTTCCAGCCACTTACCCACTATGAGGGGCAGTAGGGCTTGGTCACCCAAGCACGAACGCCCACACTTGGTCCACGCTTTTGCTCCCTCCAAGCTCCCTGCCAGACAGTCCGTGGGACGGAGCAAAAACGTGGACTGGACAGGAATGGGAAGCACTGCGAAACACCACAGGACACGCAGGTGACAAGTACCACTAACCCTAAATGTGTGTCTCTGGACTAAAGCGGGAAGGCAAAGTGCACAAAGAAACCCGAGAAGCACTGAGACACAGATCTGAACCCTGGAGGTGTGAAGCAGCAGTGCTGCCCGCTGAGCCGCCATGCCGCCCAAATCGCGGCACACTGCGGAAAATTCAGCCTCACATAAAAGAAAAACATATTTTACAACACGTCCATTTTGTCTCCTACAACCATAACCAGGAGAAGCATTTAGTAGATGGATGCATTTGTTGTTTTATCATTTATCTTCCCGTCACATCAGTAGAGACTTGATCTAACCTGTAAAGACAACAATCTTTCCACCAGGGACCCACAGACTATGCTGGTGCTGAACTTATTACGATGCCCTTATATGACACTCGAAACGAGAGCCCACTGAATGAGTGTGGCTTCAGAAAAAGGCAAAAATGTCTTCCAGGTCTCCGAAAACTGGCAGAAGCTCCCTTATGTCTCACGCCTCCCTAATTTCCCTCATCGGAACAAAATAATTCATCTCTGTCATTTTTAGAGTGCATCTAAAGAGGAGCCGATACTCTCTGTTTCCAATGAAAGGATCACAAAAAAGGTCAAAAGGATAAAATAATCCTATCACTCCTGCAAAAGCAAATAGCCATCACCCCCCCGCCCCCAACAAAATGTTTTGGCAGGAATCACAAGTTCCTTCCACCTTCATTATTTAGCTGAATTTGTAAAAAGACAAGAAACCACCGAAAACCATTATCATATCTGCATAGGAAAGACAAACTTTAATTGCGACTATTGACCTTAAATACGGAATGCCAATCAATCCACCTTCAGCAGGTTAGGGTTAGCAGTTACTGACAGCTTTATCTGCAGTCTTCCTGAAGTGACAGCACTTATCGCAACATGCAGATGCTTACAGCTGTTCCTTCTCCCTTAAAGGGTGTAGATTTGGTATATTAGTACACGCTGACAGGCAGATGCACACCAGCCAACAGAATACGTGAGAACATAAACATTAAAGGGGCCCTATTATGCTTTTTGGTCTTTGCCTTTTCTTTTGCGTGGTATATAGCTTCATGTGCACGTAAACAATCTGCAAAGTAAACTGAACCTGCTATAGCTTCCATATCTCCATACCACAATACAAAATACCTGATAATTTCAACTATTTGTCACGCAGTTTTATTAATCCTCCGTTCAGTTCTCTGTCCTGGTCGCAAGCGATTCCCTGCCTGTCCACCCAGCCTGACTACAGATCTGCTGTCCTCACCTGCCAGCTGCTGTCCCGAACCCCCACCCCCCCCCATCCTGCCTGCCCGAAGGAAGCAGCTTCCTCACCTTCCTCTCCTGACATCAGCTGGACCTTCTGCATTTATAACTGGACTATATACTATTTAACTTTATAAATCAGGACATTGTTATTTTGGACTTCCTCTGCTGGTCCCTGGAGGATGGGCTCCCCCTTTGAGTTTGGTTCCTCCCAAGGCTTCTTCCTACAAGGGAGTTTTTCCCTGCCACTGTCACCTCTGGGTTACTCTCTTAGGGCATTGGGCAGGGACAATGTAAAGCACTTTAAGACAATGTAAAATTGTGAAAATGCCCCATATAAAAATAAAATGAATTGAATTAAGGCTGAAAGTACACGCCAAAGGGAGTAACTCTCACCACAGAAATCACTTTTCTCTAATCTGTCTGGAATGCCTCGTTAGAATTCCAGCCCATACTTCCGTAACATGGTGAGGTCACCTCATAACATAATCCTTATTGTTATTGTATTGCAGACTGCAAGACAGGGGCAGAACGTGCAAGGCAAGCTGACCAATCGGGTAAGCTAACCAATAAGAGCACACTGGGCTAATCTAACAGCATTTCCGGCAGAGTTATAGGCCGAGTGAATAGATATGTACAGTATGAGAAAAACGTTTTTGGAACACTGAAGCTTGTGAAACTATTCTAGTGAACCCCAAATATAAAATAATGAACCGTGAAAATGGGAATAGTAGGGCTCCTTTGAGCAACACAAAATGGACCTAGTCCATCGGTATCTTGACAAGGGGCCTGTATTTTAAACAGACGGCAGTATAATTTGGCAGCAGGCAGCAGAACAGCACCCTGCCACCCTCTGATTAATCCCACGGTCTGGAAGGTGTTCTCATTTGGTTACCACCAAAATCCAATTACCGACTGACAACGGCGGGCTCGCTGTGGAGAAGGCGGGCCACGAAGGTAACACCAGGTCCGCTTTCTCTCAAGAGGAACAAAGAACCCCTGGGTTGATGGCAGCGAGTAGCAGAAAGCACGTCTCCACACACCTGCACACCTGAGGCCATCGGCCAGCTGAGAGAAAAACCACCAGCCGTAGTGTGACTCAGACGTTGCAGGTGTTCTTCAAAAGCGTGATGGCTGCAGATCCAGTGGGCCAGGGAGGACACAGAATCGCCAGTCCGGCATCCCAGTGACTGAGCTGCTTGTAGCTGTCACAGTGCGTATGGCTCACTCTGCCCTGCAGCGACTGGGAGTGTCTGCGTACCGGGACACGATGCACGGCCGACTGCAGCAAATCACACAGCCCCCCTCCGTGACGGCAAGAAACAATCCTCCCATACTACTCTCTCCCACAGCAGAAACCATACACAGATACTCCTTTCAGCTACAAACTCCTTTCCTGCTGAGGAAGAGACTCCCCATGCAGTGGTACAAGTATGCTAACCTGAATGGTCAAACTGGCTGGAAGAGGACAGAGATCCAAAACCAGTATGACTGACTTACTTCAGGTTTGCACTCTCACATCCGCTAACATGGCCGTTTCACAGGGAACAGCCCCTTAGGCAATTATGACAAGGAACTCAGAGAAAAAACACAATCTAGGGACAACAGTGAACAAATAATCTAATGATGTTGGGCCTTTGGTCTGAGATTGACCATTCATCCAACCATCTACCAACAGCTTAATCACTACAGGATAAAACTAAGCCCAGAGCCTATAACTGGTAATACGAGACACTCCCCCTGCAGCCCAAAGACATAGTCACCCTACCTGCCATCATTTTGTTTGTATGTGCACTATGACAGACATGCAACCCATGAATTTTTCATCTAAATATTTTGCAGTTGAATAAATGAGATTTTTCCATCCAGACACGTTTAATGACTTTTTGAAATAGTTTTACCTTAGGTTATCAAAACAAAGCTAATTATAGTAAGCTGTGGTTAACATGAAGCCATTAACCAGGCACCATGAGGAATATACCGTTACAAAATGTCTGTCATTTTACAAGAGCACCCAGCATGACCGGTCTGTGGAAAGGCAACGTGAAGAGATGAGTAATGCGGATTTAGAGATTGACAACTCCCTAATCCACACGGTGGCTGCTGAGAGAGAGGGCTGAGAGTGAGATGGAGCATCCTAGGCGCCTGATCGTACTGCCTAACCCCACCCTGCTTTGCACCAACAGATCAGATATTCCCATCATTGGGAGGAGGAGCAGACAGCCCTCCCACCTTAGGAATAGCAAAATAAATATGCCCACAACCAGCTACTAAAGTATAAAGCGAGGAAAATATAGAAACATTTTGTAAAATGACCCACAGATGCATTGATCTTCGGGAGATAATGAAAGGTACGTAAATGTGGCAATGGGTGAGGCTGGTTAAACGGAACCGAAAGGCTGTCACTGTGGATGCTGAAGTTGCCTCGAACGCTGAACTGGCATGCAAGATAAAAACGACACACGTCGAATAATAACCGTAATCGCCGGTGACAGCCTCTACTAGTTGGCAAGCTAGTTATATCCGAATATAAACTGTGCTTAATGCAACTGAAGGTACGCAAGGTTAAGTTACCCAACCACCTCGATCGGAAGCACAGCAACCCTAGTAACTCCACCGGTCAGCTTTCCGCACCATTATCAATTATGCAACACAGCAGTTTTACACGCACAGCAAACGGCGCGGCTGCGTCTCGCGGGTTGCGGACGCCGGGCAGGAACACGGAACAGTTACCGGTACCTGCACATTTATTTACGTTCTGGCAACCTCCGCTGCACTGGACCGCCGACACGTCACTTTTAAATTTTCTTTTTTTAAAGAAGGCAAAGTGAAATAATACAGCTAGAGTGCGATTTTAAAAATGTCAAACGAAATGCGTGCTCATCAGCCGCGCTTAAATGACCAACTCACTCAGCATGGTTGCCATCCGTCCCGGTGGAAGCTGCAGCTAGGCTGTTGTGACGAGCTGAAATGTTATTTCCTTTTCCAGCCCCGTCGATGTCTGTCAGATGTTCAGAAGAACACAGCTCGACTCAGGATGCCGTAGAACACCGACACAAGGTTGTCTCCGCCGGGAATATTATGCTCTGGACCTCAGCTGGGATTTCATGCTTCAATTAAAAAAAAAACCAGTTTCTGAAATTCAGCACTCTCGGTTAACTTTGACTACTCTAAATGAAACTGCTTCCTAAAAAATAAAAGACGCGCATCCCACCCAGAAGCCGCGCGTGGACAGCTCCCAGCCTAGCCGCCCTCCGCAGACCGGCACGCTGACAGAGCTCCGCCCACCCGTGACGTCACCCCACTGGAGCTGCGCGAGTCAGACGCGCGCTCTTAAAGAGCCGACGACATCCGGCCAACTCGACGTGCCGCCTTCGCACACCTTCGCACACCTGTCATATACCTGGAGGGAGAGTCTGTCATGACCTTCATTCAGGAAATAATGCAGGTGAGTTATTACAGTCTACCTCCATGTTATCCAGAAATGCAACACCAGATTTCCTGAAGGTTGGCTAAATGTTTTTTTTTCGAGTTTTGGAAATTTAGTGGCATTATATACATTTGTCAGTAATCTAAAGGTAATTCTGTTATTTGTACCGACTTTACAAAGCACACCTGGTAAAAAAGGACATCAAAGAAGAAAGAGAGAGAGATCTGACCATCATAAACTGTTGCATACACTAAGGCCTGGATCCAGAAGGTATAGAGAGATCATGACATCACAACCAGCAAATTAAATGCCCTCAGAGAAACCTCTAATTTTTTTACACGAAGTTCACTAATACACATCTTAAAAACTTCTTAATATTAAATGCTAGATCACTCAGCTTCTTCTTTATGATCTCAGCTCAGTTTAAGGCCACCATTAGATATTATTCATGGAAGAAATACTGACCATTTGAGGCCCAGGGGAAGGGTACCAGCAATATTTTCCACATTCATCTGAACGTCCATTTAAATCTACTAATACACTCAAGACTTCAAAAAAAGCGTTTGGCTATGACCTAGATTTCTGTCCAGCATTAATTACACAGAGCCAAATGTTTCCTTCTGCGTGTCTGACTGGCACTGGAAGCAGATATCACAACAAAATTTAGTGGGAGCATGCATTTTGCATTCCCAGAGAGGGTGAAGCACAGCAAAGCATCTAGCAGCCGAGATTAGTGACCTGGTGAATCCACCGGGAATGCAGACGGACGAGATTAGCAAGACCCAATGCGACAGGGGTTACCCTTCCATATAAAAGCTAAGAATTCCCAGAATCCCCAGGTAAATTAACAACATATGTTTTTCAAATCTGATCACTTAAATTGTGTGGAAACTGAACATTGTCATATTATTGTAGTAAATAAAACCCAAATTGAATTTCATTGGTTTACAGCAATACTAAAAAAGGTTATAAGGTATAATGCAGTTCAAATGGTCATAGTTTATATACCCATACAACCCAGGGAACACCAGCCCATCGCAGGGCACACTCACACACCAATCTTTCACACATGCACACCTATGGACAATTAGGTAATTCAGATTAACCTCAGCATGCTTTTGGTGTGTATGGGGAAGGAGGGGATTGGAGCCCCACAATGATACGAGGAGAACATGCAAACTATATGTAACCCAGGCGGAGACTCAAACATGAACCCAGAGGGGTGAGGCAGCAGTGCTGACCACAGTACTGCCCCCTGCTCCCCCCCTTTACATTTCAAGTATCTATTTTTTTTTCATCAAACATTTTTCTTCCAGAAGTAAAAAAAAAAAAATACTGAGCATTCGAAAATAATATATTCTAGCACTTGGTTCACGTCACCACATCATTAACTGCAAAAGAGCCGCAGGACTGTCCAGCAATCCGACATAGTCCCAGTACAGAGTTTAGTAATATAACTAATGCACAATATATATAAAAAATCCCTTTTACTCAGTTAAATTATACTTTATTATTGAAGTGGAAAAACATACTTCATTCATTAGTGCTAACAACCTTTTGGTGTTGGCCAAGGCTGTAAATGATGGCGGAGCAGCTGTTGTGCTCTATTCTCTGAAAGACAAATGCCAGCCAAGGTGTGGCAGCTTACACATGGCACTGTAACTCTGTCAGTAAGTGTAACTGTTTACATTTTCATGATTAACTCTGATTAAAAATTACTACAGATTATCATATGCATCAGGGCTTGGCAACCCAGATCCTGACGTGCAGGTATCCTGCAGGTTTTCCATCCTACCTGGTCACTGATGAACCACGCCTGATCTCAGACAGATAGCAGATGGATACCGGCACTCCAGGATCAGGGTACTTACCCCTGATATACTCCTTTTAGTGAAATAGCATTAGAAGCTACCAACCAGAATACAAAGACCCACAAGTCACCTGCAATGTTGCATAATGGTCTGGTCATCCGCCTGTTTTGAAAATGAATGCCCTTCTAACTGAAAATGTTCTGCTATTATTGGCTTTTCGGAAATAAAATTTATGAAACTGCTGTAAATTGCCTTTCTCCCTTATATTTCATGCAGTTAGGCTAACTAACACATAGTTAGGCTAATTTGTGTCTCTGAATTGCACATGTTGTGATTGTGGGCTATGATGGACAGGCATATGACCATGGTGTACCCTAGCCTTGTGCTCTATGCTGTCTGGATACGTGGCTAGAAAATATATTTTTTAATCTAAACTGAATCACTTTTAAGACATGTTTCTATTTAAATAGATGGCAAATGCCTGCTAGCTATTGACATCAAGTGAAAATAAACTAAATCAATGATGTAAATGAAGGTTCTTTAAATAAATTTAACACACCACCTTGACTGAACTGATGTAACAAATGAGATTGTTTCATTATAAATACATCTCCCATTACGTTCATCTGCTCCTGTGACTGTCCCACTGCCAAGGTTTGGATGCAGCTGTCTTGTGGTTCCCATAGCAACACAGAAGAAACACAGCGAGGTCCAAAGCTGAGTGGGATCGTCCAGCGCAGGAGGTGATATTGAGGCCCTGGTGCTGGCACAGGCTCTCCTGTGTGGGCTCTGGCGTGGACGAGGTGCAGCTCTCCGCAGACACAGCAGGGAGGGAGAACATAGCGGACTTCAAGGTGCTCAGCACAGTTATCACAGGAACTGAAAGCTATCGCCTCACCGTCTCGTTTTCAGCAGTTATCCAGTTATGCCCGGTGATGGACTGGCATCACATCCAGTGTATTTCCCTGCCTTCTGCCCTGTGTTGCTTTGGGGAGGCTCCAAATACACTGTGACCCTTTGCTGGATAAGCACCACTGAAGATGGATGAATGGATTTGTCCGATGTCACTGGATTGTGGAAGGATACAAGAGTACCTGGGGAAACACATGAAAAAATAACTCCCACAGCCCTGTAGGCGAGGTGACATTACCCGCTGACTCAGTCTCCATGATGGAAAAAGCAGAATAGCCACAACAATATCTCACTTACCTAATGCATTTGTATGACATTTTTCCTCTGATTTCACTCATATTCAATTCTCTAGCAGACTGTCCGCAACAGCCCCACATCTGCCAGGAAAGCACTGACACACAGTTGCCATTTGCCTCTCTGCCAATCCACTTTCTTATTCATAATGCAAATCACATGGAGTCTTGCGGGGAAGCTTAAGTGCCAAGCGGTGACACAACACCCAGGACTGGCAAACGGCAGCTCTGGCTTGACTAACAGACCTGAGTAGTAATTACCTGCTAGCCAAGTCTCTCTGGTCAGCGTGTTCCCTCTGGAAAGATTTATGTTTTTATATGGATGCGTTAAACATAAAAAAAAATCCGCATGCATCACGGCTGAAATAATGAACCATTGTTCGAGGGTGGAACAGAAACCCACAAAGCTCCAGTCATGTGGTGATGTACTGGTTCTGTTGGATGGCGCTGAGGTCTTGCCCCGTTGTCATGGTGCCGTGGGGTTGCTATGCGCTCTTAGTAAAGCGAAGCTGCGTCTGAGGAAAGCAGGCAGGCGGTAAGACAGCAGCACTCTGAGAGAGGTGGCCCCCAACTCACTGGGCCACGTCCTGCTTAAAATCACACCTCTGCCAACCCCGCACCCCCCCCCCACTGGTTCCCATTCCATCTATAACACTGGCTAGCTTGTTTATTGACAAGGCATCCCTTTCTAACTGTTCTCCTCCAGTAAACAGGATAATGTAAAACATACACTGCATGCCCCTGATCTGTACTTAAATGTTTTTAATGAGTTATTTACAATGAGGTCACTTTTCCAGCCAGGCAAAGCATTTTCACATCCCCCCCACTCCCCCCCCCCACCCCACTGAGACACAGCAGACTGGAAAATGGCCAAGACGCCGTGATCAACCCTTTATTCAGTCATTTTTTTATGGCTATTTTCTTCAAAGGCAGGCAAAGCGTTCCTGTAATGTCTTCTTCCATGTGGCACCTCAGCGCATTTCAGAAGCCAAGTATCAGACCCGACATCCGCTGTCTATGTATTTCCTGATAATGGGCACCTAAAAATGTTCCAGGGCATGTTTTATCAGATGTGCCTGGTGTGTCAGCATTTCGCAATGACTCGGCTTAGAAGGCATCGTTTTAAGGGGTTAGCGGTGAGATGCAGAGCTATTAAAGTGACCTGTGAAATTTAGCTTTCCGTTCATCAGCTGTTAAGGGTTTTTAGAATACTGGAAGGACTGTTTTCAACTTCAAAATGCTTTTCTTTGAAACTACACATGATGCAGGGTTTAATCAGATACAGGGAGATTCCAGTTTGAATTATATCATCACGACACACCTCAAATATTCTATACTTTAAATCTATCAAATTGTTTAAATGAGAATATCACATCCATCCATCCATCCATCTTCCAAATACTTATCTAGTAGAACTGGGTGACATAGGGCAGTGGGCACCCTGGATGGGATCACCTTAGGCTCACAGAGCATATCAATTTTTTCAATAAAGTATATTGTGGATCGAGGCTTTCAGCAATCAAGTCACCATATGCAGATGTTCCTGTGAATTGTTTTAATTAACGGGTCACAGGTTAAATAAATTACTATAGTGATTTATGTTTATCTCAATAAATATATCAAAAAGTATATGATATTTTTTCTGTTATGTTTATATTTGCTGCCAGACCATCTGTTCCATGTTCAATGCTTCTTTCAAGGTGATCTTACCATCCAACGACGGAGAAAGATCAGCACCTCTCCTTTTGTGGTGACACAAATCGCCTGGCATCTGTTATGCCATTTGGTGTGTAAAAATTTTAAGCAGCAAGCACCTGTAAGCATGATTCAGTAAGAATTATACATGTGGATTAAGGTACTTTTTATAGCATAAGGGAAATTCAATGTACCGTATCACCTCCGAAAATACAATAAAACAAATAAACAAAGACAACAGACAGAGAATGAAAGTCTTATTTATTTATAAACTATATATAAACTTCCTATGGTGCAAATTGACATCATCATGCTCTGCTTTGGTTCCTACCATCCTGTTATCCAGCGTTTTACAATCTAGCGGAATAAGCGGAAGGTTATTCAGTGCACTACAGCTACAACTGAGCATTGCAAGTGTAACAGCACACAAGTCTACATGCAAATGCTGTCACTCTGGTGTTCTGGCATGCAAGTGATTTCTACTGCACAGGTCAGTACCACGATAAAACAAAGCGGAGCTGCAGGGGTTCTGTTTCACAATAACAGATAATCAGATGCCATTAGTAAACTCAGAAACAACCAGCTCTGGTGGGTTATTACTATTAAGACCACGTGGATAACTGAGTTTCTGCTAACAGCTATTTACTGCGATGTGTCAGTGAAAGAACGGAACAGAAGAAAGCAACAGAATGCTTAAGAACAGCTAAAATGAGAGCAAACGAAAAGCCCGTCGCCAAGCCAACAGAACATCAAACAAACCAACTGGGTAAGACCCGTCTTGAAGGCCATCCCGGGTGCAGTGACCCTGCTCCAGTCAGGGCCCCCACTTCAGTCTTCAGCATCCTAACATTTATGTTTTTCCCAGCATTTTGTCCTGGAAAAAATGAAATATTTTAATTCATGCATGATTTGTGTGACTGCTAATATTAATGTATCACAGTGATATGTTTTTTAAGAGAGAGTTAAGAGAGATTTATAACACCCAGTTTATCACATTTTATCACTCTAATGTGACAAAAAAAAATAAATCAGTTAAGTCTCGTAAGTGTAGATTTTTACTACAATAAAACACATGGAATTTGCATAATTGGCATGACTTTTCCTTCATAAATCCATTTAGCTTAACATACTTAGAGCTTGACTCTGACTTCATGAGTATTCAACACACTCTGCTTCTGCAGGACCTCGTTACCTTAAGAGAGAAAAACAGTTTGATAAAGAAGCAATAAAGTATCTAATTCCGTTATAATTTTGTTAAACTTTCATAATAACGGTATCTAATAAACAAAACTACTCCACTATACGCTTAATCGCGTAAACCACCTGCGTGAAATTGCCCCCCCAATAATACAGCCCTAAATATTGTCAATAAAACCTTTATCATTTCAAAAAACATCTCTCTATCAAAGAGTGGTAAAAGCTACTGATAAGACACAAATAACAGGAATAAATGACCACAACCAATAATTTCTTGAAATATTCTTACCAAGGCCCAAATCCTTAACATTTATTATAAAAAAAAAACTACATTATATGATATGCACATGCTTACATCATTCCCTACCCACATATACATGGAAATGTTAATATATATGTAGTACTGTTTGTCAATTTGATGAGTTGCATTGTGCTATCAGATGTAGTTGTTGAACTGTTTTATGTAATCCTGTCAGAATGCATTTTGGTATAAATTTAAGAAGCCCAAAAAATACAGGAAACAAATGTGAGGTCAGGATGGATCACCAGTCGACACAGTGACCAAATAAGAATGTTCCTGCACTGGCATTTCAGTTTACCATTTCACTACATTTTCTAAAACATTATTAATGTAACCATTATCTCATTCTAAATGCATTAAGAAAAAAAATGACAATTCAACTGCATTTTCAAGCTTTAGTAAATCAATTTGTAAATTGGTTAGAGACATAGTTGTTCAAGTAATCTTAGAAGGAACCATTTGCATGCCAGGAAAGTTATTAAAAGCTTTCAGAAGCTCAGGAAACAAGGATCGGTGCAACAAAATCGGTGCAATTAATTTCAGCAAACCTCATCCGGGAAACGGAACATGCAGGGCGATCTGGGCTGAGGTCTGGGTGGTAAACTTGCTACAGAGAGATCAAGTACTCAAAGGTTTTTCTGAAACAGGAAGACCTTTGAGATCAGAATTTCAGAACATTCTATATGTATGGCTTCATGGCCAAAGGACCACACCACTGATACCAGTTTGTCCATGGAGCACTTTAATGGGCTTTTGTTTAAGCCACAACAGCTTGAGAATGCCCCGATTATATTTCCTCCCTTATTATTTCCTAACAGTTGGTTTTTTTGCGGGATTTCACATAATCCTTAGGTTCTTATGTACTCACACGCCCATGTTACTGAAGGAAGTAATTGTTGTATAATCACCTCTCTACGCTGTGGAGTTCAAACTCTGGCCACATCATGCTGAGGCTTGGTTCGACTGACACATGAGAGGGAGCTACAGTTCTGGTCCATTAACACTAATGTGCATCAGTGGGTTCAGGCATTCCTGGTGAAGTGCAAGAGAAAAATAAGCACCACAGAATGCAAGCCAAGAGCTAACCTAGAGTATCCGACCCAGCATAAGCTGACCAGGAGTACCCAGACTAATAAGACCTAACCTAGAGAATCCGAACCAGCATAAGCTGACCAGGAGTACCCAGACTAATAAGAGCTAACCTAGAGTATCCGATCTAGCATAAGCTGACCAAAAGTACCCAGACTAATAAGAGCTAACCTAGAGTATCCGATTTAGCATAAGCTGACCAAAAGTACCCAGACTAATAAGAGCTAACCTAGAGTATCCGATCTAGCATAAGCTGACCAAAAGTACCCAGACTAATAAGAGCTAACCTAGAGTATCCGATCTAGCATAAGCTGACCAAAAGTACCCAGACTAATAAGAGCTAACCTAGAGTATCCGATCTAGCATAAGCTGACCAGGAGTACCCAGACTACTAAGCGCTAACCTAGAGTATCCGACCCAGCATAAGCTGACCAGGAGTACCCAGACTACTAAGAGCTAACCTAGAGTATCCGATCTAGCATAAGCTGACCAAAAGTACCCAGACTAATAAGAGCTAACCTAGAGTATCCGATCTAGCATAAGCTGACCAAAAGTACCCAGACTAATAAGAGCTAACCTAGAGTATCCGATCTAGCATAAGCTGACCCAAAGTACCCAGACTAATAAGAGCTAACCTAGAGTATCCGAACCAGCATAAGCTGACCAAAAGTACCCAGACTAATAAGAGCTAACCTAGAGTATCCGATCTAGCATAAGCTGACCAAAAGTACCCAGACTAATAAGAGCTAACCTAGAGTATCCGATCTAGCATAAGCTGACCAGGAGTACCCAGACTACTAAGAGCTAACCTAGAGTATCCGACCCAGCATAAGCTGACCAGGAGTACCCAGACTAATAAGAGCTAACCTAGAGTATCCGACCCAGCATAAACTGACCAGGAGTACCCAGACTAATAAGAGCTAACCTAGAGAATCCGAACCAGCATAAGCTGACCAGGAGTACCCAGACTAATAAGAGCTAACCTAGAGTATCCGATCTAGCATAAGCTGACCAAAAGTACCCAGACTAATAAGAGCTAACCTAGAGTATCCGATCTAGCATAAGCTGACCAAAAGTACCCAGACTAATAAGAGCTAACCTAGAGTATCCGATCTAGCATAAGCTGACCAGGAGTACCCAGACTAATAAGAGCTAACCTAGAGTATCCGATCTAGCATAAGCTGACCAGGAGTACCCAGACTACTAAGCGCTAACCTAGAGTATCCGACCCAGCATAAGCTGACCAGGAGTACCCAGACTACTAAGAGCTAACCTAGAGTATCTGATCTAGCATAAGCTGACCAAAAGTACCCAGACTAATAAGAGCTAACCTAGAGTATCCGATCTAGCATAAGCTGACCAAAAGTACCCAGACTAATAAGAGCTAACCTAGAGTATCCGATCTAGCATAAGCTGACCCAAAGTACCCAGACTAATAAGAGCTAACCTAGAGTATCCGAACCAGCATAAGCTGACCAGGAGTACCCAGACTAATAAGAGCTAACCTAGAGTATCCGATCTAGCATAAGCTGACCAAAAGTACCCAGACTAATAAGAGCTAACCTAGAGTATCCGATCTAGCATAAACTGACCAGGAGTACCCAGACTACTAAGAGCTAACCTAGAGTATCCGAACCAGCATAAGCTGACCAGGAGTACCCAGACCAATAAGAGCTAACCTAGAGTATCCCACCCAGCATAAGCTGACCAGGAGTACCCAGACTAATAAGAGCTAACCTAGAGTATCCGACCCAGCATAAACTGACCAGGAGTACCCAGACTAATAAGAGCTAACCTAGAGTATCCGACCCAGCCTAAACTGACCAGGAGTACCCAGACTAATAAGAGCTAACCTAGAGTATCCGACCCAGCATAAGCTGACCAGGAGTACCCAGACTAATAAGAGCTAACCTAGAGTATCCGACCCAGCCTAAACTGACCAGGAGTACCCAGACTAATAAGAGCTAACCTAGAGTATCTGACCCAGCATAAGCTGACCAGGAGTACCCAGACTAATAAGAGCTAGCCTACAGCTCCTAAACAATAATAGCTGATCTTGCGTATCTAATCCAACAAGATCCAGACCAACTAGAGCTGAACTAGAGCATCCAAACTAACAAGAGCTAGCCTAGATTACCTAGACCAACAACAACTGACCAAGAGTAGTCAATCTAACAAGAGCTGATCTACAGATCCCAGACTAACAAGAGTTGACCTAGAGCAGCAATTCTCAACCCATGGGTCGCAACCTGCAGCAAGTTCTGAAAGGGTTGTGAGGCACAATTGGAAATGTAAGCATTTTAAAGCTTTTTTGATGCTGATCCATGATCAGATTTCCCAGCCCCAATCCTAGAATTAACCTATATAAATGGGTCTTGGGTCTGCAAATGCTTAGTGCAAAACTAGTGAACACTCAACCAATCCAGGAAGCCAAACCACAGACGTTTAATTTCAATTTCACTGGCACATCCAATCAGATTTGAGTCATAGACATTAATAAGCATACATTACAGAGTACCCTGCATGCTTGATCACACCGTTAATTTAAACCTATAACTGATATAGGGTCACGACTGATATTGCATGGTAAAAATTGGGTCACTCTGCAAAAAAGGCTCAGAACCACTGACCTAGAGTATCCAATCTAACAGGAGATGACCTACTGTACAGCAGTGGTCACCAACCCTGCTCCTGGAGATCTACCCTGCAGAGCTTAGATGCAACCCTGATTTAACACACTTGATAAAGATAAATATTGGAGCTAAGCTGGCTCTAATACTAAAATAATGCTAAAGGACTTGATTATAGTAGTTAGCGCTGTCCACTTGTGATCGCATCACCCAAGACGCATAATAATACGAGGTGTCCTGTTAATAACAGGACCCTAGAGTATCTAAACTATTAGCAGCTGACCTAAAACAACCTTTAACGAATAACTGTGCTGTTCATCAGTCTTACAATTTTAGGAATGAGATTTGGGCTTCAAGTTTTCAAGATCTTATTGATTTTATTATTCTTAATTCCTTCAGACTAGTAGAAATGTATGCTCTTTAAACTGCTCTGCTATATACCTCAAATAAATCACATTTACTAATCCTAAACAGTGGATTCTGTAGAATCTTGGATGTAGTAGAATGTGAAATATTACTGCATTATTCAATAAAATATTTTGAATGCATGTGGATTCAAAAACTTCTACAAGTTGTATCCCACACCTCTGTCAAGGACATCCAGATGGAACTGGAACATCAGGGGTACCATCTTCAGTCCATTAAGCTGCGACTCCAGCATAGCCCCACTGTCTCCTAAACATCGAAGTTCCTGCTCCAGGGCGCCCTTTCGCACCTGGTGGCAGTAAACGGTAGTGAGAGAGTGAGGGTCTTTCTAACACCATGCACACACTTGCCGGAAACATTACTGTTAGCGGCTAAGCAACAGGAAGGAAAGAGGGCCAGTATATTACCGGCTGTGTCGCAATTTTCTCAAACCTTGGCTCTGTCATCACACACTAAAGTGACCAAACGTTTGCTTCTTAAGTAGTGCTCCAATGCTTTAGGAACTATGGAAAGTTATCCCGGAATATAGTCCTTCTTGTTAATTAGAAAAAGCAGGAATTATGCTTACATGTGCCGATTACATATTCAAGAGTAAGCTAACTCGTACCATCAACGTAAACATGATTCAAGATAAAAATTGTATTAAACTGTCATTTTTGGATATTACAAAACATGGAGAGCTAAATTGTTAAAAATGAAGCATGCAATTTAACTATACAGTATTACTAGTTTCACCGAATCCTCCCATACTGAGGGAGGCCCACCTTCCCATTGGCCTGTGAACGTTCTTTCTGTGAGAATCTGACGATGTCTACCTTTAAATGGGGTGCTGGAGGACACTGTGCCATGGCACTCAGAACCCTCATGTTCCCGGGCATGGCCGTAACCCGGCAACAGGGCCACTCTCATTGTGCCGCCCTATTTATCCGTTAATGAGTTCCACCGACAGCGAGCATAGAAAGCTTTTTGAAAGGAACCAAATGTAATAATGTAATAATGTACGTGAAGGGAAGAAGTATTTAAACAAATACATTTTAGAAAACTGGAAATGAGCAGCACTAGAGAGTGATAGAGGAAGTCATGAATGCGCAGATATCAATCTATCAAAAGTGCTTATTCAGTGAAGGATCACAGAGGGCCTGTAGCATGTCAGTCAATTACATGACATTATTTGAAAAGAGCAATTCACCTGTGTTCCTCTAGCATGGTTTAGGACCATAAGAACTCCACACTCACAGCTGCAGGGCAGGAAATGAAACAACGAGCTGGATGTAGGAGCCACTGTACCGTCTTTTACATCAGTAAGGCGATGTCCCCATTTAACCTGAGAGGGCATTTTGTTTAGACTAGTACATTTACTTTGAACAGCTTAAGCTGTCACTGCATTGTCTGCCACACACTGTAAAGTAAATGTAATGCATCTCTTATCCCCTCTTTCTTTACTGTGTATATACACCTACTCTTTGCTTAGGCATACCGAGATGTTGCTAAGGTGCTACACTGATGGTGATGGAGGATGAAGAGCAGCAGGAAAGCCTCTCTGAAACATTGGCACTAAAGTATGAAACATCAGGAGGCCACAGTTATTCCTGACCTCCGTCGTGGCGGTAAATCATGACCAGTAAAGCATCCGTACCTCCAGCTCCTGGAGCTCACTGTTCAGATGTTCCCGCTGCTTCTTGGCTTGGTCCAAACTGGCCGTCAGCTCCAGCAGCTCCAGCTCCCTCACTGCAGACATGGGGGCCAGAAGGAGGTGAATCGAGAAAAGGATGTCATGACAGAAGCATGCTTTGCTGTGACTTGTGGTTCTGGTTACTCCTGAGGTTGCCAAGAGTGTCATCTGAGCCACCGAGATGCTGCATGGACCAATCCTCTATCCTGTTTTTGTGACAGATTACCTCTGAGGATCACAAGCCGAAGAGCACTTCCCATTCATAACTGTACGCCTATTTCTGTCAACCAAAGCATAGTGTCTGTATTATGTAGAGACATAATTAGAGCTGCTAATTAGAAAGTGATTTAAAAAACAAAACCCAGCTACAGATCCAAATAAAACTACTTATTACTCAATGGGAATACTTTTTAATATGTAAATGGCCATAAAGGTCCCTGGCGTTGTGAGCTACAGACTCCAGCTAACCACCAAGGGTCTGGTTGACTACTGTAGAACAGTCCACGGGAAGCTCATAGATAATGTTCAAGCTTAAGTCCTGGATGGTCAATATGTGACATCCAGACAAAGTCTGCTAAACGCAACATCAGTGCAACATCTGAGCAAGACCCTTGTTGTTCATTATCTGCTGCCAGTTTGCTGAACAGATGTTTTTTTTTTAAGCTGCTTGTATTATACGACCTACACTTTTATTAATCCATAAAGCTCAATATTTACAGCAGCAATTCAGTTTCAGCTTTCTCAGTGGGACAACTGGATTTGGACTTGCTTATGAAGCATTTATATGCTTTCTCACAAGGAAAATTCCAGAAGTATTCCCATTAAAATACAACAATATTTACACATAAACTGGACTGTTCAGGGGATATATTTACCAGTTTTACTTGTCCTTGTGTCAACACTGCCCTAGAATTTGCTGAGTGTGTGAATGTTCCTTTATATTAGGTGGTACAGGGTGATGGACACAAATAGGAATCATTATCGATGTGTATACTTCTCTTATTGATTGTTACTCACCATGAAAATGATGTATGTGCATAACTGATTTGGGTTGTACTTGGCTTTGGTGCAAGTCTCCTGTTACTGCTTTATTGTAACGGAGTAACCTGCTGGTGGTTAACCACCAGTGCATTCTGGGATTGTGTTCAGAGTCTACTGAGGATGGGAACACGTACAGTTTATCTGTCGCAGGAGAAGCTCTTCCAGCACATTTAGTTCAAGCGAAGACAGACTACAGAGGTGAGCCAGCCCTGTCTCCTCCTCTTCGTCCTCATCCTGTTCTTCTTCAAGCTCCGCCACGGACTGTGACGCCTTGTGCTGGCCACTTGTCTCCTTCTCAAACTCCTCTGGGGACGAGGGACAGGTGAACACAGACAGCTGTCACTAGTGGGCTTTCAGGAACCACAAAGCTGTATGAAGACAACTCGGCTGAGCAGTGGGCATTGGGGAACAGGTCTGTCTGGCCAGCGTCTACCTCCCAGAATCCTGTGAGTCACTGTAGGCCGTTGCCATGGTTTCACTGCAAACCCCGCCTACACATTTGGCTACCAGAAATCACTTGGGGAAGCATCTCAGCCTGCAGCATAAACATGTTGCATCCCAAACAAGCAGAGAGTGCCTTCAGAGAGTATTCACACGCCTCTACTTTGTATTCAGTACTTTGTAGGATCCAATTTAGCAGTGATTACAGCTGCAAGTCTTCATGAGTATGCTTTTCAGTAAGTTCAATAATTATTGTAACATGTTTATAATTTGTCATTATAAGGTGCTGTACATCCATCAAAAGAAAAAAAAATCAACTCAGTCAATTCATTCTAGTTTGACATTTCTACAATACAAAAAGTCAAGAGGTCAGGGGTATTGCCTGAAGGAATTTCACACATCCTGTAAGACACACATATGCAAATAAGCACACAGACACACGCACACACTACCCAGCATACCACACCAGACCTTGAAGGCAAAGCAATGTCACTTCATTAGTGCAGCAATGGATTTTCTGCATAGTATGTTTGTCTATTTTAACACAGAATCTCACTGAATATAACAAAATAGAAACACCAAATCATGAGTAGGCAAATAACAGAACTCATATGACCTGATCTATTGCCTAGCCATAAATGACACTATGACTATTTTGCAGACATAGTGCCATCTACTGGTAGCATGAGAGGAGTGCAGAAGTTTTATATGAAACGGAAGGTAATCATACTGTAAGGAGAAGCTACTTTATTTTATTTTTTATGATAATGCAGCAGTAGCAGTAGTACTGCATTAATAAATAAAAAAAAGGTTTTTTCCTCCCACAGTTCACTAGGATTTGTAAGCTCTGAAAGCATTACATAACTTTTCTACAGGTCCTTTTAAATCTATTGAAATACCATCCATCCATCCATCCAGTAGAGGGTCATGGGGGCTGTAGAACCTTTTCCCTCCTCCTGGCTGCGTATATCGTATGCTAAGAAGCCGGCAATCTCATCTAAGGAGGAATGTTGTGACTGGGTATCCCAGACAGGAAGCCGGCAATCTCATCCAAGGAGGAATGCAGTGACTGGGTATCCCAGACAGGAAGCCGGCAATCTCATCCAAGGAGGAATGCAGTGACTGGGTATCCCAGACAGGAAGCCGGCAATCTCATCCAAGGAGGAATGCAGTGACTGGGTATCCCAGACAGGAAGCCGGCTATCTCATCCAAGGAGGAATGCAGTGACTGGATATCCCAGATAGGAAGCCGGCAATCTCATCCAAGGAGGAATGCAGTGACTGGGTATCCCAGACAGGAAGCCGGCAATCTCATCCAAGGAGGAATGCAGTGACTGGGTATCCCAGACAGGATGTCGGCAATCGCATCCAAGGAGGAATGCAGTGACTGGGTATCCCAGACAGGACGTCAGCAATCGCATCCAAGGAGGAATGCAGTGACTGGGTATCCCAGACATAGCAGGGCTGTCAGGCAGCTTCCCCTCACCTGTCAGTGCCTGTAGGTGCTGCCTTCCTAGCAGATGCTCCTTCTTATTATGCAGCGAGCTGAAATACTGCTTGCAAGTGCAGCAGTACAGGTGACTGCTGTCATCCGCCTGGCAGAGGGAGGGAGAGATTCACAGAACAGCCACACCTATGATTGGGGGGAACCTACAGCCTTTCCCAGCTTCGGATACTTACATCAACGTGTGACAAGGCAAGCGCTTCCATTTCAAGCTCAGAGTCGTCACATTCCATGCCTGAAACCAGCAGAGCAGCACAGAGAATTTTGCTCTCTTGCTTAGAGAATAAATCAGCTAAGATTAAGCTAATACTGTAGCTGAACTATAATTATAGAAGTCTCAAAGACAGCTTTCCCACTTTCAGTATACCCAGTGTCTTTTCAATACCTAAAGCAAATCACAACCATTCCTTTTAACCAAATGTCCAGATGCTATGAACCTCTGACTTTACTGTTATTAAATAAATGTGTTAGGAATCCTCCTGTCCCCCCACTGGACCTCTTACCACACAAGTCCTTGGCTTTGTCCAGGGCTTTCTTCCTCAGAAAGGCCTTGTAGGCCTCTGTGTTCTGGTAGGCAACAAGCTCCTGTATGTAGCGCAGCTTGTCCTGCTCGGCTTCCGTGTTGTACTTCTGCATGGACAGAAATGACCCCACCACATGTGCTCCTCTTAAACTCTGTGGATGGACCATGATTACCAGCAATAACAAACATACAGAGGGCCTTTGACTGCGTGTTCATTGAACAGGTTACCTACGCATCTCTTTAAATGTTAATACGTCTATAGCGCATCATTGTCCAACTATACTCCATTTTACTGTCCGTAGCAAATTCTTACTTATCTATACTCCACTTTACTGTCAGTAGTGCATTGTTACTCATGATACTGTCATGTCTTTTTTGTGCCACTGTCTTTTACACTATTGTCACACTCTCTCATCTGTTGTTACTGCCGACTTACTGCAATGCTACCTCACAGTCACGCCTCCTTGCACTGTACTCCTCAATTATTTTTTTTCTTGTAAATTTCTTTATGTATATATCCTGTTCTATTCTATTCTATTCTATTACATCATTATTTATATATACTGCAGTTTCCTTTATAACACATTGCTGATCTTTAATAAATTTTTCTGAGGATCTATAAACCATTATTATGCACGTATGATTTAGTGTGTTAGTAGCATGTTATTAATCATGTATTACATTACTCAGTGTGACATTAATACAACTCCCATTTTTATTCAGAACATTCTATAAAATGTATAATACACAGGTACTGAGCTGTATTTTCTGTTCACTTATAACATACCCATCAACAAAAATACAATACTGTGGTCTTCTCTAAGTGGTCTTTGGCACAAAATAAATCCCTACTAGCATACTATGTACTGAAGGTTACCGCAAGGTTGGCAGACTGCCTGAGAACCTTGACTGATTTCCCAAAGGTACCAGAAAGGAGGTAACATGTGTACTAAAGCCGCCGTCAATCATCACCAGCATGAAGGCAGGAACTCAACAGCAGGAGATCACTGGCTACAAGAACAAGACAACGATACAAATGTAGCACAGCTATGCTGATTACTGGAAAATGCAAGGCAATATCTGTCTCACCCCCACCTGCATTACGATGGAGAAACAGTAGCCAAGGGAACCCAGAGCAGTGTGAAATACCAAGCTCACCTGCTGTAGAATCTTCTTGTGCCCCCTTAAAACATAAACCATCTGGCTCTGGGTCTTTGCTGCTCTCTGGTTATTTTGACCGTTTAAGTAATGGGATAATAACCTCAAATATGCATCAAAATCACACAAATCAGCTCAAATCGACACTGGGGATCAGCGATCTTAATTTCTGGGCTATACCCAACAGAACACTGATTCTGATGAAAGACTAGAAACCAAAATACCTGAAGGTTCTAGAAAATCTTCCAGCAGGAATCCTGCAAATTCCAGGTTCCAGGACCTTGTAAAACAGAAACTAAGTAAAATATTGAAAAAAATGGACATTAATATTTTGGAATGTGACTTTTACAAATTACTATAGGATTTTTACAGTACAGTAAAACCTCGGAAATCGAACACCTCTTAACTTGACCAACTCGGACATCAAACAGATCTGCCAAATTTTTTTCAACTTGTACCTCGACCAGAATCTTGAAACTTGACCATTCCTGCTAAAACCTGCATCTACCAATTCAGACCTCGAACGGTTGGTCAAGAAAAATCCAACCATAACTAGACTGAAAAACTGGAACATGGCAAAACAAAATAGACCTGTTGAGACGTGTCTTTGAGGGGCTGAAACAAAGGTAAGTGGACCTCCTGGGATGCTGATGCCTATCGCTCTCAGTCTCGCGGTGCCTCTCGACTGCGTTCAACATGCAAAAGCTGTGTTCCTGTGTTCGGTGGGAATTTTTTCATGCTTTATCTACAGTACATTTAGTGATACAGTAATCATGGCCCCTAAGAAAGTGAGCAGTGATAGCAGCAAACCAAATAGGAAAGTGGTGAGAGTGACTGTAGAACTTAAAATGGAAATTATAGCCAGAGTTGAAGGCGGTGCATGTTTGTCTGCTCTCGCTTTGGAGTGTGGGATTGTGTTTATCGCTTTTTCATGTGTGTATTAGTTTTACATTTATTGTTAATGCTTTTCATGATTAAGTAGGTAGACAAGTTTAAATAGACAATCATTTGGGGCTCCATAATGGATTAAATTCATTTGCATTATTTGTTATGGGAAAATTTGACTTGGACCTCGACCAAATTGCAACTAGACCAGCCTCCTGGAACGAATTAAGTTTGTGTTCCAAGGCACCTGTATTGGTAAAGTATTTCATTTTCCAAACGTTTTGAGCAGAAAGTAGAGCTCAGCACTCGTTTTGTTTGTTTAATGAATGGCATTTTGAACAAAAACATGACGCCACACCTGCTTATCCTCTGCGGAGAGCCGGGACCAATGCACTCCCAGCATCTTGGTGATCTCCGTGAAGGGGAGGTCAGGGTTCTCAGCCCTCAGCCGCACCTTGTGCTCATTTACGAATATCACGTAGCTAAGCGCAGCGAGACAGCAGAGTTGAGTGGAACAACGAGGCTCCCCATGGCTTTGTAACATTCCTCCAGCCAAACAATATGACCATATACATGAGGACAGACAGGCCAGGTCTGAGGGAACCGATCATATAGGTGCGTTTTTGGGCATCTCAGCAGAAGGCTAGGCGAATTGGGGCATGAGTGGGTGGGCGGGGCCAAGATCCTGGACAAAGGTTGTTTTTTTTAAAAGAAAATTAAAATCGTCCTGTAGTGGGCGCCATTTCTCAGCTTTCATTCTGCAGATCTGCTGACAGTAGTCCTTCACTTAAGCCCACAGCATACCTTTCATGCTGTTTCTCCTCAGAGCGTGACCTCCACTGTCAAAGCATCTGCAGCTCAAACGCCCTCTCGTCTGAGCTCCCTATCCCTCCGACCCCGCGCCTCTTCTTCTCCCGCTCACTCACCCTGTGGTCGGTGCACGCGGCGCTGACACCTCCCTCTGTGGCTTCCTCTTCTTCCCCTTCGGCCAGCCGCCTTTCCTTTTCTGCGGAAAACACACAAGAAACAAAAGGCTCCGATAGCCTCACAAACCAGCAGAGCATCTGTCAGCACCTGGTGATGTCAGCTATGAGATCAACGGCTTCCAGAAGACATCAAGTGAGTTATACCTGATCTGTCTAATTCTGGCCCTTTTGTACCTGAAGATCTTCCTTCTTTACTAGCTGAACTCTTGTTTGACCCCCTACCTTGGGCTCCTCTGGGTCAGGGCGCCATGGCTCCTGCTCTCCCCCCAACAAGAGACAGGGGTTCAGGGGTTGTAGGGGCTCCAGTGAGTCCAGAGGTTCCAGAGACTGCAAGGTAGGGGGTAGAGACTGGAAGGACAGCAGGCCCGCTGCAGAGGGCAAAGGGGGCATCTCATCCTTAGACAAGAAGGGCTGCGAGGGAACTGCTCAGGGCCAAGACAGAGTCCCATCGAGAGACACACAACACACTGTTTTACCATTTCAAAAACATGAAAGATTCATTCAGTGCTCAAGCCGGCAACAGGAAGAAGCATTACGCATTTATAAGACATGTGACCACATTGGAGAGGCACAAAGCATTCATATCAGGACTGGTGGAAGTTAAAGGCCTTTCTAAACACAAACAGATAGAGGCCCATTCATCTACTTCCATTTCGGGAAATATATTTTACTACTAAACAAACATTTAAAAATTATGAATTTACTATGGAAATCCATTTTATGTAACATCTGAAACAAAAAAAATGAAATGAGTTGAATATTTAGCAACATATTTATGTTTCCATTGAAGTCACAGTGCTACAGTCTACTAGCTTACTAATTTTTCTGCACTTTCCAATAGGCCACCATTATTTTACAGCCTACAATTAACACTGATTCTGTACATATGGCAGAAAATAAATCTAATTTTGCTTATTATTATTTCATAATACTAATGAATATTGTTAAAAAAGAGAGAGAGAATCCTGTTTTGCCTTACAAGGTACAGTCGACGCAGATGAGCCACAGTACACTTACCCCCCGCCTGAAGGTGCAGACTGCCCTCCGCGGCCAGCGGGCTCACGAATGACTCCGCGCCTCCGCTCGGATCTGCCGCCACATATATTAGTCTGAAAAGGCATAGCAAGAAAACCATCTCGGATGAAAGCATAAGCCCTGCGCACAATACTAAAACGTTTTCTAAATGAAAAAAATAATACCGATGTTACAGTGTAAACATTACAAAATGCTATAATTTTTAGAATTTTATTAAAAAATTATAATTAAGTTTATCCTTTTATCTTAATAAATGTGTAAAATCAATATTAAGGTTGGATATTACATTTAGCAAACTATCCGCATGATTCTGAATGTAAAGTGTGGGAAAATTACAATAATTTAAAAGGTATACTGCATACCTAATAACATAAAACAAATTATGGGCTTTTCTGCTTCTAGCTAATTATGTTCTAGCCAGCAAATTAACTAAAGTTACATCAAGATACCTCTGCTGACCGTCAAGGTTTTGCACGGAGACTGTGACAGGTACGCCATCAATGTATGCGGAAGGTGGAGATCTGCCCTCCGCCGCGTCCTCACACGTGAAACCGCCGACAGCTCCAGTGCCACGGGGGCCCATGGAGTCTCTCGGTTCACGATCTGGGATGGGGTCGAGGTCGAATCTGGCGACTGAGACTGGAACGATTTCACCCGATGATAACACCGTCATCGAGTTCGTCGCTAAAACAGGATTCAGCGCAGTGTTCTGGTTCATAGCGGGACACGGACCGCTTCCATTCTCGGTGATGCTGCAAGAGCAACAAATCCGAGCGTGACAGCACCTAGGGAAGCTAATCGAGCGAAACGCAAGTAACCACATTCACCCTTCTTTAAAATATTTGCAACCATTTATGAATTCACCTAATACAGTATTCCCATTACTGATCAATCTGTCAGCAAATAATTTTCAATAGCATATTTTTTATTGCAAAATTAAGAAGCTTGTAGCAAATCTGTCTATTTTTAGCTGTTCATATTTGAATTCCTGGACCAATGATATCCCCTTAAAGCACCACAGCAAGATAAGAAGTCAATCACTAAATAACTACGATTACAATATTTGCATAGACGACAATGCGAATGCCAAAAAAATCGTTTATTAATGCCTTGTTAGATGGTCAGGAAATAGGACAAACTTCCTGAATTCGGAACCAATCAGATGAGGAGTTTCGAAACTAGCCCTTGGTTTTGCCAATAGAAATATTTAAAAACTCCAAGTGGGCGGAGACATTGTCATTGTCAACTGTGCGGAGGTTATATGGTTTTATTAGTTAAAAATTGTTATTGTACCGGTGAATAATCGTGTAAAAAGTTAAGTCGAATAAATGGGGAAGGCTTTCGGCGTATTTAAATTTAAATCGTAAAAGATATATTACTTGCTTTTATAGACCGCTACTTGTCCTGAGACCAAAGAGTAAGTACGGTGCATGTTTGTCACAAAAATAAATAGATAAGTTCATTGCTTGAACTGCTTGTACAGTAACGTGGTGCCAGTTTTAGTGCCAATATACATTTGATTTGTAACACATTTAAATTATGGTTATAATTATTATCCAAAACAGGACTTGTTAGGTTTGTGCCGTAATACTATTTGTTAAAGCTGTCGTTATAAGACATAAGTAATGACACATCATCATAGTATGGAATAGCCATTAACATTTGGATCAGTATGCATAAGGCTGGGATTTTCTCGACTTTGAATACGTCATTATTTCCATCGTTTTTATGTTATGTAACAAACCGACTTTTTGACCTTTACGTCATTAAAAAAATAAACAAGTATGGTTTATGTATAGCTGAAACTCTACGGTAACACTCTTTGGGGTTAAGTAGATGTTGATTATGATATAATACAGAACATTTTGTTTGTTAAAAAGACCAAAAATTTGAAATATTTCTAGCCATGTCAGTGCCTTATTCTTCGGGGAAACGGTGCATCGGCGTTTGAAAAGCGACCCTTTAGTCGTCTTACTTTGCGATCGTTTTCTACGATACACTAGTAATAATTTTGTGTCGTCCTCCTTCCCGTTACATTTGCGAACTTCCAATTATATTGCCCAGAATTCAAGTCCTAGTAACACTGCATGCGACACTATTTACAGTAAGGTCACCTCGAATGTACGAATATCGAAAAATGAGAGACTGGAGTCCCTCTGTAACTGAAAAGGGTAATCATTTAAACCGATATAAAACAGATTTTATTGCCCGTTATTTTAAAACATATAATCATGAAGCGTTAAAATTACGAGTGCGCATGCATCTATGTTCTGCCTACCTGAGCACAGCTCGCAAAATTTACCCTAAACCACGTCATCCAGCCCTCACCCCTATTCGAGCACCTACCATCCGAACATACATCTAAATAATCTAGCAATTTAACATTTAACAGCTTGCAGGCATAATTCAGGGATTATTTCAATGCAGTTAAAAATAATATAGTTTATTGGATTTCATACTGAATTTCTTTTTCGACTGGGTTTGGTGGCTTTTAAAGTTGTATTAATGTATTAATTGGTGGCCTTATTAGCTGTATTAATATATTGCCAATGTAACACAACTGTCAAACTTATAATTGTTATATAAGTTTTATAAGAACTACTTATACCCCCCGCGACCCAGTAGGATAAGCGGTTTGGAAAATGGATGGATGGAAGAACTACTTATAAAAAACTGAGACTCTTTCTTATTTGTTTTTTGTACTTTGTTAAAAACTTGTTTACCAGGATATTGTCATTATTGTGTGATTATTGTCTGAGGGTTTTGTACTGACACGCCTGGTGTAGAAAAAGGTCTTTACCCCATGAATTTGTAGTACAGCTAAGGTACATTATAATTTAGCGTAACCATGCATTGGAAAGAAGTTTTACTGGGTATGCTATGTGTTTTATTTTACCCTTTCTTCCTAACTCAGGAGAGATGGACCTCTGTCCTCCCCCATCAGGCACCCCTCCCACCACACCTGCCCCCACTCCTTCCTGTCTGCCTCCAGGATCCACCCTAGCATCCCCTTGTCCTTCCCCCTCTGGCAACCAAACTGGGACCTGTCCCGTCCTGCCAGTTTCCTCTCCCACCCCTGCTCACATGACCCCTCTGGCCTCCCCCATGTCTCCCTCGGTCACTGTGCCCCCTGCGAGCCCCCAGCACCAGCCCGTCCGGCCTGCAACCCACTTGGGTCGTTCCCAGCTGAACGCTGCTACTGGCATCACCCGACCGTCCCCATCGCTGCTGGAGGATCAAAGGACCGCAGCCGGTGCAGCTACTGTGTCGTCCAGCTCACCGCGTCACACACCGCAGTTTGAGGCTGGTGAGTGGCGTCCATCCACATGGGACATGTGATTGATAACCTCTCTGATGGCACAATATAATGTCGCTAGGTTATCTCTGCCGGGAGGTGGTGTTTCTCAGAAGCTTCAGGTGAAAGCAAACCACAAAGCTGTTGTGGGTCAGTTTCCCGAAGTGTTTTGGGTCTTCGCATCTTTGTTAAGGTGGCTGTCCACTTGGGACTTGAATTTTTTGGAATTTGACTCGATATCCATCATTCTTAACCAAATATGTAGTCTTTGAGAGGCGGGGTTTGTGATTCTTTGCCATGTGGAGCTGAATGGCAGGCTCTCATGATGGTTGGAGAATCCAGCAGTTCACATCTTTGCAAGCTTCCTGTTACCTCTCTTCACGATGCTTCAGAGAAATGCTGGAAGCTTGGAATCCCCACTAAGCCGATAAGAAGCCCCTGATCCCACACCTCCTTCATCCATTGGTTTGAAGAGAAATTGGACACCAGTAGCTAGAAGCATACTGGGTAAACAATTACTTAGAAGCCCTGAAGAGAGACTGTCACTATGCTGAGCTGCTCTGCCAAGAATCTTCAGAATGCCGGGTGGGGAGATTGAGTCAGGCGGCCGTTCTCCCTGCTGGCCTCCAGTCTGGTGGTGCAGAAAATAACCCTCCCACTATGTTTGACATCCCGTGCCTCTGGATTCGCCTGGATTTAGTTCTTGCTAGTATAGGGTTCTGGGAGCTATTATCACTATTCTGGAGAGAGCTCAGGATAAGGTGTACTGCTTACTCAATGGTTATTTGTAAAACATAAGGGCAATTAGCAGGGCTGGCTTTTTACTGAAGGGTGACTTGGTCACACACTGAGCTCTCTGGTACTTGAAGATGTTCCCTGAAAAATAAAGACACACCATCTGTGTCTGTTGTGATTGGCTGCTGTAGATCCCAACATTTGTATAGATACAGACATGGACAAAATGTTGCTACCCTTACAGCTTATTGAAACGATGCTTCATTTCTCCTGAAAAGTTATTCAATTTAAAAGCAATTGTCTAACATATACCTGCATGCCTTTAGTATGTGGTAGAGTAAACCAATATAATTGTGAAAGGAAACGATTTGTTGTTTATTTTACAAAGATACGCTAAAATAATATGGACAGCTTTGTTGGAACCCCTAAAGAGACTATTTACTCTTGCATTATGGTCATGTTTCAAAGTAAGTGTTTAACCTTAATTAGTAGCACAGGTGCTTTTCATGAGCCATTCAGCCTATTTAAATGGTCAGAACATGCTACTGTGCTGTTTGGTATCATTGTGTCACCACACTGAACATGGACCAGAGAAAGCAAAGGTGAGAGCTGTCTGAGGAGCTCAGGAAGAAGATTATAAATAACCATGTTAAAGCAGCTTCATGTACCTGTGACCACAGTTAAAAATATTATTAAAAAGTTCATGAGACTGTAGCCAACCTCCCAGGACATGGATGCAAGAGGAAATGCAACCGCTGGTTGATCAGAAGGATTGTACTGATAGTAGAAAAAGAGCCAAAACCATTAAAGCTGAGCTCCAAGGTCATGGTACGTCACTTTCTGATTGTACCATTCTGTCAAATTTTGAAGAATAATGGAAGAAGACCCCAGAGGGCTCCCCTATTGGCAGAAAAAAGCCAGAGTGGAATTCGCCATAATGCATGTTGACAAGCCCCAAAGTTTCTGGGAGAATTTCCTTTGGACTGATGAGACAAAGGTTGAGCTTTTGGCCAGTCACACCAGCTCTATATTTACAGAAGGAAGAATGAAGCTTTAAAAGAAAAGACCCCCATACCTACTGTG